>NC_083631.1:7218614-7923614 GCF_963584025.1 Labrus mixtus | reverse complement strand
GAAACATAACATCTACCTTCTTTAGCATGCACATGTAGAAATATTCAGGTGATTCAAACACTTTTGCTTTTGTGGACTAGTACGAGGTGTTGAAGAAGCAAAGTGGGATTTTTCTGGCAAACTTCACCAACCAACAAGGTGCATGAAGGGTGAAAGGCGTGAAGAGGTCAAAAAGCTGAGAAGATCAACTTTATTAACAAATTAGACAGATGCGTTTCGGCTTGTGGCTTTCATCAGGGTCATCAAGAAACAGCTTACAAATATAGTTATTTGCAGGTATACAATTGAGGGAAAAAAAAGGTACCAAAATTCAAAAAGGTAAAGAAAAACAATCAAATACATCCACATGTGTTTATCTCAGGCAGTAAGGCACATGCAAAGGTGGGCTGGTTAGTTTTGTTGGCCAGACCAATGAGTACAGAGCTGAGGGGCGTGTCCAACAAAGACAAAGATGACATCACACCTGGTCAACAACTAAGGGGTCTAGGGAATGGTTTTAATCCTGCACAAGAATCTTTTAAATGCTCCAAACCAAAAAGAGTAAGAAGAGCATACAGTGGTACATATCATGAGGCTTCTGCTTCAAAACAATTACTTAAAAGAATATGAAGAAACGTTTTTTAAAAAGTACACTAGTACGAGGTGTTGGCAGTGTGAGGGATGATGTCTTTGCCTGCACAAAACCGCTCTAAAACACGGTTTATTAAATAACATTTCATAACAAGTGAGAGGTGAAACATGGTTGTCTTAAAGCTCTGAAGACACTCACACACACGTTATCGTATGCAAGACTCAGACATCCATCTTCACAGGTACACACACACTCCACCATGATGTCTTAGACCTGATAAGAAACATGCAGATTTTCAACAGGGACCCACACAGGAATATGCATTGGCATGCATTTTAATGGAGATATATACACACACACACACACATACACACACAGACAATGGGCTTCATTCATCCTGCAGAGCAGTTTTTAATGGGAAGCGTTGTTAAAGTTCATGCATTATAAAGCCTGTCAGCTTCTTCATGTTCTACTATAGGACAGACTAACAGAGCATTTCAGACCCTTAATTAAACCCCATATCCACAACAGACAACATCAACTTTCCATACATGCAGAAATGTGGATTAATGAGGCCCCTTTGCATGCTTACACACACCCATGCATCCATTCCTGATATGCATGCATTAACGCTCACACCAACACTCTCCTTGACTCCCGCCTGCATTTTGGGGTATTTTTGTAAACAGGAGATCCTGCATAAAGTCGAACACTTACAGACGTACTGTCCTGTGCCTGCGTTGTCCATCACAGTGACAAAGTGCAGCGGGTCAGCTCAGAAGAAGCAATAACTGGGCTCTACACCTTCCCACCTGTCAGTCCTGCTTTCTGCCTGTCTGCAGATGCTGTCAAGCCATCACATTTTCTCCCCCTTTTTTACATCCTTACTATTTCCATCTGTCTCTGGCTATCCCTCCATCCATCTCTGATTTACTGTATCTGATGCTGTACGGCTCTCTCTCAGATTTCATATTCTTCAACTATCAAACTGAATATTGTTTTTGTTTGTGTTTGACAGAGCTAGAGTGGGTGTGTGGCCATTTTTCAGACAGATGAGTGGTTAAGTACGGTGTTATTGTGTTTTAAGGGGGACAGCGAGGTACAGCAGAACACCTTGGTGCAGTGTGTGCGACAGTGAAAAGGATTCATCAAAGAGCTGCCTAATAAAGACTTGTGAACAGCTCACAGCTTGAGTCTGACTGCCGTCGAGTCTGCAGGGATCGGTTCAGTGGAGCAGTGAAGGCCTTTGCCATTTATTGAGTTGCTAGCATCAACAGGCAGCGTTCGAGAATCCTTCCATTGCATCTTTTCTCTTACAGCATAGAAGCATCAGAAGCTGTTTTCGAGCAGGCAGAGGCTTAGCTGTGGTAACATGTAAGTCCCTGACCAGTAGGGATAAATCTATGGCTAAGAGCTATAGCGTAAGGTTGTCAAAATGTCTGATACTTTGATACTTTTTCTGATACCACATGTTCAAAACGATATTCTGTTATTTTAATGATCAATAGTAACCAAAAGGGCCCAAACTAAAAAAAAAAAATACAACTATTTCATAACACTGGTGCATCAAAATCATGCATTCTGATTGTCTCCTGCACACACACATCCTGTCACATTTGCAAAAAACAGATATGAATATCGTTTGAATCTGGAATCTAGATCTTTTTTTTTACAAAGGTTTAGACAAAAGAATCCACCTTTCATGACAGCCCCATAAAATACCTTTTATCTTTGTCAATAAACGATTAGGAAATGATTTTTTTTGTACTTTTCTAACCAAAAGTCCGTCATTAAGGCAGTTTCTATGAGTAACACTGAAATATTTGAGCTTTTGGCTCTTTTACACCAGCTGAACACGACCCTACTAGAATCTCATGAAAGTTGAAAGTGATGGTGTTGTGCTGCTCTTAGTGGTTATATGAGCGAAGCTGTGGTGAAAAAAAAAACATGATGGAGGATAAGCTGTGTGTTAGTTTCTGCCTGTTTGTGTGATATTGCAAATGCTCGCCGTGGTCTGAGTCATTTGATGTTGCCATGAGATATCAGTCATGCTTGTTTTTCTCGCTCAGTCACACATTCTCCTCTCGGTGCCTCCCTGCGGCACTGAATGAAACAATCCCTTTTCCCTCGCCCCGCTAAGGCTGGTGGCAGACACTTTCCTCCTGGTTGTTGCCCGGGTTGCTTATCGTGGTGGTGAAGCCGTCCATATAACTGCAGTAACCTTGGAAGAAACTGTGTGGGAACTTTTCATGTACCCATTGTGCTTTTTTTTTGTATTGTCCCTGAGGGCACAGTGGAGAATACAGCGAAAGAAAAGGCTGTAGTTTCCAATACCTGCCGATAAATGTACTCACTGGTGACTCTTTTTTGAAGCTATTTACAGCCCATATTTCAGGCACATTGAAGTATTGGTGCAGACTGATATATGGAGACAAAAACAGAACAACTACAAAGTTTTCCTTTTATATTAATGAGTTGCATCGCTTTCCTTCTGCCTTGCCTCACCCCAACAGTTTCTCTCTCTCTCTCTCTCTGTATCTCTCTCTCTCTCTCTTTCTCCTTTCTTGAGGGCTTGGGAAATGGTAAATCACTGCTGCATATCAGCCATGAATCTTTCTCTATGAACCTCTTTGTCGCTCCCACCTACAGGCATATGTTAATATATTGCTACCAGGGCTCTCTTCATTGGATTGTACTTGGCCCCTCTTTTGATGCTTCTTGTTGGCTATTTATTGCTCCGTCTTTTTTTTAAAGGAACACTGCTTCAGTTGCATCGCATCAAACCCCAGAACACAGAAATTCCTCTCCAGCTCACTGCTCGGTATGTTTTGAAACTGTGCATAAAAAAAAAAGTGCTGCAAGGGTTAAGAACAGAGAAAAGAGTGTCAGCTTAGAAGATTGAGCTCACAGAGGAGGTTCATGCCGTGCTAATTTAAAAACAATTCCAGAGCCATATGGGCTGAGGTACCTGCAGCCCTGATGAAACAAATTGAGCTGGAACAAATGAGAGAGAGAGAGAGAGAGAGAGAGCGAGAGAGACGTAGTAACAGTTGGAGTAATTGTCCTCAGGTCTAATTGTTCTGTGCTTGGTATTGTTGTTTCTTTGGTAGTCATTTCGTTGAATTACAGACACATTGACTCTATATAAAGATGGGCGATACGTCTCCACCATACCTCATTGCACAAGAGTGAAGCCAAAATAACGATGATGACACTTTTTGGAGTGAGTCTGCATTAGTGCCCCCTACTGCCACGCAAAGCACATACTTAACTTACGGACAAACAACAGAGATCCCTCAGGTCAGCACAGCACAGATCATCATCATCATCATCAACCTTTATTTAAGTTCTCGGAGAGATCATTGAGGGTGACCCTCATTTACAATGATGCCAGAGAAAACATACATAAATGATAAACAACGAGAAATGAGATAAAGCTACTGCAGAAAATAAAATCAATAGAAGAGCAATAAGAACAATAAAATATATACACTCAAATAATTTAAAAGCTTGAAATTACTACAGTGATAAGTCAGTAATTCAAATCAAATAAAACAGTTACAGTCAGGTATTGGGCGGTTTAAAATAATATTTCTAAAGTGTCCATAAGGGATAAAAGTGCTTAAATTCAGGTCCTTTTGTAAAATATTCCAGGAGTTTGCAGCACTAACAAATGCTCAAATATTGTGCTCAAACTGTAACACAGCCGCCCGCCACTAGTCGGCGCTGACGCCATAGACTGGCTGTAGCGTCGGCTAATGGGCCTTCTCTTTTGACTCTACTGCCCGGATGTAAACAAGCACAGTGAACAGATAGCGTTGCCTAGGAACAGAGGGGTCTGGCAGTGTTTTGATGAAGAAAAATTTAGATGTAGTTGTAGATGTAGGCTGTGTCAGGTTAAATTGGCATATAACCACTGGACCAACGCAATGTGTAACCACGTTTAGCACGGGTTTGTGAAGGTTAGTCTGCAAGGAAAACTGAAGGCTGGTGGTGCTAGCACCGCTAACTCTAGCCCGATCGGTAAACCAAATTTTACTGTTACTTTTACCCGCAGACAATATCAAATAGCTGGTGCTAAATTTTAACCGTTAGACTATTTGGTTAGAAGGAATTAAAATTTCTCTTTAACCGACTTGGAAATACGGTGGTAGGAAAATCCCTAGTTTTAATGCTAGTAACGCTTTCTGTCATCATTTCCTCTTCTACTCTGCTACTCTGGTACAGGAGCCTGTTTGTCAAGCCTCCAGGGGGCAATCATGATGTTACACCCCTGTTTTAAAATGTCAAATATTCCATTAAAACTAAATCAGCAAGTAAACAACCGACTCTGAGGAGGAAGGCTTTTATTTCCTATACTGCAGCTAGCCACCAGGGGGCGCTCAAGATGTTATGGTTATCTTTTTGGGTTGCAGACTTGTCGTTAATGTTTTTTATGCAGTCTAGTTAACGCAGTACTGTAAACTCAGCAGCAACATTTGGATGTACAGCCACATTTTGAAAACATACCCAGTTGGCTGCGAGGGCAGAATTATGTGGTTCTGGTGCCGCTCCTGCCGGGGACTGAAAGCAAAAAAACCTTTTCCACTCATGCTTACATATACATGCAGGTGCACAAAAATATACAAAAACATGCACACACACACACACACAGCTGCTTTATACGCACTGCTTGGATTTCTGCCTCTCGCCTCTCTCGTCACATGTTTTTTTCAAAGCACTGGGAAATACTTGTTCCATTGATGATGACAAAGCTCTGTTATTCCTTTATGAAATCTCTCACCCTGCTCTCTTCACAGACAGGTGCCACGGCATTTTGGATTTGCTCTTTGAAATGTCAACATCTGGTGAAGCATATCGAAACAAGGCGGAGGTTTTGCCTATCATGTCTGTTAAGCTCATATTGGCCTGTAAAAGATAGGAAGGCATCAAGACAGATCCATCTTCAGAACGTTGTTGCTCATCCTGTAAATGTTATATCCATGTACACAAACATGTAAGATCCAGACTCCATGGTTGTTGTGAACCCCAGAGTATATTACACATAATTTTGAACACTTATAAGACCTTGCTCTGTTAATTCATTACAAGAAGTCAGACACATTTTTTCTGTTCCTGTCCCCCCCATCCCCTTCCAGTTTTGAGACATGAATAACAGAGGTGCATTTTTGTAGCAGATCAGGATGGCAGAGATTGAGCAGGCGTCGCTGAAGTCAGAGCAACTTTCAGACAAGTCCTCCTCCCCGGCGCTGCCAGATGACCTCAGCCTGGACGAACACACAGCCTACCAGCTGTTGGCAAGAGAGTGCAAGGTGGGTACAAGCAGAGTGTGTTGAGTAGAGGGAATGAACATCTGCACTACTGGGAAAAAAGGAAGAGAAATACTCTTAAAAAATTATTGAAAAAAAAAATGTGCAAATGTGCACTATTTCTAGCGGGACTTTTATGTGAAGCCAAATTAAAGGCAGAGAGATGAAATGAATTAGTTTTATCTGTAGTTTGCAGTGCAGCTCTGGCAATCCTTTCTTTCTCGGATTCTACACATCTGCCATCAGGTCGTCGCCCCTCTCGTAAAAAAGACAAATAAAGTTATGATCATTCCAGTTACAACAACAAAAGTGAATACCTATGTAGCAGCAGAAACTGAGTGTTGTGTGTCATGGAGACAGAGACAGAGAGAAAGCACTTAGGATAAATGAGTTGGGCTGGATACCTGCATGCATCCGTACTCAGAAATGAAGCAAAGGTAGACCCAGCTTCATCCCAGTGCAAAGATTTTTCTGGAAGGAAGATTAAAAATTGCTGTGCTGATCCTTACAATACAAATTTCCCCACAAATTCTAGTTTTGGAAACTTTACTTTGTACTGGGCATACCGGCACTTTGTCCAAACTCCCTCAGGAGGGTGAAAACACAATGCTCTCTTGATTACTTTTGTGTTTATTCCAGGAAGCACAAAACAAATGACCATTATAAAATCCTTCTCATGGCTTTGCAGTGGGTACACTCCCTTGTGAATTACAGATATAAACCTAGGTTCTTAAGGTCTCTTTCTCTCTGTGTGTATCAGTTGTAACTATCTTGCCTTTGAGGAGTCTCTTTCCACCGCAGACCTTCTTATAAATAAAATGAGTCCCTGGTTGCCGTCCTGGGCGGCTCTCCTTCTTCCCTCTCCTGCACCCTCTCTCTCCCCCTGTTTGACTTTATCTCTCATGATTCTCCTTTCTCACTGCTAGTCCTCTGGTAATTGCACACCTTCTCTGCACATCCCTCCAGCCCCTCTATCTCCATCCCTTATCATCTGTCCTTCCTAGATATCCTCCTCTGTAATGGGGTAATGCTCCTTGGTTCTGGATAGTGGTTGATAAGCCTGCAACCACCAAGCATGGCTGTGACCCACAGCTCATTAGAGGAGTGGGGGGGGGGGGGGGGGGGGGGGGGAGAGGGAGGGGCAGAAGGTGAGAAAGGATCTTAGGTTAGGGATCTTATTTGTCAAGCGTTTGTTTGGAAAAGAAATGTGCGTTTGTGTGTGAGGGTGGTATTAAGCCTGTGTGAGGTTTGTGCGGATGTGGGTGGCTGCCTGTTTGAAAAGGGGGGGCTGTTCAGGGGCTTGGACTGAATGACTCAGAGGTACAATACACTAATGGAATCACAAAGGCTTACCCACACACCCACACACACACACCCACACACACACGTGTGAAGGAACACACATAAATGATTCTGCAGTCCCTACACGATGGTAATTAAAAATGACGAGGTAAAAGCTGAAATCCCGCTTCCAGCTGCTGCAGCCATCACAAACTCTCACACATTTATAACCAAGTGGTTATTGTTGCAGTATATGTATCATTAACATGACAATAACAGGCTCGTTCAGCTCATAATCAGTTCTCACCCCTTCACTTGCTCTTCACTGAGTACCCTGAGGGGCCGATGTGAATCAGAGGCCATGTGTGATTCATGCAACTTCCCAGAGGGTCTGCTTTTTTTCTGAATTTTCTTCCAGGAATTGTTGCAAAATATCGTTTTAATCCTCCTAAAGCAGCGTTGTCCCTTTGCAGAAGAAATAAGAGGTTAAGGCTGCACAGCTTTGTAAATGATTAGAAGCTTTTTCATCACATAAGCCCCAGCAATTTCCAGCACATAATTATCTTTTTTTTTTGTATTGAACCTATCCCGTCATGTCTAATTTATCTTCCTTTTTTAAATGAAGTTAGGTAAGAATCCATATTAATCCTTTATTAATCAATCCAAGAGATTTACAGGAAGTCCTTCTCTCTAATGTCAGATCATCTGTTCTCTCCTAGGGGAGGTGCAGCAGTGATTCCCGCAGCTCCGAGGAGGCCGGAGGAGGAGGAGGAGGTCACCACACTCAGACGGTGGTGGAGAGTCAGGTGCAGGGGTCGGGCCATCCCTGCCTCCTCGCCCTCAGTGCTGGTGGTGACGCGGATCCTTCGCTGCAGGAGATGGAGATGCAAATACACCAACCGCATATGTGCTCACCTCACCGTAGCCCAGGTGAGTAAACCAGTACATCATCCAGTGTAAAACAAGACTGATTCCTAAAGGAAGTCATATTTAAGAAATAGATTAAAATGTTTTTCTTTAGGAGAAAACAAGTGTAAATATAGTTATCAGCTTACATTAAATACCAAAGTGTTAAAAAATCAGTGGTGGCTGGTGAATTATTCTTCATGGGGGAGCAGTTTCTCACAGAGCGCTGTGATGCACTTCCTGGTTTGTTATCTTGATGCTAACACATAATGGAAACTGCCACTTACAGGTCAAAATAATTAAGTGTCTTTTTAACATGAGAAACCATTAATTTAACTTCACAATGTTCAGTAGAATAGATCATTTCTAAAGTCAAGAGATGCATCTCTACAGTCTGTAACGCTTCAGTCGGTATAAAGTCAGTGGCTTGTGGTATGAATTAATTTAGCCTGAATGATCGGCTAATCAGAGGGGGCGGGGCAAGACACCTGTCAATCATTTTCACTGCTCATGAGAATCGAAGAGGATGCTACCATACTTTGACTGTATCCCATTTAGAGATAGGAAGGTTTCTTTTGTCTCTTCTATGGGATTCGGGTGCTACTCCAGATTCCCCCTGAACTTTAAAACAATCTGAATTTATTTGGGGAGTATTTTTATCCTCTTTACTGCATAAGAACGGGAGGGTTCAGCCCTGCTAGCCCATTTTTACCTCTTGATGAAAGGCAACAATACATGACTTGATAAGAAGATAGAAATGGAAAAGAGTGTATTCCCTCCTCAAGGTGGCGTTTCCAACAGCAGCAACAAGGGGAGGACTAAAGATGGAGAAAGCGGTGCCAGTGGAGTTTCTCCTCTCTTCCATCTGCCTGCAGAGTTCTTCCACCCTACTGCAGCCGCCATCCCAGCACCTCCACGCAGCCGGAGCCTACGCCTGACGAGGGGCCTCAGGTTGACCTCTCCAGCCTCCTGGGCTTCGCTACGCTCCCCGGGAGTCCGCAGCAAGATGCTCTGCACGCAGGTATGGAGAGAGGAGAGGGGGAGGGGGGGGGGACAGTCGAGCAGTTTAGACAGCATGAAGAATGAGGCACAAGCTTGAGCAAGAGATTGATGTTCATGTTGCAGAAAAGGAAGATGAATCTTTGTGCTTATTTGGATGAGAAATTGTGTCGATTGTATTCCCTGACAGCTGATGATTTATAAAATGTGTGCAAAAAAAAAAAACCTTGTCAATGTTAGTTAAAAAACTTTCAGAGTGACATGTGTGGTCTTCCAAGCGGGCGGCCCAGGTTCGAATCCAGCCTGTGGCTCCTTTCCTGCATGTCATTCCCCACTCTCTCTCTCTCCCTGATTTCCGACTCTATCCACTGTCCTATCTCTCAATGAAAGGCACAAAAAACCCCAAAATAAATCTTTAAAAAATGTTTTTTTTTAATTCAGAGTGATCCCTCTTCTCAGTTTTTTTTACAGCGTTAAAAGAGAAACTAAAAGAAAATACACAAACATACAAAAGTTTGACCATGGGTTGTCTTTGGTGATTCGATCCATGATATTAATTTAATAAATTACACCATACCAGTTTTCTATGGATGGGGTAACTGGCTGAAGATGTTTTGTGTCATTGCCTCGCTCAGTATACCAAATAAGTATTTAGTTTTGTTATTTGTAGATGTAAGATTCCAGCGTAAAGTTCCTCCCACATACAATTAAATTTGTCCCACTTAACGTCTGGATCTTTGCCAGAAACTGTTTACTGAAGGACCGGGCCCAAACAGGTGATAATGATTATTTTCCTGGAGACCACAGCTCCTCCATTAGGTGGAAACAGCCCGTGCGATGAGATTAGTGAACAGGTGTGATAAAGTATTTAATAAGACTTTTGCTCTCCATGAGGTCAAGCTTCTTATCTTCCATTCAAATTTTCAATATTTTCAAAAAAGCTTTTCAGAGACGCTTATATATGTTTACTTCCTCGTTTTGTAGGACTTGTTTTCTTTTTTTTTTTACCTCTTGAAGCAGTCTGTACGACCTTGAAATTATATTAAGCCCAGACTCTCCTCGATAAGTACTTTAAAAAAAAAACATTCAGATTGTTCTCAGACGCTTCTTGAGTCTCTCAAGTTGAACTGTTTATGTGGTGGCTGATTTGAAATCCTAAAAAAGTCTTTATTATTCAATCAGTGTTTGAAAATGTCTTAATGTTCCCTGGATAATAAAGGTGCAGTAAGAGGAGGGGCCTTGTTGTGCTCTGCCCTTATAGGCAGCATCCAGTCAAGCTCATGAGAGCGCCATCTCAGTATCTTTACCTCCTCAGACATGCCGCTCTTAGGGAAAATATTCAACCATGTTTTCAGAGAGAGAGACTTTTTCCACACGTTTCTGACTGAAAGTTGAATTCATGCGCTCTCTTTTATTTCTCCCCCTCCCTTCTGTCCTCAGTACCCCTCCCACAGTGACTCGTCCCTCGCCACAGGCAGCTCCGAGGGCAGCCTCCAGACCACTCTGGAAGAGGGACTGAGCTTCAGCATCTCTCCACCACAGAACCTGGAGTTTCCTTTGCCGACAGCTCCGCTTCCGCTCGCGTGCCCCATCACGCTGCCCGAAGACAGCACAGACATTTCCTCCCCGGTGCGGACCCTGAGACCGAGGCCGAGCCCCTCGTCGGCCCTGACCCTCCAGGCCACAAAGGGGCATCAGCGGAGCCAGAGCAGTGGGCGAGGCAGCACCAGCCCGGGCTACACGCGGGACGACTCCATCGACCCTTCAGACGAGGACCTGGGCATAGTCATCGGATCGTCGATTGGCGGTTGTGGTTCCAGCCAAGCGGGGAACAGTGAACACTTGTCAGAGACGCTGAGCAGCTTGTCGCTGACATCACTGCTGTCCCCCAGCTCTCTGGTGTACCCCGGGGGAGCGGTGAAGAAGTGTAACAGCACGGGCAGCCTGGACCAGGGGGGTTTGCTTCTGTCGTCCCGCTGCAGAGAGGGCCGCAGGGAGATCTTGGGCCTGGAGATCATGGACCCTCAAGGCTTCTTGGCCAACCCCTGGACTGGGGTATTAGTGGACACAAGAAGAGGAGAAGGAAGAGGGGAGCTGGGCGACGGCGAGCAGGGCTTTAAAGGGAAGAGCTCAAGCCAAACAACAGTCGGGTCTTGTCGGAAGAACAGATGAAACCGACTTTTCTCCTTTTTCTTTGTCCTCACCATTCCTTGGATCTAATCCCATTGCTGTCCTTCTCACTCTCTCTGCTCCCATCGTGAGAGAGAGGCTCGATGACACACGATGTCTTGAATCCAGAACCAAACCCTCATCTCGCACCCTCAACCCCTCTTCTATACATTTTGTGACAAGCCCATGTCCAACTTTGCGCTAGCTTGGGGGAGTCGTTTTGGTTTTTTAGCCTGCTGGTGAAGAAATGGCCTGCAGAGTTAAAAGCCCGAGGGCTGAAAATAGGTCCTTAAAGCCTCTTTGGGGGTTGTACCTGAGGAAAAGGACCATGGAAGTGTTTTTGCTCATTTTTGAAGAACAGGGCGTGCATTTTTATCAGGGAGTCATTTGGAGCAGAGACAAAAGAGCTTAACCTCAAAGACACAGAAAGACGATGCTCAGCGGGAAGTTTCCTTTTCTCCGCGTTGGCTTGGGGTTGAAGTGCAAAAATAGAAGTACCAAAACTGAAATAGCTATTCATACCAACAGAGGCTGTTTGATGTGTTTTTCACTCGGAGGCAGTGCAGGAAAAGCAAGTGGAAGGAGGCTAAGAGATGGCAGAACATATCAAGGGCGGAAGGAAAGGCTGGGGAAGGAGAAGGCAGGTGATTTGTTTGGCCCGGGCGAGCAGGAGCGGATCTAATGTCCATCTGCTCCGGCAGACGGAAACAACAGGTCCCGCTCACTCCTGCCACGGGACCTTCTGCTGGGTTCAGAGTGAAACGCGAGGTGGACGAGAGTTCAGGAGTGTGTGCTCGATTTGTGTGTTTGCGTGTGTGTGAGAAGCACTGCCTCAGGTATCCAAGGCATGAATTAAAAATCATCACTTCACTGTACCTCTGGAACAGGAGATTGATCAAAGCTGATTGATCAAAGCTTTGTGCGCCTCGCTTCAACTTACTCTCGAGCGGCGGCGGGAAATTGAAAAAAAAGAAATTGACAGATCGCAGAGGTAGAACTGTGCATGGAGTGATTTGTGAAATTTGTTTTATTTTTATTTCTATCTGCAGCATCTGTCACTCGCTCAAAAATAAATAAAAAAAAGAGCTCAGTTGGATGGAATGCTACAAACACCCTATCACAAGAAACAATAATGTGTGTCTGGGGCCCGCCTTGTGTGCACCAAAAACAAATTCACTGCTTCTTCATAAAGTGAGACCTGAAAGCACACTCTTTTTGACGCCCCCCTTCCTCTCACCGTGCTTTAGGATTCGAGCTGAACGGACAAACCCCTACGGGAGCTGTGATGGACTCGCCTGCATGATGGAATTGCATTTAACCAAGATTTTTTTATATATAAACAGAAGTGTAAGAAGATGTCAATGTCGGGTGATAACATGATTTCTATTCCACTATTTTTCTAGAAAAAAGAGAGTAGGCACGTGCAAGTCTCGACTTTGTCCTCGTATCATTTAACCCGTAACCGACTTGTTGTCTAGGACTTTTTTGTGTCTTGCCAGTGGCTTCCAGTTTTATAACATTTTTTTAAGGTGTGGACAGTGTATAAAACAAAGAAGCAAAAAATTCAAATGAACTCTGTTGCGCTGAAGTGTTTGTTCCCCTCCAGCACATATCTCTCTGGGAACACTGGTTTCCTGTTTGATTCTTTTTTCCAAACGACGGAGTCCCAGAGGACAACCAAGAGATGGGGAACAGCCATATTCACTCACAGCACATGAGGATCGTTTCTAGCTCACAGACATTTCCTGTTTGCACACAGGGAACTTGTTTGCTTTAAGCCTCCTATGTTAAAAAAAAACAAAAAAAAAAACATGAATAGCTTCAACCATCTCTATGAAAGCTTTATTTTGAGAGTTACACCACATATACATATCGATTCTGGACACATTTGTGTTCCTCAAGCATGGTTCTGGGATTGCAATACAGTATGCTTCTTCTTTAATGCACTCATCTCCTCGTCCCCTCGTCTCCTCACACATACAGTCTGTTGTAGCAAACTCTTCCACACACCATGGTTTATACATGAATGGGTAAACGTTGCATCTTTTTAATGCAAACTAATTTTTTGTTATTCACCCCATTCTTACCGGAGATGCTCATCCTTCCGCCTGAGTTCTAGACGTAGATTGTTGTATCCTGAGTGTTTGGATCATTACCTTTTTTTTTTTTTTTTTTTTTTTTTTTTTAATTTCTCAAATAGAATAAGGTGATGAGAGAAAATCCAGTCTGACCTTTTTCATCATGCAAAATCACTTTGATGACTATGTCTTCTCACATGGTGTTGGGTATCAATGAGTGATAGTAAAGACAGTTGTGCGTGTGTGTGTGTGTGTGTGTGTGTGTGTGTGTGTGTGTGTGTGTGTGTGTGTGTGTGTGTGTGTGTGTGTGTGTGTGTGTGTGTGTGTGTGTGCGTGTGTGTTTACGACTTCAGGTGAAGTGATTGCCTTTTCCTGAAGTGTCCTGTTTGTTGGCGAGGAAACCTGATATTAAAGCAAGAGAAAACAGGAAGCAACCAAGGGCTGTTTTAGCTTCAAAGATATGTCCTTCTATCTTTCTGAGACAAAAATCCTTTTTGTCAGTGAATATGGCATCAAAGGTTAAAGCCTGACTACGCAGCAATAAATGTTCTCTGTGTACGCCCTGAGTAAACGATGTCAATGTGATTTTTATCTCCTCAAACACATACAGTATCCATTACTGTCTCTAATCCGATCACATCGCAACCTCTGCCCTCTCGGCGACCAATCAGTGGAGAGAGATGGGCTGCAATTGAACGACATGAACTAATGAGGTCATTGAACTCAGGTCGGGGGGTAAAAACCACTACTCACATTTTTAAAGATTAGCTGTAAAGGTGTGCTCAGACTGACCTCGGAGGGAATTTTGCAGCTTGCTTTATTCCGCACAAATTCGACTGCTGGAGTGTTTTTTTTAAACGCCGCAGACAGTAGATGCACCTGCAGTTCCAGATGTTAGCTGTAACTACCTAACAATGCACCACCTGTGTGTGTGTAAGCAGAGTGTGCCTTTGTACAGTATGTATGTGTGTGTGCTATGACTTTGGCTCAGACTGATTTAAAAAAAACTTGCCGGGAGCTCCAGTTTCCTCCTGACTCTTTGTCTCTGCAAATTCATGAAGTGATGAAGTCGAGTGGCGGTGGGATAAGCACACATTTTATCGAAAAAGTATCTTGACCTGTGCAGACATGTTTTTTTTGCTTCAACTCACGCTGCCTTGAAATAAAACTGTCCACCTCTTCTGTACGATGAATTTGTATGCAGCCACGCGGCCTCTGAGAGTTGCTTTTGAGTTCAGTCTGAACACAACTTGAGAGTGTACAATTCACATTTGTACATATCTTTGTATCTTGATCTGCATGTGTGCATTGCTGCCAGTGACCATGATTATATCATTAGTATGCATTTCATAAAAATTGTACAAAGATAAAGGAAATGCCCCCACAGTTTTTTTTTGACTGCTGCTATGGAACACTAAAAAAAAAAAAGTCCGATCCAGAATAACATGTGTTTTTTCTTCTGACATATTGTTCCCATGAGAGTAGAGTTATGAACAAAATACGTTTTTAGTTTAAAAGCTGCTGTTCAGTTTTTTGTTTTTTTTAAAGTCTTATTTAGATTTGAATGACCAATCAGTGGAGAGATGGGCTGCAATTGAACGACGTGAACTGAGATAAGATAAGATAATCCTTTATTTATCCCACAACGGGGAAATTTACATTGTTACAGCAGCAAAGAGCAAAGATTGCAAACAAACAGTGAACACAGTACAATTTAAATAAAAAAATTAAAAATGTACAAAAAAACTAAACAAAAAAAAAGAACTAATGAGGTTATTAAGAGTACAGGGAAAAGGGGGTTGGTACAATCCAAAGCAGGGCAGAGAAAGCCAGTGACAGGACAGGGACACAAAAGCAGGAAGTGCTGTCGTGGACATCTGGACATGAGGAGAGCGAACAAAACAGTGTGCAGGCGCAGAGGCAGTGCAGATGCTGCAGAAACAGGAGACTTCTCCAGACAGCTTGTCATCGACTTCCTCGCCCAGCAGAGCCGCCAGTGCGAGAGAGCGCATTAGGCATGCACGCTGAACTCTGAGGTGTTGTTTACCTCACACCCCCCCCCCCCCCCCCCCCCCCCCCCAACCAGCCAGCCAGCCAGCCAGCCAGCCAGTCCAACCTCTCAGAATCAGCTCTCCCTGCAGGGCCCCCTGTCCTTCAAATGTCACTGCAGCAAGGGTGGAGGTGTGTGTGCTGAGCGGTAAGTTTGCATGAGACGGAGTGTGTTTGTGCAAGTGAATATGTCAAAGCTTCAGTTCTATGCAAGGGGTCTTTAAAAACAGTGTCCTGTCATCGGAAATTTGAGGGCATTGACTCCGCTTTGGACTTCCATCACTTGGGGGAGCGAGACGACTTCTGCAACAGGAGTTCCAAAGGTCAGGGATCCAATAAGCCTCGTGGGGGTTTGTGTGCCCGAATTGATTGATTTCATCCCCTGAGATATCAAAGTCCCTCGGGTGCAAGTGAATATTTTTCATCTCACCTGGAAACCCACTGGTCTTGTCTCAGCTGCAACCTTTATAGTGATTCTGTACAGCATGACAAAGGTTGCAGTTTTACAGCAGCAAACAGGTCCTCAGGGCTCGACAAAACTCCTTCTGTAAAACTGAAATAGAAAGCAAATGTTCCAAATGCATCAATCAAGGGGATTCTTCTGAGGTGAAAAAAATGAATTATATTAAAGTGGGTCAACATGTGTTTTTTTTTTTTTTTTTTAAAGAAAAAGATCCTCATCTCTTTGCTGAAGATGTAACATGGAAATGTAGATGAGATAAAGAGAAGTACTTGTCAAATGCATCACAACCCCCAAAAGCTTTGTCAAACATAATTCTAAAAAAAACAAGTCCAAACAGATGTGTCTCATTAACGTGTTTGTCTCCGGGCACAAGAGGGAGGAACTGGAATCTTTCGCACAGCATCCACCTTGTTTATGGATATGTTGCTTTTCTGCTTTTTTCCCGGGGGAGGGAGGATGGAAGCTTTTTTGAGTCGAACGGTGAGTAAATGAGAAGTTGTTTTTTAGTGCTTTGTGGCACCTAATGAGTCGCTTAAGCTGCCACAGTGTCTTTTGAAGTATTGAGAGGTGAAACTGTGAGGCAAACTGCGGGGCCATGAAGCCGTTACTGTACATCAAGGCTGTACTCTTTGAAGCCCAAAGTTGGTGCTCACCATTTTGAAAAAATGCTGTCCCAACCTAACTTTCAGTCAATCTACTATCAGGCGGAGAGGTGAAAGTTTAGGCAGTACTTTAGTCTCTCAGCCTGCAGTCATATAAGACACACCCTTAATAATGCATCACTCTGAGTTTTAAAAAAAAACCCAAACAAATCATTAAACATGCTAGAAACAAAAAAAAGTCAAAAAATGCAGTCAAATGCTGCTGTCAAAAAATGCATTTTGTATGTGACTTCTGAGGATTTTGGTGCCAGCCTCAAGGGGAAACTCGAGGAAACACTTCCACGTTGGCTTCATTTTTCCGCACTCAGAGAAGACAAAATTCAGGTTCATAATTACAGTTGTGAAAGCGTCAAAGTGTCAAAGTTTCTCCTTTCTCCGTCTCGTTTATTTAATCACATCAGTCTGCAAAACCTTCCTGCTGACCTACACACACACACACACACACACAAATGGAGTCCGTGTATGGAAACCAGCTACTGTCAGCTGTCCAGGCTAACTGCTCAGGGAGTTGTCCAGGCCCATCGATTGTATCGGGGGCTCCAGGGAGGGAGGCAGATAAAGGCAGGTTTTTATAAAGGTGGCACGACAAAAGGATGAATGTGGTGCCTGTGAAATGAGCTGACTGGAAGAGATCAGATGGAATGACTGTCGATCTGCAGATGAACTGTAAGCTCTCTGAAATCACAAATACTTCTGAGGGGTTTTTGTTTTCTCATTTGAGTGTCTCTTTGTTCTCTCTCTCAATTCAATTTTTCAATTCAAATAGCTTTATTGGCATGAATGTGTAAAATATATTGCCAAAGCATATAATAACAAATAATACAATAGTAATAATGAAAAGTAATAATTAGCAATTAAATATTTTAACAATGAAGAAAAAAAAAATATATATATTAATAAAAATTAAAAAATTAAAAATTACATTTAAAAAAAGAAGTGTAATTTATTATTTTATAGTGTGTGCGTGTGTATGAGATTAACACAAGTGTTATGTGTATTTGTGCCTTTTTGTGTGTGTGTGTGTGTGTGTTCAGGTTCCACTTGTTGGGTAGGGTTAGGGCGACATCTCTCACTCTCTCTCTCCCCCCCTCTCACTCTCTCTCACTCTCTCTCTCTCTCTCTCTCTCTCTCTCTCTCTCTCACCATTATCAATATCATGACCTGGCTTCTCTCTCTCTCTCTCTTCTCTCTCTCTCTCTCTCTTCTCTCTCTCTCTTCTGTCTGTCTGTCTGTCTGTCTCTCACCATTATCAATATCATGACCTGGCTTTTCTCTCTCTCTTCTCTCTCTCTCTTCTGTCTGTCTGTCTCTCTCTCTCTCTCTCTCACCATTATGAATATCATGACCTGGCTTTTCTCTCTCTCTCTCTCTCTCTCTCTCTCTCTCTCTCTCTCTCTCTCTCTCTCTCTCTCTCTCTCTCTCTTCTCTCTCTCTCTCTCTCTCTCTCTCTCACCATTATGAATATCATGACCTGGCTTTTCTCTCTCTAAAGATGAAAAAAGCAGGAACAGTATCCACACTTTGCCCCCGTCAATGCTGATTCAAAGGGGGAGCTGGGTAACCTTTGTGACCTTTCAAATTATTAACATACAAGTGTTGCAAAACACACACATAGACACCCACCCAGGCACACTTGATCTTTTTCCTAGGGGGGGTGTCTGTCTGAGGATCAGTGCTAATGGCTGAAGCTTATCCCTTCACAAACAGAGTTTCCCTCCTCTCTCTGTTTCCTCCTCTACCTCTGCGACATAAAGCCATTAAAGAGAAGGAGAAGCAGTGACAGCTGAAACCGTGAGATTGGGAACAGTGCTGACACTGCTGGTTTTCAGGCTCTCTGAATAGTCGTCTCTGTGGATGATTGACTCTGGGTTTTTCTCAGCACCTGGCCTGTGTTTTGTAAGATAATAGTGAAAAATAATACAGTAACACTGTTGAGCGACCGGTTAATGCCGGGAAAGATTTATTTGAAGGGGAGCGCTGTCGGTTCAGGCAAATGCACGGCAGAGTGTTTTCAATACAGATTTGTAATCCAAGTTCATGCCGTGGCATCGCTGTTGAATTTAAACTGCATTTTCCCTTAACAGGAAAACAATTTTTGAAGGCTGCAAAACTCCCTTTATAATTTAAAGGAATCCTTTTATTACATTTACAGCAGAACAGTAATAACTTTTTTTTTCACCTGCAAACAATAAAAGCTTAAATTAAAACCTCAAAGCAGCTTTAATCCCACTTTAAAAAAACAAAACAAAGAATCAATGAGCACTCTGTTAACAGTGTGGAGATGTAAAGTGGTGTTTGTAGTGATGAAACAGTGGATGAATTGCTGTCCACATCTTCATCTCCCCTTGGCTACATGGAGATAGAAAGTGCAGCGTTCACTGTTACATCATTTCTTTGGGCTGCTTTTCATTTCCTTCAGGAATTGTTGGAGAACAAAATGGAGCTTGAAGCCGTAGAATATTAGATCCATATTTAAAGGGTGGAGGGAAACTCAACATCCGATGTCATTTAATGCACGTGAATATGCATCTGATTGATTGATAGAACTTTATTGTCAGACGTGGTCTGAAATTTGTCTTGCACCACAGCGGCTCCATTTGCGACATAAAAAATCAAGACAGGATACAAAGATACAAACATTTGACACAACATTCAAACACCAAACAAACATTCAGAGGCCTTCGACTTGCTTTGCTTGGGGATTCAGCTCCGCATTTAATTTTAGAATTGACTGGTGAACAGAGGATTGTTTCAGTCTAACCTTATTAAAACAAGGGATCTGTTTACGCACCAGTGCTCCAATTTAACTTAAGAGCTGATGACATATCGACGTTGGGTTTTCCACTTACTATCATGGCCCAAAGTGGCACATTATGTAAGGTGGTTAAATACTGTAACCATTGAATATATTCCAACTGGAGGATGGAGAAACAGAGAAGTGAAGGGTTGGCAAAGACTAACATTTTTACAATTACTCTTTCGACTGCAAAAAGTGAATTCATTGGCTTCTTTATTAGTCAGAGAGAGTGTTTTTCACAGAGTGAAAATCTGATTTATTAGGCTAGCATGTTGTCTACTTAACATGCAGTCTGTAGCAGATTGAATCGCTTTTTGAGGCAGCCTCAAGTGGACACTCCAGGTACTGCAGTTTTTGTCACTTGTGGGTTTGCTTCATTTGTCAGCGGAGGATGTTTGGATTTGGTGAAACATCTTGCTTTCAAAATTACTTAAAATTCCTTTGAGGTCAGTTGACATATGCATGATATGTTAGGTAAGATTCAATGTTTTGCTGTGGCTTATTCACTCTTCTCATGCTGACTTACATATATGCTGTATACGTGTGTATTTCAGTGAGAGGAAATCATAACTACACTACAACCAGTGCCTTAGTCTTCATGATGGTGCAGCACAAAGCTCAGATTTCATTTCCTAACTGCAGCGAGCAGGGACACGATTGTTTGCAAAGCAGAAATGTGAGAAGGAAAAATTAAATTAGGCCCGCTCGAGAGATGTTACATAAGGTTACCAGATACTGCCTCTTGCAACTTTGCTGAATCGGTTATAAAGTTTGTTCTTCAGTCAAATTATGGTGCGCAAAAGAAAGTTTATCTGTTGTCCTCCAAAGAAGCGAGCAAAGGCAGCAGTTTTTTAATTCATGTAATTTATTTATATGATATTTAGTTGGACCTTTAATTATGGTGACCTTGAAAAATATCCACGCACTTCAAAGCAATTGTTTATGAAAGTGAACGCGCTGCACAAACAGGAAGGTCTTTGCTGAATTTCTACTTATTTCAGCATGTTATCATCGTGCAGGAAACCAAAAAGTGTTTTCACCGAGGAGGGTTCAATCAGTAAGCATTTACTGTCTGTCATTGGTTGAATTAAAGAAAATTAGTCAAGATGCTTGAAACTCGTCTGAGGTGCTGAGTGGAGCTGAAGGTAACTCTTGGTTCTTGTTGGATCTTTAAAAAGTTGTGCGTCTTCATTCCGGGGTCTTGGTGTTAAGAGCTTTTGGATGTTCCCTCTGATGCATGCTGTGCTATGAGCCTGCTGAGAGGGAGGATAAGAGGCACAACATCAGCCTGAACTCAGACACACTCACATTCTCATTATGCACAGCACAAGGTTGCAGCGAAGGGCAAACTATGAGGACACTCATGAATTTCAAAGACTTTAAATATGACCGAGTACACTGTATCTCAAAAGTAATCTTCATGTGTCTGAAATGTAATCGGAGTCAGAGCTGCAGTTCAAAAACATGAACTTACTTTAGTCCGCAAATCCTGGTGAGACTGAAATATATTTATGAAGCTTTGACTCTAATTTAATGTGACCAGCATTCACCTTGACCGTCAATTTGCAAGACAGTTTGCAGTGAGTAATTTATTTTCAAATTATCTTTTTCTTTTTATGCTTTTTATCTGAATACTCAAAGCTTAGTCTCAGTCTTATTTATATTTTTCTGCTGCTGCTCTTTATTATGTACAGGCAGGAATTTACACAAGACAGTACTGACAGTCACATGACTTAAAAAAATGGACAACAACCAGAACAGAACAACAACAACAACAAATACTGAAAGCACAAAGTTACCAGAACATACATCTTGAAATATTAAAGGTCACCTGTTATGCAAAATACACTTTACCATGTTTTAATATGTGTCTCTGAATGTCTATTAACTTCTCCAAATTCAGAGAATAATCCATCCTCTCCGTCTTTCGCCTGCTCCACTTTTCAGAAAATGTGTGCTCAAACAGGCCGTTTGGAGATTTTCCCTTTATGACATCACAAAGGGCAGTAGCCCCTCCCCCAGGTGGGTGACACCCCCACAGCTAGGTGTTTGTTCTGCCCTCTGAGTCTGCCTTCTCACCGTAAACAATAGGACATGGAGCGAGAAAGACCGAGCAGACCCAAGCCCTTCCAGAGAGGGGGCGTGGTCAGACACAGCTCATTTACATATTTAAAGGTACAGACACAGAAACAGCCTGTTCTGAGCAGGGCTGAAATAGAAGCTTATAGACATGATCAAATACAGGATTTAGAACAAGAGACTTCACACACATGTTTTGAGGAGCTCTGAGACTTATTTAAACTGGTTGAAAAGAAGAAGCATATTTGACATTTAAAGAATAAAGAACACAGCGAAACAAATAGATTGATTGAAATAAAGCCAAATAAATAACCAGTATTTGAACCCCTTTAATTTTAATTATTTTCATCTCAATTTCTACAGCAGCAAAATCCTGCCCGATAAATTAAACCAGAGCATAATCACAGGGATCATTTTTGTTCTGAAAGAGAACTTTAATTTAAATACTTTCACAACATTTCCCTGATTACATTTACAGGATTTCCACCATTAACAGAGACTAACGTAATGATCTGAGCACCACCGGCATCACAGTCGACTCACCTCATCAGTTAAGCATTATTAGTTTCAAATTTAGGCCTTTACATTTGGAGAGCAAGAGAACGAGTGGTCAATAATTGTCGACACGATTAAAATGACACATCATTTTCTTCTACCATGTGAATAAATGAACAATGCTTTTTAAACCTTTTCCATGATGAAACTGAAGCCTGAGCTTTAGGCTCACCACAGACTGAAAGTTCCTCGCTGCATCTTACCGTCCTCAGCTCAGACTAATCACAGCTGCAGACTTTCTATGTAATAAAATGCAGCATAAAGCAGTCCTGTATTATCATTTTCCAGCCTGTGCACCTCTGTGGATAACGACTTGCTTCTTGTGTGTGTGTGTGTGTGTGTGTGTGTGTGTGTGTGTGCGTGTGTGTGTGTGTGTGTGTGTGTACAGTCCACTTATGTGTTTCTGTGTTAAGCCCATTAAACAGCCACCACCCTCCCTAAGGTTCACACGAGGAGAGTTTCTTTCTCTCCCATCTCCACCATCTCATATTTATCACTGCAATTAGGCGCTCTGCTGAGCGTGTAGGCACACTGGGCAAGCATCTCTCCTCCACCAGAGAGCCTTGTCTGCCCTGTTTACCTAAGAGCCTGCATGCTGTGTATGTGTGTGTCTGAGAGAGAGAATAAGAGAGAGAGAGAGAGAGAAATAAAAGAAGGAAACACTGCCATGTTTGCCGCAAATGGAGTTTTGAGCACCCGTTGATCGTCAAGTGCTCCTGCCTTTTTTAGGTCTGCCTGGATCAAGAAGCCACCAGGGCTTTCTTATTGTAGCAAATATAGACTTTTGTCCTCGCTGTGAATGCGTCTGTGTCTGTACTGTACGGTATCAATGACAGACAGACTGAGCTTTTAAAGGCAAGAGAAAGACAGAGACAGGCCGAGAGACGACACTGCGGACAAAAGAATGCAGAAAAGCAGGTGGGAAGATGAACGTGGAGAAAAATGGAGAAAGCACTGACGAAAAGGTGCCAAAAACATTTTAAGAAAGCATCCAGCAATGACTGGAAAAAGGAAAAAGCAGTGTGTCGCATCGCTGTGCTCTAAACTCTAAAATGAAGAAAAAAGTGTCCATATTTAGCCTTTGAGCATATGCTCTGTATCCACAGGAGCCCAGGAAGTGAAACTGAAGCCACCACTTCATGCACAGGATGTTACTGTATTGAAATAACACTCCGCCCTGTCTGCACCCTATGAAAAAACAGGGTGAGAGTCAGGTGTAGAGGGTAAGGGAAGGAGGAGAAGTTAGCAAAGGGTAAAAGGGTTGAGAGAGAGAAGGAGTCAGAGGAGACTATTGGAGAGGAAGGAGAAATGAACCAGAAGCAGGAGAGAGTGCAGGTTAGAAAATCATGGACGTCTAATTACATATGGGCTCAACATTTCCACAATACATAAAATCATTATATACCGCTGTGTTGCCAACTCATCCTGGCAGCTCAGAACGTGAACACAAAGTGAGAATTATTTTTATACCGGCGAGGCTAACTTTGGCAGATAACAACGTGATTTGACTAACCAAAAACTTTTGCATGCATATTTAATTTTTTTGCAGAATAACACCTACAGAGTAAAGACTTTTTTATTCACCTTAAAAAACACAACTTTTCTTTGGTACCTTAGAATGAGCAGGTCACATCTAAAGAGGAAGGGGGTCCTGGTCCATGGAGGTATCGTGCAGCATGTGCAGTACTGCTAAATGATGTACACTCAATTAAACACATGCAGAGTAGACTCTTCAGACTCATTCTGTATTATGATTGTTTTTACAGGGAACTATAATGTAATAATCAGTTATGTTGGTCTGGCGTTAGTTTTACACAATTTTAACACTTGACAGAAAAGAGGCGATGAGATAGTTCGATGTACAGCTTGTGTGTGTGTGTGTGTATTGGGGGGAGGGGTCTCAGTCCTGCTAGCATGAGTGGAAGGGTAATTGCATTTAAATGAGAGTCCATGTTACACTTTTGATGTCTGTGGCTTTGATGCTCATGCAGAGGGAAGCGAGATGAGGGGAGGGCAGATACTAATAGGCAGAGGGAGAAGAAAAAAAAAAGTGAAGCGTGTTTCAAGGTGATGAATTTATTAAATGATTGGTATAGAAGAAAGAAGATCAATAATGGAGATGTTAACATGACCCCCATAAGGGTTTTTTTTTTCCAATTATGGTTCTGTAATGAGGTCAACTTCCTTGTATACCTCTGTCTAAATATGCTACAGTCTAAAGGTATGAGTTAGAGCTTATACAAGCCACACAGACGGAAGAAAAGGTGTGATCACATCGATGGATAGGCGGCTGTATTTTGTTGGTTAAAACTAGACGAGGATATGTAAATAAAAAGTAGCATTACATAGAATAAGAGGTAAGTAAAGGAGGCTGAATGTCAATCAATCGTTATTTATTTAGCGCCAATTCATAACAAGTATTATCTCGAGACGCTTTACAGAAGAGCAATGCAGGAAGGATTTCTCCTTTGTATTCCTCTCGTTCCTGTCGTCCACACTTCCTTGCAGCTGAGGTGGAGGTCGGAGCAGGCCGTGCAGGAATGAGGCTAAACGTACATGACTTCATTTTACATGCATTTATCTTCTTTCATTGAACTCACAGTGCTTACCTGTTCAGTTTTACTTACCCGTGTAAAAGAGGGGCAATAAAGTACTTAGCTAAATCAGAACCCAATCCAGATCTTCTTTGTTCCAGCTGTCATCGCGTTCAGATCTCGCTACAGGTTGTCAGCTCTGATGAAGCTATAAATAATACTGCAGCTGGGCCAGCAGTCATGGATGGTGCATGGGCAACACATTCAGTCCTTAAATATCAGAGTAGACAATCACAGTGCATTATAAGCATAAACAGTGTTGTGTTGTTAGCCTGCTGTGTCATACTGGCATACCACAACAGACATTAACATCTTCAATAAAGGCTACACGGCGCTGCACTCAGAGTCCTAACATTCATCCCAAGGACAGATTAAGCAACACATTTTCACATTTTCACACAGCGACGGCATAGAGTATGCAAAAAAGACAAAAATATGTTAAAAAATCAACGACCACTCAGCAAATTCACAGCCAGCTCATTATTCCATGTGATTGCTATTTTGGTAAATGCAAAAACAAAAAACATGCTGAGCATAGAACAGCATGCAAAACTGACTACTGAAGACTTTTTTTTTTTATTAAAGGTGCTGTCCAAGTAAATAGGGAAATATATAGTGAAATATTGTTAAAAACACATGACACTGTTTGGATGACAATAAGAACTAATTTAAAGGAAAACCTGTAATGAAGAATAAAAAGGATGAGAGAGGTTGTGACTGTGGGCAATTGCTTCTCGTCTGTTTATTGTTTGTGTTGATAAATAGTAAATGGAATTGAGCTTGTATATTTATTTTATAGTCTTCTGACTTCTCAAAGTGCTTTTACACCGCAGGTCACACCTACACATTCACACACTGATGGTAGAGGCTGCTGAGTAAAGTCCATCAGAAGTAACTCATCTCATTTATACACATTCATACGCCTCTGATGAAGCAGCGGGAGCAACTTAGGGTTAAGCGTCTTGCCCAAGGACACATCGTCCATGTAGCTGCAGGAGCTGGGGATTGAACCCCCGACCTTCCAGGTGAGAGACACGACCGACTCTACCAGCTGAACCACAGCCGCCCCATGCATTTAGCATTCAAAAAAGCAGACATGGTCGTAAAAATATGAATAGACAATCACAAATACTTTACTGCCACAGCAAGCTTTTCCTCATTTAAGATTCAGTAACCGCTGAATAAAATCCAAACTGGACTTCTTATGTAGGTGGATTGGGTTCAGGATTCTTTTAGGTACTTTATAATTTGCATGGTCTCACGGGATGCTGTAGGCTAATTTCTTCGGTTTATTAGTTTAACAAACTGGAATTGTGTAGTGTGACCCTTTTCAGATCTCCCAGGGGGGATTTATCTTGTTCCAGATCTGTTGTTCTCTCTGTGTCTGTGTGTGTGTGTGTGTGTGTGTGTGTGTGTGTGTGTGTGTGTGTGTGTGTGTGTGTGTGTGTGTGTGTGTGTGTCCTCCCTGTTCTGTGGCAGATGTTCTCTTTCCTGCACATATGGTATGCAGTCAGCTAAAGGAGAGTAAAGTAAATGTCCACTTGCTGTTTGCCACTCTGTATGCTGAGGGGGGATAATGTTGGAAATGCCAAGGGGGTGCATCACAGCCCTGCATCACTTCACATCCATATGTTGTGTAAAGTTTTAAATATCGTGTAAACACAGACCAATAGGAGAAGCATGTGGTGGCAGTATTAAGAAATCCATCAGGAGTGCGTATTTGCACCCGCAGCCTTGATTTTAAGGCTGGAAAAAATGAAGCCAACACCAAACTGTACCTCAAATGGCCCCTCGATGCGGGCTCCAAAATTGAGTTGATCCTGGTTGAGTCCCTAAAACAACCAACATCACTGCAATTAACATATTTTACAGCCTGGTTTAAAGTGTTTTTATTTTATTTGCCAAACTGTTCTTAAATTATTTCATGGTTTGAAATGATGCATAATTGGGACGCTGTCAGGTGAGATCCTCGATCTCATTTGATTTGATGAATCTGACCTGTATCAACCATCTCTTTCAACCTCGGGGCGGCGTATAGCCTAGCGGTTATAACAAGCGCCCCATGTACAGAGGCAATGGTCCTCCTTGCGGCAGCCTTGGGCTCAAATCCGACCTCGGCCCTTTCCTGCATCTCATCCACCAATTTCTCCTCCAAAGAATTCCCATCTCTCTTCATCTGTCCTCTCCAATAAAGGCAAAAAAAAAAAATGGCCCCCACAAAAAAATAGTCGAAAGTGAAAGTGCTAAACCTGGGGATTAAAAATCTGAGTTTTCACTATAGAGTTTTCTTATGTCTTATGAAATCTTTAATGACATTTCTCTCCTGATATTCATGCAGGGGGCCTTTTAATATTACAGCAGTCATTTTAATGAAGAACTCCCAGTACACCTGCAATAATTTGAAATCTGCATATGTTAATATTGACATCATGGTTTTCTCACACTATATAATGTTTGGAATGGAGTATGACCCTCTCTCTCTTCTCCTCTTTTACGAGCCCAGACACCCCGTCCAGCTGTGCACCGCACACCTGGGGCCCGGGGATCTAATGATATTCACAGGATTGTGTGCTGCAGTAATAGATGGAAATAATAGTGTAGTGAAGATTCTGCTTTAAAGTGAATCGATCCTGTGGTTTTTACAGGCTGCTTTGTGGGCATGTTAGTCAGTCTGCTGAGCAGGGGGGGTGTCCACACTTCTCTGATTGGGGTGACTTATACAGAGGTGGCACGTAGTTTGTGTGCACTCTTTTTTATGCAACACAAGAGAATAAGCAAATACTCAAGAAGAAGAAGATGAAAGTCGAAACTCACTGAAATACTCAAAAAAATGCATGCAAGCGCCTGCACACTTTAGCTTGCAATGAGCTAACGGTACTAAAACATTCCTCGTTATTCCATTGCATGTTAGACAGTGTGCAGGAGTTTGCATGCAATCGACTCATTACTTTCCTACCCAGGAAATAGATGTGCAAAGTATTTATTTACAACGTAAAGTTCAAACAAATAAAATGTTCTTCACTGACATGTAGAGAGAAAACAGCCTGTTGCAACTCGGCCCGAATACTTCATTTTATCTTAAGTACCATCTCTGATAAGGCAGATAGCAGACATGGGAGTAAGTCACACATGTACAAGTCACATGTCTCAAGCAAGTCGCAAGTCACTGCAATGAGAATCAAGCAAGTCAAGTCAAGTCATACGAAATTCTGATTACCAATTTTCCACATTCATCTTTAAGTTCTTTTTCTTAATAGCCCCCCCCCCCCAAAAAAAAAAACTCCTCACTTCTCAAAAAATGCAAAAATAAAAGTCCCGAAAGTCATTTCAAGTCATCCGTCTCATGTCTAAGTCAACTCTCAAGTCATTAAGGCAAAGTCTAAGTCTAGTCTTTTATCGCTGTCAGTCGAGCAAGTCTCAAGTCTTCAAATTGCGAGTCAAGTCATGTGACTCGAGTCCCCCACCTCTGGCAGATATAGTTTATCATAGTTTTGGGATTTCGGGGTGACACTTGGGGCGGCCAATCAGATTTCAAGGGCGGGCCCATGCCACCACTGGCCGTCGCTCTGGACACGCCCCTGCTGAATCTGTCCCTCTGGATGCTCTCTTTTAGCGGACATGTTTTTGGCAATGCAACTTTATTTAGTATATATAGATAACATGAAAAAATGAATGCGCCTAAGTATGCTTGAATTAAATATATCCTGAGTTTAAGTCTTTAAAGGTCTGAATACATGCTGTGCCCAGCTTTATGAATACGCTTAAATTCTGGGATGCATACAGCAATAATCAATAGACTATAAAAGAAATGTGTCAGACCAATCAGAGAGGAGTTTTGCATGTAAATCAAAACATGACTCATTGCCTCTTTAAACCGTCCTTGTGATTAATGTTTGCCTTTTTATAAATTATATTCTGTTTAATATTAAAGATATTGACGATTGAAGAGATTTCGTTCTAGTGCTTTAAGTGCGACCACATGATAAAACATGAAAGGCTTTAATTCAAAGCAATCTAAAAATCTTTACTGATATGAAAAGGGTTTGAATGTGTGTGTGTGTGTAGAGCTGTGGAGTGGACCTGCTCCGCGTCTTGAGGTGAGAGTCAGGTGTTTCAGCCTGCACTGCGTTTTCCATTTCAGTACACACCAGTGCAAATGTCAGTAATCATCACCTTCATCTTTTAAAACACACACTCAGACAACTCCTGGACATAAACACTTCAGGGCGCACAGATTAAACCTCTTCATGAAACTTTATGTGCTGCTAAATCACTTCTTTTTTAGGATTTCCTTCTTATGCCTGTCGCTGCGTTCATGCCTAAAGACGAGTAAACTACATTCACAGAAAACATGTTTCACAGCTCGTAGGATGCAGATGAGAATTGTAGCCGACAATTTGCAGAGGGATTTTGCATTTGATCTGAAAACAAACAACATGCTGTCTATAAATATACCAATGTACTTCTCATTAGTTCTGTGGTGTCGTTCATGCTGACAGTAGATAGAGGGGCAGAGTAAATCAGACATGAGGAGGTTCGGCCTTGCTCGGCGTCCGGACATCGCCTGTAAAGTCCTCGCTGGGAATATGAGCGTGGTGCTGATTTGCATGATCACAAAGCATCAGCCAGAGAGAGCCAGGGCACACACACACACACACACACACACACACACACACACACACACACACACACACACACACACACACACACACACACACATAGACCTAGACACCCTCTGTGAGACACACAAATACTGTACATCAGTGTAATACCATCTGACACTGTCTGCAGCTGAGCTGTGGCAAGTCTGATGATGCACCCCAGCACACACACACACACACACACACACACACACACACACACACACACACACTCATGCATGCTTTGTCTCACTGCTTTGAAAGTTTGTATCCAAGGACATTTAAATCTTCTGGTATCTCAAAAGCTATTGCTCGGAGCAACATTTTCAAATTGATAGTCAAGCACTTTAAGCCCCGCCTATTTACTGTCCTGCCTGTTTAATATCACTGTTGAGACGCCGCCGCTTTGCCAGAGAGCATCGCCGGACAGGTGCATGACTGATCTGTGGTACAAGGAAAGAGGGACGATCAATACAGAGCTATTGAAGCCCCGGAATCGATGAAAGGCCAAAAGGATTCACAATGCAGAGGCCACCTCCCAAACACCCTTCCATTGCGTCATGGTGTGAGAGCAGTGCATTAGAGCTTGTAAAATGTGAGAGCGAATGTGTGTGTGTGTATTTGACAGGCTTTGCTTGTGGCGTCTGCAGAAATATGTGCCTCTCCTCCCTCCTGCTATTCATGTGTGCGTTTACTGTCTCCAAGATGCCATGACAGCCCACCTCAGTGAGCGCGGCATGGATCGATAACTGCTAAGCTAATTTATTGCACAAGCTGCACCTTAGGGTGGGAGACTCGTGGTGTGCCAGGAATTACATGTTTGTGGGAGATTTACAGCTTTTAGGTTGCTCGGGTGCTAAACATGCCTCTGACATGGTGTAGCAGAGAGGAAGAGCGTCGTGCAGGCGGAGGCTCAGATTTAAATAGCTTTACTCGATCGCTCCAGTGAGGATCAGCTCGGGGGGGCCACATTATTGTACAAATGATCGAAGCACTAAGAGGCGGGGTGCAGCAATTCAAGTTGTATACCGTCATATATATACGGCTACATGACTGTGTTATAAAACATCCCTGTCTGCATATTCTCACCCAGCCCCCCCGCCTCTCATGATCAGCAAGGCACAAACTGTGTGTGTGCTTCTATTCAAGCAGCCACTCCGCTTTGAAGTCCAACACGAGGCTTTTATCTTGTTATCTTGTTATTTCATTGTATTCCCCCGCGCGATGCCATGCAACATCCCGAGGGGTACAACAAATACCCAGGGCCCTCCCTTTTATCCATACACCACACAGCCGACAATGACGGAGGGGAGCGAGGAGAGGAAGGAGAAGAAAAGAGGTCCGTTTTTTTTTTGTTTGAACTAGAACAGAGGGGAATTTTCCTGTTGACCCTGTACTGTAATGACGAGCCTAATTAATCAGATACATTATTCATGGGATGGAAAAATTGTGCCGTGAAAGAGGAGGGGTGGACGAGGGAGGGGACAAGTCTGCACCCTCAGCGGTTTTTTCCAAAGAGGAGAACACTGGAGTGTATGACAAACACACTGTGTGTGTGTGTGTGTGCTTGACCAACAATCCTTTTAAAATCCAGAGTGTTAGTTTGAACAATGACATGAATGTCTTTAGAAGGTTTCCTTTGTCCTAAAACTCCATTTCCTGTTTATTCTGTGATGTCATGTCTAAAGGTTTCCATATATACAGTCCATAATCCTTTTAATCTTCAAATACAGAACCTATAATTACAATCATAATCCATAAAATGTATCAGTAATTGCTTTCATGAATTTTCATTTACAATAGGATCAAAGTTAACGATGTTAAGTTGTGTTAATTGCTACTTTGGTCCTTCTGTTTATTTGTAATGCACCAATTCATCAATCAAGAAACGTTAAAAAAAGAGAAAATTGGTCAAAAGACCTTACTGTTTTTTTATATTATCTACAAAGACCCAGCGTTAATCCATCATGAACACTGTTAGCAACATTTAGCAAAAGTTACAGTGGAGAGGAAAAACTTATTTTAAGAGGCATAAAAACCTGGAGCAGAACCGGACTCATGAAGAACAGACATCTGCTGAAACTGCGCCAGGCTTGGAAAACGAGATGCAGGAAGAAGGAAAACCAACATAATGCAGTAGACATAAAGTGTGACTCCTCACCCGGCTGAGTCAAACACGACTCACATGGAAACAGTTGCATTTTTAAAGGCTTTATATGTGATTTTTCACACTTAAATATAATAGAAATCAAGTATATCCTCTGAAAATAACTCTGTGAGTCATGACTGTCTACAATGGGTGTAACACCCGAGTCCCACTGTCTGTGATGTTTTCAGAGTTTTCAGAGTCCTATCTTCACTTTGTTTACATCGCCAGGACGGCCGGCCGACTCCTCCCCTCGTGTATAAAAGTTGTTTAATTGAGGGACTAGAGAAAAGAAGAATAACATACTGTACTCACTGCTTAACTGTGTTTCTAGATCACGCTCATTTCAGGTAAGTTTACATGCAGTGTGAAGATACGAGCATAATAAAGATCGCTAGCATTAGCATGCTAACACAACAATACAGTGCGAGTTGTTTGGTTTCATGCTGGTGCTCAAGGGCGACATCTGCTGGATCAAAAAAAATCACATATAAAGCCTTTAAACAAGGGGGATGTTTTTTTTAAAGATTTATTTCTGGGTTATTTTTAAAAATAGAAGAGTAAGAGTCAAAAATCAAAAGAGAGAGAGAGTGGGGAAAGGAGCCACAGGTCAGATTCTAACCTGGGTCGCCCTCTCTCGAGGACTTGAGGCTCTGTAAATGGGGCGTGCGCACTAACCACTTGGCTCCTAGCGCCCCCAAGTTTAATTAAAGTCTCCTATAATGAACTCTTTAACAATAAAAGCGTACATAATGAAATAATCAATAAAGCATCTTTGGATCTGTAACATAGCAGAGAGATCAATGTTTCATCCATAGAGATGGAAAAGGAGGAAATCGATGTGATGACCAATCAACAGACAATGAGCGGGTCGATACAAAATTACACCAGACAACAATGATCATTCATGAGGGACGGAGGATTTTAAAAGAAAGAGCATCATGGATTCATTTTATAATGAGAGGCGTTCAGGTGCCCACGTGTGAGAGATCAATAGCTCACCACAAGATGAGACGTTGAGGGTCCTCTAATCATGCTCAAGTCGCCTTTGTTGATCACGCAGCTCAAATGAACGGTTTGCTAACCTTTGGAGAAAGTGCTCAATGAAAACAAACTATCTCGTATAATGATGCTCCTTTCATAACTTCACATTCCTCCGGGGTGACTCCGGTGCTAATTGTCATTTGTTCTGCTCCAGCTCTCCTCCAGGTTTTCTTCTCCCCGCTGGCTGTGTGTGGACACACTGCGGCAGGTGTGTTAGCTTTGTGTGTGGATTTACTCTCATCTCACCTGGTGCATAATTCCACGCTTACAGTCGCTTGTTGTGGTACAAATTAGGCAAGGTCAGTTGGAGCCATTGCCATGGAGACAGGGTTTACACCACGAGGGGTGTTTCTTAGACATCTGCGTGTGTGTGTGCGCGAGAGTGTGTTTTAGATTTGTCACATGTCAGATCAAGCAAAAGTGTCTTTCCACATCACTCACTCGTCCGCAGCAGGTCTCTATTTCTGACTTCTGCTGAGTTCACGTGTTTATACTATGAAGCCAAATGTAAGAGTCTGCGATTCTGGTGCAAACCTTTGCCCCCCTTCTCTGATCACCATGCTCCAAACTCCCTGTCTTTGTGAATGCATCAGCAAGATAAAGAATGCACGCCATTCTGCAGAAAAATAAATCTCCCCCTCTGCTTTTTGTGTGTGTGTGTTTCATCCTCTTGTCATTCTTGTTACTTCCTCATGAGCTTTCAGAGGAGGAGACCCCACAGGGGGACAGGTTGGTCCTCACTCCGACGCCTGCAACAGGGGGCTTTGATGTTTCAGGCGGGAGAGGACTCAAAAACTCCCACTGGCTGCCCACCCTGACTCCTAGCTCCAGGTGGCTCATCCAGGGCAAACACTGCAGGGGGGGAGGGGGGAGAAAAAAAAGCGCAAAAAAAGAAAAATAGTGAAGAGAGAAAGCAAGAAAGAAAAAAAGCTGCTGGTCTGTTATTCGTTGATTGGGAGCCCATTCCTGTGGTGGAGCCATCTGCTGAGGGAAGGAGAGAGAGACGAGTGGCAGAGTAAACACTGAAGCATGATGCACTCCACTTCCATTATCACTGCTGAGAATTTAGTTTTTACAGCTTGCAAGTGAAACCACTGAACGCATCAGGAGAAGAACATTTGGGACGTTTCTGTGCAATGCAACGCGATGCAATAGAACAGCGCTGCTATCGCTCTTACTTTTGTACAACTTCTGTTCAGACGGTTAGAGAGAAGAACTCCATGGTACATTAAGAAGCTAACTTAGCGCTGTGTTGTACCAGTTAGCAGTTAACAAAATGCTTCAAGTGTTCTTTAAGCTACACGTTTGCTTCATCAGAATTGCCTTGTAGTAGTAGTGAATGCAAACACATGTAGATAGGTACAGCCTGTTTATTGAGATTAATTGTGTTTCTGTCGAAAAATTGTCCGGTCTCTTTCACCTCAGATTTCACCTTTATTCCTGGGGAGAGGCATCGCCCGTTTCTTGAAATGTTTCTTTAGCCTCCTCATCCTCACACATGCACAGATGGTGACTCGATGGAGGATGAGCTCAGCCTTATGCAAATGCAGCCAGGTAGTTTCAAACGTGTTAATTAAATGGGTTGTTGACCAGAAAAATGAACAAACTAACTACGCTTGTCCAGAATTTTCAACTTCGTTCTGGTGCTAGAACAATATCCATACTTGTTTTGATACCACAGCAACATAAATCGAAGCCCTAGGACCCCAATAGTGGGAACTTTCTTGTTTAAAATGATGCACTCTGTCTGAATTGCACTAATATGTTTGCAGCTTTTCAGTACATGGAAATGTAGGCAGTGTGCATGAGTTTGCTCGCAATTTCTGAAGGATTCCGTCCTCTCCTGAGCACCTGTCTTGTGAAAAAAAGTTGTTTTTTTAAAGCTTCTGAACTGACTACTGTTCACTAAAAATAATTTATTTTTAAATTCTAACACAGTGTTCACTCACTCTTATTACGTCATTTTCCTGCCAAAAATGATGTAAAAGGATGGTCCAAAGTGGTGGATATGCACTGTGATAGATTGGTGACTGCTGCATTTAGTCAGTGGGGTTAATAATCGGGCAGCTGATTGGCTGAGCCACGTTTATTAGCAATTTAGCAATTTACAATAATCAAAACGCGAGAAGATAAAAGTTTGTATTCATATTTCAAGATCTGAAATATGAACCTGACATGGTACATGTTTGTGTTGCAGAGGAAAGGGAGTAATCTCTTACTGTGGGATGATGATTCAGGATGTACTTTCACATAGTTTTTTAAATATTGCTTCTATAAATGGGTTTTCACAAAAATCCAAGCTTAAAAGAGTCTGAATCTGAAACCGCCAGAAGAACAAGCTCTGATCTGAAAACAAGGAAGGTCTTGTCAGCTAGGTGGGCGAATTGAAACTTGCTTTGCCAATGAAAGGCGTCTGATCCAACCTTCACAACAGGGTCCTAAGACGCTGACTAGACTCTTCTCCTCTGTCGCCCCCCGGTGGTGGAATGAACTTCCAAACTCCATTCGATCGAAAAAGCTAAAGACCCAGCTCTTTCCTGAATAACTACTAACTTAATGATGATGGTCTCCATATTATTGATGATGATGATGGTAATGACGATGGTTTTTGTTTGATAACGACGACTTATAAGATGGTTCCTATACTGATTAGAGCTTTCAAGAACTGCTGTCAATGTTGTGCTTTGCCTCTGGTCACTTCCTTCCTGCTGATCGTTTGCTCTTACTGACATTGTTCCCTTTTTCCTAGATCCTTGCTTGTGTTGTTCTTACTCTCTGATGTACGTCGCTGTGGATAAAAGCGTCTGCTCAGTGAATTGTAGAATTGTATTGAGAATTGAATTGGGTACAGCCATGAACAGTAACTGTAATAAACAAAGTAAATGGACTCAGAAGTACTATCTAAATTTCCATAAAGCATGATAAAACTCGGGCTGTTGCAACTTCAAAAGAAGGGTTACCAACACTTTCAAGCATAACAGAAGAAAAAGAAGGTTTAATTATAAAGCACTATACTGCATTATGTCTGCAGTGCCTTTAAGGATACCTGGTTTCACTGCAATAACAATACACAGGGAAAAAAAGTAATCAAAGCCGATAGCTTTTCTGCTACAGCTGTGCAAGGAGTAATGAAACAGGCACTCGCTCAGCACAAAAGGTAGCTGCCCTAAGGGTAAATGATATTCCCTCCATCAGAATATGACTGACAGCTGACATAAGCTCTGAGTGTGTGTTGGAGTTTGGATCATTAATCAGACAGCCGCGCCGACAGCACTGATGAATTGCCTTCTCTGCTGCATAATCTACGTGCTGCTTCCTCTCGACCTTCACTTGAGATCGACTGTCTGTGTGAAAAGAGAAGAAAAAAAGTAGAGAAAGAAAGAAGACAATCCGTCTCCATTATCCTTCTTCACCCTGGTTATTTAGCATCACATCAGGCTCACTCCCCTCCGTCTCTCCTCTTTGTTTTCCTGCTCTATCACTTTTTCATTTCCTTCCCCTCTTGTCTTCTCGGCTCGTTGTCTTTCTGTCGTTTCTCCACAGCCTACAACTCATACCCTGGGGAAATACTGCTTTCCTTAATGACATGTACACATTGCAGGGTTGCAGAGAGAGAGAGAGAGAGAGAGAGAGAGAGAGAGAGAGAGAGAGAGAGAGAGAGAGAGAGACATTAATGTTGCAGCCCTGTTGAGAACGAGTTACGACTCTCAGGGAATCCTGCTGCTCATGTGTGTGCATAATCATGCAATAACAGGCATGATGTATCTGAAGAAACGCTGTGGCTGCACTGCTGTGATGGAACTACCACTTTTGGTCCCCGCTTGATAAATAGGTGCACACTGCCCCCTGCTGTTCAGGGATGCAAAGTGACAGATCTGCAGTATACATAGCAACATTATAACAGTTCTTATATGATAAAAAGCAACAAAAAAAAAGAGTTCAGAGTCAACGCTGACTGTATTATAAATTCAGCTGCTCCATGCATTGCATACCTGCCAGTCTACCTCCCCCACATTCTCTGGCTCTCTCCCCTCTACGGCTCATTGTTCCCTTTTTCGGCATCTGTCCCAGAAGTTAACAAACCATCTGAAGCCCACCTGCTTCTTTGGGTGTTCTGGGACAGGACGCCAGGAGAGGACACCTTTTTTCTGCAGGTTCGGGGGCGAGACAGATGTGAGCAGAGGTCACAGCTGGGCCAGACGTCCTGCACAAATAAGCACGATTACGTGTAGTAATTGAATAAATTGCGTGTTAGAGGCACAAACACCTCACTATTTTTTTTCTTCTACTGAGACTATGCAAAGCAGGTGTTTCCCTACTAACAACGGTGATGAGGAAAAAACAAATATAAGCCAAGGACAGTTTTTGATTTAAAGCCAGTTAAGCAGAGTCAAACGAACCCAGCTCATGCATATCATCTCTAAACCTGAGCCGCAACCTTAACCGGGGAACATATTTGGACATTAGTGAGTAAAACTGATCTCAGGTGAGTGCCCATCTTCTGTTGTAAAAACTGGCCACTTAATAAAACAAAATAAATCCCCTTTTTTTATATATAGAAGTCTTTTCCTGCAAGCTTTTGCAATTTGCCTTCCATATGTGTGACCAGTGGCGATTCTAGAGTATGTTGGGGGCCCAGGCAAAAATACTTGCGGCGGGGTACAACCTGCATTTATCAACATAATGTCTGCCATTGTCCCAAATGTTACTCCCCTACCTCTTTTTTCCACGTTTCTGTTTTCTCTCCTACAGACAGATAACTCTTCTTCATTTTTCCTGGTTGACTTTTATAGACACATTTTGGTTTTCACAGCAATAATGCATGCAACGCTTTGCAAGGCAACAAGTGTGAATGCTTTTAAATGGGGCCCCCTTAGGGAGGTTTTTACCTACTGTCATTGCAAAATTTGCACATTTTGGGCGGCTGCTGTGGTTTAAAGTTTGTGAATCCTCAGTTGCATGCCTTGCCTGTTGACAAGCAGCGCCTCTGTGCGTGACATAAAGCGGAATTATTCGTTTGCAAACTAAGCCTTGATGGTATCTAAGCACACTACTAATTCTACTTGAGCAACCCTAGCATCCTTTATTGCTTCATGTTGATATTTTGCTGAGAGGTGAAAGGTTATCCATCTGAAACACCTCACAATAAGAGATGTAAAGTTGATTTCTGCAACATTCAGTCTGCAGTAAATCTACAGGGTGTGGGGTTGTACACTAACCTGCGTGCACAGTACAGTAGCTATTAATTACACTCAAACGATGACCTCGCACAGAATGCTGCAGCTTTCTCCACGGGCACTTTGTGAGGAAAAGGTCAGGAACAAAGAAAAAAAACCTCCAGCCTGGCATGTGGCCAGCGTTAGGGGCACACACTGTACAGATAAAAACAAGGGGAAACCATGTGCGTTCGACTAAGAGCTCATTAGAAGATGAAGTTTTATTAAATTACACATAAGTGTGGAAGGAAGTTTAGAAAGAAAATATGAAATGGAACATTTCAAGGCTCAGCGATAATTCAGGGGTTCCTCTGACTCTTTCAACTAAAGAGCACAGAATCACAGAGAGGAACATTGATGGATGAAAATGTTCCATTCTGTCCTTCAAGGTAGGTCAGCAGGATACGTGTTCTCACTCAGCTACAAGAGCGGGGGGATGAGAGGATGGCTTGAGGTGCAAAGTTTGTCGTAATGTACGTATAGATCATAGACTGTATGTATTATTAACAGTCTATGGTATAGATCGCTACAGACTCAGCAGGATGAAGACATTATACAGGAGTGACTTTCTGCAGACTACAGGTCACATTAAAAGTGTTTACAGCTCATATGCAAAGTAATCAGGCATGTGATCGACGAAGAAAATCAAAATTACACAAAAAATTGTGCCTAAAAAGTTCAGCTTATTGAAATGATTTCGTCATCAATGTCATGAAATAGTTAAATATTTGCCATTTTAATAGGTGGCATCATGGGGGAGTGTTGTGATGTGGATTAAACGCTGTATCATGTTGGTTGTGATATTTGTGTAGTTCTCTGTCTTGTAATATTCAGTTTTTGTCTCGTCTGTTATCTGAAGCCAAAACGCTTCCACACCTCCGATTTAAGACGGTGGTGTGTCCTCCATTTCTAAATCTTGCTCTGCAGCTGCTGACACTCACCATTTTTACTGCGATTCATTTTTCAGAATACCGATGTGAACCTTGACTCCTTTGAATCGATTTATCACGATTAATCTTTACATCCCTAGCCGTATCCTTTGAATAAAACCAAGGATGTGTCGTTTTGTAGGACAACACTTTTAGTTTAGCACTTGTAAGGTTTCTCAAGTTAGAAAATCTGGAAAAATCCCGTCCTTGGAACACCGTTTGCTCAATGTTATGACTGGCTTACATGATTTCCTCCTGAATAAAGTCAAACATAAAAAAAACATTTGGAGATTCACTATTGAATGAATAAAACCTTAACACATAATCCAGTTACATATTGAAATAAGATAAGATGACTAATAGATTAAGCCAGAATATTGGCTCTGTGATGATTTACGCTTACTGCCATCAAAAATAAGAATGCTTTCAGAAAATTACTTCATTGTAAATTATTAAACAGAACTGTGGGAATAAGAATATCATCCTGATGTAATACACTTTATATAAAGAGCTTTTAAATGTGGCTGAAACTCATTAACGGGCGACTTACAGGAAACCCAACGAAGATAAGAATGAAAGAAAAACACCACACCATCAAAATGTTTTCACCTTTTATTCATCGAGACAACATGGACAGTAAAAGTAGATCAAAATTAAACAAGTCTTCAGTCTTCAAAATCTTTTGATCAAAATGAAATCAGTATATTTTTTTTTACAGTAAGGGGACATCATGGTGAGCTCGACGTGGAGGAGAAAAGAGACACGGCCGGTCAGGGAGACTAACATTGTACATACGCGTTCATCTGACTTTAGAAAAGAAGGGGCAGGGATGTGAAAGTGGAACCTGACACACAAAATAAACCACAAGCACTGACTTTATTTCATTTTCACTAAATGCTGAAAAACAAAGAGGGGTGCGTAAAGTTTTTTTTTTTTTTTTTATAAAAGAAACACAAAAAGCCATAATTTCCTCTAAGTTTGGTAAAGTGATGCCTGGGGACATGTAGACCAAGAAACACATTAGATGAACCACAACTACCTTCCTCCAAGATCAACAGGTAAGGGAACATGAAAATCATCTCATGTTTTTAAATAAGCCACTACACAACTGTGGTTCACCTTGTTTTTAAGCAGCGAGGTGTCAGGTTCAGGGTAAGGATGGGTGCGCTCTTCCACTTTTCCTCCACCAGGTAGCCCAGCTTCCCCTGTTGAACAAAGATGTTCACAAAATGTCATGTTAGCAAAGGTCCCGCAACAAGGTGTTTTTTTTTTTTTTTAAACATCTGCTGCTACTGGAGCAACATCAACATCTGGATAAACGCTACTGGTCAAATGTATCCCTCAATTTAGCCACAGAGGAAGGTGAAGGTTGTAAACAAATTTAACTGGTTATGATGCACACAAAAATCCTGATGTGGATTAAAAAATGATCTACCTAGTAGCACCTATCAAAAGTCTGTACTTGCACGATTCTAAAAAAAAAAAAAAAAAAAAAAAAGTTTGGTCACTACCTTGTACCCTTATCCTTTAAAAACACTGACAAGCCTGTTTGATATTCCCAGCACCGATGCACAAGTGCAATAATTAAAACACTTGGCAGAATTTGAGCCAATTTAAAAGATGGCTTCCTACCAACTCAACCTATGTGACATTTAAAGTCTCACAACAAAACATGAAACTTGAGCATCTGGGGCAGGTATATCAAGCAGGCTGCCTCGTGCATCTCAGCTTTAAGAAAAGTTAATCTCTGGCATTTCTATGACAACCTCTTAACCTTTCCAAAACATATCTGAATGTTAATTTTAAAACAAGAAGCACAATAAAAAAAAAAAATGTACACATCAAGCTTTTACATCCATGTTTTGGAGAAGTACAGAATAGTTATTTCTGACAGGCAACAGCATTCAGAAATGGATGTGGGTAGAGAAAGGAGTACCTGGGGTGAGTACCTGCACAGTTTGACAGTCAGAGAGTATCCATGATTTTTAATTTGCCCTTTTCTCATGTGGTCTCGCTCACAACACCAACGCTGTGTGAGGTGTGGAAGTCAGCTGCAATTCATTCGATAAACCCTACCCTCCAGTTAGTTAGTTACATAAGGCCCCCGGTGCTAGGACACCCCCCAAACACACACTGCATGGTATTATCAGGCACAGTAAGCTGGACAACAAATCCAAGGCATTTGAGAAATGATAACTGTAAAAAATAAAGTTTCTTGTTTTTTTACATACACCTTTGACTACAGCTGAAAGTCTGTCTGTGTGTTTACATGTGAGCAGGAGAAATCCCCACTTCATCTTATTTAGACACATATAGACACACAGAGGATGACTTCTCTCCCTTTATGGAGGGAAAGATCTCAGCAAACTCAAAAAGGTACACTTTCCTACTTCAAAGAAGAAAGAAAAACACAGGGTAATACAGGCAGGAAAATTTTACTGGTTAATACCTTTTCTGCCATTTTGCCTGCAAAGACAAAATACATCTCTAAGGAAAACCCAGATACAAAACGAGGGGTACCTCAGGGCATGTTTGCTCAGGACTACACTGGCTTTTCCCTCTTGGCTTTGTGTGAATGTTTTCTACTTTCTTCTCATTCATCGGGCCTAGTCCTTCATCTTCAGTGCATACTTATGATGCACTATTTGAAAACAGGATAAAGATATATGCACAAAGTACATAAGACAAAATCATAGGCATTGAACTGAACTTAAACAGGGTGGGAAAGGTAGGGAGAGAGGGAGGGTGAGGGAGATGGGAGAAGGGGGGGACAGGGTTGGGTTCAGAGCCAGGGGGGAGCAGGGAGGAGGCCGCACTTACCTGAGCCTGATCTGAGGTCCTATCAGATCAGTTTTAATTGGACTGAGTGTCACCTTCAGAATGGAGGAGCTCTTGCTGGCCGTTAAGCAGAGGGGAGGAGGCGGAGGCAGCCACCTCCGTCTCCATCGGTTCCACTTCGGACGAAGCCTTGACGGTGGCTGCATCGCCGCCAGAGTGCTTGTCTTTCTTAGAACTGCTTCTCTCCTCTGTCGACTTACGGTCTGAGGAAACATTACGCGTTCATGAACAACAATGTAAACAGATCCATCACAAGCCAATTACTGTTCCATGTCCCTGTTGAGGACTTTTGATCTCTGCGCCCACTGGTCCTCACCTTTGTCTTTTGATGACCGCTCTCTGTCCCTCTCCTTGTCCCTGTCCTTGCTGCGGCTGCGGTGGCGGTGAGATTTGCGCTCTGAGCTGCGAGACCTCCTCCGTTCGCGGCTGCGGGAGCGTCGTTTTCTATCGGAGCGATCCCGGCTGCGCCTCCTCTCCCTGTCCCTGTCCCGGCTCCTAAAAAAAAAAAAAAAGAAGAAGAGGAGGGGAATGGGGTGATTATTTTAAGAAATAGAATGCATTGAGTGACAAACTGGAACTTTAAGGCCGACACATTTCTGTTAAATGGGATTTCATAGAGTTGGCCATACCTGCTGCGTTTGCGCTCCCTTTCCCTCTCCTTGTCTCTGCTCCTGGACCTTCGCCGATCACGGGACCTGCTCCGTTTCCTGTCCGACGCTCGACTGGAGTGGCGGCTGTTGGAGTGGCTTCTGCGCGACCTCCTGTCCCTGTCCCGGTCTCTATCTCTGTCCCGGTCTCTGTCTCGCTCTCTCTCACGCTCCCGCTCTCTCTCCTTTTCTCGCTCCCTCTCCTTCTCGCGTTCCTTCTCTCGCTCCTTCTCCTTCTCTTCCTCCTCTTTGCGCTTTTTCTCACGCTCCTCCCTCTCACGCTCGCGGTCTTCTCTGTCCTTCTTGAGCGCGGGGGTTTCGCCTGGGGGCTCTTCTGAGCGGCGACGAAGTTTCTCCTATAAGCGAGAACACTCGTCTTAACTATGAAAAGTTGATCCAAATGTTTCAAAGGTGGCAGTAAAATATTAACAATTTCTTCTCTTGCAACAATGTCAGGACTCTGAATAAAGAAATTATGTTTTCTAGTTATTACAGCGTTACATTACCCTCTAGCTATGGGCTCTGTGGGTCAGAAACTCTTGTTACCTTGAGCTCCTCTACAGTAGATTTGATCTTAGCGTAGCCCATGTGTTGCTTGCCCATCAAGTGATCGTCCACGCGTGATTGTGCATCCCCCACGATGAGGAAGGCCCCACACACCTCACACACCTCCATCTGTTTCTCCTGGGCTGCAAAGCTCTCGATTGTCTGGAAGAAGTTTGAAAATTAAACATGTTTGTTAACAGTGAAAATAACAAAAGAAGAACCTGTAGTAGGCTGACTGTCCTGTTCAGTTCCCCGACTCACCGAGGGGGTGGAGCTGAGCAGCTCCCTCTCCTCCTTCAGCTGCTCCACCAGCTTCATCATTCCCTGGGCCTCCTCCACTCTGCCCTCTGACCCCAGCTCCTCGATCTAAGCAAAAGCCAACCAGAGAAAAGACAAATCAGCTTCATCACCATCCATGCCTTAAACTGTTATGTGTCAATGAGGATGAAGTTGGATGTCTTATATTGTTTTTTCATGCAAACCTGTAAAACTAGGTCTTCAATTTTCTCGGTTAGAACCTGGGCCTTCTCCTCGTTCTTTCCAGCTGGACCAGGACCCTGAAGGATCAAACACACTGTATCTCAGGTACAAAACAGCATCTATTTCATATTCCTTCAGGTTGATGACGTGCATGGTTAGAGAGTAAAGAAAGATGCACCGACTGGCATATACATTCACTTTAGCGATCGCTCAAAACAGCAACGCAGTCAAAATTAAAGGTTACAAACCCCTGCATTCTGCTGAGCTTGGGAGAGTGCAAGCCGGGCGTGTCCTCTTCGAATCCGCCGTTCCACCTCTGCCAGCAGTGACTGCAGATAACGCAGGAAGTCTCGCTCATATCCCTCCTTCATGAACCGAGAGCTTTTCTCATACCTGCAGTAGACGGGATGGAAATGGTTAATAAGGTGGCAACATAAAGACACAAACATTATGTCCCCCCTGCCCCCCGAAAAAAATCGGAACTTACGTTGTTCGAAGATTTTCATCGTGGATTTTCTCACAAGGACCTGTAAATGAATTAAACGCTTTAGTATCGTAGAACAGGCCAGTTTCATCTGCAAGTTACCAAGGACCACGAGGGATGAGTTAAAAAACAATGTAGTAATTCAACATAATTTATAAAAAGGACTCAAAAGGCACCTCATCAGTCTTATTTCTGTTTGAGTCTCCATTTTATACAAATTAAATACTTCTCCTTTACATATCTATCTTTTTTTTTTGCAGTATGTGCTGTGTACAAAATCAGCTGCTGCTGCCATACAGAAACATCTAATAGATAGATATCTATGATAACAATAATTAATAAATAATAATTAATAAAGATAATTTATTGATCCCGAGGGAAATTCAAAGCATCCAGTAGCAGGTTACAAAGACGTATATGACATGAAACATTTGTTACAAATTAAACCACAAAACAGACGCCCCCCTCCTCCCATACGTATATATTAACCCGAAAAAAAGATTTAAAGAATACCCCGAGATGAAACAAACTTAAACTGTACAATTAAAAATAGACTTATAACAAGAAATGTACATAACCCGTGCAGGGATAAAAATATATGTGAAATTTAAAACAAGAACCTATAAACAGTTGAGGGAAAAAAATCTGTAATTAGACCTGAATATAAAAAAATAAAAAAAGTGTTGACCTTCTGAAGTTGTGTTGTTTATATATGTACAGTAATGTTTAAAAAAGCAGATAGTGCAGAGTTATCAAAAACAGACATTAAATAACAAGCATTATATTAAATAACAGACATTATATTAAAGGTCCTATTTAAATAATTGAGGTGATCATTAAAGTGATCAACCAGAGGCTGACTCTTGGGACAGCTGTGCAGATGGGAAGTGGGAAAAGGTAGGTTTAGTCCAAGAAGCTAGTTTCTTACCCAGGTCAGACCGGGTGTTTGTGAAGAGCTCTGCCGGGCAGAAGCCACACAGATAGTACCGACAGACCTATGAGTGGAAACAGAGAAGTTTAAGGTTCAAAGTATTTCAGTCATCCTAACAATAACGTGGTCTTAGATTATGTCTCAAGTTACCAGTTTCACTAATGTCACTCTCTGAAGCAGCTAAAACACCTATCATCACTTGAGCATTAACTCTGACTTCAGTGGCATCAAGAGTAACGTTATAACTCTTAATTCATAACGCAGGCAATTGTAACGTATTAGCTTTAGCATTAGCCTACTCTGAAGCTAAATTCCCCACCACGCGTCCCTGGATGACACTTAAAGAAGACAAATTCCAAGTCATTTCTGTGTTATGGCCTATTAACAGTTGTTTTAAATCCGGCAAACCTCACAGAGCCTTTTATTTTTTTTAAAAGATCCCGAGGTCTGTAAAGTTCATTTACTAATCAAACGAGCTAAGCTAGGCTAAGGTTAGCTGCTAACTTACGCTCTCGTCGTCCCATCGCACGTTGCATCGCTTTTCATCAGGGGCCAAGTTTCTGTCTCGGCCCATTAACTCATCGAGCAACTGGGCTGCCGAGAGCATTTTGTCCTGTGTATAATGTAGCTCCGATTTAAACAACTACGGTGTGTCCGTACGAGCCTTTTCATTGACTGCGCGCAGAGTTCTTACAATCAAAATGGCAGACGCTGTAACAACGCCCGTGTGCTCCAACAGCAGCGGACCTCTGAACCGGAAGTACACATTTCAAGAATAGTTTTATAAGTAGGTGGATAATCGGAAATTTTACGCAGACCATAATTCTTTGAATAAAGTCCGAGATTGAAACATTTTCAGGGCGAAATAAATAAAAACGCATTCACACACAAAGTACGTGGATTATTTTACTTTGAAAGTATTTACCGGGACTCATTGAATGTTACTTTGTCTGACTTGATAAAATATTTGAGGAAACCCGTGACAGTTGATTTCTTTTTGATAGCTTTACTTAAAATATAAATTTCAGGTGTAGGTCTACTGGCTTATTTTAATTAAATTAACAGAAAATTATTTTCAATTTGATTTAACTGAAAAACTCCACTTACTGTCATGGCAGAATCCTGATTAGATAGCGCCCTCTAGCGATCAATCAAAGTATGCTAGTATGCATTCTGTTGTAACGGGGAAGCTAACATAAAAATCTATGGCCCCTTTCAGACTGTTTTTTGCAAATGTGTAGCAACTAAACTCAATGAGTAGGGCCCATAGACTGGTAGGGCCCCATTCAGACTGCCATTTCAAGTCGGGATATTTATATTATGACTGGTGTAGATGTTGGACTGCATATTGATTACACATTACATAGTTTTACCGTTTGAACTTGAGGGAGTGACAGGAAGAGGTGCCTGTAGCTGCTTGCTACATGGAGACACATTAAGAGTCAAACACTGAGAAAAAGTGGTTCCTGGTAGACAACCCTTCAGCCAATCGTCTGATGAAGATATATTCCTTTTCAGATTTTATTACACAAATTGTGTCCTTGAATAGTAAAATCTGGTGCTTTTAAAGATTTGTATGCAGATTCTTCAAAATGGAAATTGCCCTAGAACTAAACCATGTGCACTAGAGGAGGTGGGACAGGTTGTAACTACAGCAGGATGCCCCAGCTACCAGCACAACTAGTCATGAGACGTACCGTATTGACACCATAGACTGTAAATACATACATACATATATATTGTTGTGGATTTTTCTGTTGGTAATGAAAGATCTCAAGTCAAAGTCTTTTGTCTTTGTGTATTTTATTGCATATAGTAAAAAGTTATTTTGCAAAAGGGGTAATCAGCTACAAAAGTAACATCAGTCACAAGTGCATCAAAGATTCCCGGGGCAGTCCCGGTTGCAGAGCATATTAATACTTTCACAGGGTGTAGGTATTTTGCATATACATATACATCGTCATTGGTTTCAGCTTGCCCTAGTGACTACACCTTCTGCTAGTTTGCCTGGTGATTTATCTATGCAAGCTTCTTTCTATAAGGCACCTGGTTCAGAGGAACACCAACAGAAACTCCTTTGTCAGGAGGGCACTGATCTAAGGTCATGCTGTACCCAGATCCTGAGGAGCGTACCTGTTGGAGATACAGACCAAGGCCATACAGAGAAACAGTTTCTAATTGCTAAATGACGCACGATCATCCTAATCTTTTAAATTCAAACGAAGGCAACAGACAGATAGTATTTTTTCCACCAGAATATACATACAGTCTATGATTGACACAGGGTTCCTGCGGATGCTTGAAATGGCTTTGAAAGTCTTAAATTCGACAATTTGAGATTGAAAGATTTGAAATTGAAGTTCTTAAATTGTCCTTTTTTATGAGGTAATCTGCCAGCAGGCACATTTTCACAGAATATGTTGTGGGTTTCAATTGACCTCGAACAAGAGACCGTTAATCAAAGAGGCAGAAGTTGTGGATCTGATAAACTTTATTACAAGTAACAAAGTTTTGTTGATGTATAAACCTACCAGTGAACTTTTAGGTTTAGATAGAAGAATACAACACCTCTGTGTATCATTTACAACTTTCAGTTTCTGACTTTATCTCGAAGACGTTGTAAAAACTGTGGTGGAGTCACAATATCTTTGACACGTTGCACAAATCCAGGTGTTATCATATTTTCAGATAAGACATCTGTATTCATTAATAGTTAACATGACTTGGTGTGCACAACCAAAACTTAAAGGGGTGTTGTTAGAGTTTTGCAAGTCAGGGAGTTCAGAGAACAGCAATATGTTGTTGAAACTTTTCCTCCATAAAACATGTCAGAATATTTATTGCATAAGGGTATTGCAAAGTTGTTTAGTCTATAAATGCTGAAGTGTGTGGAAATGGTTTACTTGCTCAATACTTGTCAGTTGTCATGATACAAATAAACATGAAATAAGTAAAATGAATCAACCATACTTTCTGGTGAAGAAACAAACTAAGACACACTGAGACAGATGGTGATTTACGGAGAAGACTACCTAACTAAGTTCCATGTAGACCTGCACCCTGCTGATGCACACATGTCTGTGTTTGTTAGGAAGCTTCAGACGCCTCAGCTCCAGCTCTTTCTCTGTTTCTATGTTGACTGAAAGTTAGTGAGAGACAGTATTTTCAATATTGTGACCGCCATCTTTAAGTTTCAAAACACCTCGTCCAATTGATGACATCACTTATACTACGTCCATGTTTTTTTCCCAGTTTGTGGTTTGAAACATAATCTGTAAATATGTATAGACGAAGCCTGAGTGACGTCAGCCATCTGTTCCTGCAGGGGGCTTTGGAGTCCCATCAATGGCGGTCTCCATGCTGGAAATCCTGTCTCAACTTAACTTTCAGTCATCCTAACAACAGACAGAGAGCTGGAGCTTTAACCTTATGACAAACCGTTACATCATGCCCACCTGTCAATCATGTCAGCTACATGTCTAATGTTGGAGTTTGAAAGATTGAAGTATAACAGAGACACAAAGTTGAGGGCAGCAACAGGCACGAACCAGTTTTTATCTGACCTTTGGATTCAGCCAAGTCATAAGATGCTTTGACACACACACACACACACACACACACACACACACACACACACACACACACACACACACACACGTTGGCAGAGAAGTACAAACATTTGCTATAAAAACGTGCAGCAAATTAAAAACTATGCAAATTTAAAAGTGAACGCAGAAGCCAAAAACTAAAGAAATGTCCAAAACCCACTACTGACCAGAATCACACCAAAGAACAAAAGTGAAAGTAAGAAACCCTATCCTATAAAAAGCCGGACCAGCATGCACATTCAGTCACTACATCCAGAGCATCACAAGAAAAGATAAGACTCTCTTCATTCTATGATTTTATTATTCATTTGATTGACGTCAGTTTGTTTTAGACTTCAAGATGTTTTCAATGATAAATCTCTTTTTTTTTTAAATAAATACTGAGAAAAACATTTAGATATCAAGCTATCACTGCTGTATCTGCAAAGATTGATATAGTCAGTCAGTCAAGATACATTTTCCCCTTTGTATTATATCTTGTGCAAATTCTGATGAACCTACACATTAAAAAAAAAAAAAAAAACAGTCACTAAAGATCTGAACAGCCATTTCTCAGAAGTCAGGGGGCTGACCAGAAACAGACAAAAGTGAAAGTAAGAGACCCTATAAAAAGGGCGACCAGCCTGCACATTCAAAAAAACAGCCGATAAAGATCTGAACGGTCATTTCTCGGAAATCAGGGGGCTTAACAGAATCACACAAAAGAAAAAAAGTGAAAGTAAGAAAACTATAAAAAGTCGGACCAGCCTGCACATTCAGTCACTGCATCCAGAGCATCACAAGAAAAGGTAAGACTCTCTTCATTCTATGATTTTATTATTCATTTGATTGACATCAGTTTGTTTTAGACTTCAAGATGATGATAAATCTCTTTTTTTATAAAGGACTCCTTGTACTGCTGAGTTTTCCTTTTCCCTCTTTGTTTATTTTTCTTGAATGATGTGAACATGGAATTGACATTTATTTAAAAGTTACTTTGACAAACAGCTCTCACATGAACTGGATGAATTAAAAGATAAATCTATGATCTACTGCATGTTTCCATAAACTTGTTTAACACCACATACTGAGATCATGTAAGTCTAATTAAAAATCAGATAAAAGCTCTGACATACTTTATCTGAATATCTAAATGTATTCAGCTTCATGTTTTTACTCCGCTGCAGTCCAGAGGGAAATAATGAACCTTCTAGTCCACTACATTTATCAAGCAGTGAAACTTTCTGTAACTCATAAACTGAACTCTTGCATGAATATTTTACACACCGGTAACAGTTTGGAAAAATGTTGGAAATACACTAAAACAGTAATAATCAGCACTGAGGGCTTGAGCTCTTACTCAAATCAGTACATAGTGACTTCATCATTCATTTGCAAAGCTGTATTCCTCATTGTTGTTATTTTTACAGAGTTTATGATCTGAATATTCTTCCTTTATCGAGGTAAAGTCATCCACATTAACACACAACTGTTATATTTTACAGATATGGGAGGAGAAGAATCCAAACCAGCCCCAGCCCCACCGCCACCCACACCCCCAGCCCCACCCCCACCTTCTCGTAAGACTTTCCACATATAGCAAAAATGGTTCCTGTTCCAATATTACCATTCAGTGAAACATGATGCTGTTTAATTTGTTTAAATAGTCTGAAGTTGTCTTAATGTATGTTAACATGTGAATTTGTCTTTCAGCTTGTTTAAGACAGCCATGGAGGACTCTGCCGACGTGAGTAAACAGGAAGTGAGGGTGGTGAAACTGGGTGTGGTTCTGCCACTCAGCAGAGCATCAATAACAATGTGCCTGTTGAACATTCAATATTTAAAACACTGAAGTAATGAATCTCATGTTCTTCTATCAACAGGAGCACTGAGGACAATCTCAACTTCATGAAATCTTACCAACCTCGAAAGAAAGGAGCCAGACATCTCAGGATTCTGCTTCATGGACCGGTCGGTGCCGGCAAGTCCAGTTTCATAAACTCTGTTGAAAGTGCTTTGAGAGGCGTTGTTACAAATCGAGCTTTGACGGATGCGACCTCTGGGAGCAGCTTCACCCTAAAGGTAAGAACAACTGATGACTGTGGTGACTCCAAACTAAGATTATTCACCATTCTCTGTAAACTCAATTCCTTGAAGAAATTGATATTTTTTTGGCAGCTCAGTTTCAGTTAGAAGATAACAAATAAAATAAAAAACATTTGATCAACATAGATTATCGTTGAATAACCTCACTGAATAAAATAAAATAATTATTTTGATGGTTTAGGAATGTCTATCTTAGATTAACCTGAACGATGCAAATCATTTCTCCTTCTTCTTCACAGTACCAAACATACAAAATTCAAAAAGATGAGCAGAGCTTCTATTCTATTGTTTTCAACGACATCATGGGCTTGGAGGCAAACCTCAACAACGGAGTCCAGGTGGAAGATGTCAAACTGGCCCTGCGGGGACATGTGAAAGATGGTTACAAGGTACACTCCTAAGACGTTCTCTTTTTTTGTGAAGTGCCCTCAAAATCCTGAGAATCCTCTCATACAGCTCCTAACTTTCCTTAAAAAATCCTAGCAAGGTGTCCTAGATTCGTTATGATTTAGAAACACTCTCTGAGCGAGGAAGGGATAGAAACTTTTATCTTAATGAGGAGGTGTAGTTGACCCGGTTGACCCCGTTGCTAGGTATGACACTTTCTTCAGAAGCTGCGATTGGTTGAGTTCTCTCTCAGGGTGTTTTCCCATTAGGCACATTTGTACGTACCGTGCCGCGAGCACAAGGTTATTCAAGCTTTATTTTTTATATCTTGATTTGTATATCTTGGATACAAACATCCACAAAAAGCTTGAAATGCAAATGTGCATATGTTAGTGTGTCCTGGTGGCCAAAAGAAAACATGAACACCCACCATAATGGAGCCGTCCACCTCCACGATCACCTACAACTTGATAACTTCTACGACAAATTCCAGTCTGGAATTTTTTTTTTTCAGTCCCTCTACCTGCTACCCCTCGGTCACATCATCACCTGGCGCGGAATCACATTCCACTGTTATGCTCCAAAGTTGCGTGAGCAGCAATAACTCTCCATGCCAGCAGGCGGCAGTAGTCTGTAATCATCATTCCAAAAAGGGGAAACCGGGAGAGTATGAGGAAGAACGCGAATAAATAAACCGTTGTTGTGATACGAGAAGACAATTTTCTCACCGCTGTCGCTCAACACTCGTAATATGGGTACTTCTAATGGAGAATAATGTCTGATAAAAAGTTGAAAATGGCGCTTGCGTTGTCAGCCCTTGGTCTTTTATTAGTGGAACAAGAATAGAAGAGGCACTTCCTTATTTCTTCTTGTGCACTGACTCTCCTGTTTCACTTAGCTGAACAGCCAATCAGAGAGATTTCTACCCCCAACCGCGACAGCTCACGCCGATTCATCATGCAGAATCGGCCAAAAAAAGGCCAACTGGTGCGGACGGGTAGCGACGGAGCTGGACACACCGCAAAGACTAGGGCGACGACCGCTCACCGACGGACCGACGGCCGACTGTCTCCTTGGTGTGTCAGGGCCTTTAAGCTCAGCTTCACCTCTATGTCTGTCTCTTGGTTGACTGAAAGTTAGTGTGAGACAGAATTTTCAAAATGTCAATGACCATGAATTGGCTTCATAAATCCTATATTCATATTTCTGCATTAATGAATTACTGCCACCTACAGAGAGGAGTGTTTCAAACCATTGATTAGAGTTGTTTTCACGTGTGTTCTTTTTTTACATAAATAAACAGAAAGAGGACCAGCTCATAATAAAACTGCTCCATACTAGGAAAGGTTAGAAGAACTCACCTTTTGAGTTCTTTTTTTTTTAAATAACCATTTTGCTTTTTTATTCACTGAAACATTCACGGCTCTGTGCATTGAAAAATACTATTAGAATGTCTATTTTTGTTTTTCAGTTTCGTACTAATGGCCCACTGACAGAGAATGACCCGGGCTATGAATCCAACCCCTCTCTGGATAACAAAGTCCACGTGCTGGTCTGTGTGGTTCCTGTCAGCACAGTCTCTCTGTTAGATGACAAAGTTGTGCAGAAGTTAAGAGAAGTCAGACTAGCTGCAAGTGATCTGGGTAAGAACAGATATCACACACTTACATTTCCAAATCAGGCAAATGAAATACAAGAAAATCAAAAGATTAAAATACTATTAAATATTAAATACTATTAAATACTATAATATATGTTTCCACATCTGCAGGAATTCCCCAACTGGCCATCCTCACCAAAGTTGATACAGCCTGTCCTGAGGTCAGATCAAATATTCACAACTTGCACAAGAGCAAGTACCTGAAGGAAAAGGTGAGCCGGTTTAGATTTATTATTGTTGAGTTTCAGTTCTTTTTCTCATCACATTTCCACCTTTGGTCTGAGCTTTGCAATCCCTGATTATCTGAAATTATTTGACTCTAACAGGTGGAAAAATTCAGTGCAATGCTGGGAATTCCCATCAACTGCATCTTCCTGGTGAAGAACTACGAGTCAGAAATCAACACGAGTGACGACATCAACGGGCCGATTCTGACCGCACTGAGACAGATGGTAAACTTCGGAGAAGACTACCTCAACTACATGTAGGCCGTCTCACTGCTGAGGCAGTCATTCAATCAAGTCATTCTGAATATTTACATTATGAACATGAAATTAAAAAATCAACAGTAAAAACGTTGTTGTAATTTGTAATTTTCTCAAGAAATTATTAGGTAGACTTTAAAGATTAACCTAGCACAAGAAAAGTACACAATCCAGCACAGTTAAAAAAAACCTTACATCATGCACAGCTGGAAAACCTCAAGATTGAAAAAGGAGCCCTGCGCTAGTTCAGGCTGAATACGGTACTTTTTCCTGCAAGCGGCCATCAGCTGATCTGAGAACCGCCCCAATGCCAACCAATCATTATCACACCCTGACAACAAGGCGGTCTATTTAAACCATTCTGCCTCTCATTCTTCCTGCATCACATCCACTCTGCTGCTAGACACTGCTGTGAAATTCTCCCTCCACCACCCTAACCTCCACCAGCTTCAGTCAGCACATTTTATATTCTAGGATGAGTTGTTTGCCTGTTATGGCTGCAAAATGTCAGGATAATTACATGCACATTCAGGTTCTGTTCTGCATGTCCCCATGGGGGGAATTAAAGGTTTGCGCTCTCAGCAAAATCTGTGGCATGCTGCACTGATACTGCTGAGAGCTAAGAGCAGAACCAATACCGGCAAATACAACTGTACAAACCACAAGTGGAATAAAAGGTTACATCTATGACAAGAGTATTCCTGACTGAACTACAAAGAAACATCCAGAGTGTTCATTTTTCACACTTTATTGTCCCTTTTGTCATCAGTGTTCTTGATGAAGTGGTCAGACTCGTTAAACCTCCGATGGTTGGACATGAACCCCCTTTGACATCCTGTCTGTCCTCGATACAACGTTTCAAATTTCACCTTTGCACATTTGATGGTTATGTAAGAATGATTAATGATCGTTATGAATTCTGCAGCACAAAATGGGTTTCAAAATAATTGGTCCTCAAATGTCATGTATGAAACAGAGATGCACACACATCACAGTGTAAGCAGAGCAGATCCAATAAAGTGGATTATTCCATGCAACCTCTGCAGTGACATGGTCCAGCATTCACAAGGGAAGACTTGAAACTACTTCGATATTATCATCATAATTGTTTTATCATCCGCAGAGTGCAGGAGCAGTCGAGAGAGAAAATGGCACAATTAACAATGAATTGGCAAAATGCAGCTATACGTAATGAATTTATTCATCTTGGTAATTTTGTGGATATACCATTTACATCTCTCTACCAACTTATAGGGTAATTCTTCGTTTAGGTCTGTGTAAGACACCTCATAGCAGAAAAGGGAATATGATTGGCTGATGATCAAGAAATGTATATGTCTGACATGTACAAGTGAATGGTAATGTAATCTTCTCTCTAGCCTATTACATTGCAAATAAGACACAAACATGGTCTCAGTCCTTATGAAATCATCTTTCTCTTAACACTAAAATGGCCGCATTGGACCTCATATTGTGAAGATGAAATATTAAGGTACAACAGCTCTCTCTCTCTCTCTCTCTCTTGTCTATGTCACTCTCCCAAACACATTTTCTAGTCTAAATGCTCATCCACAGCAGACTCCACCCTAAGACATCCAACCTGATGATTGGGTTCTCATCAAGGACTTCAGGAGAAAACTGGGAGCAGAGGAGGTTCACATGGGTCCCTACAAGGTTCTCCTGACCACTTAAAACAGAGGTAGAGGTTGTGGGCAGAGCCACTTGGACCCAAGTCAACCACTGCAAGAACACGCCAGAGGCCAACATATAAAGGATAAAGGAATATGACTGAGGTGGAGGCTGGTTGCTGCTCCGAAAAATCAGTAATGACGTCCTCATCAAAGCGTTCAAATAATACACTACAAAAAGTATGCCATCAATTTCGAAACACAAAATGGGTTGTGTGTGTACTTTTTATCAGCATGCAAGGTGGCACTGACCCTAGGACGCTTCAGGTGGCGCCATGAACAAGACTGTACGAAGTTGACATCACTGCCCTCCTGTGGCCACATCGGGAAAATGCAGCACGTAGCAAAACGCTTTATTTTTATATGGAAATGAATTTACGGATCTCAATGTGTTTAAAATAATTATCATTGCAGGTTATTATCACATTAATGTTGACTGTAAAAAAAAAAAAAAAAAAAAGTTTTCTGGCGTGGAGACCGGCGTGGTTGCTAAGGGGTCAGGTTAGACAAATTATCAACATTTGTATTTCTGGTTTACACTTACAAAAACAAACTTTAAAAAAAGCTGACAACGACAACGCTGTTGTAGCCTCCAAAGTTTTTTTTATGTTGTCTTGCCTTTAATATAAGTCATTTAATTTGAATTGATTTAAAATATATATTTATTCTACGTCAAAAACGTATCTCAATTTCTTACATGACGTAAAGTGTACCTGAAAAACGTCGCGAGTGTCGAGCATAGACTGTAAAAATAATATAATAATATATATAATAATATAATAATGTGTAATATAATAATGTGTCGAGAGGGGAACTATTATTTTGTGCTCAGTGTTGTTGTGCTACATCGAAACATGTCCCCCGATGAGGCGGGGGGTGTTTTTAGGAAGTAGCACACTGACGGAGCTCCGGCACGCCGCTGTCTGATTTGAGTGGCTGTTAGCGGCGTTTCTGTCTACAACGTAAAGTAAAAACAGAAACAAATGGCGTGGACGGAAGCTGCTGTACAAACACTCTGACCGTCAAACCCAAGTCGCTTTAGCCGAAGCTGCCACAAGCTAGCACCAAAGACTGCTAGCAGGTAGGTACGATTAGCCCGGTGCTAATGTTAGCTGTCAGGCTATTCTTAGTGACCATCAGCAGGGTAATCTTTAGGCGATTAGCATTGACAGCTTAATCCGATTGGTTTTTGCGCATCCTATGATCTCGCCACGCTAGCTGTCTGCACCAACATGTCCACCACCTCGTTGGATAAAGAGTTACAGGAGCGCCTGAGAGAGGCGTCTGCCATCGGGGACATCGACGAAGTGCGGACACTGGTGGAGAGTGGAGTCAATGTGAACTCCCAGAACGAGATCAATGGATGGTGAGTGTTTGTTTCCCCCAATCATGTGTTCATCTGAATAAAGTTAAGGGTCTACAAGTGGTAAGTAACCAGACCTGTTCAGTGTTATGTTGTCAGGCAGCCTGGCACGCCTTTTTAAAAAAATTTTTTTAGAGTTGATCCTTCAAAAAGTAAATAAACCAGCTTGATGATCATCATTTCAGGTTTTCACTGATTTGTGAGAACAAGTTAGGGTAAAAAGTGCCTTTTTTGACTCTTCTTTAAAGGATGTAAGCAACAAATGTAGCATGATATCAATCTGTATTTTTATAGCATACATTCATAACAAATGACATGTTTACAAAAAGAGCGTGTGTAGGGATCTTACTCTTTGTTATTTTATTTAAAGAGACCCGACATTAATCCAGCATGAGAACAATGGCACTTAGCAACATTTAGAAAAGTACCAGTGACAATGAGAAACTTCCAGGGAGAGAGAAAGAACGAGACAAACAACAACATCAAATAGTGCATTGACTACATTGCTGGTACAATGGTAAAAGCAAGTGTGGTATTAGGTGTTCATTAACAGCAGAAATGTTTGTTATAGCAATTGTAGTCGGGCAGTTTTAAGATTCACATCCAGAGTTATAATAATGATAATAGACGAAAGACGACAATGAATAGTTGCTGCAGTTGGAGTCAAAAGAGAACGAAACGTATAAACTCAACACTATAACGCTCTGAACACTCAGCAAAACAAGCAATACATGAACATAAATAAACTACAATTGAATACTGTTGAGGCCAAATATTACAACAGATGCTTTGAAACATTTATCACACGTGACCGATCATTTGGACAAAACAAACACAACACAGCATGCGGCATAGTAATCGTTTAATCTTGATTTTTTCTTGTTTTCATGAAGCCAGAATCGTAACTGAAATTGAGACTCAATTAACTCGCGCCTGAACTAAGACCTTCTTTTCTGTCGCTACATCTAGTGACACAACGTTTTTAAGTTATCCTCTAATTTCACCCTCGACTTGAAGTTGATAGCCTCTATGTGATTCTGTTTCATGTTCAGCCTCTGTTATTGTTTGTTGGTCGTCACACATGTGTTCTCTTGTCTCGTCGTCCCACCAGGACCTGCCTGCACTGGGCATGCAAGAGGAACCATAAGCACATCGTGTCCTACCTGCTGAGCTGTGGAGCAGACAAAGACATCCTCACAGCTAAAGATGAGCTGGCGTCACAGCTCACATCTAAACCAGAGATCAAAAGACTTTTAGGAGGTAAAGTACACCTTTGTCTTTTTTTAAATCTCCTTCTTGTCTTTTGTAATCACTGGCATGTGATATCAAAAATCAGTTCTTCCACACTCCATACATGGAAGTGTAATGTGCTTTTTTGTGTTTTTAAAAGCTGTCTTTTTTGAGTTTTCATTTCCAACTGCTTCAAGAAAATAATCCTCGTCTTAAATGCTCACCCCCTGCAGTTGAAGTGGAGGAAGTGCCTGAAGTCAAGGAGCCCGAGTTGCCAATCATCCCTAACTACATGTCTAATCCGCCCTTCATTTATTCTAAGATGGATAACAAGTTAGAGGCCCTCCTGGACCAGCACCTTACACAGAATGGTTCAGGAGATCACAATGAGGACGCACAGAGTGACACACCCTCCCTGTCCCCGACTCACGAGCCTCAAAAACCACAGAGCCTGGTCTCTGATGGGCCCTCTTCCCCCGCCCCCCACAGCCAAGCCCAGACTGGGGAATTAATTCCTGTGAGTGAGCAGAACGGCGTGTCCACGAGCTCGGCATCGTCCCACAACCACGCCGTCGTTAACCGCACGGTGCCCATGGACCTGTCGGTCGAGCCTCACCTTGTCAACCACGCTGACTATCCACACACGGTGGCACACAACGGCACCATGTGCTCGCCTCCATTGGCCTCGCAGAGCCCCGGCCTGGGCGGCGGTAGCAGCAGCAGCAGCGGCGTGGGAGGCCAGGTCCAGGCTCCAGTGGCCGGCGCCAACCCGACCATGAGCAGGCAGCAGTCCATCCCACAGCAGCTGAGCTACGGCCAGGCGGGGGGGCCCATGCCCGCTTTCCAGCCCTTCTTCTTCACCAGCACTTTCCCTGTCAACGTGCAAGGTGAGAGAGGAATCATCGTCGTTTAAAATGTTAAAGGAGGAAACCACTCAGAGTGAATTCAAACTGAAAAAAGATGCAATACTCACTTTGTTAGTGATAAACAATGAGATCAATACATTTTTTAAATCTGTCAATTAGGTGGAAAAGTAGAGCCAGGAGAAGATTGACTTAGCTTAGCCAAAAGTATTTAAAAAGTACAGAACAAAAGCTTTAATTTAATTCATCTATGAACATGTTATAGCTCGTGTATCTCATGTTTCAACAAACAGAAAATGTAAAACGTGGAGGAATTCAAAAGGGAGTTGCATGCAGTTGATTTCTCAGTCAGGAGCAACAATGTCTTGGAGGTTTTTTTTAAGAGGTTGACCAGATGATAAGTGAAGACTTCTTGGCTGAACATGCCTTCAATGCTATGTTATCAGATAAGAGAGACACAGGAGCAGAGATATGAAGGCATTCTTGTTTGCCTGTTTGGAAACAACCTGTCGAACCAGACAGAAAGAGACGAGACGAGAAGAGATGATTAAAGGACCGCTGCAGGCTCACTCATGGCCACTCTCTCCAGTTATTAATTAAAAATCTCTTTTACAAGAGCATCTTGGCCGAGACAGGCAGCAGCACAATTACAGGGTTTCAGACATAAAACACATAAATACAGGAATCACAAACAGAACCATTCATCAGAATCTGTCATAAGTCATCAGTAACAAAGCGATCAAAAAGGGCAATATGAGTTAGCTAAAAACATCTACAGTCAGATATTTCTGCTTCCACATCATTAAGACCACCTTCAAAAACATTCAAGGAAACCAGCTCCTGAAGATTTAGAGTATCTTGCAACCGATTCCAAGAGAAGAGGGAGCAGCATACTTGAACTCCCTTTTTCTTAATTCAGTACAGGCTTTAGGGATTCTTTACTTAAATCAATGCCCCTCTTTTTTTTAAACAGAAGATAATGAAAGTTTTAGAGGACTTTTGACTCAGAGCTGGTATTTATTTTTCATGTGCACGAGGATTGTGAAACAAACTTTGTAACGTCTCAGGCTGTGGAGTTCAAAATGTTTTTGACAGATTTACTAATAACTCTTTTCTTTTTTAATGCAAAATGTCCCTCCCACTCATGGCATTATAAGCAACGGTAACAGCATCTCACTGTGGTTCTTCTCTGCAGAGTTGGTGCTGAAGGTGCGTATCCAGAACCCTAACGCCCGAGAGAACGACTTCATCGAGGTGGAGCTGGACCGCCAGGAGCTCACCTATCGCTCCCTTCTCAGGGTGTGTTGCCGCGAGTTGGACATCGGCGCCGAGCACGTGGAGAAGATCCGCAAGCTGCCAAACACCATGCTGAGAAAGGTAACAGGAGAGACGGCCTACGTGCTTCATGTTGTCATGCAGTGTTCTGCACCCGGCTGGCATGTGGAGTTTTATTTCTGTTACACCAATCTCAGAAGTCATCGTCCATCATCATCAGCTCACACACGTCTCGGACTGGATGCTCAAGTTCTCACTTATTCTGTGCAATAAACGCCCGTCATATTTTAGTTCATGACACTCCCTGGAGTAGCACCCATTCATCTGTTTGGCTTAATTCAGCTGTATGAGTCTGAAAACAAAAAAAACTATTTCCTTGTGATTTACATGAAATTTAATGTTTTCAGAAATAAAAGCATCATAAATCAGGCTTTTAGAAAACAACCTTTAACATGTTGGTTGTTGTTTTTTTTTGGAGGCTGGGTAAATCTTTTCTGATGCATTCAAGGAAGTCCGTGAATCTAAACACTGATTGGCTTTGGGCACATGGCATCAAGCAGATTTGTGACTCAAGTTGAAATGTTGGAGCTTTATTTGATAGTTGGCTGCACTTTTATTCAGATATCTGTTCATGAAGAGAAATGAGTCATCAGCACAGATTACTTTCAGGCTGCTTTCGGTTTGAATGTTTTTCCTGCATACACCAAAGCCTGCTCATACCCAGTTGATCAATACAGCTTGGATTACTAACAAACACTAGAATACTTTCCATGCTGAAAATCCTTTACGTAGAATCTGTAAATGGAGATGAATGTCCCCATGACAACTGGATAATAACGACAGATAGCTCTGGGCCAACGGATAAAAATACAGAAACAGAATCTGTGATTTTCTTTTTTTTATCAGAACTGTTTAATGTTTCTTTCTTGTTTGTTAAAATGCTCAAAAAATAGCAAGAAAATGTTTGCCAATCAGCTGATCATGTTGCTACTTTAGATTACATAATGCATGTGTTTGACCCTGACATTACACATTCTTGTTGCTGTATATGAAATCATTTCAAAGTGCCTCCTCATGAATCTGAACTCTGTGTGAATCTGTTGTTGATTTGAAATGTTCTTTTCCTCCCCCTGTACAAGGACAAGGATGTGGCTCGGCTGCAGGACTTCCAGGAGCTGGAGGTGGTGTTGGAGAAAGCAGAGGGCCTGTCTCTGTTCTCTGGGACTGGGGGTCTTACAGACAGACCCTGCTACAACATGAAGGCCTCTCGCCTCACCTACTAGACGTACCCGGGAGCACGAGCTCTCCCTGCTTTACGACTGGGCTTCTGTAGCTTCTCCTCGAGCGACCTCTACTAGCTGCCTACACAGGTTTTCTTGTTCAAGCTTTTTTTCAGCCTTTTGGTGTTCGGCCAACTTCCTAACCGGGCTTTGTTTTTTTTCTAGTTCTGTAGCTATTGTCCTCCTCCAGTCCTCCTCTGGCCCTCCTGCTGCTTTAGTGTACCCAACCAGTTCTAAGTGATTACTGATGCATGGTGTCCTCGATTGTGTGCGAAAGTATTCGGAGCCCCCTCTCTCCTCTCTTTTCTCTCCACCCGCTGCACTCTGTGCCAAGGCTCCAGCAGGACGACAGAGGGAGGCATCGGCTCGTCTTCCTGACAGACTGGACTCGAATGGGACTCTTGCAATAGCCTTATAGTGACTCATCCCTGTACTGGACTATGTTTCAGAGAGAAGACGTGTCAAGAGGACAATGGGAAGGATTTATATAACTGGGACTTGTTGAAGATCATCATCAGTACACAGAAAGGTCAAGTGGCAGCACAGTGGACTAGCACACAGCTAACGGACCCGTAGAGTGTTATCTGATATCTGAGCTGACGTGCACACTTTCATACACGCTGCAGGCAGAAACCCTGAGTGTCTTTCCGGCAGAGGGGCGTCCTGTACTGGCCTAAGGCGAAGATGATTCATCTCACACCCGAGTGAGACTGTCGGGTAGTAGGACTACCATTCTACTTTAATCACACAAGGATGGATGCGTGGCTGTTGTTTTTTTTGTTTTTTTCAAAATATTTAAAATCATCCAGTCATACACTGTGGAAAGGAAGTTCTTAGTTTTGTTGGAAGTGTTCTCTCCTGTGTCCTGTCATGTCAGACAAAAACTTTGATATTCTACCGTACAGATAAATGTGCTGCATCTTCAAAGCAGGACGATTTTTTTTGGGGGGGGGGGATTTTCTATCATGCACAATCCCATCTGCTTTGCAGTGTGATGTTCAGTTCAGTCCGCAGAACAACTGTGAAGTATTTCTTTTGAGTTCTGCTCATTCCCTTTTAAAAATGGGGGGAGAGCATCTGTTGTGCTGTAAAGAGCCCCATCGAAGTTTGTGTATGAAGCGCACACACACGATTTTTAGCTCAACGTTTAGCCTTATTACTGTTCTTCTGTTTCATTAGTTTCACTTTACAACCAAAAAAAACTAACCCAGCGTAAACATTTAAGATGAGGCGTGTGGTGCGTTCACACATGCACTCAACTCCGGAAAACTGCATGTGTGAACGCAAACGCTCCGACTTCTCCTGGAATTCTTCAGGCTAGCCCACTATTAACTTTTTTCCATGTGAAGTCGGGGCTCTGGTTTTATGATTAGGTGCTTCCTGGTTCCTGTGCTACTCATTTAATGAGCGTTTTGCCACCCTATGTTCAAACCCAGACTGTCTCTATGATAACTTTATTTCAACTTGAACACAGAGCTCTTTGTGTGATTCAGTTTGGTTACTAAGGTCCGTGTAATGCTAATATTTTCAATGTTCTACCATGATTTGTAGCCTAAACAGAGTTTTGTTGCTTTAGTGAAGACTGACATGAAACACTAAAACATTCTCATACTGTGTGTTAATATATAAACTGGGCTTTAACAGGTCAAGAGGTCACGCTGCTTTCATCGACACTTTATATTCCATTGAACTAACAAACACTGGGAATCATTTCTGTTCAGTCATTACAATCAAACTGTCTCTGACCCAGTGGTTACATGTTTACTGTTCCAGTTATACCTTAAGCTCTAACTGTATTTCTATGTTTTTTTTAAATTAATTTGTACTTTTTTTTTTTTTTTAACCAGCTAGGCCTGTTGTGTTCGTGTCAAAAAGTCTTCTACCGTGCGAGAAAGAGTTCAAACGAAGGGGTGAGAAGTACCGAGATGCTGTTGTTGAAGCAAAGTGCAATGAAGGGGGGGGGGACGAGGGACGAGAGGTCGCTGTGAGCAGAGAGGATACCAAGAGTGCTTCTTTTAACGTTCCCAGCTGTGTTCCATGCTTTATAAAGTCGTGCCACATGGTAACGGCGGGGAGCTCGGTGGAGAAGGTGAGACCCCCCCCGGGTGAGCGAGAGTAGCATGTTTGAAACATTTTTATAAGACCCTTCTTTTTGATTGTGTCGGAGGGAGGGAACTATAAAGCTGTAAATGTCGGGGGTTGCTTATTGTTCTAGAGAAAGCAGAATACAGTTCGACTTAACCTATGCATTCAGAGTCTGATATTTTTATATTCAGTACGTTCTGTGTACTTGTACAAATAACCTTAGGCACTGTTAACGTTGTGTTTTTTTTTTGTTCTTAAGACTTGTATCTGTCTTTGATAAAGCATGGTGAATCACTTCCTCTCTTCTCTTTTTTTTTAAAATTTAAATCTCCATCTGCCTGGTTTTTATTTTTATTCTCACTGTCACTGAAGGGACCAGTAGGATGCTTTAAGTCGCAGGTTATACTTCCTGTGTACCTGCTGGTTTAAACGAGATACTGGAGTAAAATCCCTTGTGTGTGTGTTTCAGTTTAAAGCCACTAGAGGGAGCAAGAGAGCAAATATTGGCATTAGATGAGCCATACTCTGCAGTATCAGAGGTTTAAACACTTTTTTTTTGTCTAAGCTGATTTCATTGAATCCATAAAAAAGTATTTAAAATCCCGCTCTTTGGATGTTCCATTATGCGATGTCTTACAGGAGGCCTGCTGTGTTGAAGTAAGCTGGGTGCTCAATGCAGCTTCAAGCCTGACGCTCTCATGTGTACGCTCCTTCAGATCCACAACATAAAGCCACAGACGTCCAGCTGCCTCTGATTTCACTGGTAATCGAATGCTGACTTATTGATGATGAGAAACCGGTTTGTAAGTAGTGAATGAAAAGGTTCCTTTAGTGCTGTCACTAAGGTATGTTTGGGAGTATTATCTCCGTTTGTTCACAGCTACGGTTAAATCAATGATTTCATTCTTTTCTAATATAAGACAGAATGTAAAACTGTAGCAGCATGCAAAGGCAGATTTATTTAGATTATGATCCTGTACATGCTCATTGATTCTTGTTTATTAATACAATTTTTTAAAGGTTTATTTTGGTGCTTTTTATGCCTTTATTCAAGAGACAGGACAGTGGATAGAGTTTGAGATCAGGGAGAGAGAGAGAGAGGGGGGAGTGACCTGCGGGAAAGGAGCCAAGGGTCGGATTTGAACCGAGGTCGCCCGCTTCAAGGACTGCAGTACACAGGGGTGCAGCCTAACCACACGACCGCCGGCGCCCTAAAATATATATTTTGACTTAAGTCCTCTAACATGATCTATTATGGAATTTTATTTTATCTCAGGGTTCAATTTTGTGCTCTGCTACATTTTCTCAACAAATCATCCAGAAATCTTTAAAATAGATGGAACTGTGTGTCAAAAAAAATATCCAGATGTGCGTTTAAAAGTGCCACTCGCTCATGTAAAATACAACAGATAACAAATATAAAAATATATAACAGAGTGTAAACCTGAATTTCCCCTTGTGGGATCAATAAAGTAGTAGAGTTTTTATCGTCTCCTTTCTCCTCTAATCTGTAAACAGACCGACATCAAATGAACCCGGGCGTACAGTCATCCCTGAAGACTCTTAATTAGAGATGGTAACCTAGCAACCGTCTGCTGTCTTAACAACGGTTTGTTCTTCTTAACAACAGTGTGCTAATTGAGGGGTAGCGGACCGTTGCTATGCGTAACTGGCCAATCAGAATCAAGTATTTAACACACACACACACACACACAGCTGTGTAATAATGAACGATGCTGCCTTCAAAGGACTTCAATGTGACCAGAGTAAGGAAAGGAGACGTCTCCTCTGCTGAAAGAAAAATAAGCTAAAATATAACAATCGTTATTCGTGAAAACTTTCATAAGGTAAAAGCACATAATCAGTTCTTAACAGGTGTTTTTAATTAGAAAAATAAACTTTAAAAGTGTGATACTTGAGAAACTTTATCAGGAAGAGGGAAGAAACTCTGGACCTGAAACAGTGACAGTGAAATAATGAAGCATGTTTCTTAACACAATTAACTGATTTAAAAAGTAGATCCAATTTGCTAAAATATTTAAAATGTGAAAAACATTATCCGCAGCTCCGAAACAGTTTCTTATGTGTTGCGTTGAATCCCATCAGAATCCGTTAATTGGTCTTCATCAAGCTGTAAAATAACCCCTCAATGTTTCATATTTAACTGTTCACTGTGGTTCTGCCGTCCAGCTGTGGTTTTGTCTCCGGCCCCTTTTGATTCACATTTGACCTGCACATTTGCACAACAAGCCGAAGTTGTACATTCTGTCATGAACTCAACTAAGAAGACATTTTGTTATGTTCTCTCTCTGATATAAAGAACATAAACAAATTCAGTTATGGTGATACGGACGCACGGGTCGAGTGTCTGTGAAATCTTTAACCTCTTCGGGGAAATGAATACAATGGTGTTCATGCGGCGAGCAGATGTTCAGACACAAATATTGCATCATTTGAGCAGAATTGTGTTGAGAAAAGTGAAATGTGTATATGTGTGTGTTTAAACTTCGGATACATACATTTCACTGAGCGCCTGTGGATCTGTGCGTCGGCATGCAGCGCTGTGTGTCTAGACTGCGGCTGAGGAATCAGCTTAGGGCCCCTGCTGTGGCTGGACGTGTCTCTCTCCTTTGTTCTGGAGTGAGACACTCATAATAAGCTTAGTATGAACAGTCATAACACCTTCATTGTTTTGAGCCAGCCCTCCACCGGCTTCCCAGGCCTCAGGCGAGGTCAAGAGAAGCTGTGGAACCTGCATGGTCAGAACCCCTTAAGAGCATTTTAGAGAAGTGAACGCAGAAGGCGACGTTCCTCACAGGTACATGCCTCGGCTGCCGTGCTCAGCCTGCAGCGCCCTGGTACCAAAAGTGCCCCCCTCTCTAACAGAGGCATAGTTCATGAAATCCAATATGCAGAGCTACTTATTTACAACACAAATGCATGCGAGGCGCTGCAAAGCCACTGAGAGATTTATGGTGAACAAAGATGTACAGTCATTTGTATGTATATCCCAACAAACCGTGTGACCTTGGACTTGAAGTCTGACCACTTTGATCTGCGCTGCTGCGGATCAGAAAACCACCGTTTGTGTCGAGACAGGATGCAGGGATTTGTCCTTTCAATAATCAGTTACAAAAGTTGAGGGACATTTGAGAGAAACACAAAATCTAAATGCAACAACAATCCTCCTACGAACAGAGTGCATCGGCCATCTCACTGTTGCTCAGGATACGCAGACTGAACACAGAACTTGATGATTAAATGATTAAAGGAATCGAGGAAGATAATTTATTGTACATCGCTAATTTAATGCCTGTAACCGCTGCCAGCAGGCCTGTCTGCAGAAGTGATGTACAGCACACAGAATGAAAGTGTTTCTACATGATTTCCATAATCCATCCGATCCATAGATTCAACGAGAGTGAAACATTCAACAGCTTAAAGACAGAAGAATAATTTTCTTGAGAGAATACTACATGATACTACATTTTGTGGGTTTTTTTAATTTATTTTTTATTTTATTTCTATTTATTTAATTGTTTTAATTTTAATTCCTTTTATTTTATTTTTTTACATTTTTAAATTCTATTTTATATATTGTAATAGCTTCTTATACTGTATTATTTATGTTGTTGCTAGTTCTGCTTTATTTCCTTGTTAATTGTTTAGCACCAATACACCAAGTCAAATTCCTTGTATGTGTAAATGTACTTGGCAATAAACCCCGATTCTGATTCTGATTCTGATTCTGATTCTGATTCTGATTCTGATTCTGATTCTGATGAGTTTGTGAAGGACAGGATCTGCAAAAGTGTTCAAGGTTTGCCATAACTGTCAAAATGTTTTTGTCTTCTGGCAGAAACTCGAGGATCGATGCCACTCTCATTTCTGTGCAGTCAGCATAACGCTCCAGGGAGCAGCTTGGACATTGCAACAGTTTAAACGGTGAATTGATGGAGTAACTTTCTGGAGGTTTGCGTACCATCACTGAATTAGTGCCTTCAAATCGGGGGGCAGAGCATCTAATGGTGTCCATGTTAATTCCAAGTTCTGCTTCACGGTTTGTGACATGTCTGCTGACATTGTCGGACATAAACGAAGCAATGGAAGTTCATTTATTTTTGGGTGGATTTTGATTTTATTGAATGTGAATGAATGATTTGAAAGGAGAATTTGGTGTTCTTGTCATTTTGTGTCCATGTTGTCAGTAATGTCCAGCTCTTCTTTCTTACAGCAAAAACCCTTTAAAAGAGTCTTCTTCCAACATTTTAGATGACGCCCGGTTCATCAATTATTGTGAATATTGTGGAAATGTAAGAAGATATAATCTTCCTATGGCAAACAAGTGTTCTACACTTTCCGCCCTGCGTTATGTCGACATTACGCACTGATCATCACATTGTGAAAAAAAAACATTATTAATCGACAAATCCTCCCCGAGTTGAGTTGTTTTGATCTGGGCTCAAAGAGATGCTGAGGGGTCAATGTCAAGGTCTGTTTGCAGACAATACATGCGTGGAGGCAGAGAGAATGTCGGAGCGCCCTGCGTGGGGTCCTCCGGGTGGCTTTATTCAATGTGTGTCACGCCCTGCAGCCCCAGTGTCGGCTATGCTGGGAATGCAGGGTCTCAAAGGGGTGAAGGTTAGGGGTGGAGGGCCTGAGGGGGCGAGAGGGTGAGCAGACACTGAAAACACAGCTTGACTGGGTTGTGAATCGGTGTGCAATTGATAGTGTGTGTGTGTGTGTGTGTGTGTGTGTGTGTGACATGCTGTTTGTTATCTGTACTGTCATTGTCTTTAAGCAAATCCTCATAAATGTATATATAATATCTGCAGCTATATGTTTAACATATTTACAGAACGCATATGTTCTTCTTTGTGCCTACATGTGTTTGAATGTGTTTGAATGTGTGTGTGTGTGTGTGTGTGTGTGTGTGTGTGTGTGTGGCTGTGTTTTTGGAGAGGGCTCACAGACACAGACCAGACTAAGACTGCAGGGTTCGGGCCTGCAGGAGCGCTGGGCCTCTTTGGCTCGGCAGGGAGTCAGCTTGGGAAGCACAGACTCCATACTCACATGTACACACAACCTACACACAGACAAAAACACACTGCTATATAAGCCTCTAAACTGGTAAACTAGTTTGTTCTACTGTAGCTAAATGTGCATCATTTTGACACCTGACACCCGAGTGTGTTCCTAAATGATTATCAGTCTATGTCCCTACTTTACATCTGAACTGTGGCATAATCCTCTTTTCCACTTCTTTTTCTGCCCACGTTCACACACAGAACTCAGGCCTGTCCGTTCTGCTTTGTTTCCAAGCCCTCTTCACAGCAACGCTTCCTGGAATTGACTTTAGGAGAAAGTCAGTTTTTCGCAGCGTGATAACAAGCTGTCTGTACTACATGTCAATATTTTGATAGCAGGGGCCGGCGAGGCCTTCAAGGCTACTTAAGTGTACTTCCATGTGCGGCACAATGTGTCCTGCTTTATTAGTGTAAAAAGACGATTTAGTTAATGAATATGAAGTTTTATTATTACATGAAGATTTGGATTTTTTTAAGTATGCTCTGTCTTTGTGATGCAATCAAACACAAACTTGTTTTTGTTTGGCTGGTCCTGAGACGAGTCACTGAGTGTCAGGCTGCAACTGAGACAACAAAACAGCACATTGACAAAAACGCCATCAACAAAATGTTTTATTCATCTAGACAGCATGATAATAACTGTATGAAATATGACTCCAAAACACATTCTGAGGGGGCACATTCTGTCTTTTATATCATTACGACATAATAACTGAGAATTTAGAAGAAGAACATTTATGACAGTCTGACTGAGAATACAGGACACATGTATTACGTGTTGCATTAGCTTCGTTTTGCATAAGCATGAGCAATATGCAAATGTGGCAGGATGGCAGGAACTGAACTCACTAGTACACTACTTCTTGGACTGCTTGTGACCCTGGAGTTTTACATGATAAACCTTTGGACAGAGACAAGAGAATATGTCTCTACCTGATTATGATCCAGTATATAACGCCAAGCATGTAGGTTAATCCTCCGTTTTTATTAGATCTTAAATTCAAAAGCACTTTTTAAAAAAAAATCTGGTTAACTTTCAGAGAAGCAACCGGAGCAGACGCTCCACTGAGTTTGGCGCTCTCTGCTGGAGATAAACATTTTTGTTCAAATTGACTCTGGACAGGACAGAGTTTTGACTTTTGCTCATCATGCTGTAACTTAAGTTTTATGAATATTACAAGATCATTATTTTCCTCTGAGGAGACATATTCAAAGGGTTAAAAAAACAAACAAACAAAAAGTCAATTTTAAGGGCTTTACTCCGCAGCTTGTATATTTTTTAAAAATCTGTTTTTAAAACGTGTAAATCTTCTAAATGTTTATTTCGTGCATGTAATTGTATAATACATTTACTCCATAGTTCTTATAAAAGTAAACCTGAGTAAGTCCCCCCGTGGCTGACTTTGCAAGCTAAGGGTTAAGGCATCCGGCGCTTTACGCACAGGTGTCCCGCCAGTCCTCTTATGAACGGAGTCTGCATACTGTTGGAGATTTTTTTTTTTTTCTTTAATTAAGTTGATCATAACTGTAACTCAGCTGGGATTTGCTGTCCGACTAGACAGGCCACTGTAATTCATAGATCTGAAGTGGGTTTGCTCACCGCAGCCCTAATCTCTTGCTACTATTAAACGAGGAGCGACTAACCTGGAGAGCTCTCCACACCGAGACCGGTCCGGCGCGCTCCGCTCAGCGCTTTGTGAAAGCTGTATCTGATTCCAGTTGTTACAATTTAGTTTCACTAAAGTATAACGAGTTTTCGACTTTTTAAAACTTATTGGATTTCCAGGATTGATATTTTCCGCTCTGTTACGCGCCGGATATGTGGTGGATGCTGTTTCCCCGATGGATTTGGTTTCTTCTGGGACATTGTTTTACTTCACTCCTTTATATGGACAGCTCCCGCGTGAGAGCGATGCCCATGTCTATGGGCTCTGTGGCAAAGTTGGTGTACTCTCACGCGGGTTTGTGCCCAAACGACCTGAACCCGAACCTGTGGGTGGATGCGATGAGCACCTGCATGCGCGAGTGTGAATCTGACCAGGTGAGGGGACATGAAAGTTACAGTGAAAGTCTCAGTTTGCTGCTGAAGGGGAAATGTTAAGACAGACGGTCATTTATAGACACAAAAGTTCAACTTCAGTTGTGTGTGGCTGTTTCTTAAAATGTGGAAATATGTCAATCTTATTTAATAAAATAATATTAGAGGACATTTGAGTCAAACAAGGCTATATGATTGTTTTAGTTCTTTGCTGTTTTCCTTTGCATTGGACATGAGTTGCTGCCTGATGGGTGCAGAATATTGTACTTAAATCAAATTACAGTTACTTGGATTACATTTTACTTGTGAATAAACTGATTTACTCAAGTAAAAGTCAAACTTAGTTCATCTCAAATGTACTTAAAGTAGCCTCCTGAGGGTGACTTAGTCGAAACTTAAAATATGATCTCTCGTTTCTGCAAAAATAACAAATGAAAATTAATCTCCAGCCAGGTCCTCTCAATATGATCCTCGGCATTTAAACAGAAATAAGTGTTCCATAAGAAAACCATGTAGACAGCTCGTCTGAAATATGAACTTATTTCAAACAAGACCAACAGGTGGATTCTTGTAGGTGTAGGCCAATCCACAGGACAGTTCGTCATAGTCCACAGAGAGCTTGGTTCTTTTTTTTTTTGCTTTTTGGGTTTCTTTTTTTGTTTTACTTAGAAACAGATGCCATTTAAAATGAAGTGTAGTACAAAACTTTCCCCAACATCTACTTAAGTAAAAATAAGATTACTGCTCAAAAAAGTACAATAAACAAGAGTATGAAAAGTTGCATGTTACTTCTTGTAACAGCCATTCTTAATTATCTACAAGTACAACAACAAAATTGGATTTTTAAAGGATTTCATGGAGACTCACATTAGTTATTTTCTGTATTTCAAAATAAAAGCACAAAACTAAAAACGAGTTTCTGTTCTGTACACATGTTTCTTGTTTCTTTTCCATCTGTAGGACTGCGAGTCATTCGAGAAGTGTTGTCCTAACGTCTGCGGAAACAAGAGCTGCGTGGCGGCACGCTACATCGACGTCAAGGGCAACAGGGGCCCCGTTGGAATGCCAAAGGGCGCCACCTGTGACAAGTTCATGTGCTCTCAGCAAGGCTCCGAGTGCGACATCTGGGACGGTCAGCCCGTTTGTAAGTGCCGGGACCGCTGCGAGAGAGAGCCCCACTTCACGTGTGCGTCCGACGGCATGACTTACTACAACAAGTGCTACATGGACGCCGAGGCCTGTTCCAAGGGTATCTCTATCTCTGAGGTCACCTGCAGGTAACATGTTAAGTATTTCAGATCTCTACTTTTTGTTTTTCGGTGTGAAGAGGTAAAGTTGTCTTGTTTGCTCTCAAAATGAAGAACACAACTTTCCGGCAGTAGCGTAGCATGTTCTGTTAGCAACATGCTAACCTTTGAATACCTACCTACAGGTACCACCTCACCTGGCCGGACACCAGTCCAAACCCGGAGGAGACCACCTTACACCCCACCACGGCCCTGCAGACCACCCTCCCGGCCGACATCCAGCTCCCCTCCGTTCACGGCGGCCTCGCCCAACAGGCCGTGTTCGTGGGCGAGACGGCGAGCTTCCTGTGCGAGGTGTCGGGGAAGCCTCGTCCGGAGATCACCTGGGAGAAACAACTGAAGGGCAAGGAGAACGCCGTGATGAGGCCGAACCACGTGCGAGGGAACGTCGTGGTCACCAACATCGGCCAGCTCGTCATATACAACGCTCAGCTCCAGGACGCCGGCATCTACACGTGCACGGCCAAGAACGTCGGCGGGAGCGTGTCGGCGCACTTTCCCTTGGCGGTGATCGGGAGGGAAGCGAACGGTCGGAATAATGCAGAAGGGAACAGCACCAACCTGCCATTCCCGGCTGAGGAGTGCCTCAAGAGTCCGGACGCAGACGACTGCGGCGACGAGAGCATCAGCTGGTACTACGAGCCGAAGAGGAACAACTGCTTCACCTTCACCTACAGTCAGTGCAATAAAAACCGGAACCACTTCGACGCCTATGACGCCTGCATGCTGTCTTGCGGGGGAGATCTGGCGGCTCCCTGCAGCCTCCCGAGCCTCCAAGGGCCGTGCAAAGCCTACGAGCCGCGCTGGTATTACAGCAGCACGCTCAAGAAGTGCCAGAACTTTGTGTACGGCGGTTGCGGCGGCAACGAGAACAACTTCGAGTCCAGGGAGGCCTGCGACGAGATGTGCCCCTTCCCCAAAAACCACAACTGCAAGGTCTGCAAACCCCGGGGGAAGATGGTCGCCAGCTTCTGCAAGAGCGACTTTGTGATATTGGGCCGCGTGAGCGAGCTGACGGAGGAGCAGGAGTCGGGCCACGCCCTGGTGACGGTGGAGGAGATCCTGAAGGACGACAAGATGGGCCTGAGGTTCTTCGGCAAGGAACCCCTGGAGGTGACCCTCCTGAACGTGGACTGGAACTGCCCGTGCCCCAACATCACCGCGGCCGCCGGGCAGCTCGTCATCATGGGGGACGTCCACAACGGGATGGCGGTCCTGCAGCCCGACAGCTTCGTGGGCTCCTCCAGCGCCCGCAAAGTCAGGAAGCTCCGAGAGATCGCGCACAAGAAAACCTGCGACTTCCTGAAAGATTTCTCCGCCGTCCAATAAGAGTCTCACAAACTCTTCAAAGTCTGTCATGTTGTTGTTTTTCAAATCAAATCTCCAGTGACCTCATCAGTCGGACTGACTGCAACATAACCCCAAAAACTTGTAGCTTAACTTTGACCTTTTGAAGTTTTGTAGCTCGTTTTCAGAAGCTCTTTTGTTCACACTGGTCAGTAGTGGTCTCGAATCTCCTCATAAATCCCTCGTAGCTTTTTCTCTTCTCCATCATTCCATTGTCCAAATAGCTTTTCTCGTAATTGGAAATCAAGCGTAGACATTTTTTAATGGCCGCACTGTCTGGAAAGGGCAGGACAGCATAATTACCAAGAATATATTTAATATTTAATCTCTGTTACTGCTCACCAAAATTATATTGCTTTCCTATCCAAATGTAATATCTTTAGCGCGTACTTAGCCCTGGGTCTTAATTTTTTTGAGCTTTATTTGTCTATAAGGTTATCACAGATATAGACCTCATGTAAAATCTCTCTGAGCACCATGAGCTCGAAATGATGCCGTTTTGAAGCCTCAGTTCATGTCCGATAAGCTCTCTGGTTCCATATTTTCTGCATTAGGAACCTATTTGTTGAATCTTACTTTACAATACAGAGAATGTTTGTGAACTTCTGTACTTTGTATTTATTTTCCTTGATTTGTTTCTTATAGGGTCGTGGCCAGAACAGATATATTTTTTATGTTATCTATTATATATTAGTGTTCATTAAAAACTTTTATTGAAGACGAAGCATAATGAATAAAGATGATTTAGACAACACAACACGTGTCCTTGCTTTGTGATGTTGCAGACAGTGCTGCCTTATCAAAGAGCTCACATGATCCGTAGCGGACATCCTTCCCAATCCGTCCATCCATGTCCTCCTCCTTCAACTTCGATTTCACACACACACACACACACACACACACACACACACACAGGGCCGAGTCTGAAGCAGGTCAAATTCCAGCCCAGCTGTGGTGGCCTGCAGAGCTGTGTGTGTTGTGTTGTGTCTGGGTCTGGGGCCCTCACATAGCACACACACCACCGGCCATCCATTGGCCTTGGGCGGCCCCTTTCATGTGCAAGAGGCCGGGGTGAGAGGGAAGAGGAGGAGGAGGAGGAGGAGGAGGAGGAGGAGGAGGAGTGGGATGTCGGCTGATTCTCTCTCTCTCACTCACTCAGTTGGCCACATCTGTGCTAAAGAGGCTTAATGAAGGAGGAAAAAAAACTCATGCTTAAATAGAGGGAATGCTGATCCTGAATGAACGTAAGTCTGGATGAAGCTTGATGCTTTAATTAGGTCAAGAAGCACAAATAAAGATGGAAAATGTCCAGCTTTTCATGCTTAATCCTCGTGGATAAAACATAAAAACAATAAAGGAAGGAGAAAAAAAAACATGCATGAGTATAAATGTGCAAATAGTTACACTTAGAGGTCAGAGTCAACTCAGGGTTCACAAAAGTAAGAGCTGCAGGGTACCATAAGAGAAACAGGAAACAAAGCATAAGGAGCCAACTGGTTACGGACCGTGGGTTAGTCCCCCCCTTCCCCCTTATCCCCTTCTAACCCCCTTCCTCAGCCTTCCTCCTCAACTCTCTGCCTTCTCAACCCGGCAGACAGCCAGCCTTGGGGCGGCGACCTCTGACCCCGCTAATGAAAAGGAGGCCGCTGAGGAAAAGGCCACTTTCATTAAACCTGTCGACAAGTGTTAAGTGACTGGCCGAGCTCCAGACGAGCTCCACGCAGACCTCTTGATGCTACGCACATCACAGCCAGCCGCTGATTTGAGTATCAAGTTCACTTAGAGACCACCAGCCAGGCAGCCTGCCAGACAGACCATAATAATAAGCCAGACAGCACAGGCACAGAGGGAGGGGAACAATGCCCTCAGTGACACAGCGTCATAAAGGAACTCTATGTTCATAGGGATGGAAGACTTTCTTTGATAATATCTGAGAGACAAAAACTGGTTATGGCAGCACATTGGATGTTCAAAAAGTGCACAGTGGACGTACGAGTGATGCTATTTCATATTTAAAGCCCTAATCTACAGATTAATGATTATACTCAGATATAAAGTCATCTGCATTATGATCAGTTTGTTCAAAAAAGGATCAAAGTCAGTGCTGCAAACACAAAGTTGTGTTTTAATCTATCATTTTAAAACTTGCTACTGCTAGTTCTCAGCAACTTTGCAGCACATGCATGCACTTCTTCAGATACTTTGCCATGAGACACGGGGCATTCTTCAGGGTTTCTGGGCGCCCTGAGAAGATTTCACATTGGGCTAACTCCACCACAGCGTCAGCCAACCCTGTGATATTACCATGACTACACCTCCTCCATGAGACAAATGACCCTTTAAATAAAAGCTTCAAATAAAGGTTGTCCTCGTTCAGCACTTTTCAATACCATACATTTAAAAGGATACAATGGTTTGGTCGTATGATCCATACTGCTGTAAAAAAAACTAAGCTTAAAAAATATCTATTTGTGAGTGAGATTCAGTCCATCAAACATGGCAAACTCTTCAGAACCTTAAAGGTGCACTATCTAGTTTTGGTCGAGAAATGTGAAAGTTGGAGAAATGTGAAGATTCTGTGATATGTTCATAACTCTTTACACAAACTGTCCTCAGAGGAACATTTGGTCCTTGAGTGCAGTCGGGTGTCCACTAGGTGGCAGCACAATCCTTAAAAAGAGATCACTGTAAATGTAGTTTCTCCATTTGAGAAGACTTGTCCCATATGGATTCATGTTTTTACTTCATTAACAGCTGATAATTATCGAACACATTATTTGAAAATGATTCCTTAAGTCACTTGGACTCATAGTAGACAGTTTCTTATAAATTACAGTATGAGATAAATTATGATTAAATTTTTCCCAAGCCAAGATATCAAAAAATCTTTGGTTGAAGGATTTTTGTTTTTTTGAACACAGAGATCATTATAGGTTAATAGTATAGGTTAACTGTATATTCATTTTGTGATTTAAAGGAGTATTCACAGACTCTGGAATTTTCTTCTTTGTTGCAGAAAAATTGGAAACATGTTTGAGTCGGGCCGATCTTAAACATGTGATATTTATTTTAAGTTATCTTGGTGTTAAAAACACACACAACCGAAAAGCATTGCTGTCAGGTAACAGTTATCTTTTCACAGTTCATCTCAGATCAAAGAGGATTTTAATCAATCTCCTGTGTATTACACGTGCATACAAACACGCACACACACACACACACACAAATACACACAAACACAAACACACACACAAATACAGCATCACTTGCCAAATGAGTGCTCCCACAAGCAGTCAGCCAGATGGTCTGGTAGTTTGAGCCCAATGCAGTGTATGTGTGCTATACTCTTAATATGTCTAACCTCACACACACACACGCACGCGCACACACACACACAACAACACACTCACAAGCACATGTGTACGCATGCACACCATTTCTAAAGCATCTTTACAGGGCACAGCTGGGCTGAGTGTTGGGTTAGGATAGAAAACAACCAGATGGGACAGGATGGAGAGAAACAGACAGGAAGACACAAAGTCATGAATTACCACGATAAAAATGTAGAATACCGGCAAACGACTTCCTCATACTCTATAAACCCGTGCGTGCACGTGCGCAGACAAACGTAGAGGGCTTGCAGTCAGTACATTCAGCTGTCACTATGTGAGGAGTAAGAGCAGGAGTCGGACTCTGTGCAGCGACACATAGGAAACATAGGAACAGAGAAATGAAGTTTAAGAATCACACAAAAAGTACAAGTTTGATTTTCTCATATAAACCTTAACACACTTTTGACTAACGCACTGCGAGCCTGTTTACGTCATAAACGTGTAGGAGAGCAAACATATAAGGCCTGTAGGTTTGCAGACGTTTCACTGGTTAACAGAATGGGTGTGTGTGCTCACAAAAAACAGCCGCACGAGACGGTTTGGAGGGTGGAAGATGAGACGAAATCAAAGCGCATGTGTGAGAATCGAGAAAGGTAAGAAGTCAGGGGAGGGGAAGAGGAAGGAGGAGGACACAGAAGGCATGATGGGGGGGGGGCATGGGATGAGTGAACGATGAAGGCACAAAGGTCATCGTAGCATAAGGAGGGTGTAAATTGTCCAGAACATAAAACTGCTGCTGTGGACTCCAGAGGATTCTTGTCCCCCCCACCCCCTTTATCTTTGTGCTTTTCTAAAAATAGAAGCTGCTCAATGTAGGGGAAAACTAGGACGCTGTTACCTCTCATTCCTATACGCTCTAACCTCTTTATTTCCACCATTTAGAAACACAGATACTTGCTTTATTTCAGCAAGTGTCACTGCTCACTGAGTCTTTAAGTTTGGATACCAGCTCAGACTACAGGGCAAGCGATGACACCTATTTCCTGTACACAATGTATGTGTTATTGAGCCTTTCTAGTAGCCTATATGATTACAGGATCTGGTTTTCTGGATTCTGCTTATTGCATCAAATGTTCCTTATTGCATTGTGTAATTGAATGAAACGTTATAAATCCATGTTTCAAAGACACAGTGCACCTTATTATGGAAGAAATACAACCACAGCAGCGTCTCATATACAATGGAGGAGATTTTTTGTAAGTGTAACACGCTGAAAATGCTTTTTCATATTTTCATATTTTTTTCTGTCATTTTGTTATATCAGTGTGTCTAGTTAAACTAATTTAATTTCCAGAAGTATTTAAGTTAATTTAAATTTCTAAGAGTAAACAGTAAATACTGTGTGTTTTATTTACCTTTTAAGATTAAGACACTGGCCCTTTAAGGGAGGCGCAGTGAAGAAGACACAGAGGTGTGTGCAGGCTGAAAACGAAGCTTGTGTAAAGCTGTGGGGCATTTTCTTTAATAAAAGTTGCTAAAAGTGAAGATGGACGAGTTCTGACCGGTTCATTTCAAGGGTGCAACATAAGTAATGTGATTTAATTGTTTAAGAGCAGTAAGATATCATTGGATAGAGACAAAAAACTATTATACAAACAGGTTCATGTGTTTGTGCTGCAAAGGCAAAAATAATCAAATGGCGTCAGATGAAGCAGAGGCTCAACATGTAACAATCTCCATGTGCCGTCTGTAGCTTAAATAAAAGCCATGTTATCCAGTATGTGAAGCATTTTCACCTCATGCGATCACTGCCTCACAGAATTTAATAATCTGATGTTGAGAGGGTACAAACACGCAGCATGACCGATGGGATTTTATTCACACGTCATGCACACAAAGGGCCGCACGTTCATCGTTTACAAGACTCCAGAATTATAGTTTCAGTGGTCAGAAATTCACAACAAGTCATTTAAAAAAAGTAGCAAGTTTCATTTACAGCTCAGTATTAAACCTCTCCCCCCGGGCTTTGCCTTCATAATCATCTCAACAGAAAAAAATCAGCATTAAATACATATCCCTTATGTCATCATAGAGGCAGAGGCGCTGCTTATCAACAGGCAAGGAAGGCACCTCCTCGGGGGCAATTATCTTGAATCATTTCACCTCAGTGTGCGATTGTAATCGTGCATCTCTGATCTCCACAACATTGTAAAAGAGGGAAACTAGATTTTAGAGGCTTAAAGGCTTTATATGCGGATCCAGCAGATGTCGCCCTTGAGCACATGCATGAAACCAAAACAACTCGCGCTGCATTGTTGTGTTAGCATGCTAATGCTAGTGATCTTTATTATGCTCGTATCTTTACACTGCATGTAAATTTACCTGAAATGAGCGTGATCTAGAAACACAGTTAAGCAGCGAGTACAGTATGTTATTCTTCTTTTCTCTAGTCCCTCAATTCAACAACTTTTATACGAGAGGGGAGGAGTCAGCCGGCCGTCCGGGCGATGTAAACAAAGTGAAGCTAGGACTCTGAAAACTCTGAAAACATCAGAGACAGTGGGACTCGGGTGTTACACCCATTGTAGACAGTCATGACTCACAGAGTTATTTTCAGAGGATATACTTGATTTATATTATATTTAAGTGTGAAAAATCACATATTAAGCCTTTAAAGTTGAGGTTGATGATTATCCACCGTGACGCGTGCCTTCACATTTATATAAATATGCACATATCAACACACAGGGACTTGTGCGTGCTGAATAAAAAAAAGACACATTCAGAGTATTTTCCCTGCTCAAAGTATGCCCAAGGCTTTCAGTTTGTGAAATTCAGATGTGCTGTCGATGTATGCAGGCGGGCTGTCTCTTTAATGAGACGTCTCACCAGCAGCCTGCTTTTGATTCATGTCATACACTCGCTGGTACATGCACTCGGCCTCCTCGTCTGTTTATGGACAAATCAGTTTGATTATTGACAAAAAATACAGAAATAATCCTCATACAGCCGTCTGTTAGTGTGGGTAGCCTGTAGGTGCACAGACAAACACTCATTTAGAGATAAAAAGAAAAGAGGCAACAAAAAAAAGGATTAAATCACACTCTAAGTGTCATCATTAATGTGAACGATAAGGAGGCAGAGAAACAGAAAAATCCAAACAGAAGTGACTCAACAAGAGATAGAGTGCAGGGAGTGGCCAAAAAAGAGACGAAGGAAGGGGGGGGGGGCGGGGGCAAGGATAAAGGATGCTCAGGACATAATGTTCTAATCCCAAACAAACATCACAGAGAGCTACTCAGAGATTTTTACATTTTGTTTTGTTACAGGATGAGGGTTTTTTTTTTTGTCCCAGTGTGACCCAGCAGCAGCAGAGATCAGCTGCTGCCAGAAGAGGAAGGAGAAATATCCAGCGACTGCAGGGTGACTGTGCTGAATGAAGTGTATCAATGTGAGGAATCTCCTCTGGGAGACGAGGGGGAAGGACACTGGCGCTATCAGTGACGCTGGGACGACTATGAGTGTTTTAAATTTGAAGTGATGATGATGTTATCAAAGGACAGCGAGACGACCTTCTCACATCAAATATTTGACTGTTAAAGGAAGGGGCCTGCAGACACGCTCACACTGACCATCTCATTTGTTCTTTAATATAAAAGCATATCTGAAACTGCTCAAAGTTTAGAATCAACATAATGTATTTACTCCTAATAATCTCAAATTAGCTGCATACCAAAGTCACCATAAAGTTGTTTATTCCCACATGTAATACTTTTATATTTATATTACATAAAGGAGGTTTGCAGGACACGACTTTGCTAACTTTCTGATTGCATCATGATGTGTAGTATATTGTTAGGAGTCAGAACAATCAGCTGACACGGAAGGGGAAAAAGGGGCTGTTTCCACCCGTGTTAAAGATATAACCAGACCTTTCCTCATTGACACAGACCACATGGCCTTTCAGTCACTGTAAATAGCACCGTTGAGCTGACGGCCGCGATGACATCACAGCACCCAGTTGCTGTGGCACCTGAGAGGCCAATGGATGCACGTCTCAGCCGAGGTTGCTGTAAAGCTCTGCAGACACTGGAGGGAGTGCTAGACTCTAATATCTGTCAACATGAGACTTGGACATAAAAAAACATAAACCTTAAAGGAACAAGAGGCGTCAGACAATAAGTCCAAACTAACGTTCTGTGTTCTTTATAAGGACGAGAGTACTATCAGAAACATTTAGGCTGAGGAGCATAGATGTCTGGGGAGAAGAAATTCCATTGTTTGATGATTTTTTGGGGGGGCTTTTGTCTTTATTTGGAAAGGAAAGACAAACATAGACAGAAAATGTGGCAAGAGAGAGAGCGGGGGATGACATGCAACTAATGAGTCAGGATCGAGAATCAAACCTGCGAACAGTTCGACGAGGACTGTAGCCTCTGTTCCTCTCCACCAGCCGAGCCAAACCAGCTCCTGATGTGAGACACATTTAAAGGACGTTGAGTTATTTTCTCAGAGGAGTGCAAGTATTCTCAAAGAGATTAATAAATATCATCCAGAGATATTGTTGTTTTGCTGTTTGGTGCCGAGCAGGAAGTGTACAAAGGACACACACCTGAGTACTGCCCCGTAAGCAAGGCGGCACCAAATCCCCCAACAGCTCAGGGGCGCCCCCTGTGAGCCCCCTCAGTCCGTCATCTCTCTGTTAGTGCATGTCCACAGCTCCATTTTGTGCATGTGAGTGTATTTCGGGCCTATGTATGTGAGAAGCATGCCTTTCAAATTACAGAGGAAATCCACTCAAGTAAATGTTGTATTTTTTTGTGTTTTTTGGTGCTTTCAAGATAAACTCTAATTTCAACTCAAATCTCTTGCTGAATATGCAACATTTTACACATGAATAAAGCAGAAATCTGTTGTCTGTGATGTTTTCCGAGCCGTATCTACAGCGTGTTTACATGGACGAGACGGCCGGCCCGCTCATCCCCTCGCGTAGAAAAGTTGTTCATTTGAGAGACTAGTGAAAAGAAGAATAAGATAATGTACTCACAGCTTATTTGACTGTCCGTAAGCGTTTTTAGATCACGGCCATGTTGTGTAAATCTACATGCAGTGACAGTGTGAAGCTGCGAGCATAATAAAGAGCGCTAGCATTAGCATGCTAACACAACAATGTAGCGCGAGTTGTTTTGGTTTCATGCTGGTGCTCAAGGGCGACATCTGCTGGATCAAAAAGTCGCACATTCTTCCTTTCAAGTGGGAGGGAAGGGGTTAGTTTTCCTTCCACCTATCCCTGTTACCGTTTCAGCATGTTTAGCGTCTGAGTAATGTCGGCCCTTACATAATAAGTCACTCACTGTTAGCCTAATGTAGCACTGCATGTCAGATGCTTTCCTTAGTAAGTCATCGTCTCCTTAAGATGATACTCATAAATACAAATCATTTAGTTGCACAGTTTACAATCGTATTTCTTATCAAAGCTGAACTAGCATAATCTAGTCTGATAATCTGCGACTGACACATGGTCGATTATGCGGTGACCTTTGGTTCCAGCATTAGAAATAAAGTCCTCCAGGAATTTCTGATTGCCACAGTGCAAGCCTCAGTTTACAGAGAATATTGACTTACACAGAAGGAGGGTTTCCACACACTGTGCACACACTTTTACGACACATAAATACACTTTATTCATCTTTGGTGTGCGACCTCATATTTCAAGAGAAACATTACGTAAGTTGTTCACTGCTTGAAATGGAAAAGGAAATGCCCGCGCCTGTCAGAGACACAAAGAGGAAGAAAGTCGCAGTGTAACTATTTTTGGATCGCTGTCAGGTTCTCCGCAGCTTTTTTTTTCTTCCTCTCCACCCTGAGAGAGTATGAATATTAATCAATGCTTTTATCATTTGTTATGGAAAGACTCCCTCAGAGTTTGAATAGAGGGAACGACATAAATCCTTTTTCTCCCCTTCTGCCAAATTACCATATGAGGAGAAAACATTTCTCAAGGAGAGAAAGCAGAGGGCTTGTTTGAACATAAGAGCCGCCGTGTGGAGGAAACGCCGGGGCTGCACGGGTGAATCATTTGTCCTTTCCCGTTTGTTTAAAGAGGGGGATGATAAGTAATCAACAGGTAAAAAGGCAAGATAAATGATGTTTTCCACAGATGGGCCTTTGAGAGGCAGGAGTGTCTGTCAGTGTGTGTGTGTGTGTGTTTACTTTACATGTGTGTGTGTCGGCTGCAAAGCAAATGCCTCTAAGCTGGCTACAGCCGAAATCCTCACGTGCAGCTCACGTCTAATCAAGGCTTGTGTGTGTTCACGTGTGTGTGTGTGTGTGTGTGTGTGTGTGTGTGTGTGGGCAGATCCTGACGTCACGCTTTCGTCCTGAGCAGCTTAGACAGCATGTCAGTGTTATTAAACATCCACATCACATGACACCTGACCTCTGACCTTGGTGATTCCTGCACTACACAGGCTCACAGTGAGTGTGTGTGTGTGTGTGTGAGTGTGTGTCCTATGAGAGAGACTGAGCAAACCCTTTCTGCACAAGGAGTCTGGTTGATATGTGACTCATGAACTCACATGAAGTCTCATCACACATTTGATTCTCATGCTTTTGAAGTACAAGTATATTTTATCCTCTTTTTAAAGGTGATGTGATTTTTGTCCTTGGCGGTGTCAGGGCTCGTCTCCCATATGGCGTTTGTTCACTCTGATATCTCTCCTAATGTGGGAGCATGCCTATGTTCCCACAGCCCTATGTTCCCACATTTCTAAGATTCTTAGATTTTATCCCCCTTTCTCCCAATTTGTTAGCCAATTACACCCAACCTATTATCCAGTAGCAAATGGACTACAGATGGAATGTAGCTTTTAGCTAAATCTGGTGCGCCCATCTCTTTGTTTATTGCAAAACGTGTAAGTGCACATTGTCCTTTTAAAATAAACAAACTAAACTAAGCAGCTACAGAGGCCTCGCATTGACTAGCTTCCGGTCGGATCAGTCGAATGAAGCGCAGCAACTGGACGCAAACCGTAGTTTGCAGTGCATCAATACCTCTGGAAAGCCGGTACGTTGGCAGAGAGAGGGGGTGCTCTCCTGGGATGCTTGGAGTCACTTTCCAGCCCTCTGGATCTTAGAAATATGGGAACTGTGGGAACATAGGGCCTAATTTTGAGAAAAATCTTAGAAATGTGGGAACATAGGGCTGACCCCCCTAATGTCTCTTCAGAGCCTTAATCGTCTTCCTGTGAACAGCCATTAGTTTCCACCTCCAGCTGCAGTCGACTCTGACATGCAAAGCGATGGCGTTCAGTCACCTGTGAGAGTTCATTTGGAAGTAAGAGCAAAGGGGAGGTAACAAATGATTTAGCATTTAGCTTATATATGCTCTTCCTGTGTGGAGGTGTGTTTGTGATGTGTGTCTGTGTGTACTTCTTATTAGGTACATAAGAGCAGATGGCACCTGCTGTTGTCTGCCAAAGCTTCCGCGTCTCACTGTGTCAAACACACATACAAACACTCGCAAACACAGACACATGCAAACACATGCAGAGTCTATGAAAATCCCCCTCGGAGGCTCATATGCTCAGGATATCGCCCGCGGATGGAACAGAAGCTCAACGCGTTGCCGAAGCTTTTCTGTTTACCTTCAGCCGGGAGGAGCGGAGAGGAGACATTCTTCCTCTTCACTGACCCACTTGATTGAATTCTTGTTGTTAAATAGAACACTAGTCCAATAACTAGGAGTGTGCGTCACCCCTTTACAAGACAATTCAATTCATCGTCCAGGCCCTAGATCAGGGGTGGGCAACTGGCGGGCGGAGGGTCACACGCGGCCCCCATCAACCCTCGACGTGGCCCTCAGGTCAACGTTTACATATCAATTAATTTAAACATGAAGAAAACATGACGAAATCTGCCATGAAAACATGAAAACCAGAAATATGTCCATAACAATATTTGATCACTGGTGTATGTTGAGTTAAATTTGAGACATAATTGACTGTAATCGTTTTTGTATTCTACAATTTGGCCCTCTGGCAGTCAGAATTAAATGAATGTGGCCCTTGCTGATGTGACCAAAGTTTCCCATCCCTGCCCTGGATACTATTAGAGAATAGCTCCGACACTACCAAGGTCAAACACTACCAAGATGTGTATCCTCATTCTGTCGTTGTGTTTAATCACTTTTCTGCAAAGCGTACATTTGGGCAGATTCTAGTAAAGTTTCTCTTCCTTCATATTTAGTCCATATGACTTCATTTCTTTCTTATTTATTATTATTTTTTTATTAGGAAAAGCACAGTATAATTTACATTGCACATAACCTACATTACTTAACAGGCTTCCTTGATCCTCTTACAGGTATTTGTCCGTTGTTTGTCCCCCTTTCCGCCGGGACTTGGGAAAGACGGGTCCAGAAAGTCTGAGTGTCTTTGTCCATAATGCCTTCCCAAAATTGTCCTTTTCTTATAAATCGTTCAATTACTGCAACATGTGAACCACATGACTTAATTTCTGACGTGAAGAACTGAAAATTGCTGCGGCGATTTTGGACGTTGTTGTTTTCTCCTCGTTAGGTGACTTGTGCTAACTAGCGAGTCGTTAACTCTTGTGAGAGGTCAAAGGTCAAACTCAGAGTCTCACGAGATTAAAGACGCTGATCACAGTATTCAGTAAAGGAAGCAAAGACTCATAAGTTTGAAACCAGGCCATCGTACGGTCTGTGCCTCTACGTATGGCTTCACTTGAACCTGTAACGTTTAGATTTGTTACTTATTTGGGGCGCTGGTGGGGCAGTGGTTAGAGCGCGCAAGGCTGTGGCCCTCCAGGCGGGCGGCCCAGGTTCAAATCCGGCCTGTGGCTCCTTTCCCGCATGTCATTCCCTACTCTCTCTCTCTCCCTGATTTCTGACTCTGTCCACTGTCATATCTCTCCATTAAAGGCTCAAAAAGCCCAAAAATAAATCTTTAAAAAAAAAAGGGTTCTGAATCTCTACACCCCTACCTATAATGTTACAGACTGCATCAAGAAGGTCTACACTTCTTTGTTAGAGAACTGCTTGTATCTCCAATCACAGTACATTTCTACACACACAAGTGGTGCTAAAGGCTTTTCAAAACCTTCATGTAGAGCTGAGGATTTTCTTTCTCCTTGAACTTTGTTCTAAGAAGAGACAGTGCTGCTAGAAGACATTTTAAACGATGTTTGGCTTTGAAAAAAAAGTAATCACTTCCAGCTTTACTTGGCCTCAGGTTGCACCGTGCACACACACAGTTTGCTTACATCTTGATGAGCATGTATTCGCTATGATGACACTATTATGATGTCATATTCTGCAGTAACTTTAATATATCCGGAACATTTTACAGTTTGGGCTATTTGTGTGTGGGGCCCGTAGTGACAGGTGCAGGCTGGCGAGTCAGTTTGTCTACTGACTGTTCTTAGAATATAAAGATAGAGGTGTGCATGGCTGAACCATTAACACCACTCTGCATACTCTTTATGTATTAAAGGAAACCCATGCATGTTTACATAGATCCTTAAAACACACAAACAACAACCTCACGTGCACAACCTGAATTATTTTCTACAATCACACAGTCCTTGTCCTTCAACCAGGGGGTAATACTCGTGTGCTCCTTCCCACCATCACACTTCCAGCATCCAGGCTTTAGTGTGATACACACCTCACTAACCCCTGTGAATCACTCGCATCCAAATGGCCCCGCTGCACTATTTGCATTCATGCAGCCGCCATAAAGTGTGACGTATGGGCAGTTTATAGCTTCAGCCTATGAATAAATGATGACCAGACCCCTGAAGCGGACCATCCCATACAAGTTATATCATAACATGGGTGCATGTATGCGTGCGTGTGTCTTTGTGTGTGTGTGTGTGTGTAACAGCTGTGAGGAAAGCCATGAGACGGCTGGGAGCTGATCTCCTGCTCTGTAAGCTCTCATGTTATGATGTTTCCCTCCTAAAGCATGTTTCAAGACAAGGCATGCACGCATCATATACTATATATATACAACATATACGTGCTCATATATTCAGCCAAGGTTCATTCCTGAGGTTCATTCCTGAGGAATGTTCACATGCAAACAAGCACACACGTGTAACAGAATGATTAGAAACAGATTACACAGACATCAAAACATGCATAACCTCAGAATTTTTAAAAAAAGACCACACACACACACACACACACACACACACACACACACACACACACACACACCGAGAAAACATGGGAGGAGATATGCAACCCTGAGGCGAAACGACCGTGGAAGACATGTCCCAATATGTGGAACAAAAAAGAGAAACATATGGAAGGTAGGATATCGGTAGGTTTCAATGCATCCCGTGGCGTGTAGGACATTATAGGTGGAACTCTTTCCTGCTAATCAATACAAGTCGTTAGAGCTTCTCTCTCTCTCTTTCAGTCTCTCTCTCTATGTCTCTCTCTCTTTCAGATCCATTGTAATGCAGCACAGAGCGCCCCACACATGGCCTTTACAAAGGCTGCTTGTACTCTAGTAGACCTTGGGCTGGGAGCCTTTGTAACCAAAGTCTGTGACCTCACTTACTCCTTTTAGTACACGGACACACACACACATACACACACACACACACACACACACACACACACACACACACACACACACACACACTCGTGCTCCTGAGGGTGAACACATAGAGGTGTGCCGTGTAAAAAAAAAAAAGGACATCCGCTCCCGTGTAATATTGTTCCATTTACAAACATAAGCTCCTGCCCCACGGCACATACACCAAGACACACACACACACACACACACACACACACACACACACACACACACACACACACACACACACAGCACACACACAAGCTCCCTGTGCCCCAATCCAGCTTTTCACAATGCTAATGGCCTTGGTGCTGTGAAAGCACAGAGCAATAAACACAATGCTGGCCCACACGGCATGCGAGTGTGTAGGCTGTGTGCTGAATGGATCTGTATGTGTGTGTTGGGTGTGTGTGTGTGTGTGTGTGTGTGTTTGTGAAGGAGCCAGGCTTTGTCACAACACTCCACACACAGAGCTTCCAGAAAAGACCACGTTTCAATATGTTTTTTTTTGTAAGGATCTGTCCATCGGGGCTCAAAGAGGACAAACTGTTCACTGAAGCTCGCTCTGCACAGCGTTTAGTTTTATCTCTGTTTTTTATTGTTCCGTCAGTCTTTGGACTCAATATTCCAACTTAAACTGAACTAATGATTACTGGATAACGTCTGATAGTGACAACCTCTGGTGTTAAAGATGGAAGCCAAAGCAAAAGTACAAAAAACTGCAGTTCCTCGAGTATCCCCTAGAGGCTGCCTGAGAAAGTTTTTACATGAGAAATGTAATGTTTTTTTCCAACCTTTTTTTTTTTCCAACTCATCTGTTGACTGACAGGAGGGCACCTTGTACCTGTTTGTCAGGAGGATTAAGACCTGCCTCAGCTCCACATCTTTTCCTGTTACTAGGTTTGAGCAGAAGTTAGTTTTAGACAGCATTTTCTAATATAGCAACCACCATCGATGGGATTCAAAAGTCCGCTTCAGAAACCAAAGGGTGACGTCTCTGAGACTACGTCCATACTTTATAGAGTCTATGCTTTTCTATCAGTTTTGTTCAGGTTGCTCAGTTTAAAAAAAAAACTGAAATATAGCCCAGCTTTTATGTCTCCAAGATTAATTGTATGTATGTCATGGTTTTAAGCCAAGATGGCAGCACGCATAGGAGCAGCCACTTGGTGCTCTCGGCATAGCAGCAACATTTTGTGTTTTATGTCTTATCAGGTCAATCCGCTCTGTTTTTGTCTAACTCTTTGTTTGACTTGCTCAATAGCTTGAACCGCGTGATTAGTCATTTGTTATTTCAACATTTCCCTTTCCATTTATCTCTGTTTTTTTTTCTTTTTCTGCTGTGAAGCCAGAACAAACCCCCGGGAATCAATAAAGGCCTATCTGTTATCTTACTTGGTTATTTTTAACTCACAGATCAAACAAAGACTGTGGACGCACAAACATTTCCAAATACATTCTCACCATCAATTCTTGAAAGCCAAAAATTCACAATAAGATGTCTTCTTTCTCGTCGCCTTTTTTCAACGTGATGCAGATAACAAACGGCACGTTTATTTCATCAACCAGGAGGACAAAGTTTAAAGAGCCCATATTATTCCCTTTTTGGGGTTCGAATATTTAATCTATATAGCTACTTTTGTACGTTCACAACAGCTAAAGTTTGAAAAAAGTGTCTGTTTTCATGTACTGCTCCTCCTTGCTCCCTCTACGCTCTGAGTCCGTCAGCTACGCTCTGCTGTGCCCACACTGTTAGACCCCACGTGGGCCAAGTCTGCTCTGATTGGTCGTTATTGGTCAGTTTCTCAGCACGCTTCTTGGAAATTTCAACATGAGCTGCAGGGCTTGCCACAACGAGCCAATGGGCTTAGATCAGTGATCTCACACTGACAATGACGCCGCACTGACAAATTTTTCTCGTAGGGGGCTAGAACCGAGCGTTACATGCAGCTAATGCTACAGCTAACAGGAGGAGGTAGAGGAGCCGCGTTTCTGCAGACTTTGAATTTTTGCACATAGATGTGCCTAAACATGCACAGGACACATGGAAAACACACTAAAGGGCATATAAAACCAGAAAAAAGCTGAATATGGGACCTTTAAGTCTGATAAGTTTATGCTGCAAAGCTGATTTAACTGTAAAGGTGTTTCTCTGGTTTTCTCTTGTTATGATAGCTTCCTGCTAAAGGTAGCAAAAAGTCCATGGTGACTGTAGATCTTCAATAAAATCTCTGTTTTATACTCATACAAACGCTTGAGTGAGAACATTTTAAATCATCATTGGAAGGTAGAGTAAAGAGGAGGTTTCATTGGCTAAAATATCAAAAAAAATACAAAAAAAAGAGAATGACTGACATTTCACAGGGAAAGTATTTTCAAGAGGAATCTGAAAAAGTTCAAACAAAGCGTGCAGTTTGTCAGTTTGTCCACAGTCGAGTGGACAAACCCTTGGCCACACAGACATGTGTAAAGCAGCTGTGCTGGCAGTTGTCAGTGTAGTAACCAGAGAGAAGAACAGAACAGAACTTCAGCAATAATGCCGCAGTGGGTCCGTCGTCTGTATGTGTGTATGAGAGAGCGAGAGAGGGAGAGAGAGAAAAAAAGAGGCAGAGCCTGCTGAGCCAGGCCTCTCATTATGTGCGATGTAATCTGAGCTTTCGGGGCCTGGGCTAGCCCTCCGACTGCGCTGAATGGGGGTCGAGCACCGGCCCCCACTGTCTTTCCTGTGCTTTCACTCTGCTTAGCTCGGCAACTCTGATTATAAACCGAGAGGGTGGGGGGGCGGGTGTTTTTGGGGGCCTGCGAGTGGCGGAGGTTTTGGTTGGATCATGGTGGTGAAATTTAGCGCCGGTGTGGGTGCGATGGTTAACTTAGTGGGTCGTTCATCCATGCTGATAGTTGATTGGAGTTTCAAATGAGTGCTTTAATATTTTGTCATTAGACGGGTACTCGGTGGAGAAATAATCATAAAAATGTTGCAGGCTAACTCGCTCACACCGTCTTAGATGCAAAAGGAAATAGATTGGCAACATTTTGTGTATTGGACCATTGCCTGAAGAGTAGAAACATTTACAATATATATAAATATATATATTGTTTTTATCTCCCTTTTATCATCCCCGTTTAATAAAGGAATTTTATACGACATCAGACTGCCTCTCCACACTTTAAACTTTGTTTGTCATCAGGACAGTCTAACTTTTTTATCAGCTATCTGACTTCTGTCCCCTGTTCTTGAAGAGCACCTGATTCCTCTACATTATTTTTGACCCAGTGCAGCACTCACTTCTACCTTTTTTTCATATATAAATGTTTATTTTAAGGTGGATGATGTGCAGGAATTCGCTTGCAAAACGTGAAATAAACTGGTATTCCCCTTTATTTCCATCGAGCTGTTACTGTCTTTCCATAACACAACCCCTGATGTGTCTGAAGAAGATTTCAAATTAAACATTGAAAGTCGATTTCACTCTATATTACACTGAACTATGTTAGGAAAGCCCCCCTCTTAATCCAGGTTCCTGAGGTTCAACTCTTTAATATTTACAATGACTCGTTATTAATTCACTGACATCATCCATACATTTCAAAGGCCATTGAAGACGGATGCTGTTACAGCGTGTAACAGTGTGCGATGCTGAAGCGGGCAGAGGAGCACAGATAACCTTGGTGTTACATCGGACTACATGACCGCTACTGCACAATAGAGATGATTAATGCCCACCTTCAGTGTCACATACACACACGTGTCCATGTCACATCACGTGCAGTGTGTGTATGTGTGCGTTGTTAGGGTGACCACCTTGTCCCTTGGATGTAATGAGGCAATGAGAGCAGCGTCCCATGGCTCCATCTGTACTTGCTGCTGGGGCATTAGCTATACAGCATGCTCACCATTTAGGATATATCTCACTTTAGCTGTCTGAACACTGCAGAAAAAACAGAAATAACCATCTATGGCATTAATTAAAAAATAATGAGCAACATTGGTTTTCATGCTAATCTAAAAAAAAAAAAACACTTAGAAAAAAGTTTTGCTGAACAAAACGGCTTTAAATGTTGGAATAGTCGGAGTAACAAGCTCGTCAGGCGACCCTGTTTCCACTGGCAGCAGCGGCTCTCTCTGATATGAAATAACTTCAGGGGAGGGTGTGTGTGTGTGTGTGTGTGTGTGCTCATTCTTGTATAATTCTCCAGGTATATGTGTGTCTCTGTGTGGAAAGGGGGCGTCGTTTACCCCCAGGGGAGCTCTCCGCGTACCTTTATGTGCTCCTGTGTTTACTCTCTCCTCGTTGTAATTGAAGGAGTGACTCAGTGTGGCACTCTCTCCCGGGAGCAAATTATTAATTTGTTGCTTCTTCTGCCAGACTGCAGTTTCAGGAAGAAAAAAACAGATGCATAGAGAAACAAAAGGGAAAGACTTTGGAGCAAGTTCTTGAGTGGGTTGGATATTTATATAAATCCTTTTGACTCATTTTATTCAGAGCGTTTGTTGGTCTAAAACAGGGAGCTATTATCCAGTTAACATGAATATTCCCCCCAAATCCCTTTGGCTCCTTTTCATTTGTTTTATTCTCTGACTTTTTCTCTCCATTCTACCTCTGGATGTTCATGTGTTGGAGTGAGAGAGAGAGAGAGGCCTGGTAGTTGGCAACCCACACTGCTTGTGAGTCAGCTGAATCACTTACACTTGGCACAGCGTGTCATTAGAGAGAGAGAGAGAGAGAGAAGGAGAGAGAGAGAGAGAGGGTGGGGAGAGAGAGAGAGAGAGAGAGAGGAGAGAGAGAGAGAAAGAGAGAGAGAGAGGAGAGAGAGAAAAGAGAGAGAGAGAGAGAGAGAGGAGAGGTAGAGTGGGGGGAGAGAGAGAGAGAAGATGAGAGAGAGAGAGAGAAGGAGAGAGAGAGAGTGGGAGAGGAGAGAGAGAGAGAGAGAGAAGGAGAGAGAGAGGAGAGAGAGAGAGAAGGAGAGAGAGAGAGAAGGAGAGAGAGAGAAGGAGAGAGAGAGGAGAGAGAGAGAGAGGAGAGAGAGAGGAGAGAGAGAGAGAGAGAGAGAGAGAGAGAGAGAGAGAGAAGAAGAAGCAGCGAAGGCTCATGCCAGGGGGGGAGAGAGTGATAGTGACCGAGCGGGGGAGGTGGTGAAATTCATGTTCCTGGTATGTGATGGGTGTCCCTGTTGAAAAGATTTATGTGGGAGCAGGTGCAACGCAGCCGAGTGCCCAATATATTTGTAAAACAAGATTATTGGAGGAAATTAAAGGTTCAGGAAACATGTAAAAGGTCGTGATTAAAGCAGCTGGTCTGTAACACCTTACCTTTAGCATATGTCCAAATATTACAACAAGTAAACATATTCTTCACACAGGTAGAAGCACAGATAAGTGTGAAGAAGACTTTGGTAAAAGTGGAAGATCTGATGAACTACTTTAAAGAGATTCATAAAATGATGTTTGTGCGAAATGATAAGAAGTGGCACCACATTGTAGCTCTTCCCTCTGTATTAAAAGTAATACACCGGGAGCGCTGGTGGTGCGGTGTATGGTGTGCGCCTCTAATAGACACCACCTTTTGACTTAACATGAAGGGGTTAAAAAGGTGTATGAAACATAGATGATCTCAAAACACTACTTAGGAACAGAGGCGTCAAAAGTATTGACATTCATTACTCAGGTAGAAGTATAGATACTAGGGTTTAAAAAGACTTCTGTAGAAGTTGAAGTATCAACTCAAGCTTTTTACTCAAGTAAAAGTGTAAAAGTATTGGTTTCAAAACTACTTAAAGTGTAAAAGTAATGTAAGGGGGAAAAAATGCCATTAAGGACAAAAGCTTAGGCCATGCCACAGAGGCCTATAGTGCACTACCCCACCAACATTTTTCTAAAGGCCATAATCACTATAACGTTATATCAAAATGTTAATGTTGAAAAATTTGGGATGCACCTGTTTCAGCCGCATTTATGCCCATTGAAAATTAACACATTTTAGTACAATGCAAATACATTAAAGAACCATATATGTGTACTACTGGAACAAGTGGTAGTACTGATTGATTGATTGAATGTATTTACGTGTCATGCACACAAAGTGTCCAACCCCTCATGGGTGTATAAAACACAGTTGCAGTGGTTCAACCTTTCATAACATTACAAAGTTGTTCCTTCACCAGCTCAGCCTTAAAAAGTGTTTTCTGTCTTTTCTCCCATGGTTTTATAAATAAAATCTGCTTCTTCTCTAATTCCCACATCTGCTAAAAGAAATCCAGTGTCCAAGCAGAAGAAACCATCTTGCTTCAACCAACCTCAGTTTCATATTGATGTATTTTATGTGTTGAAGATATCAGGACACAAATATCAATGCAGCAAAAAGGACGATCTTCTACATCCCATTACCTCCGCACGTCTGTCACAGTCCCTCCTCTGTTTAAAGCACATGTGCCGCTCATTCTGTGCTTATGGAAGGCTGCTTTCAGATTCCCTGCAGCTTCAGCGTCCGGCTCTAAGATGAGCAGCACAGGTACGTAGGTATTCTAAATGTTAAAGCAGGGGTTCCCAAACTTTTCATCCCGCGACCCCCAAAATAACAATGCGAGAGACCGGGGACCCCCTCTGTCCCTGGAAGTGGTTAAAGCTTAACGCTACACACAGCAGCACGCACTACTGGGCCTATCCAAACACTGACATTATTAAAAAACACAGCAGCCTTAAACTCATTGAACAACATTTTTGCATGTAATTTCACAATAATGGGTAAAATATGTAATTTCAAGTCATTTCCCGTTTGTATTTATTTTTGGAAGGCATCTCGCGATCCCCCTCCCAGTGTCTCACAACCCCCCAGGGGGTCCCGACCCACACTTTGGGAACCACTGTATTAAAGCACTGAGTGTATATCCAGAAATCCATAATTACAATTTCACATGTTATCTCTTGCTCTGTGGTGAACACATTGACAGATTGAGATCATGCATGAGAGCTGACTCACACATCAACAGAAAGATTAAAAAAACCTGCAAGCATGCATATACATGCACATGTAGTTTCCCATGCACACACTCAGAGACCCATGCACAACTTCCCTACCCAGTGTGCGTCTCTGCACGAGGCTTATTATACCTAACCGCCCACATCCGTCCTCTGAGGAGACGCTGTCTGCTTACATATACATACCCTTTGATTTCTCTCAGGCCTCAGCGAAAAAAAACTTCTCCTGACCACAGAGGAGGGAAGGGGAAAGAAAAGTGAGAGTGGACACGGAGAACCAAACAGAGAGTGATAAGAGAGAGAGAGAGAGAGAGAGAGACAGGCAGGCTGGAAGGAAAAGTAAAGAAAGCCAGAAAAAAAGAAAATGTTGTTTCTGAGGGTTTTTATGTCTGTGTGTTTGTGGTTGTCCGTGGGTTTAAGAGCATTCCTGTGTGTGTGTGTCAGCGCTAGTAAAAGCACAAATTCTTTACTGAACAGGAAGTTAAGATATGTGTGTAAAAGAAAAGTACATGTGACATATTGATTACTTGTTTGCTGAAGTAAAAGTGAAGAACAGCCCTCACAAAGGATCCCTCGGAACAACTTTTTCATCGTCCGAGTCTCTGAGAAGCTAACTGAACCCCGTGTCACATTAGGGAGACGATCACACTTTCATTGTTCTTAAAATACTGAAGATAATGAACATTCATTTTGCTCACATAGTTGAAGACTAAAAGTCTCACTGCTCTGAATCCGCTCCGACATTGTCGCCTGGTTCACTCACTTAACATCCTTTTCACAAGACAAATCTTTTCTGCAGTCAAATTTTGTGTGTTACACGTCCAAGCTTCTACTAAGGTAGTTGAGCCAGGGCCAGTGACCCAGGTGCAGTTTAAGTACTGTACCCTCTGGCGACCAAAGAGGAGAAACTCCACCTAAACAGTCAGGGCTAAATCGCTGTCAGCTCCACAACCTGTCAGACAGGAAGGACTTAACCGACTGATTGCAAAGTAAGCTATGGAAGAAATGCCTCAAATATCAACTGTTGAGTCTGTAGCCTTCAGAAAACTAATAAACTTAAACTAAATATTGATCAAAGGCTACAATGTTAAATTACATTTAGAGTTGTTTCCTCTCACACTGCCACAGCAACACTGAGGTCACTGTGTCTGAAATGTCAAAGTTCATACTATTCTTTTTTTTGGGGGGGGGGCTTTTTTTTTTTGCCTTTTTAATGGAGGGATAGGACAGTGGACTGGGCCAGAAATCAGGGAAAGAGAGTGGGGAAAGACACACGGGAAAGGAGCCACAGGCCGGACCCGGACTGCCCGCCTCGAGGACCACAGCCTCCATAAATGGGGCGCGCGCACACTAACCACTGTGCCACCAGCGCCCCGTTCATACTATTCAAACTGAATGTGACGTCACATTGTAGTATGTTGTGTGATCGAAAATCATAGAATGCATTTTTTGTGTATGCGAGAAATACCTGGATGTTTACAGGATCAGCCAGAATTTCAGAAAGTATGAAACTGGAGCATACCGGTCATACTAAACCGCCCCATTTTCATGAAAATTTTCAACTTTTTTGAAGCCGAATTCTTTTCATGAAAATGTTCGACTTTTTTAAAGCTAAAATACTTCATGAAAATGTTAAACTTTTTTAAAGCCGAAATCTTTTCATGAAAATTTTCAACTGCAGCTCTCAGACTATCCAAGCCAGCCAACTAGTGTTGAAATACATTTTACATGTTCTGTGTAAGATGTAGCTTGATGCGAGCTCAGAGAACGGCGCTCGGACTTGAAGTATGTCGTGTGACCCGTAGTTTAGTATGTTGCTAACAGCATGCTAAGAGTCGGGTTAGTGTGCAGCATGCAGCAGTGTGTATATTTTGAATATGTAGTTGGCAGTGTGTAGTATAATAATGGGAACATTTATTTGAATATTGAAGCAAGAATGAGTTACTTTCCTCACTCTTCCTTTTGGGTAGTAGTAACTAGTTACTCATTTGTATTACCTTCCCAACATACCATAACTGCTCTGCTTCATATGCACAGCAATAATGTAAATAAACCACCCTGTCCTGTATCGTCCTGCGCCCTCGGCCAGAGTTTCAGCCTCTGTGACAATAAGTCAGCTGGTGATTTGTGTGTTACTATCTTTAGTGGAACACTGCTGACCTATCAGTAGCTGAAAAAGGAGACTCTGAGCTGAGAAGAGGGTGGGTGTGGTGGGGCTCCAGTGTGTGTCTTCAGGGTGTGAGGACATTCAGACGAGCCTGACCTGCTTTTTTTTTTTAAGAGAATCTTGTAAAATCCGCTCCAGACACAGAGGTTGTTTGTGGAAGATCAGCAGTAAACTCGGCTCAGGTTGCAGGTATGAACCAATAAGGTGATGCAAACAGATGCTTTTCTTATACTCAGATTCCCAAGACACTTCAGAATGACTTGTCTTTTTAACTCCCTATTGCATGTGTCCCTGTCAAATGAATGAATATATTCATATGAATCATATCTAAAAATAAATAACGTGAGGTGACTGTCCTCTCACTTTGGGAACAGAGCTGTTGACTCATGTTCTTAATCTTAGCAGGCTGCATCATATGTCCCCGTGTGCGGCTTCTGCAAAATCTATTTCAGTCCTATATGGACAAACAAACTTACAGAGAAGGAGAGAGAGAGAGAGAGAGAGAGAGAGAGAGAGAGAGAATTAAGGGTTTAAAACACAACAAGAGCGGTAATAAATGAAAAAAAAAGCATTTTTGTAGACATTAGAATCACAACAATTTAAGATTTAGGAAAATCTGCTTATCGGCTTTCCTTGATAGACTTATATGAAAAGATCGACACCACTTTCATGTCTGTTTGCTTAATGTTAAGCTACAGAAGGATCATGGTTAGCTTAGCTTAGCGTCAATGCTGAAACAGGAGATACAGCTTGCTGGGCTCTGCCAAAGGATAAATCAAATGTTCCTAATAAACCAAATGTAAAACGTTTTGTGTAGGTCGAGGTGTAGACTATATCTACGACAATAAGCTCCTATAGTCTCGTCATCATGTTAAAGTTGTCTGTCAAGCCAACAGGCCAAATTGGAAGGCCAAAGGAAGCAACATTGCTAAAGGTATTTGAAATTCAGAATCATGAACGATTAAGCAGTAATCTCTGCTCTGGGATGCAGTGGGCATGTTTGTTAAATGTGCCGAAACTACGCCCACTTCAACTTTCTCAAATGTCAAAAACTGACATTCAAACTATTCAGATTCATGTAGATGAACTTGATGAATGAAGACATAGTAGCTAGTAAAACTGCAGACTGTAATTCTGAAACTTGTAGTGAAATGCAATCAAATGGGAGAACCAAGGATGCTAAATCGCTCAGTATTTTAATATCTTTGTACCGCTGTGAAGGGCGGGATTATGCTAAGGTGTCATCGAGCCCAACATTTGGACATGCCCCCAAAAAAACTGAGCAATGAGGACAAAACAGAACACAGACATCCAACCAACCCACCAATATATGACGTTGCAAACATTTTCAGAAGATCAAAGAAGCTCGTGACATTTCTATATCTGAACGGCCTCTCTTCTGACTGAACACAGATTTCAGCCCAAACATTTTTTTTTTTTTAAAACCAAACTGTCTTTGTCTGCAGAATGTGAACCACATGCGTGAAACCCCAGAAGGATCCCTGCTCAAGCATCTGCAACCGCTTCGCCACAGCACCATCTATAACCAAGATTTATATTCTCAGAGTCAAACTCTCTGACTCAATATTGACTCGAATCAATATCCTTTTGTGAGTGAAGGGCCCGAGGCTCTCAAACCTCATTACACCAAATAGATCTGCATTTTATTGAGAGGCCCTCGTGTCGATGACAAACAGAGTCCCATCGGACTCTCCAGGTAACAAGGAAACTGACATAAAGGTTACAAATATTATCCTTTTCCTGGGGTTATATATTCAATTTAAGACATATTGAGGACCTTTAAAAACAACATCCTGGTTCGATATGTGGATAGGAATATTTCCACTATAGACAAGAATAGACTCCCTGCAGGGTTTTTTATTTTAGGATTTCTGTCTAAACTAAATTTAAATATACTTTAAAAAAATTAAACATTTGATCATTGATGGACTCTGTCAAAGGTAGACTTCCTGATAGGGACACACACTTCCTGATTTGAACACTGTCACACTGAAGCTGCAGTTCAGCTACAGGAAGCTGACACATAGTCTGCTCAGGTTTGCAGTGTGTCCCAGATGTCAGGTTACATTTTTTTTATCTTTATCCAACCAACCTGTTCTTAGTGAACTGTTTGATCTGGGTTAGGCTGATAGATCAAATATTTGCTGTATGGCTAAACAGAAAGCGTTCTTAAATAATGCTATCTAATGAGGCCAGAGCCATGGAACCTCTGCTTCCTGCTTTAATTGATTTTTTATTTGCTTCCTTTAAGGGTCTCAACATCATAAACTGTAATACTTCATGAAGTGCTCCTTCACTCATGTTTTGTGCGACATGGGAATGACGGAGAACAGGTGTTAAAATCACATTTTTATTCACAGAAATGTGATCTATAAACTCCTCTCTGGCCGTTCTCACAGAGCACACACACAGAGAACACACACACACACACACAAACAAATAGCATATAATCAGTGTCTGCAGCTTCCTGTGAAAGGGAAGGCCGAGCCTCAATGATGATCTTTATGTTGTGGTTGACTGAAAGCCTTTGGTCCCAATGTAAGACTTTATACGTAGTTTGTGAATGTGTGTGTGTGTGTGTGTGCGTCGGCGTATATACCCAACCATTACCAATTCTATTGTGTGAGGCTGTCAAGCCACCATGAATAAGACTGGAGCTTCAATTGCAGGGTGAGAGGAGGAACCCGACGGTTTATGGCTCGGGAAACAACGTTATATTTTCATCTCTGGCTCGACAAAAAGTATCCACATTCCCATAAGTCCGGTCTGAAAATTGAGGTGACAGTCAGGATATGCTGTATGTGTGAGTTACAACATGTCAAGAAGTTTTATGGATCCGCCAACTTTCCATGAAGCAAACTTCTGTGCGCTATACAATTTGAAAATGGCTGAAACCCCCTGGTGTGGGGGGTTAGGACCGTGGACTTTACACAACATAGACGTCGTCTTTAGAGCGTTTTAAACTTGTTGCTCTCAATCAACAGCTTGGTGGCGTCACCATAGTATCCATGGCAACCTCTTTAATCAGCAGCATCGCTCTTAACAGCGTCACTGCCATCGTCAGCCTCTGAATCATTTTATCCACAGCTTCTCATCTGCTCTTCACATTTCTAACTCAGTGTTCTCTTCTCCTTCTTCCTCTCTTACCTCGGGACACCTATAGCAGAGACTCCTGCAGAGTTATGCTAATAACAGCTTTTCTACCTCACACAGTCCTAATATTGACTTCAATAAAGACTGCCTTCCTCTGCCTGGCGGGGGGACTTAGCTGGCTTCACCGCTGCCTCTGACTCGGCAACCTGTCTCATGATGTTACAGAGCTGTGCTCGCTGCTGTCAGCCTATACCTGTACCTGTTTGCCTGAGGAGGACTCTGATTCATCTGAGAGAGATAGTGTGTGTGTTTGGGAGAGGTCACCGGGAACGCAGTGTTCCTTCATCAGAGAAATAAGGGGTTTATTTTGCGCTGTGAAGACTGCACTCAGAGCTGATGTCAGGTTATTAGAGAGCGTGTTTTTGTGCTTAAGATAGATGGCGAGTATTTCATTAAGCTGTGGAAAGTTACTTTGGAGGAAGGGGAGAGAGTTTGCAAGAACCAAACCATGCAGATGCCAAAGTCCCTCCCCCTTAAAGTATGATGTATGGAAGGCAACATGTGGTATCTATCAGGACTTATGGTGTGCTCATCTGTTACATAACTATATATTTATGATCATGTTCATCTCAGCATTTTTTTGCACTACTCACCACTGCACTATTGTCTTTTTTTTTTGCTTATATTATGTTTAATGTTTAACTTTGTACATAGAGAGCACAGTTACTGAAGACAAATTCCAAGTGTGTGTAAGCATACATGGCCAATAAAGCTGATTCTGATTCATGAATAATTATGAACTTCTATGTCCGAGCTCTGACACATGCCAATTTGAATCACAACAAAAAGTTTGATCTAGTGTTTTCTCTGTTAGCATGCATGATGACTCAGAGCACATTGTCTTTGAACAGGCTAGGTTTTAGGAAAGACTAAAATATTGTTTTTGTCTGCAAAGCTTTACTCTCTTTGGCCTGGCTCCCTGCAGCTCTGCCCATCACTCTTCACCCCCTCCCCCCCCCCCTTCCTGAATCTCTTCCCTCTGTTCTCTCATTTCTCCATCCATCCATGTCCCTGCTAACCTCTCCATCATGTCACCGGTCTATTCTTTCTTTCCTCTCTCTCTCTCTCTCCCTCTCCTTGCCCGCTGCCTGGGCTGCTGATGTCTGCAGTAGCTTGTGGAGCGCAGCCAAGAACTTCCTTAAATCAAAACCCATTTCTAATGAAACAAACACACAGACACACGCACGTGTGTGAGCTGGGATGTGTGCCAGGTATACACACCGTCACACACACACACGTTTAGAACATACATGCACACACATATGTTCACACAAACATTGATTCATGCAGCTTTTTGTAATTGGAATTGCAAATAAATTCATGAAAATAATGAACAAAAGTTATAAAATATGAAGTCACACTGCAACCACTCATGCTTAATGATGCCTTCCGGTGAAACGTGCCCTATTTTAACTTGCCTCTTTTAGCAATGCCAAGAAAACTCCAGTAAAGGCCTCTACTTTTACTCTTTTTGTGCTTGGGGTTATTTATTTCTATCAGGTTGTATCTCCCCTTGAGGGAGTCTTTTGCAAAGAAAATCCGATTACACAAAATATCTTTATTCCCAAATCTAAATCACTCAACAGTGAATAAAGTCTAACTCTGGTTACATCTCTGTCTCCAAATATAGACAGCATGTCGCGACACATTGTTCAGTGAAAGAGCCTCATACCGGAGGGATTCAACTCGACTCCTGTGTTCTCATCGAATCTGAAAACTGTCCAGGTTGTTGGCTCCGGCTTCAATACTCTACGCAGAAGACAGCCCATCTGCTCCATATTACATTTTTTTTTACTCAGAAGTTCTCTCTCCTCAGAGACCCTAAAATCTGTGATACCTGACCCATATTTTCAAATATAACCAAAGCCGAAATAAAAACACATTTTTAGCTCCAAAGACAAACACTGCAGACAGCTATGTGCAGCGTCTCGCCATTTTTGTGTCTTTTCATGAGCCGACTCCTTTTTCGACTCATTTCATTTTCCTCTATAACTTTGAAACTCTCGGAGACATTAAATGCAGGACGTACTTGTGTGCTTGGTCAGAGGAATGTATTAAGTTTAAAAAAGTTTAATCACAGCTGCGCTTCTTCAAGAGTGACCTAAGGATCACATTTCGCAGGGGCGACATGACCTGGCACAACCCTCTCTGCAGTTTCTCCACCTCCATTTCCTCCTCCTCCTCCTGCTTGTTTGGCTGCGGTGGCCGCCAGAAAACTCTCAGCGCTGCCAGTAATCCTTTGCGATGGCTGACAGCACAGCAGGCACTATATCTCAGGATGGGATTGACGTTTTATAGGCCTACTGTGGGCTGCTCTCAGCCTAAGGGAGGGAGGAGCACAAGCGAGGGGCCTAAGTATAAATCAAGTCTGAAATGCAGCTTCTGCAGAGCGGCGTGTACAGAGGAGACTGTTTGTGGTCTGCTTTGCTTCCAAAAAACACCAAATGTTTCCCAGGGAAGGAGTGTGGAACTAAAAGCGTTCTGTTCGAGCTGCTTACAATTCACTCTTTCCCCGTGCCTTGCAACAGTGTTCTTAAAGGGACAGTTTGGTCTTTTTGAAGTGGTGTTGTATGAGGTACTTCAATGCTAAGTGTATTAGCCGCAGGAGATGTCAGTCAGCGTGCCAGAATAAAGGCTAGGCCACACCGGTGCAGACGGGGCGGTTGTAGAACTCGATTTAGCTCATTTTAAAGAAGAATCGACCTAAAAAAAAAGCAATGACAATGCAAGTGTGCACTATAGTTAGAGATGGGACCGATCCGATTTTATATCTGATCTTTTGAAGTAATTTACGTATCGGATATCGGACTGACGGCGCCGATCCTTGTCACTGATCAAGAAATACAATTGGGCACTTGTTCTGATCTCGCACGGCCTCTCTTTGAAGATGTTCAGACTGAACTGCAAGAAGTGCCCACAAAAATCGTCTCCATGACGACGTTCAGACGAGAAGGAACAGCTCCTTCCGTGTGATCAAAAGTACAATTCTTACACTTCAGTTTAAAACTTTTAATTTGATAAAACCGGACAGCTGCTGCTGCTGCTTCCTGTTTGTATTGTGAAGCCAGCACAATGCAATGCTGGCTGGTTCAACTACAGCTTTGTGTATCCTCACACATAAAACCAACAACAACAACAATAGTAATCCCAGATAAAGGACATTCAGTGTACTGCTCTTTACTGTACAAGCACAACAAAATACTGTTGGAGCAAACCTGTCGATGCCTAAATATAGGTAAATAAAGAAAAATATACAAATACTAAACTTGCACTCACATATGGTCACACAAACATTGATTCATGCAGCTTTTTATAATTGGAATTGCAAATAAATTCATGAAAATAATGAACAAAAGTTATAAAATATGAAGTCACACTGCAACCACTCAAACTTAATGATGCCAATGTACTATTTAAAAAAAAATAAAAACAATAAAATATACAATAAGGTTAGCAAAGTGACAGCTGCTGAGTTTATACTGGTGGGACTTAAACTGACTTGATCCAAACCTGACATTGACTGAAACCCGGATAAGTGTGTTTGTTTCCTCCTCCTAATCATTTAATCCTCCTTAAAATAAAACTGTCTTTTTTATCCACTTTCGATAAGCTGCTGGTAAAACTCTGCACCAGAATACATGAAAGAGAGAGAGAGAGAGAGAGAGAGAGAGAGAGCAGGCACGCTGAGCTGAGCAACACTCCAGTTACTCCCAGAGGAAACAGTTTCTACCTCTCTGTTTGCATGAAAAAGAAAAGAGTTCTCACAGTTAGGGAACCCAGCAGTGGAAACAACACGCTGAAAAGGAGGTCACGCAGACAGGTTCACTACTCGAGGTGATAAACGACGTTACAGTGGAGTAATTTGTGGTCGCCTGAATTATATTCTGCACCTGCATGCAAGCGCTATCACGTCTAAGCACGCCTCCTGAAGAAGACGCTGACGCTCAAGCGGAGGGCAAATTGTTGACACAGCAGTTACAGACCATAATTATGTGACATCGACGTCGAATGTTTGCTGTACTTCAGATGATTCCATGGTGTTGGTTATTTCACCGGAAATGATTCTCTCAGGGAAAAGGCGTTTAAGTCTGCAAGGGGATTCTGCAGGAAAAATTCTAAATGCATTCAGGAGATAGGATGTGCATGCAGTTTTTTTTGCCTGTATTGGATAGGACTGTCGAATAGAGTAGGAAACAGGGGAGAGAGAGTTGGGAATGGCTCCGTACATGGGGCATGACCTAACCACGACCTAGTGACATCACAAACTTTATCAGCAACTTTTTCAAGTACACTTGCTTCAGATTTCCCGTTCTCATATGATCATTTACAGGCAAAAGGACTTTTGATAAAGTGTGTCCAAACAGAGAAGAGTGGGGCCAGTTTGCTTCAATGGCATGCGGCAGAGGAGCCACAGGTCGGATTCAATCCCTGGCCATAGCCTCCTTGGGGCACTTGAACCCCCCATAAAGTATTTTAATTTTGGGTGGAGGGTGATTCTTTACGCAATATTTGTTCTTTTGGAGAGTTGTAAACTTTTCCTTTTTCATTGTTTTTTATTGCTCTGCTTCTCTCTCTCTCTCTGTCTGCAGACGTTGATGCTTTATTCTACAAATCGTGGTCCATGCTGTGACTCAGACGCTGCTGTGTGCTTGGCTCGCTCCATGTGTGTGTGTGTGTGTGTGTGTGTGTGTGTGTGTGTCATGCTGTTTGAGACGGAGAGAGAGAGAGAGAGAGATAATTGGAGAGTAGGCGAGCGAGAGAGAGAAAGAGAGAGAGACATTAAGTGATAGAAGTCTCCCTCTCCTCTTAATTCTCGATCCAACCTTGCTTCAGCACTTACGATCTTATGCAATGCCACCCACTGAGGACCCATCAGTGCCTCCTACACACACACGTAAACACACACATTCAGCCCACACACAAGGAGTGGCCTTCAGCATCTTTGTTCTGAGTGGGAGAGGAGTGACATCATGTTGTCCACCTGTGCATGTGTTCAAAACAAACACCGTGGCGTAAGAAAGGTCGTGCTGTGATTCAGGGATGTGGATCCATGACGGTGCAACAGCTACTTTCTAACCAGTTACCAAAGTGACTGATTAACACGCCTTCATCATAAAGGAGGGTGCACTGAAGTACCTTTGAAAACATGCCTTGTAAATTTGTCTGGTTCATTTATTTATTTAGTTTTGAAAACAAAAGACAACAAAGACAAATGCATTAACAGCGTGAAACAAAATACATACATTTTCTCGTTTATAATTTAAAAAAGGCCAAAACCAAGCGACAACCTCCAGTGTCCAAAAATGAAGCAAATGATGAAGTGCAAAAAAAACTGCAGTTCTTCAAGTGTCCACTTGACGCTTCCTGCAAAAGCCCCAGGACTCCCATTAACACTGAAGTTAAAATGGCTGTTTTTACATCAGAAATTAACATGTTAACAGCGGTATTTATACTTTTCCACCTTTTCAAACAGTCCCCTGTGGTCTAAATGAAACATCTGTGCTGTGGTCAGAAATATAACATGAATCAAGCACCAGAAGAGGTTTGTGACCCTGTATAAACCAGCTCTCTCAGAATGCTCCGTTTTGGTGTGTGTGTCTCTTTAAATGCAATGACCCCCCCTGAGTTTTCCCAGTAGACATCACTCCTCTGTAACGAGAATAAAAATGGCGGACATGCGCAAAAGTTTTGCTCTAGGCTGGGGTGGAGATACCAGGGGGTATTTTTTTTTTTTTTTACCAGAATCCCACTGTGATGTCACAAGGAGAGCACATTTGAAACGGAGCATTTTTCTCTGTGTTGTAAGACTTATGCAGACCACAAACAAAGGACTGGATGGGTTTATTTCACATTTTGTGGGTCAGTAGACACTCAGGTTACCCAAATATATGTTCACAAACACTGTGAAAGTTGATTTTTCACAATATGTCCCCTTTAAAGGATTGGCATAACAAGGTACGGGAACTTTATATAATTTGTGATCTGCATCCTGCAGGTTTTCATGTCACAGTAAAATGATTTTGTCCATATAAAACTTCCAAATGGAGGTTCTCTTGATAGCATTTTCACACTCCAATGTGACTGGATATATAAGAAGCAGTCTACTGTAGAAGCCCTCTTAATCTCATGCCACATAGAAGAGTTAAAAATCATCTTTGTGAGTAATACAAAATATAAACGTAGGTAAGGAAAATAATGCAAAACATAAAAGCATAATGCAGTGTGTGTTTCAGTGCCTAATATTGATAGGCTTCAAATGATTAAAAAAGCAATAATCTTTAGGATATGACAAATATTGAAAAAAGCACCGAAGGCACAAAGGGACAATCTATAAAACTGAACTATGTGACCACAAACAAGCAAACAAACAACACATCCTCACAGCTCTGCTTTCAAAGTACACACACAGGCACATGCTAGCTGTAGCTGCATCAAACTCTTCTTTACAACATGTAACATGTTTGTTGTTTTAGTCTCAGTGCTGCCGTTGGCTTCCAGAGCTTTATGTTCATCGGATCATAATGATCGGTGAAAGTGGTGATGTGTGTGTGTGTGTGGGAGAAAAGACCCCGCGGCACAATGCCATGACGGAGTGCAACACTGTATGAAATGTATCTGACAGCTACGCTAACACAACATGCTTTCCATGCATGAGGAACATATACACACATCGACATGATGATATGAACTGTGTGTGTGTGTGTGTGTGTGTGTGTGTGTGTGTGTGTGTGTGTGTGTGTGTGTGTGTACGCCACACGTGTGTGCTAAAGTGCTAATGGTCACTTTAAGTTAATGATGAGGTGAGAAGTGATTGGTTCCTCCAGAGCTCCATATGTGTCAGTGTTTAGTGCCAGGAGCAGAGGAGTTTGCGTCACCACACACAATCACACACACACACACACACACACACACACACACACACACACACACACAGTGATTAAGTCTACCATTATTTCCGATGCATCCTCTTCCCAAACTGGATTCCACAGCGAGCCGACAGCCTCTGACTCCTTCTCTCATTCTATTTGTGTCACACAAGTGTTCAGCATGTGGCAAACGATGCAGCTGTAGTAAATAGCTAAAAAATAATTAATTGATTTTCTTGGGGAGCTGATGAACGAGGTGAAATAGGCAGAAAATGGAAATATTGTCAACATGTTTGAAGAAACCAATTAAACTGTCTTCTTTCCTTTTTATTTTATTTTAGATCAGTTAAAGTCAGGGTTGGTAATTTCCTCAAGATATACTTTTTAAGATTTTGGTTGAAATTGTCTTTAGGTCCTGACAGACATTAATAACTCATGTGCTCTGAAAAAAGGAACAAAGAAAATCTGTCATCTGTATCAGTTGTAAGAATGTAAAAACTTGGACCAATGTCTGCCACGAGGTACCAATCTGATGAACCAATCAGACGCCTCCCTGTCTCCCTGCTCGTTCTCTACCCACTGTGTGCTCTAGCCTAGACTGAAAGCGCGTCACCGACGACAGAGTTTATACTGTGAGTTTACTTAGCGCTGAATGAAGTGAGGGGCGTGGCTTTTGAGGGAGCACAGAGGGGAGGGGGGGTGGGTGCAGACAGAGCACTGAGGGAATGCTACTTTCAAAATCATGCTAGTTTTAGAAAATTAAACAACCCTGCCTTTAACCATAAAAACAGGAAAGTTAGGGTGAGCAAACAGTTTCCTTTCCTAAGATACAGACCCAACTTACATAATACACCTGTCAACTTCTATCCTGGTAATCGTCTACAGACTGAAATAGGAAGCAGGAATCTCGATCATAACCATCAAGTCTTGCCTCATTAGAGCCTCTCTGTGCAGCTCTGTCGGTTGACAGTCGCGTGGTACATTCCCCAGATCGTTGCATACAATTAGGCCACATTTTTTGCGAGGGCACTCGGGGGGAGGCTGAGGGGAGGACACTATCACATATTTTGTTCTGATTCAAGCTGCAAAGAAGATATGTTTCACGGCCTGTTACTTTCATCATCATAAAGAGCCAATTGAAGGGACAGACTGTGTCAGTATTCACAGGAAGAGAAGGAAAAAGTAGATGAGTCATTTTTTTGTAGTGGAGGGCAGCCAAAACATCTGTTTCAATGTGGCAGTGAACTTTAAGAACAGCTGCAGGCGAAAGGAACAAAACGTGTAAAAACAGCTGTGATAATTGGCTCTAAGTGTGTGGAGGAGACCGAGTAGAAAAAGGAGAAAGTCAAGATGATTTCATTCAGAAGCATTCATTTAGCATTTACCTCTCATGTTGAATTAAAAAAATGAAATGGTGACACTCGTGCTTTCGTGTTTTTCCGTATATTTATTTTATTTCAATCTCGACTCCTTGATGAAGAACTAAAGGCCTAATCAGTTCCCCAAAGATTCATGTATCTGTGGAAAGCTGAAACGCACGTTAAGGTTACGCACGGTGTTAATCAGTGCAAACTCCGAGCCGTGGAAAGTGACACTCAAGGAAAAACGGTGATGTAAAATAAACAGACACGAGGTTAAACCGTCCATGACACTCTTTGACAAAAACAAATACCTAAAACTGTCAGGCTAACACACACACACACACACACACACACACACACACACACACACACATACACACACACACACACACAACTATTAGCCTTCGTATGATATTCATATAAAGACACCAGCTATTCACAATTAAAAACAGCAGCAGCTGACCAAAGTGCTGTAAAATGCATCAAAGAAGCAGTTTACAGGGGATTACAACATGTACAAAAAACACAAAATAAAATACGATAGAATAAATAGGAGAGATAATGAAAGCAATAACTGGAATCTGACAGAACCGTCTATTCAGGACGAGAGGACTCAAATGCTAAAATATAAAAATATGTCTTTAGAAGGACATGAACCTTTTCTTGCCAGGCTGTAAACATGTTTATTGCTGCGGTTAAAATTGGTATTTTAATGTATGGGGAGCTCATGGGACTTGCGGGTCACTTCCACATTGGCTTCTGTTGTTTGTTTTTTTTTTAACTCTGGTTGTTGCTGCGTGGCTACTATACAGATTCAACTTTGACCTGCATGCCCAGTCTAGCTAATGGCCAATGTTGTTTAGAAACTACCAATACTGGGTCTGTTTTGGGGCGCCGGCGGCCTGGTGGTTTGGGTGCACGCCCCATGTGCAGAGGCTATGGTTCTCGAGGCGGGCGGCCCTGGTTCTGCTCCAACCTGTGGCTCCTTTCCCATGTGTCGTTCCCCCACTCGCTCTGTCCCTGATCCCTGACTCTGTCCACTGTTCTGTCTCTATAATGGAGGCATAAAAAAAGTTTTAGTTTTCTTACTTTATGAGCCCTCTATACTTTCACTACGCTTGTTTTTTTAAAGAATGGTCACTGGTGGCTCCTCAGTCAGAGATCCACTACAAAACGGTACATCTGAGTCAAAAGGAATTTCTTTTTTTTTGGCTTAAAAATGAACTCACATTTATCATCTTTATCATCTTAAGCAAATGTCTGTGTTTACAGCAGCAGTGTAGGAGAAAGTGAAACGGGGCAGTGTGTGTGTTCAGGCCTGCACGTGAGAGTCCCAGGCAGCCCTAATTAGTGGGATGGTTAAAATTCCAGAGTCCTGAGTCAAACCGTGCTGCTCCAGCTGTGGAGTTATTTCCTGGTGATGTCCAAACGGGTTTGCATCAACGAGAGAGGCCCGATAATCTCAAAAACCTCTTATCTGCCTTAATCGGTTACAACCCTTTCCTTAGAAGCCGTTACATTCTTTAGTTTAGTCAGACAGTCGAGGACACAACAGTGCATCTCTTTGCAACACTTTCTGTTTTCTCTGAAGTTTCCTAGATCTTCTTCAAGGACACAAAACTGACAACGCAGCATTCATTCATGATTTCTGCGCTGCACCACAGCCAGTGAATGCTACAGAGATGTCTCCATCGCTCCGTGTTTTTGACCTCCAGTCCCGCTCTTCCATAAAAGAGAGAGCAAGCTGTGGTTGCCAACAATCCCATCCTCACACGTTAAGACGGACAGGGTGAGAAAAGCTTTAGCTGTAAAAATAAAACTGTTTTTCCACATAAGAAGTAAATGCATTAAGTATAAATCTCATGACTTGAAGTTTAAAGTTATTAGCTGCATGGCAAGTTGACTTGGGGTTCCTTTCTTTTATATGACTTCAAAGCATCCGGATGTATAAATCAAGAAAATCCAGACTGACTGTAAGACGATAGAAAGAACATTTTTGTCAGCAACACAGACTTTGTAGTCGTGACATCATCAATGGTTAAAATGGATTGAGATGTTGTAGAAAGAACATTTCATATGCATATGTTCTCAGGAAAGACTGTCTCTCTGTGTTTCTGCATCCTCTCAACGCAGAGGGAGTCAAAATGATGCACAAACATATTCTTGTGTATATGGATACATACTATTTGTATCTGCATGATTTTCTTTTCCAGACTATTTCCCAGCATGCAATAGGATTTCTGCTCTCTACAAAACACTCAGAGAAAACAAAGGATTTCTCTTTGTTGCAATAGTCTCCCCCTTGTCTTTTTAACACACACACACACGTGTATACACTAAGAAGTGATGAAAAGCAGATATCCCCTTCCCATACCTCCCCCTCTACTCTGGACTCCCTCACCATCACCACCAGTGCAACCACAGATCTGCAGATTTCACATCACTGATGAACCTCTGCTCGACAAGGTGAGGCGGATTCATGTCGCTTGGACATTGCTGAAAGCGGCCGCATTCCTAGTGGGGAGGTGATGTGTTATATTTGCAGACTCAGTGCCGTTTTTTAATGTTCAAATGATGTCTCTTTCTATTCCAGAAATAGCAACGCAATCCCTCAAGAACAGCCGTTTCCCAGAAGGTGTAGGAACATTTCAAACAGCACCTGCCAAACTCATTATTTCCCATTTTTCTCATTCGAGTGATCACAACTAACTCAGGACTAACGGCCAGATGTCAGATGAATCTTTTTTTTTTTTTTAACCTGTTCATGGAGAGCACGTAAACCTAGACACACCTTAAGCAAAGCCAGAGTTAATTTGCAGGTATGGAGGTGTTGTTAAAGGCTTTCTGTCGAGCCAAAGAACGTCACCCTGAGATGTTGCAGGGGGGGAGGGAAGCCGAGGCCGAGGCCTGTGTGTTTGTTCATGATTTACTTGTGCAGATAAGGGCGGTTTTAAAGGGCTGGGTGTGTGACTGTCAGCCGGGACTATCTACAGTGTACAAGGTAAACTAGACAACTCCCACTTTGCATCACAAACACTGCATACAGTTTACTCTGCGTCTGTGTGTGTTTGGCCGTGTTGACACGGGAACGTAGGGCACGTATTAATAAGATATGCACCACACATGCAATGGATCTATTGACATACAAAATCTTAAAAGTACAAATGTAACGAAAAAAAAATCCTCTATTAGATTACTACAGATTTCTTTACATGCATATGTTAAACCTTTGTTCCACTTTTTTTAGAATTAGCACCGTGGATAGCTGCAGGGCCATGTGAGAGTGAGAATACATATTTGAATGACTGTAAACTGTTTGTTCTCTCTGCCTTACGAGCAGCAGCTCATGTGTTCTGAACGGGCGTGTGAGCAACTGTTTAAAGCAACTGTGTCAGTGCTCTCGATATTCAGCTGTGAGACCGGTCAACAAATGTTCTTCTTTCTCACTGATGAGCGCTGCAGGCCAGACGTAGCAGAAGTCTAATTCCTCAAAGTTGTTGAACACTTACTCTTAAAGGGAAGTAAACCCCCAAAATTAAGCAAAGAGAAGAGGGGGGGGGGGGATCAGAAACACAAAACTTCAACAGATATGTTCGTCCATGATGGGCTGAGATAATCTGTTCCCTCCCCTGTTGGATACAGATAAGGTGTGGTGAAGTTCTGAGGAAAGCAGGACCCCTTCTAGCTTATCGTTGCTCAATCAGCTCAAGCGTGCTTCCAGAAATAGATACGGGGGTGAGGGGGGGGTTGGACTAAAGCGGGGGTACTGAAAAGCTATTAACTGTTTTTCTGCTGAGGAGGGTGACATTACCATACGGCCTGTCGCCTGGTGGGGACCACAAGCTGCGCTGAGCTCCACCTGTTCTTATGACAGGCAAAAGGGGGGACCGGGGGGGGGGGGGGGGCTTGCTTGGCACCAGATTAGCATCCCTAGCAGTGCTGGCAGTGTTTCACTCTCCCTGTCACTTTGCTCCATCCTCTTGTCTTTCCATCAGGTTTCTGTCTCTTTGTCTTTTCTGTTCTCTCTCTTAGACTTGAGTCACTTGGTTTTCTCACCGTCAGGCTGGCTGTGACTTAGATTAGAGTTACTTTGACACCCCCAGGGGACGACATGACCTCGATTTTAAAATCTAAACGTGACATATATTCATGTCCCAAATAAAGCAACCAAAAAAAAATCAACCTGATCACGTATGCATGATGATTTTACATCGTGTTCGGCAAAGTCCTCAACGTGCAGCTCTCTCTAGCACAGGGCTCAGCGACATGGACCAAAACTCATATCTTGATATTGATTAGCGGAATGTCGACACTCGATATATAACGATATGTATTTTATAATCAGTAAAAACACATGGAAAATAAAGTACCTGTTTGTGAATTTAAAAAGTAATATTATAAAATAAAAACTTTCCTTAAATACAATAAAAGAGAGAGAGAGAGGAGGAGCAGGGTTAAGAGGGACAGACAGTCAGTCATCATCAGTGAGATGAGAAAAAGGTGACCTGGCACCTCTGTAACGTTATTTTAATGCAACATAAACTATATCGATATTAACGATATTGTCTTACCCTATATCTTGTTTGAAAATATATCGATATATCTTAAAAACTCGATATATTGCACAGCCCTACTCTAGCAGCATTTGTTTTTTCGCCATGTGGAGTTTGTAATCCTGCTTGCTACCGGTGTGTTACTTGATCTCTCAGCCGACAGTAAGTCAACATTCATCTAGAGTCACGCTGCCCACCATTACTGGTCACTTGTCTTTTATCAAACCAGCAAACAAGTTTTACTTCAAACAGTCGCTAACAGTGTACCTGTGTTTTTCTTTTTCAGTTCAGATTCAGTTTAAGAAAATATATAAGGGGGCGCTGGTGGCGCAGTGGTTAGTGCGCGCGCCCCATGCATGGAGGCCGGCGTCTCAAGCGGGCGGCCCGGCAGATTTGTTTCATGTGGGCATGATATTCATTCATTGATTGTAATTTGGACAGCCTATCCAGATATTTATTGTTTTGCTTTTTGAGTAAGGGGGCAGGCAAAAACAAGATTTATTCTTCTCCCTGCTCCTTTCCGTACATGGGATAAATTGTGAATTGTTTTTTTCTTTTTCTGTTGTGTTTTTTTAAAAAGCACCATAAAGTTTCCGGTCACAACGTCCAACATCATGAAGCGTATCTATCAGACCTCGTATACAATAATAACGACCTCACTTTAATGATTAGTATGAATGTGTTAAAGATGATTACTGGAGGTTAGCGTAGGCTTCACACTTCTTGTTATTTTCAAACGACTCTGTCCTTTTGATTCATTCCCTCACATTAAAAAACAACTCTGGATGAAGCGAGAGTTGACAGCCATGACTACCTCTCTCACACCGGCTTAAAGGCTGACAATCTTTTTCCTTTCAATACACACACGAGAAAACAATCAACAGAGATAATAAGCAGAACTATCAGGAGTGAAATAAAAACAATAAAAAAATTATTAATGATCCGTCAAAATAATCCGTTCCCCCTCCCGGGTTGTTCTACACGCACACAAGAAGAAAAACACTCCCACCAGACTCTGTTACACTCACAGTATATCAGAGACTGAGATAATACACCCCCCCCCCTCCTCTTACAAACACACACAGGCTGAACTTTACACAGCCTACACCGAGCCCCAAGTGTATCAGGGGACGCGCAGACAGACAAGCGATGATGAGCCGGGGCCCCAGGGGGAGACCGGGATATGCCAGCAGGGTCAGGGTGATTTTTAAGTCAGTGCCTGTGCTGGCATGAGAGAGTCCAACATCCTCTCATCACGATCAACCGCAAGCGACACCGCAGAGGTCATCGTTTCATCACTTCAAAACCGGGCATGAAGAAGAAATACTCAGCTCTACCCTGATGCAGCGGGGGGGGGGGGGGGGGGGGAGCTTTGACTTCCAAAGCTAGGATTCCAAATTTGACTCAAATCCTCCACCTTTCTTATTTTTTTCTGAATTTAAATGTTTAAATATTTTTAAACAAGGTAACTTTATGAGGCCGTGTGCAACAGTTAACAAGGCTTATCTGTCACAATGAAGTCATTTCAGTCATATATTTAATGACACAGTACACATAGTTAAGATGACATCAGGCCTGATTAAAGCCCAGCACGAGGATAGTGCAACACCCTCTTAGGATCCAAACGCTTGGATGTCATTCTATCCCAGTAATCCATTAACAGGCCACAGGCCACATCCTCCAGGACACTGGGTGAAATGTGACCGACCAGATTTGCATTCTGCTACACTCCCCTGAACAGGATTTAGTGCTGATGTATTTTATAATAAGAGTTAATAATTTACTCTGATTACTACGTGGAGGGGGAGGGGAGTTTGTAATCTCATCCCCTATCTACAAGGTCAGACTGCAAACTGCACCCTGGAGCTAGCTACGGATGCGGTAATCTTGCATAAAAGCACTTAAGCAGGTGATTTGCTGTGATTTGCATCTCAGAGGGACGGCTGCCTTTTAACCCGTCACTCACACGGTCTGAAGAACTGATAACGCAGAGATACTGAAACATTTTGTTTTCCTCACATGTCCCCTCTAACAACAATCTTAAAAACGTATCAGAGCGCAGAGATCTTCTGGCTCTCTTCAGTAGAGTTAATATGTGATCCCTGCAACGTGCTGCATGATTTAGCAGCCTGTTAGCTAGCCATGCATACGAAGCCAGGGCTTTAGTTTACGAGGTTATCAGGCTCGACACAGTCACACTCGCACCATCCGTATGTGTGATGACACTTGGCCCGAGGGCATCTGTTGGCCTGCACAGCCTGCATGGTGAGAACAAATGTCACCCAGGGTTTGTGTAGGGGACGCTTATAAATCTGATATGTGGAGAATATGATGGTGTCAAAGGATGTAATATCTCATCAAGTGTTTGTCCCACATACAGCTCAATCAGACCAGACTCTCTGTTTTAAGAATTTTTGGGTTTAACCTGTTGTTGATGAATGTTAACTAAGAGCCTAGCCTAAGAGATGTTAGCTTACCGATTCTTCTGACATGTCAGAAAACATGTCAATAGCTCGACCACAACAACCAATGACGAAGTGAACCAGAGGAATTATTTTCAAGCTTTTTAATACAAACTTAATAAACTATCAGTCCCTCTTAACATGTAAGACACTGACTCCAAATACTTTGTTATACCGTTTGTTTTTTTATCAAGTATTGCACAATGTAGGTACAAAATTAATATACGATTACATTTTGTCCATAATATAGCAAAAATCTTTAAACTCTTAACAGAAAATACAACTCTTATGTTTTTTCAAAAAAAGCAAATATTCTTAAATCCCACCACTACGGAATATTCTGTACACAATCTTTAGAATAGTCAATGTTTTTTTTTTTTTTTCTTTTTTTTCAAAGATGGATTCATTTTTATAATTTCAATAAAAAAAGAAAACATAAAGTTGCTGCAGCCATCACAGATCACTGGAGTAGTAAAAAGATATAAATGCAATACCATGTCGTAGAAACAATAGATACTCTGATATTTTACAAACTCTGTACTAAATTAAATTATACAATTAGAAAAAAGACCAGGAAATCCCACTTATTTATGCCAATTTCTTGAAAAAAAATTGGCGGTGTCCAGTTTTGTTTAAATACTGAAAGAGGCCATGACTTGTGGTGGTGTTCTTTTTTTTTTTTTTTTTTTTTTATATTCTTAAAACAGTAACATAAAAAAAATAGTTTTGTGCTTGGTTGGCAAAAGAAAAAAACAATGATGCATGTTTAGATAACCAAGCGTGGACATCTCGTACTAAAGGTAAATAACTCAAGGGGGCAAAGTCATTCACCCTCGGGCTCATGCTCTTAGACTCGTGACAGATCGTACAGCTGGCAAGTCTCTTTTTTTTTTTCCTTTTATCGATGACATTCTCCTCTTGTTTTTTTTTTTCCTTTTTTTCTAAATGTGCATTTGTGTTTTTTCTCCCCATCACATTATCTCTGGTCGTTTCCGTGTGAAGTAGTAGCTTAAGTAGTACCTTTACTAAGTACTAGTTGGCCATAACTGGCTGGAATTGCTGGTTAGAATACTGCATGTTGTTCAAGCTGAAATTCAAGCCATCCATAAGGGACTTGTCGTTAAGGCCACCGTAGGCCGCAAACATGTCGAAGGCATTGCTGTACTGCAGCGGGCTGAGGCTGAGAGAGCTGTCCCCGGGGAAGAGGGCGCTCTGGCTGCCCTGGCCCTGAAGGCTGGGGAACACAAACTCCTTGGCGTTGGGGGACAGGGCTGAGGGCTTCTGGTGTGGCTGCGGCTGCGGCTGCACGCCGAGGCCCAGCCCGTACAGAGAGTGCATGGAGGTGGAGATGGCTTTCTGTTTCAGGAGACTGCTCACATTCAGGCCCAGGTTGGTGGGAGAGGTACGGGCCACCTTGTTCCCAGCACTGCTGGCGCCGCCGCCGCCGCTGCTGCCGTTGTTGTTGTTGTTGGCGCGTCCGCTGCTCTTCATTTTAGTGGAGCCGAATTTGGTGGCGGCGAAGGTGGCCGTCGTGAAGGTTAAAGGCTGCGTGGAGCGGGGCATGAAGGTGGGGCTGACGGCGGCGGAGTGGCCGAAGGGAGGAGAGGGGGAGCTGGAGCCGGGGGACGCCCCGCTCACAGGCTCGCTGATGGGCATGAAGACCTGCGCGTCGGGGTTGAAACTGTTCTTGATCTCCTTGTCCAGATCAAGCCCCCCGCTGTTCGCTCCACTTTCATTGCTGTCGTCGACGTACAACACCTTGACCGGCCCCTTCTCCCCGATCTGATAGGACACCTCGAAGGGGTCGATCCACACGCTGAGGTCCTGCGGCAGGTTGTTGCGGACGTCGTCGATGTCCAGCCCGCTCTCTTTGGCCGCCTTCTCCACAACCGGGTCCACCTTCTCCCCGACGTGGATGCATCTGAATCCAGAGCCCTTGTATGGCTTGTCCGGGTACCAGTGTCCCTCGTACTTCTGCTTCAGCTGCCTCTCCAGCTCCTCGCCGAAAATGTTGACCCTCCGCCTCGGGAGCTTGTTGTACAGGTAGGAGATGATGAAGTTGAGAGCTACTTGGATTTCAAGCTGCATAGCTGACTGCTGACGTCGACCGGGTGCGTGAAGATTCGATGCGTCTGACCTTGAGAGTGTCCACTGGGTCTGCTTTGTTTATCCGTGGTTAACAAGAGCAGGGATGGCGAAATAACCAGAAGTCGAAACAAAAAAACTGTTCCAAAGCAAAAAGTGCTGATTTTTGTAGAAGTGGTGTCCTTCCACAGGGTGTGATAATTGTTTTCCTGCAAGAAATCAAAGAAATAAAAACATTGTTAAAAAAATAATAATTCACATTTAAATGTTAAACTTTTACACTGGTATGCTGAATATTCACGACGACGGATCTGTTCAGGTCATCGCTCCTTTTGGCTGCTTGACAGCACTTCCGCTGACGTCACAGAGGTAGTGCAAGTGATCTTTAATTATTAACGGGTCTGTCTGAAGTACGAGTGCTTTTCTTTTTCTTTTTTTTCTTTTTTTACAGTTCTGACTGCTGCGAGCTCGGATGTTGAACGTCACACCGCAGGACAACAAAGCAGAATTTCACAGCAACCACCAGATTGGATGAAATTTCGCAGCTTGTATATGAATACAGATCCCTGTGTTTACCATCGAGTTCGTTTTCTAATTAATCTGCAGGAAATTGTGAATATTTGAGTCATCTGAATCTCATAAAAGCTGGTGTTGAGTAGACAGACCTCGCACTAGGACTCGGGAATCCTGTTACATAACAGGCTGCCAGATCTCCTCCATACAGCAGGACGAAGGAGACGACAGGCAGGTTTGTTGTTTTTAAAATCAGGGGAAACGGTCAATACGAGCGGAGGAAATGCCTCGTCAACAAGGCAAACTGCAGGATAAGTTAGCGAGGAGAGCGTTTCGGAGGATTGTGAAGCTTACAGTCGTGTCACTGTGGCTGGAGTGTTACGCGTAAAGCACAACAGATTAGTCGGAGCGCGTCAACGATTACAAACAGTGTCGAAATGAAGACTTAACCCACTGTGGCTACACCCATATGTTTGGCAGCTGCACACACAGAGAGAGAGAGAGAGAGAAAGACGACACGTTAAACGGATGAAACGTAAATGTCACACACGTTGCAGCTAAATTCAATTAAGACGTCGTCTTAAGAGAGAGAAGAACTGGGGCTGAGGGAAACCGTCTGTGAACCAAACCCCGCAGCTCTCAGGAAGAAAAGCTTGAAGTTGATGTATTGAATCATCTATGGAGGAAAAGCATCCACACAGGACTAAAAAAAAAAGGAAAAAAAGGGCATCATTTATCGCCTCTCTGATGAATACTGCCCCCCCAAAGAACAGAAACCAAGAGGAGATTCCTGACGATTGCGAAATGGCTACAGGTCCTGATCATGGACTGTAAATATTAAAGTCCTGCTTCATTTGATCGGTTTCATCAAGTTTAACGGGGATTTTAATGACAATTTCGCAGAATATGCACGACTCTTATCTTTATAAAAGCATGTAGGACACTGACACGTAGAAAAACAAACAGATAATATATACAATATGGTGATATCGCGACAGCTGACGCATCTCGAGACATTTTTGTCATTATTCTTCCAGGAAGAATTTAAAGGGCATATATATATATTTTATCGTATACACAAACCATATCTCTTTTATTTCTATATGTCTCTTTCTCCCTCACACACACACCCCTCCCTAAGTTCGTGGACTGACGCAGCAAATCAGCTTATGAATACATCCACAGTACGACAGCAGGCAGAAAAAGGACGATTCAATCAAACACACAGCACAGAGCAGCAGAAGGAGATACTTACTTTGTGTAAAAAATAAAGATTCTCAGTAGTTCTGAAGTACCGTTTTGTTAGTGCAAATAGAAAATGAAGTATAAATACTTTCTTCACATAGAGTATAATATCAACGTTACAAAAAAAGTATTCCAGTACATGAAGGTTTCAGAGGATTGGCGTTGGTTGGTTTTGCTTCGGTTTCTGTTTTTAAATGTTTGTTTTTTTTGTCCTCCTCTTTTCAGCAGGCTTGCAGAGTAGCTCCCTCCTTCTCGGGAGTTTTGCAACTTCGTCCCCCTCCTGATGCAGCGTCGCCTGTATTTATAGCTTTCCTCCGCCATGGGCACGAGGTGGGCGGTGATGCGGCTTCAGAGGTCAAAACAATACGAGCGGCGCGGATTGGTCCGAAGGCGCAAAGTCCCGCCCCCCCCTGCAGCCGTGCGCTCATTGGGCGACGGGCGCCGTCGATCAGAGACATATGATCCTGTGAAACGGGAGAGACGCCTATGATGAGCGTCCTGCGTCAGAGATAACCTAGGTCTGTGGTGACAGCGAAATGCCAAAGTAATTAATGTGGAGAAAGAAACGATGTTATATAAAGAGATATCCTGCTCGTATGGCCAAATAAATACTTTTATCAGTTTGAAAATATTTTGTATCAGAAGTGTTGCCATCATAACTTTCTCCTCTCTAAATATCCTGGACCATTTAGGATGCTCTGATCGTCGTAAGTGATCAAAAATATGGAAATTTAGCTTTTAATGTATATGCTTCTGCTCTGTATCATGACATGCTTCATTTTAAAGCTGTGCAGTGTCACTCAGCAGAGGCATCAGAGCTGACATTTAAGCGATTATAAAGTCTTTTTTGTTTTTATGTCACACACTCTTCCATTTAGGACCTTCGTGTTTCGTGACCTGCCAACGGGAAAAAAACTGCAGGAGCTGTGATGAATGTTACATTTCAGCCCTGAGAGGAGATTCCCTATAGCGGAACAATACAGCTGGCAGCAGTGTGGGTGGTGCTGAATGCTATCTGCGCGCTGATTGGTCTAAAACGGGGCAGGAGCCCTACGGTGAATGGTGTGCCCGTATCCAAGGTGCTGATGTAGGCTGCGCACGTCATCGCTCGGCTGCACGCACGCTGTTGCCAAATTTAAAGTGCACTAACACACACCGAGGTGCATGTACATGCTATGAAGTCATTGCTGTGCATTGTCAGAGTAACCCAACACTGCTGTTTGTCTTGGAAAAGGAAATAGTAGTAGGTTGTGCACAGTTTATTTTTAACCCTTTACACAACAATTTAATATATTGTCTCCTTATTATGAATCTCACTGAACAATGTAACAAAGCAAAAAACTAGGATAGATAAATAGATATGATAAATAAGATAAATATGAATTTATGCGTGTTTTTAAATTAAACATTTTCTGCCTTCAATACTTTTCGGGGATTTTTAAAGGACACAAACAAAATAATTTCATTATTTTAATAATGAAACTATGAAAACATTATTATAAAGTACTGAAGCTTTAAAAAAAGACGTGTAAAAGAAGATTTAGTCCACTCCCCACCCCCACCCCCACCGTCAGACATCTACAATAACAACCTGAACTGGTCGTTGAATGCAGTTTCACCCAGAAGAATAAGGTTGCAGCCCTTGCAGTCTGTTTTGCGGCCGCATGCTGAGATAATCTGCTGGACTTATTCCAACCCCGTAATATCTAAAAAAACATTGTCCAGGTTTCAGATCACCATGAGTATATCCCTTTAACTCTTTTTCTATTCATATCCGTTGATGACATTCAGTGTGAGCCCTCTTTGCTTTTGTCATCACGGCAGCTGCGCCTGCTGCTGTTGGATCTGCTCAGCCCTGCTGACAGAACACACTTTTAGACATTCTTCAAGCACTTACGTTTTGCCAAGCGGAGTCATGTGCTCGTTTGGTTCAGCCGTGAATGTGTGCGAGAAAGGCCTCCATTAGAGAGTGCAGATGCATGAGACAGACTATAGATCAGACGGTGGTGGTGGTATGGAGGGGAGTGTATATATATGCTTTGACATTGCCCCGTGGATTCAGATTCACTATCAAGCCTGGAGGTGAAGTGGGTGGGAGAGAGTGTGCTGGCTGCGACTTCCACAGTCCTGGCAAGGCCTTCTGGGTTGTTTACTGTAAATGGCTCGGCTGAATCCAAAGTCTCACGTCCTCTAGGATCAAACCCCATTGTGCTTTTTATGCTATGTTCACACAGATGGATATGTCTTGCACTTTTAAGTGTGCATGCTCTCGCCCTTTTTGAGTTCGGAACAAAGAGCCACTCCTCTACAGAGCAAGGTCAGCGGCCATAATGAGACATGTTAAGACTGCTATATTGTCTTAGGGGGTAATCCTCTAATGTATCCTCTACTCACTGCCTCTTCTGTCGCTTGTGCTTATGAAGGAGTGTAACACCCTAAGATCTCTAATCCCCCCCCACCTCCAATCAGCACTTCAGTTGGAATCTGTGCTTTGACTCCAGGAGTGAGAAATGTGGGCGGAGGGAGAAATGAAGTTAAATGAGTAATTTGCCAAATGTTGCTGCTCATTTTCAGGGCTAAAAAAAAAAAAAAAAAGTATCAGACTCATGAGGGTTTTTTTAGTTCAGCTGGGTTGAGTGAAAACAACAAAGTCCACGCAGGCAATTTTTCCCCGAGTTAAGAAAGCAGAAAAAGAAGGTGTGGGGGTTTCCTGATTATGCGTTTACACCCCTGCGAGTTAAAGGTCACCTTCAGAAGAACGCTGCATTTTTAAGAAACATTTGTCCTCGAGCTTCCAAAATCAAATGTGATTTCGCCCTGACAACAGGGCAACGAACAGAGGCTCTGACATAAACATACAGCCTCCTGTGATAGGACCGTATACAGAATAATGCTCAGCAGCAGCAGCACGTGTGACGGAGCATCATAAACAGCTTCCTCCTGAACTGATGTGGGAAAAAGGCAGGTTTACAGGAAGACACAGCCTTTCTAAGGAACAGAAGTCGCCTCGGTCTTTTAGGCTGCAGATTCATGAACATTTCGCTGCACTGTGTTTATTTTCTCTGTTTCACTTGACAGTATTGACACATAAACAGAAGAAGGGCGACTGACACACAAGCAGAGGAGGATTTTTCACACACTTCCACGTCTGCCTCCTCTCCTCCTCCTCCCCTCTCCTTTTTATCCCTCCCCTCGTCCCTCCGCCCTCCCTCGTCCCTGGCTCAGACGGAGAGAGCCTTTGACGTCACCGCTTGTTATTACTTAACACAACTCTGCAGAGCGCCCTGGGCTCCTCGTAATAGACAGATGCTCTGCTTTGCCTTTGAAGAGTAAATGAGGCGGCAGGTGAGACAGGCAGCGAGGGAGACAGGGGAAGAAAAGGAGAGGAGGACTGTTTGGCTGCTGCACGGGCCACTGAGATCTTGGTGTACTTTTTGATTCAAACTGCCAAAATGAAGTGTTCAAAAGTGTTCTCTAAGTAAAATAAAAGAGTGCTGATTACTGACATTGTGATATATTAAAGAATGAAATCACATTATTTAGTTTTTCTGCAGTTTTCGTTGGATTACTTCATGCACTAAAAAATGTCTTTAAGAGGAAAAACTGAACTACCTGGAACTGTAGAAATGTATCTAATAATATGCATGAGATTTTTTGCAGAGATTTTAAAATTCAAGACAGCTGGGATCTTATTGTTTTATTGTCCATAAACAAGAACCTGCTGTTCGCCATGGACATGCCACATTGTCACTACTCTAGTAAGAATGTACGGTATGTGTAGATAGTGATTCGTTGTGAGTTTTTTAACACTTACGTTGGCCGACAAAAGGCAACTGACCTGCGACGAATGAAACGACAAAATGTGCAGAGAATTCAGAAAAGAAAAGCAAATAGAAGTGTCCAAAATAAAAGCAACAAATGACAGAAACATGTTGCAAAAACAACTTCATTAACACCAAACGCGCTACAAATACAGGAAGGATACAAAGTCAAAAAGATACATTTTAAAGGCTTTATATGCGATTTTTCACACTTAAATATAATAGAAATCAAGTATATCCTCTGAAAATAACTCTGTGAGTCATGACTGTCTACAATGGGTGTAACACCCGAGTCCCACTGTCTGTGATGTTTTCAGAGTCCTATCTTCAGTTTGTTTACATCGTTGGGACGGCCGGCTGACTCCTCCCCTCGGCGTATAGAAGTTGTTTAATTGAGGGACTAGAGAAAAGAAGAATAACATACTGTACTCACTGCTTAACTGTGTTTCTAGATCACGCTCATTTCAGGTAAATTTACATGCAGTGTGAAGATACGAGCATAATAAAGATCGCTAGCATTAGCATGCTAACACAACAATGCAGCGCAAGTTGTTTTGGTTTCATGCTGGAGCTCAAGGGCAACATCTGCTGGATCAAAAAAATCGCATATAAAGCCTTTAAAAGAAACATCTGCATGCAGACAATGCCAGTCAGAGGTGCTCCAGGCCTGTAGGGGGCGCTCTGAGGAAGAGTTCATGGTTGATGAGAGAGAGCGAGGGAGTCTAGAAACTGAACATTTTGTTTGGATGGCAGAGAAGCAGTTTTTCAACAGAGAATGAAGTTAAAATCACTGCAGCTTGGACCTTTAAAGCGAGATGAGACACCTGAGAGGGGGGGATCTGTTGGGGGAGAAGGAGATGGTGCCAGCAACCTTTAGTTTTCATTCAGTATAAAAACTGAATATTGAATTTCTCAAACGCTCTCGTCTTGACCTTCAAAGAACCCGTGACCATAATCGTTCTGTTACTGATACATGAAATGACCTCGCTGGTATGAAATCTCATTAACTACATTTCACGACTGATTGAGTTTTTACACCGGTTTTTTTAACGACCCTTCCAGGGACCGACCGACTGTAGTTTTTTCTTTGCAGCGTGTCAGCAGCGGCTGCACATTAAACGTTTTGCATCACCGGCCTGCAGTGAGTCACCCGTCGTGCATACAAATGCAGGCTTTACATGCCGCCATGTATGTAAACACAGAGGTTGTGTTATGAGTTGTCACGGCAGCAGCGTTAAGGACTTTTTTCTCCTGAAAAGTCGTCTTCATAAACCCTGCGAGGATGTTACATAATTCATCCGATGGCGGACCACAAGGAGCATGCAGCGTCGATAGATCAGCTCGAGATTTGCAGAAAAAAAAAAAGTTTGAAGTGCACAATAGCTTTAATAGTGTTAAATTGATTTCTACTGATCTATTGTTAAGCTTTTAAAACACAGATAAGAAAGTTTGAATAGCTGAGACATGTTTGTAAATGAGAACCTTGTGACTCCTGATTGAAAATGATCTTAGTGCGCTACCGCAGGTCGTTCATCCCATCTGCAGTCAGACTGTTTAATCAGACTCTTTAACAACATCACCACCTCATGCTACACACTGTGTGTGCTTTTTTAAGAACAAAACCTTTTTTGTAGTTTTTTTGTAGTTACTGTGTAACTTTACATTATTGTATTTTTTTATTTAACTGAATGTAAATATGTTTGATTTGATTTTAACTTCTATTTTTATTTTTAATAATTGTATTCCCGTCCCCTGTTTTCTGGAGGTGCTGTAATGCACAAATTTCCCCCACGGGGATCAATAAGGTTTATCTTTATCTTTACCTTTTAATAAGCAGCTGTTCTTGTGTACATTCTCTTATCCCTTTTCTTACACTTTGACCTTGTAGTACAGCTTAAACAATAGCTGCATGCTTCAAATTTAACCCCCGGGCTGAGGAAACACAAATGTGTGGTAAGTGGCAGACATACACACACACATGCACAGAACAAGTCAGCTGCTGTTTACAGTATGTCCTCAGTACTGTATGTTCTCAGACTGTCACATGAGTTCTTTTTAAAGCTCTTCTTCATCTCACATCTCTCCTCATTTTATCACTCGTGTGTGTTATCTGTGTGTACTCAACCGAGTGTAACCACACATACACATATCTCCAAACCCCTCAGGTGTCTTTGCACATAAACGACCTACAATGACAGAGCAACACGTCGATCCCCGAAGGAAAGTAAGGATGCACTAAGTCATAATAAAGACGTGGACAGAAGAGAGAAAGGTGCTGAGGTATTTTTGGACTCATCTGTTGCACTAACAAACACATCACTCTGTGTGCTTTAGTGCATGACTGATTTTTTATTCTCCAACTTTAGTGACAGCCCACTGGTACATTTTCTGCATGAAGTCGGGGGGGGAACTGGTGTGAGAACACAGCAGAAAATATCCAGGAAAATTCACAGCGAGAGTGGGACAGGGTTCTTCTTCACTTTTTTTGTTGATATTGTGAATGTGTCCAACTATACACACAGAATTGACATAGAGGCACAACAATCTAATTACAGCGTGAGACTGTGTTCCTTTGTCTGCTACTTCTGAATCCTTCTTACTAGGTTGTCTTTTCTCCTTCCTGAGATGCCCCCTCCAGCCCCCCCCCCTCCTCCTGCCTGACAGCGATAGTCTCCTGCTGTGAGGGACAAGTGTGAACAAGCAACTCAAGAAGATTTCAGCTGCTGCCTGAAATTTTATAGACATTTTGTGGAGTTTTATTCTGGTGAAAGGAGTTGTTGTTTCTCATTAAATAAATCCTTATGCTCATGTTCACGTGAGGTAAAATGCTAAACTCTATAAGTGTTGTTTTCGGTTAAGATCTCTGTATATATATCAGTCCCTTTGTTTTCTCTGTAATATTTCTCTTGAGTTGAAACTCATCCAGATTGTGTGCTGGATTCAGGTTAGACAGATTGCAGTCCGTCACACCTGGCGTCAGAATGTCTCTCGAGGGTCCCACTTGGTTGAATTTCATTTCCCTGCTCAGCGGGTCAGAAAACAATTCTCTAAACCAGGACCTGCCCTCAAAAATCAAAACATGATGACAGACTGATCTCTTCTTATTTTTGGCTTTCCACAAAACTTTCTGACATCTGTCAGCGAACACAAAAAAACTATTTCATTTCCCGGGCACATTTGTCCTCCCTCGGCCTCCTCCAAATTAGGAACTAACTGCTCGTGCATCCTCCCTCGTGGGTGAATTCACACCACGCAGAGTTGTTTACCTCTGAAGTGATCAATTAAGACGCACTTTAGTGCTCAGCATGACTCTGCGAGGTGTTGGGAAGCTATAGTCTTTTTAGGCTGCAGGAAAAAGGTGCGAGGTTGAGAAGAGTGTGGAAAAAGGAAACCCAGAGGTATAAAATGACAGCTGGATGTGAGGACGTTCAGGAAGAAAGGAAGGAAGGGAAGACAGTTGTTCCCATGAGGGCGGGAGAGAGACCTACAGCGAGAGAGAAAGATGAGAGGGGAAAGAAACTCAGACAGAGAAGAGAAAAATACGACAAGCACACTGATGACAGGAAAAAGATAATCCAAACAAAACACCACGCAAGATAACTTACAATTCACTCAGTTCATCACTGACTGACATTTTTTTAAATACAAATTCAGCAGACTGATGACCACCTACTGACAGCATATAGAGCCCCTGATAAAGAAACACTGCAGGCGGTTTTGAAGGCAGCAGAGTCGGATTCACTCATCATAATTCAGAATAGAAAATGACCCAGGAAAAGACTCAACGTGCAATTAGGATTCACAGAGAGAAATGAAAAGTAAACAGCAGGGGCCGTCTGCGGAGGAGTGTGCCTGACGGACGAGAGGAGAGATAGAGCGTGACGACAGAGGAGGACGAAAGAAAGGAAGAAGAAAGAGGGGAATACTAACTCCACTGTGGTGTTTAAGCTGCTCTGTATTCATGGCTGTGGAAAAAATACTTACATCAGGCCAGGTCTCACATTCCCTGTTCAAGTAATGACACCCCTCTCTGCTAACCTGCTGCATCTATTTTAGACTTGTGTGTGCATGTGCAATTCAGCTACAGAAGCCCTCAGTGGACACCTCTCCGTGCATTTTATTTCACTCCGTTTCACCGTTCTTGTTTTCTCGAGATCTCAGCTTATTGATTTAGATTCTCGAGAACACGGCTGAAATGAAGTTGTTATCACATGAAAAAACCAGTGTTCTTATCCCCAGATAATTTATTTACTATCACAAGAAAACAGAGTTAAATAAAATGTATCGATGAATGTCTGCTAAGGGCTTTCGTATTCCGGAGCAGACACAAATGAAATGAAGAAGTCATGCACCAGCAGAAATCTCATCTACCTACAAAATGAGATTCTGCTTCTTAGATCGCTCAATAAAACATGAAATGTTCTAGTTATGCTCTTGCTCAAAGAAACAGCTCAAGCTGTCCTCTGCACTTTCATATAGACGAACCTGTCGCTCTTTGTTTACAATCACATGTTTACAAGAAGCATGAACTCACTCAACTAAAGTATGCTAAAGGCTGAGGTGGCCTCTGGTTTTACTCTCTGAGGCCACACAACAAAGTGTTCCTGAAAAGCAAGCCTGTGCTGAATATGCAAATGTGGTCCCACCTCAGGGGCGCATATGATGTGGCTAACAGGAACCCCTACAAGGAGGGTAATGACAGTATGCGTGTGTGTGTGAATCCAGCATTACTCTTGTGTTTTTCATACTCTCTTTGATGACGCACAACACTGAATTATTGACCAGCGTAATCAGACTGATCCTACAATAACAACACTTCACTTTGTATCCAGACTGGATTTTTATTGTAGTGTTTGTGGTTAAAATGGGAAATGTTATAGAGCATTTTTTTAAAGGCTTTATATGCGATTTTTTGATCCAGCAGATGTCGCCCTTGAGCACCAGCATGAAACCAAAACAACTTGCGGTGCATTGTTGTGTTAGCATGCTAATGCTAGCGATCTTTATTATGCTCGTATCTTCACACTGCATGTAAATTTACCTGAAATGAGCGTGATCTAGAAACACAGTTAAGCAGTGAGTACAGTATGTTATTCTTCTTTTCTCTAGTCCCTCAATTAAACAACTTTTATACGTGAGGGGAGGAGTCAGCCGCCGTCCGGGCAATGTGAACAAACTGAAGATAGGACTCTGAAAACTCTTTTCAGAGGATAGACTTGATTTCTATTATTATTATATTATCTATATTATATTATTATCTTTATACGCATATAAAGACTTTAACCTCGAGGCCCAGAAAAAAAAAGGCAGACGAGGGGCCGACGGGTAGCGACAAAGCTGAACACCGCAAAAACCATAGGGCGAGGACCGAGCATCTCCTTTGTGTGTCAGGGCCTTTAAAACCTACAGCTGACGTTTTGCCCACTCGGATTAGAGGTGGTTCTGTTGGTTCATATTCCTCATCTATCTCCACATCATCGACACGCTGACTGGTGACCAACCCCGGCTGTCCTGGGACGAGAGATAAGAGTGGGAACAGTATGCCTTTTGCAATACCCCTGATGATTTCATAAGAACAATGCACACTCCAAAACTTAACTCACAGACAGAAGGCACAAGAAGTCATTGTCTAAATTTTCTGTAATGTAAAAACAAATGTTCAAATCTCTTATTTGTATGTAAATCTGGATGTTTACAATTCTGTTTTAAAAATGTATCATGTGTGATATCTTTTCCTGGAAGGATTACACATGGAAGGACATTCGACGTGATAACTGAAGCTCCGGGTACACGACTCTTAACACAAATCTTTATCTCACCCCGGGGACTTGTGCATACTTTGCCCTGTGGAGCATCTGGTTGGAGGAGACACAATGTACCACATTCACAGTCCATAAACACAGCTGCTGTGCTGCAGGGTTTCCACATATCCTCCCCTTCTTTGTTAAGCATACAGGCTGTGTGTGTGTGTGTGTGTGTGTGTGTGTGTGAGGTGACAGGTCTATGTTAGATCTCCTATTAGCTTAGTCACACACATACATATTCACATGCACATGCACACACACATGTTCAGACTGTGAGAACATCAAGTGACTCCCGGCTGCTCATGGTTGTACCTGTTTTAGAAACAGATATGGTATCACTGGAGAGGGCTGATGCATAGTTAAAATGAGTACAGCACACTAACCTTTTCTTTATTTAGCTCCTGCGCCGCGGAGTAAACGAGGTGAAAAACAATATCAGATGAACTGACGGGACATGAATGAGAAGCAGGATGCAGTTTGAATGTCCTATAAGGGAGAGAGATACGTTCAGGCATGAGAGCATAATGTCCCTCAGAGACGATTACAAAAAATCTCTGAATTTACAATATTGTGATTTCATTATGCACATGATAATGGGAAAACATGCTGAAGAGGCCCAGTTCTGTACGGCCAAGTTGAGTGTGTTGACATGATCTCCATTGTCTCTGCTCATGCGCTGCTTACTTACAGCAGCCTTGCATCAATTCGTAAACTGGAAGAATGTGGAAACCTTTAACATACAGGTTTAATACTGATGCATAGATCCTGTTCAGTATCACTGGCAATGTGGATTCAGTGGCTTTGTTTGTTTGATAAATACATTGAAATTTGAATCAATTCCTCAGGATCAAGACTATTTTATTCCCCTTCACCTGTGTGAGTTTTCACTTTAAAAATGAATGGACGAAGCCTGAGTGACGTCATCCATCTGTTCCAACTTAACGACAGGCTGAGAGCTGGAGCTGAGGCGGGTTCTTAAGCCTCTTGACAAACCGTTACATCGCGCCCACCTGTCAACTATGGATAACACGTATCGTTCTCAAAATCTAATGAAATTTAGAAAAAAATCAATTTTTTGCCTGTTGTGTGTTTGTGACTTCCGGTGTTCCTGCAGCCAGCCTCTAGTGGACACTCGATGAACTGCAGGATTTTGCACTTTCGCATTCTGCTTTGCTCTGAAGTCTCAAAGTAGCCCCCACACAAAGCTCTGTGTCCAACACTTCCACACCTCTCTCTCCCACAAAATGAAGCACAACGCTTGCTCTTCACATACAGAAGCTTGTCCTCTGTCGTCTGAAATTGTCCTCCGAGGCCAGAGGTGGAGACGAGCTCGCTGAATCAGTTACAAATGAAGTGTCCTCCATGTCAGTGGGACAGTCACATCGGGTCTCTTGTCCTGACCTTTGCCTCTACAACACACATACTATCTCACACACTCACACACACCTTTTTTTTTTGACATAATGGTGCCAGAGATTTCATCTTTGGGAACAACTGGTGACTGCCGTGGAGGAGGTTAGAGGGACTCTCTGAACATGTGACGACAAGCTTTTGGTTTCTGTAGAATTTAAAGAAAGTCACAGAAAATGAAACTTTGCTTTCTCGAACTTCAATGTGGAATGTTTTTTCTTCTTATCACCAAAGTAAGGCTTGGAGCATGTCGTCAAGAAAGGTATAATCTCCATCTTTGGGCTGGGACATAGCTCAACCCCAACTTTTCTAACACAACTGTTTCTGACACTTCATTTTAGCATTTCAACGTCTATCACAGTAGCGACAGGTCGTGTGCAGTCAGGATGGTGGCGGCTGAACTTCAAACCATGATGTGCATGTCTCAGCATTTTATCTGCTGATGCTTTTAAAAGGGCCCTAACCACCTTTTTAACAAAGCCTTCTGCTTGTGCTTTTAGTTTCATTAGTTGCAAATTTGTTTTTTATTTCTATTTTTTTTTTTTCCTGTAGCACTTTGAGATGTTTTTGCAAAAATGTAAAGTGCGTTACAAGTTAAATGTATTATTATTTTTATTATTATTATTATACTGGTATGTGTGTCGCACCTGTATAGGACGCAGCCCACTTTTCAGAGGAAAATATTGTATGAAAAGTTTGTCTTATACCCTCAATTTTATAGTAAGTGATTCATTTTTCCTTTCATATTTTACATATTATAATGAAATTAAAGATTCAGGCACACAGAAGCTTCTGGGTTTTAGGAGGGGACCAATTATTCTGTGTTTACACAGATTTATCCAGAGCTTTATTAAATGTTTTTGTGAGTGATATTTTCTTTTAATAATTGATTTTCTATGGTCTGTAAATGTGATTTTAAAGACACGTCCTGCGTGTTGTTGATGATAAAAGTATATGAAGCACATGTTCCTATCAGTGTTTGCTCGACAGAATTAAATGCACAACATGATTCATTTATTCATTAACCATAAAGCCGGAGAGCACACTGCCCTGCTCTGTCTCTCCTCCTCCTCCCGTCCTCAAAGTAATAATAACTCATTTAAAAACGCCTGAGTTGACCATGCTATTAGCACATTGACGTAACTCTGATGTGTTTACAGCGGCGAGAAGCACAGTGGAGGGGTAGCTGAATAAAAAAAAAAGCTTAATTTCAGCCTCTTCTATTTCACAAAGCACCTCCTCGTCCTCCTGTCTCCTGTTTGCATTCACTGCCACACAAACAAAACTCCCTTTTTAAAAGGCAGAACACACAAGCAAACAGTGATGTCACGGTCACCATGGTAACTATTCTCACGCCTCCCTCTCCTCCCTCCCTCCCTCCTTCCCTTTCACCCTCTTTGATCCTCTAAATCTCCTCAGAGGGAGAGTGACAGCCCATCTGTCCGTCTCTCGGATACGCTCTCCTGCAAACACACCAGCTGCATTGTGCGACTCCAATGTCGCCAACAATAATCGACGATCGTGTCGCGTAGGCTGAAGAGACCGCGGGGTCACTGGGATGAAAAAGCAAAAAAAAGATCCCACTCTCTTCTCCATTCATCATGACCTGAACACAGGTGGCTACTCTTCACACCTCTTCAATTGTTCTCTGCTAAAAAAAAAAAGAATAATGTTAAGAAGAGAAGGGGAAAAGGAAGCGTCTTTAGTATGCATTTGAGGGAGGGGCGAGGAAGGAGACATCGGCCTCTGAGATGGATGAGATAAGAAAGGTGTTGTGATTGATGAAGAGAGAGAGTAAAAGAGTCTTCACAGAGATACTAACTTTGACTACGTCGTCCAGTAATCATCTCTCTGCTCTGTATGGGAGGCAGTCTCCAGGTTTCAATGCAATTTCCAAGACAAAGGTATGCAAACTTTTGAGAAGTTGCAAAGAGAAATGCAAATGAAGCCTGTTTCCATACCGAGGAGTCAAAAAAAAACAAAAAAAACATGGCTCTTTGCAAAGCACTCTTCAGAGGCGGTTGCAAACTGGATAAAAAACAAGTTTTTATCAAATCCATTAAAAGGGTCGGATCGGTACGCTTGGCACTCCAACAGAAGGGTATAGCAAAAAGTAGGACCAGTCCGGGCCGGTCATTTTGGAAAATTTCCCAACTTTCGGCAGTGGGAACGCCTCAAAATGATCGTACCATACTGTGACGGACCGAACTGAAGCTCTTGGTGGAAACAGGGCTGAAGAGGAGAAACATGAGAGAGGTCCTCAGGGATTTGTGGGCAAGTTTGAAACTCCCTTAAACGGACATACATCACTCTGCTTTCCTGTGATAACGAGCACATTTAGATTGTTTTCTCGAGATCTCAACTCACATTATCTCGAGGATAACAACGCTGGTTTCACCATGATCACAAAGATGTTTCTTGAGATCTCGAGGAAAAAGGCTGAAATTACATTATTATCATGTAAAAAGCTCAAATAAGTTGAGAAAACATCCTAAATGACACAAGAAACCGAGTTCAATCAAATCCTTAGTTTCATTCTGTGTGTGGAAGAAGGTTAACCAGTTTTTGGTAATATAAAGGAAGATGTCGTAGACGGCGAGAAACAGGAGAATTGTCCCAGCAACAAGTTTTAATCCTTCTTTTTTTAGACTTCTAAATATAGAGTTCAAGATTTGCTCCTTAAATCTCACTTTCCTTCAGAGTGAAGACGTTTACTCCCCAAAGCAAAGACTATTTCATCTTTATTTCTTGTATGTATGAATAAAGAAACTTGTGGGTTTAACACTCCTAACATTATTCTATTATACGAGCCCCTACAGCGACTCTGAATCACTCAGAGAAATGTAGGAGGGGCATGTATAAGAGGATCACTATTGGCTGAGATATTGTGTAACATCAGCATTCTTTGTGATCCAGTGTTACCTTTTATGTTTTCTTGAAACAGCAGTTCCTCACAAGTACACTAAAGTACGGGGCTCGGGTAAATAATCTACTTAATTTAACTTAAATCACGCTTTAGAGTGAGGCCGAACACAGAGTGTGAGGTCACGGCGAGCTGCCCTCAGCCCGCCGTCTTTTGATGTGAGACAGCTTTGATAAGCTTGAAGCTGAAAACTTAACCCCCCCCCCCCCCCCTTAGAGAAGAATAAATATCAGATGTTATAAGTCATTCCCTCTTTTTATATTTACACTTCAAAGATAAATGAAAACACCTGAGTCTGCGTTTAAAGGGGCGTCTCGATGCAACATTCATCAGACCTGATAAACCGTCCTGGATCGTGTTTATCTGGAAACTCAGCTGGGATCTGCAGCTGCCTGTAGCTGATAATAGTAAGGACCTGCTGGCATTGATCACTCTTGTTCTCACACACACATCGGATTATTATGTAAAGCACATGTTTATTTTTAGAGCGCTATCAGGGGAACGCCCACTCTCTCGCCCCCCTCCCCCCACCCCAGGCTCTGCCCTGGTTGTGGCAGGTTCCATCATGCGGGAGAAGAAGAACGTATGGATTACATGCTGTGTCAGGGGGCAGACGGTGTGAGACTGAAGGTAAACATGTGACTATGTGATGTATATGTTCTGTATATTTAAATGTAATGTTTCACATGTTGACTGTCTGTCCAAAAGAAGTTTAAATCTTCTTATCCAGACTGAATAATTCATGTGTTAGTCATGGGTATCAAAAGTGAACAGCCCCAATGACAGGCTCTCACCCTTCATGCCTGCTGGTTGAATACATTTTAAACGGAGGCGAGGGTCATGTTGACAACAGAACGACCATTCAGAGGTCAGGTCTCAGTGGCCGCGGTTAAATCCTGTACGTGGTTATGTAACAGGAACAAACACTGACCTGGTTATTATGACACAACCCATTCAAACATGCAATAATTGTTGTTTGTTCAACAAGGTTGTAAAGGGCCTGACACACCGAGGAGATCGTCGGTCCAGCTCCATTGCTACCCGTCGGCCCCCGTCTGCCTTTTTTTGGCCAATTCGACATGTTGAATCGGTCAGTGAGAGGAATCTCTCTGATTGGCTGTTGGGAGGTTTAATTTCTCTCCAGCTCTCCACACAGGTTCAGGAAAGCCCCGAAATGAGGTCTAATTCACAAAGCATATAGCGCTGATGCCCTGCTCTTTGAAGTCTCTGACTCCAAAGAGCAGGGCACGACTGACTCACAGAGATGCATTCTGCTCTGCAGCAGGGTAAGGGATGCATATCACACTTTGCATGTGTTTTGTGATTTACATCGTGTCTTTGACTCATTTGCACATAACAGGATTAGCAGGCACAAAAGGCCAAACAATCCTTTCCTGAATCAGGCCTTCAGATATGGAAAAGTTGATGCTGCGCCCATCCAGGAATCTTATGAAAACGAATTTCAAAATGAAGTTCTGAAAACTTGTTTTGCAATTGGATGCATTTTCACAAAAACTAACTATATAACTCCTTCGCTGGCAAATTGGCTGCCAAAACCTAGACTCTGTGTGTCACTCTATTACACTTTTGAACTTAAAGAAAGAACAACTGCATCCATTTAAATACAACCGTATTACAAAACAAGCGATGAAAACCGTTTGGTCCAGCTACCAAAACAATCCAAACATAACACATGCCCAGTTGAGTTCAGGCATGCATATCTCACCATCAGGCCCCCATTCTGCAGCCTGTGTCACAGACAGAGTCTCACAGCCTTTGATCAGCCCACTGTCAAACTCAGACTGACTGCCAGGACGGCCCCTCCTCTCACCACATCTCGCTCAATGGTCCCCTTGTTCAGAGCCGGGGCCCTAGAAGTGAGAGTTCGTGGAAGCAGCATCTAAACTTGTTCCTTTGTGCATAAACATGGAGGGATGGATGGATGTGGAAGGATGACAGGGTGTAGAAAGAGAGCAAGCCAATGGAGGAGAGGTCACTGGTGGAGAGGTCCTTGTGAATAATCAGCTTGCATACAAATCTTGCAGAGCTCAAGCAGCAGCAGCTACCAGAGAGGGGACGAGCAACTGGAGAAGAGGAGCAAGTGGACTAATGATGATCACAATGAATGAGGCAATGAAAACAGGAAAGGCAGTAGTGCAAGATTTCATTTAGGTCCAACTGGACATTTTTTAATTCAAGCGAGTGCAAATGTGCTAAAGGTAACAGAGAGGAAGAGAAAGCATCAGCGTTGGATGAGAGAAGAATTGTGGAGACCTCTTGGATGGGGCAATGATAGAAGGGGGAAATAGAGGAGCAAAGATGTTATAAAAAAGATGGATTTAGTCTCAGTGATGTCACCCATTGGTTACTGAAGGGGTGTTTTGAAGCCCAATGATGGCGGCCACCATATTGGAAATGCCGTCTCAAGCCACCTTTTGGTCAACCAAGTAACAGGCAGAGAGGTGGAGCTGACAAGCTATTTAAAACATTCACCAGCACAGTATTTGAATGCACAGGTACAAATACTGAATCACAAAATCATGTAAAAAGAAGATAAGATATCCCTCTTTCAGCTTTTTTTTTTTAAATTGACATGACAGCTCTTACATGAAGTCCACTTAAGGAAAGAGAATCTGACTTCAGGCTCATTCAGCCTCAGGTTGAAATACGAGAGGCCCATAATGACACGGCATCCTCAAGGACAACAAAGGGCCAGAGAAATGTGGCTTACCTCCAAGCTGCCCACACGAAAAACACAAGAGCAGATACAATCGATACAAAGATGGAGTTCCAAGGCTAAAAATATGTGCGGCCGAGCAGCCGGGAGGTGAAATTTGAGCAATGGAAGTTAGAAAAAAAGGGACGACAACAGAGGTAGCATTTAGTGATCTGACAGCACAATCTCACGTTTCAGATACACCAGAGATCTGTTTACATCTTGACATCCACAGGAGAGGGCTTGATGCAACCACTGAAATAAGAAACTCCTGGTTCCTTACTAATAAGACTGCGTCAGATGAGCGACGAAAAGAGGAATCGGTTGATAATCAAAACTCAATTGGAAATACTGGAAATGTTTCTGTAATGGTAAAAAAAAAAAAAAAAAAGACTTGCAAGATAGATATCTAATAGATATTAGAATGTAATGGGAGTCGTAGATCTTTCCAGCTTTTTTCCAGGATTGAATGAAAAAGATTCCCCTCATTTATGTGTAGCTCTCTCTTGTATCCAATCATCTGTAGACTGTCACACGTTTAATACTGAAAACTGTCTCACACTCCCTTTACTGTTTTATTAGATCAAGCAGATTGGATTTTTGATCTTTTATTACACCTTGGTCAATAAAAAGAACAACAACATCAACTTGTGAACTGTGGACCGAATGATCTCTGAAATGCTCGGTGTACCTGGAGTCTGTGTTGTACAGGTTTATTTTACATCATGTAAGACATTAAATATCTCAATGGAGAGATGTTTGTCTCACTGCTCATCGGGCAAAAAACACCAAATTCACTGACATTCATTTGTCAGAGGAGAAAAAGATTTTCTTCTTCAGAGCCCATGAATTAGCTTTATTAAATGTCCCCTTCAAAGTAAAATCGTCAGTCGGCAGTAACACAATACCGATCCAATCCTGAAATTTGAACTGAACTGTACTTCAGTCAGTTTTTCAATCAGGGGACTCCAGCAGCAGCGTTGTTCCAGCTCTGTAATTGCCTTTGGTCCCTCCAGCTGTCAGCATCCTGCAGCTCATTCAGAGTGCGGCGGTTTCTCTCAAATCTGCAGGATGGACGAGCAGGTAGTGGATACACGCTGGCTGCTTGTTAGAAGTTCAGAAGTCTGGTGTGCAGGGATTGAAGAGATGAGAGGTTCAATCTAATCTTCAGTCCTGTCTCTCCCTCTCGAACACTGGAGACATGGGGAGATGTGAGGAGAACTCAGACTACAGTTTCAGGACTATTCACTCCTGATTCATGCTGATCAGGGGCCCTTTGTCCGAGGCAACGTCAGGCCGAAATTTTCTGGTAATGTGAGAGTGTTACATATTTGACCTTTGACCTCTCAAACAGCTTTCACACTCATGTGGGCCACTGTGATGATTTGATTGAGATGATATTAACATTTGAGAAAGTCACACCCTAACAGCAAAAGAGAAAGAGAAGGTCAAGAGGTGAGAGATTCTGAGGATAACATTAGCTAGCATGTTACGTCTTACTGGAATAAATGAGAATAATCTCTCACCTCCAGTTCATTCTTTAGAAAATAAAACCAGTGTTGACAGTCTCCACAACTGGTGCTTTCTATCATTTTTCAGTGCTCTGCTTTTGTTTTTTTCTCGCTGCTGCAGGTTGTAATGCATTATGAGATTTATTAAGGGTTTAAACAAAGAACCTTGTGAGGAAAAATGCTGCTTCCCTCCGGCAGATGGAATAATCTATATTTTTACATATCTAAGTGATTGCTAACGTGTGTTATATTATATATACGTTTGGATTCTTACAGTCTGAGAAGGATGAGAAGAATAAATGCAATTGACGGATAACGAGGATTGTTTTTAATCTCTTCACCGAATGACTAATTTCTCCCTCAAGGCCGATGGGTACATTTGTGTCTTCATGTCGTGTATGAGAAGATCACATCTGCATGAGAATATTTTACACGCTGTAATTGATTTCGAGGCTGTAAAAGTTGCAATTTTTTTTTTTTTACAGCGCTGTCTTTGAAGGGCAACATCCTCCCACTGTTCTGTTTTCAAAAAAGCCATGAAATGTCAACCTACACACCTTCAACAGCTGCTCAGAGTGCATTCAGTACATGTCTTTACACACACGTGCACAGCATCACATGCCAAATGATGACGAGAGCAGTGCTTACTGATGACGGTATAGTCTCCTTTAGAGGGAGGATACTTGGAGTCCAGAATAATGTGCCATGTGTGTGCAGCAGCATGGGGGTCACAATGTCATTTATCCTGGAGATTATTTCATTTACCGCCCCCGGCCCGGCTGAATCACTTATTGCATCACAGTCCACCTTGTCACCAAGGACACGCTAATGACGCCATTAAACAGGAATGAGAAATCCTGCAGTGTGTTGCTGCTGCCTCCTAAGTGTGTGTTTGGTCGCTCTGTGGGTTCTTGAGTTCGACACCCTACAGCTGGAGAGTCTTTCACAGATGTTATTAGACTTTTCTATCATCCTCTCACCAGAAAATGTATCCAATATTGACTTTGTTCCCCTCGGTGAACAGCAGCGTAGATGCTCTTTGCGCAGAGTGATGATGATCCCCAGCTGTGGTACAATATGCTGCGAGATGGCCTGAGTCATCAATGTGGCAAATTTGAAACCCACACCATGTGTATGAAAGAAAGTGTCACTCTGACTCCTTTGCAGGAAAAGAGCAGTTTGGTGGCACCGTGACCCCTGGAGAGATGTGGATCTTGGAAATTGACAGGGTTTGTAAATCTCAATATTCAATTAACTTTATAGCTCTTTCAGCTACAGACATCCAGACACTCTGCTCCTCCAATGACTGGACTTTCTCTTTCAAACTTTTTAAGACACGGCGGATGATTTTCAGGACAGCCGGTCCCTGGCGTTTTTCCCTTTAACATAGTGAGCAAGAGCAGAAAAGAGTACTGCACAGCTTCGGATACTACAACATGTGTAAGGAGGACATATCCATAATACTAATGGTTGTGGAATCATTACATTAATATGTTGGATAGCAGGCTCAATAAGACAATTTTTCTTTGGAGTAAAGTGCAGAATTCTCTTTCGGCTACACTTTCATGCTTTCTGCGATGAAGCTAAATTACAACACATCTATAGAAATCATTTACCCTGCAGTCTGGATGGAATCAGAAAAAAATGACATGCCAAATCTGAAGAGAAATGGTAAATGGACTTGAGCTTGTATATTTCTTTTCTAGTCCTCTGACTACTCAAAGCTCTTTTACACCGCATGTCACACCTACACATTCACACACTGATGGTAGAGGCTGCTGAGTAAAGAGACCATCAGAAGTAACTAATCCCATTCATACACATTCATACACCGCAGACAAAGCAGAGGGAGCAACTCGGGGTGAAGTGTCTTGCCCAAGGACACATTGGACATTTTGCTGCAGGAGCTGGGGATCGAACCCTCGACCTTCCGGTTGAGAAACGGCCGACTCTACAAACTGAGCCACAGCCGAAAAAATAGTTAGGACAATAATTACCAACATATGTTCAAATCAAGCGTAATTTTGTTACAGAATTTTTGTCAAAGCAAACTTCACAAGACGTCAGAGATCTTTGGCTGCTCAGTAGAGAACAGGAATCCTTCCTCTTGCTTTTCAGATTTAAAAACATCACGGAGGAACACAGACTGAGTGAACTATCAGGTGAAGTGGAGAATGAATCTCGTTTTCTTTTGTATTGTCATCTTTTATAATGAGTTAAGAACACCTTTGATAAACGGTTTGTTCAAAATCTTTAAATATTTTGGAGCACTCTCTTTCTACTAATGAAGGAGTCTTTGTAATCCTGTTACAGGACGGGGCATATTGTTCATGCATGACACTTTAAATCTGTCGATACAAATGAATAAGTTAAAAGCATCACACAGGCAGCTGAAGGGAAGCAGAACAGCAGCTCCGTGCAACGTGAGCAGCGTCATCGCACGCCCACTCACTCTCTCAGGTTGAAAGCCTGAGTGAAAAGATTTGTACGTTTGAGTTCTCACATGCAGCCCCACTGGGCAATTTCAAGATATTTTCAGGAGGGTAGAGCATGTGCGAGCGTGTGATTGCTATTTTTCCCCACATGCTGTCTAAAAAGCTTGTTTGACAGTACATGGGCACCGAGGCGGTGAGGGAGATCCAACATGGTCAGTGGCTGTGAGGACAACGCTGACTCATTGTTGTCCTGCAGGAATTGTGAACATATAATCAATACCTCAGGGGACTTTGGAGGCACCTGTTCTGCTTTTTTCCAAGTGTCAACAAGGCACCTGAGGAGAGGCCGCAATCCTGACCCGGGTACGCAGGGTTTCTGAAGCAAGTATTGTAATCGACTTCTTGTTTTCAATGAGAAACACACACAAAAAGCTCTGCCCTGACAAGTTTGTGTTTCAGCTGAGCTTTATTTGTGAACATTAAAGGCAGGGTTGGTAATTTCCTCCAGATACACTTTTTAAGATTGTGGTTGAAATTGTCTTTAGGTCCTGACAGACATTAATAACGCATGTGCTCTGAAAAAATGTACAAAGAAAATCCGTCATCTGTAGCAGTTGTAAGCCTGTAAAAACTTCAACCAACGTCTGCCATGAGGTACCAATCTGAAGAACCAATCACACGCCTCCCTTTCTCCCTGTTCGCTCTCTACACCATCCATGCACGAGCCCACACTCAAAGCGATGAGCTGAGGTCCGCTTCTGGACCAACGGTGCTCTGTGCATGTAAGTGAGGGGGCGTCGCTTTCGAGGGAGCACAGAGGGGAGGGGGTGGGTGCAGACGGAGCACTGAGGGAAGGCTACTTTTCAAAAATCATGCTAGTTTTAGAAAATTAAGGTCAGAAATTAGATTTTTGATTAGCATTTCTTGATGTTTTGAAGGAAATCTTAAAATCCTCACCTATTACGTCTGACTGTCATGCCCTCATGACAACATGTCGCACAGTCAAAAAAAGATTCAGTCAGCACATTTAGATACATTAACCAGAAATGAGCAGAAAATCAGCTTTTATCTGCAGCAAAAAAAATCATTTTGTCTTCTTCTATAATGAAAACAGTCGTTCAGTCATTCAGCGACGAGGCTGGATTTGTCAGAGAAATTCTGCTCATGTCTTTATGCTTCTACTCAGAGACAAATGTATTGTAAAAAAAAAAAAAAAAAACTCCCACTCAAACAGCCAGGCCTGTACACACTGTGCTTTCCAATGTCACGCATTAATGTTCCTGTCCGTTGGTAAGCAGGAGAAGCAGATGTGTCAAACTAAATAGATGAATGACAGGCAATTATAATACAACTTTAACTGAGTTGATTCTCTGAGGTGTTATCACTGTTTTTATAATGTAGCTCCACGTGGACCAGCTTATCTTCTTCCACTTCATCAAGCTGCAGCTCCAGGAACCAACATCAACCTTCAGTCATTTCTGACCTCAGATGTCAAATGTAAACACTGCAGGGCTGGTCTGACTGCTATGCTAATAACAAGTCAGTGAGCATGCCCAGACGTAGCCACAGCTCCTCTGGGAGTTTTTCCACAAGGGATAATGCAGCAGCCCATTTGCACCAACCTAAAAAGCCCAATCTCTCACCCTTTGTTATCTTTTACTGGTCAGTAATGAGCGATAACAGTGAGGAAAACACATGTTGAGGAAACTATTTTCTTGGTATTTCTTCGCTCTTCATACAAGAACACTTTTATAACTTTGAAGTGAAGCAGGCACAAATCAAGGACACGTCTGTATTGCTGCTGGGAGGCATTTTTGGGAAGTGACCCCTCCGCCAAACATCCTGTCTGCTGAAATATTCTGTGTGTGCATGGACAGGGCTGCAGCTCAGGACTTTGCTGCTGTGTTTGGATAAGAGGGGAAAAGCCTCTGGCCTCCACATTCACACAATGTTGTCTTTGAATCCGTTTAACACCTTAGACAGGGCGGGACCTGTTTTTATTACCGAAGTTATGCTGCTTTTCATTTCCATCCCCCGAACTCTGATTAGGAGAAACTCCACAGCTGCACTGTTTGAATTTAGAATCTGAGAGTCAAGCTTAACTTTTGTGGCCTAAAAGACAAACCGGATCATACAAGTGTTTTCTGTCACAGCAGACTCCCAACATTTTGAAGTCCACTTATTATTTTTCTTCACACAGGGTTGCTACCAGAAAAATTGAGCCCTGAGGTGCTAATCTGAATGAAATCTTCCTTCATTTCTAAAACACAATTTGTCCGTTCACCCTTCTTTTTGAGCGTTCAGACCGAAGCCTGCAGCTGCTCTGCTTAATTTCAGAGGATGAGTTCTTGTGATGCCTTCCTGACACTTGACAGAAAAATCAAAGGCTACAGCAACACATTTCACCCTGAAATGAAGCTGCAGAGTCTGACGCTATGCTTTAAATAAATGCTAAGTGTAGTTTGACACATTCATAATAACAACAAAAGGGAAGAGGAGAACACACTCTGAAAATAAGTTTCATTACATACTGAGATGCCGATCGGGGTTTCCAGCCAATGGTCATGCTGTGGACGCACGATACAAACGTCCCCACTCCCTCCCGCTTGCTCCTGGTGAATTTTCCTCGATATTTTCCGGTTGCATTCTCACGTCGGGTCACCTATTTTTCACGCGGAAAATTCACAAAGGGGCTGCCAGGAAAATTCCCGGCTAAAGTGGCAGTGGAAAAAAAAGAGTCTGATGATTGTGTTCACACAAGCAGCTCACCCCAAAAAGTTAAGGAAGGTTTTCAGGTGTTTCCTGCTTTCCCCCTCCTATCCTACTGTTTCTGTTTGTATCTGCTCCAGCAGAGTGTTTCCAGGTATCATTGATTGATGTAGAATTTACCGGGTGATGGTTATCACATTTTTGCAGAGGCAACAAATAGTACAAAATTAAATTTGGGGCTACATAACAAATACCCGAATGTGCAAATGTGCAAAAAAACTTGGTGTTGATGAAGTGCGACGACATTGCTCAGAATTATGTAATAGCATGAAAAACACAATTTGCAAAGTGGAGAATAAGTAGATTGTATATTCCGAGTGTGTGCTCAGCAATCTCTGTTATTGCATGAATTGGTAATGTCAGCGCCGTCACCCTCGCTCAGTGATTTACAGTTTCAGCATTAGAGGAGGTGTCAACACCAAAAACAAATGGTCCAGGAGTTAATGTGCTGGCGTGCACGACATGCGAGCTGCATTTTCCAAGGACAAAGTGTTCTGCATTGATTAAAGCCTTTTTTTAATGTTCAGTGTAAAGTTCAGAGTTATAATTGAAACCCCGAGGCTGCGATGAGATGAAACCAGAGGCTGCTCTGGGCTCTGTTGTCGCTCTTGATAAGGGAGGGGGAAGAAGACGGGCTGAACTGGTGGTGAAAGAGGGTTTTTTTGTTTTTTTTCTAGATTTCAACAACTTTATTTGTGCTGTATATGCAGGTGGTGGGCGAGCAGACACACACTCAAACACACACCCACAGTTTTGGCAGTGGAACACACTTGCACACCCACACAAACTGGGGGGGACTGACTAATGAGATGTGTTTGTCTAGATTCCAGCAGAGCTTCCTTTGGCAGTAACAAAGGTTGAAGAGTGTTAATGTTTCACTCACTCTGCCCAGTCAATCTGCCAAGTTCCTTAAAATGCAATATCGGCCTCTCTCTCTCTCTCTCTCTCTCTCTCTTTCTCTCTCTCTCTCAGAGCTAAACGTACAATGACCTATGTATAGTCAGACAGGACCAAACTGAGTATAGCTCTCAGGCCTGAGGCTTGCTCTGTCAGCCCACATGAGTCCAGCTGAGTAATGGGAGACCCTCTCGGTCTGTTGCCGGGTAGAGGCACATCTCCACCCCTCGCTGTGATTGGTGGATGCAGTGTTTAAAGGTCCCACCTCTCGGAAAAGTTGGTGTCTTCTTCTCTGTCACAAATCCTGACAACTGCTCTGTGATGATCCGTCGGCTGTTAAAGTTAGAGAGCACACACGGTGAGGTCACCTGATGAACTTTACTCCACTTTATTTCACACTGATCCAAACTGTGATCAACGCTTTTATCTCCTGTTGATTTCTCGGTGAAAGATGAGAAAACTTTCTTTTGAGGAGACACCGATTTCTACCTGATCAATCCTGATAGAAGATAAACTGACCTGATTAACAACTGAAGTCATAAAACATTTCACCATCGTTGTCGAGGACACACTGTATCACTGTTTCACTCTCACATTACAGATAAAAGATCAAGAAGACAACGGCAGAAATTAAAGAGATCATATTCAAGTTTCCCTATATCCTAGTGTCACCTATATTCTGAAAATGAAAACGCGTTTCTGTTACTGCATCTTCATTTTAAAATTAGCAATTTAATTTGAATTATGATAAAAAATTTAGCGGGGCATTTTTTGAAAATGAAAAAGCAAATGTAATTTTCTTCTTCATTTTAATTTAGTCAAAGAATGTGCATTTTTGAAGTTGAAAACTAAAATGCAAATTAGATAAATTAATCATAATTTTATTTTTGAGTCAAATAATACACCCATATTCTGAAAGTTAAAAAGCACTTCTGTTAATGCATCTTCATTTTCAAATTAGCTTTATCATTTGAATTCTGATCACTAGTCGCTTCCACAAGTTTCAAGCTAACTCAGTCTAAAACGGTTCTTAATGCAACTCAACAAGCCCGACATCCAATTGGTGCAACAACTGGTGTGACCTAGCAGCAGACTGCTATGGGCTAACTATCTCAGGCACTCAATACATACTTTATCTGGTGCTTTCACACATGCACAAAACAAAAATGCACAAAAATGGAGATGTTTATACCCTTCTGTGATTGTTCCCCTATATGCTTTGCTCCGTTCTTCTGCTGATATAAAAGGCAAGATATGTCAGAATAGTGTCGTCTGCCACTTCCGCATTATTCTTCTCAGGTCATGTCTTCCCTCCTGAGAAGAGCCCTCCTACCCGTGCGACAGTCTCACACATGTGGCTCACTGTCTCCCACTGTGACGCACATGTGTGAAGTAGCAGGTCAGGAAGATTTCAGGGGCAGTCCGTGTGTGAAAATGGATTTTGATTATTGTTCAACATAAGGTGGCGAGGCATGATAAAGAAGAAATCTCATTCCTTTTATGCCCATGTTAACAACTGTCCAGTGTATTGACTCCCTCTAATCAGATGCAGAATGTTCCCCGTTAGCGGCAGCCATCTTGGTTTAACCAGATGAGGTTGTAGTTTTAAACATGCTCAATATCAAAAGAGCACTTGTGATATAAACATCATTGACCCATATATAGGCAGCACAGCTTATTGGAACGCATGTTTTATTAATGCTATGAGTTAGTGTTTGGCAGCTGTACATATTTACATGACTCAGCAAAATCTGAGCAGTGGGTGGTGATTCAGGCTATCTGCTCCCTGATCTCCTGCCGCTCTGATGTTCACCATCTGCAGTATGATGTTTTTTTTTTTTTTTTCTGTAGCAGGGTGCACCCAGGTGTGAGATTGCACAATGTAATCTTCCCTCGCACGGCTCCTATGCTCCTGCTGAATGTATGGAGGCTTCCAGAAAAAACTCTATGAAAGAGGAGATGGTCCTGTTGTAAATCTTGTTCACAATAGCTCTGTGTCCTCCTCTGTTTGTGCCATCTGCCCATCCATTACATCACCATCGGTTACTCTCCCTTTCAGCCTAATCCCTCCTTCTTTACCTCTAATTAGTTGGCATTAATATCCTTTCACTCTGTGCTGTGTGAGGACGAAACTGGAGGCTCCATGTTGATGTTGTCCTGAATATTTAATCTCGTAAAAATCAGGGCAGCGTTGATTCAAACAACTGATAATCACGTTACATCATGCAGTAAACGGATGCGCCTCATCTTCTCCCTGCTGCTTAAACCTCTCGTTACATTTTGGAACAAATGCTATTTCAGTTGGATAATCTCCCAACGCTTTTTAAAATGATTTGATGCTGGCAACGGACATAACTTTAAACTACGTATCTTAAAGGCTTAGTATGTGATTTTTCACTCTTAAATATAATATAAATCAAGTATATCCTCTGAAAATAACTCTGTGAGTCATGACTGTCTACAATGGGTGTAACACCCGAGTCCCACTGTCTGTGATGTTTTCAGAGTTTTCCGAGTCCTATCTTCAGTTTGTTTACATCGCCCGGACGGCGGCTGACTCCTCCCCTCGTGTATAAAAGTTGTTTAATTGAGGGACTAGAGAAAAGAAGAATAACATACTGTACTCACTGCTTAACTGTGTTTCTAGATCACACTCATTTCAGGTAAATTTACATGCAGTGTGAAGATACGAGCATAATAAAGATCGCTAGCATTAGCATGCTAACACAACAATGCACCGCAAGTTGTTTTGGTTTCATGCTGGTGCTCAAGGGCGACATCTGTTGGATCAAACAATCGCATATAAAGCCTTTAAGCACAGCATGAATAATAACACATTTGTTTGTTCCTGTTCTGATTAAGTTGTTGGATGCATTTGTCTCGTGTAAACATACATTGCCATATTGTCCTAAAAAAACAGAGCTAAATGTGCACAAACGCTATCAGCTGTAGCAACGCAACTGCTCCGCAAATAGTGAATCTGAAAATCAAACATTTGATCAAACATGCTGACGAGGAAGAGCTGATCTGCTGAACACACAGGGAGAAGCACTTTGGCACAAATACTGGCACAGAGGATGAACTAATACCTGAACGTGTGCACATTTTAACAAGTCTTTAAAGGAGGAACTGACATGAGCAGGTCAGTCTCTTTCAATCAGTTCACTGTGTTCATATTAAAGTCTTGTGTCAGAGTTTTATACATGTCTCCTCAAACACTGTAAACATATATTGTATTTTTTGTGTCCTGATTGGCTCTTTCTAAATGAGTGTTCTTCAATAATACTATATTCCTCTGCCTGGCACTAGCATGGTCTTCCCCCTAAATCAACACACCCACACAGGCATGCTCTCTGTCTCGGACAAACCCTAACCCTAAGAGGAGAGGATCGAAACCATTTGAGGACTTTATGAAGTGTAGAGAGAATGGAGTACTTCTACAGGAGGAAGACTCAGCTTAAGGCTCAGGTGTTTAAAATCAATTCAGACATTGTTTAAAACAACAAACAACCAAAGAGTTGGATGTCAGGCCGACCTTTAGCCTTATGGTGAAGAGCTACAGCACGTCCACCTGTCAAACACATGAGCCACAGCTTTTACTATGCACGCTCCTTAACCTTAATTAAAGCAAAATGGATAATATATAAAAAATAATTAACTCCCGTACTGTGTGAATCAATTCTGCACCTGAAGCGCAGACTGACGACCCAGAGGGAGAAGCGTCAACTCAGTTACTGACTAGTCTTTCTAAAAAAAAAAAACTTGCCCGCAAGAGGAGCTTCTTTATGGCACAACTTCCTTTAAAGGCTTTATATGCGATTGTTTGATCCAGCAGATGTCGCCCTTGAGCACCAGCATGAAACCAAAACAACTCGCGCTGCATTGTTGTGTTAGCATGCTAATGCTAGCGATCTTTATTATGCTCGTATCTTCACACTGCATGTAAATTTACCTGAAATGAGCGTGATCTAGAAACACAGTTAAGCAGTGAGTACAGTATGTTATTCTTCTTTTCTCTAGTCCCTCAATTAAACAACTTTTATACGTTAGGGGAGGAGTCAGCCGGCCGTCCTGGCGATGTAAACAAACTGAAGATAGGACTCTGAAAACATCACAGACAATGGGACTCGGGTTTTACACCCATTGTAGACAGTCATGACTCACAGAGTTATTTTCAGAGGATATACTTGATTTATATTACATTTAAGTGTGAACAATCGCATAAAAAGCCTTTAAACCTCTCTGTGAGAATGAGCATATACTGTAACCTGAGGGAGATTTTTGGAGTTTGTTTCTGCATGTGTTGAGAGTGTGTATTTATGTGCCTAAGTAGCTGTGAGAAGTCCTTCCAGAGATCGGAGGTGATCACAAACAAAACAAACAGAGAGGGCAGTGGACATCTCTCAGTGGAGGAGGTAGTAGTTTGGACAAAAAAATACCACCATGATTCATGTTCATTCTAAGCTCTGCAATAAGTATCGTAATGTAGAAGTAAAGCAGTTGATCTTTGGATGACGGGGAGAAAAAGAGCAGCAGTAAGAATTAACTGTGGCGTTCCTCTCATGTTTTATTCATCAGAGCACATGTTGTTGCTTTTAAAAGATGAGAGTGCTGGAACCCCTAAATCATTTGAGTGCTGACTAAGTGTAGAAGCAGCTGGCCTTTATTCTAATGGCAGTCCTTTAAGATAAAGTAAATAAATTATTTTAAGTGTGTGATGAGGTAAAGTGGACAAGTGCAGGGAAAAACATCAGTAGGTTTCTCAGCTGTTTACTACAAGCAAGGTTAAAGATCTGGAAACATCCAGCTGATTTTTCCAGCTCAGGGAAGGTTCACTGCTGTCCTATCGCAGGTCAGAGCAGACTGCACCGCTGAGCAACGACCACAAGAGTTACTCCTCCGTTTCCACCCTCTCTCTCCATCCGTACTCCCTCAACCACTTGACCACCTGGCATCAGACGGCTCGCTCCCCCTTCCATCTGCTCGGATTCTCAAGCGGAGGGAACGCGGGGAGACAGACGGATGGGATGGAAAAATAGGAGTCGGAAAAGTAAACAGTAAGGTCAGCGCTGAATGCAGCGGAGTGTCTTTATCAGCTTCAGATTAACAGAGAGCACAACATGAGAGCACATGTGATAAAAAATGAGCAATTATTAACTGAAAGATGTGGAAAAGAATCATGTGAGGTTCAGTTTGAAAAGGAAAGTCTGTTGTTTGTTTTGCATTTGGCCCTTCGGTCCAGATGAGACTGACCTGACTATGTCATGGAAGAAGTCCTGCACGTGTGATAAAAGTCAAAAATCAGATGTTGAAGCCTGCAGTCACAGCTCGCTAACACATTGATCGGCATCGGCTTTTTCATATTGATTCCTATTAAAGCACCTTTTCCTATCTGACAGCCGTCCGTCATCTTTTTTACGATTCAATTTAAGAAAGTGGATTTCTCGTTTGAATATGTCCGCAGCGTGTTTGTTCCCCCGTTTCTTAATGAAGTGGGGCCTGATGGAGCATGTTGATGGGACGGCTCTACTGCAATCAAAAAATCACACATGTAGACATAAGACATGCGATGGGTGTGTGTTTTAGCGTGTTGTCAGACATGTGGGGCATGAATGATGTTTGCTTAGCGAGTTGGGCTAATGGGCACAACATGTACCGAGGATTGTTTACCATAAGCATTCAGTTGATGTCAACACAGACTGAGAGGATGTGTGTGTGTGTGTGTGTGTGTTTCTCCCCGTCTGTGATGTCACATTCAGACACATCCTGGTAGTTTAATGTCTCAATTAATCTGTGTGAGCCAGCCCCGTGTGATCCGAGCAGGAATCACTGCACCCCGACGGCCTCTTGCCCCCTCTCTTTCATATTTCCCAGCAGTCACAGAAATGTAAATCAGTGTGTGTGTAAATACAGCACACACATAAAAGGATTTAGCTCTCCCGCCTTTGAACGCATTGTCAGAGGTTGATTGTGCAGAGTGATAAAAGATAACAAGATCCACGGAGGAAACAAACGCTGTCAAACTTTGTTTTTTTTTCTGCATAATGAATTCACTTAGCGTAGCCGCTTTAGCTGCACCTATACAAGCCCCAGTGGTCGCACAGCACTTTAATTAAGTGCAGAGGTGGAGGCTAGGTCGGTCTGTTTGAAGTCAAACATGAGATTACTCTTAAAGACAAACACACACACGCTGGCTACAGTTTGAATAGGACTCACATTTTTATGCATCAGAGTCTCTCTTAAATACTCCCGATGCGTTCAGCTGCAGATTTACGACCTCACCATGTGCAGGGCTCACTGCAGCCGCCGCCGCAGTGTCCCTCACATGATGACTAGTGCCTCGACAAAAGTTTATAAAAGCAGAAATCCGTTCTAGTGCATCCTGCCTCTCTGGCCTGTAGAGTGTCTGGTGAGTTTTTCTATTCCTAGTTTTGCAAATCCAGATGTGGCTTTGCAACTCTGTGACTGAAAAGTACAATTAATAAAGTGTTGAGCAAACAAAGCTGTACACTCACACGTTGTTTGGATTCCTACCTTTATGAACTATTCCAGAAAACACATTTAATTTGAATAATTGTTTGTTCACATTAGAATTAAAGGAGGAGGTGAATTTATTTAGTGGATTTGTTTGCTGTAGTTTTGGTCATAACTGTAACAATAGTGTCCCGGTGAACACCACCATAAATAAAGGAAAAGCAAGAACAGAACAGGTTCACACTGTGAATATTTTTTTAACACGTCTGTGCTTTGAAAATGTTAACTTTGCAAAGTTATAACTCCCTGGAAATGACGACATACTCATACTCATAATAAATCTGAGCAAACCTTCGGCTTATCAGCTGCATTTCCAAAGAGAAAAATCATCTTTTCAATCGGCCTCAGAGTTTGAAAGCTGTACCTTTCCTGGTGTTTCAAAGTATTTCCCTTTTTAAGAAGTCATACAGATTACAATTAGAGTCTCAGAGCGTCTGTACGTTTGGATCCTTCATTTCTTCCGCCATCTAAAACCTATAGGACCCTGCAGCAGTAAAGGCAGAGTGATGAGCTGGGTAGAGGTGAGTCAGTGGACATATTTTACACTTCATATGTTCGCTGCTCTCCTACTCTGATTCATATTAGAGACATAAAGCACAGGGAGAGGGCACTTTTGGACAGGGGTGAGGCGGGTCGGGGCATAAATCCCACAGTGCAGAGCAGATGAAAATAAAATAAAAATCGACTCACACAAACCAAACCCGTTTCCGGAACATCAGCCTTTTTTTCTTTTTTACTCCTTCACTCTCTGACAAACATTTCTGACTCCATTCAACATGTCGTCTTGTTTTGTATTCAGTCAGAGTCTGATGCCCGTTCCTCCGTCCGCACAAAGGCAGCGTTGTGACCTTCACGGTATTAAGGCGTGTCCGTCCAATCTCCCGGTCTCCTCTGGGAGTGTCATAAAGCACACACGCGGCTCTGACACCTCAGGGTGCGAGGCGTAGGGGAGAGAGTTATGATGTGCTGTAAACAAAGAAAATTCTAAACATGAGTGACTGTGCACTGAGCAGAGAGGATATGTTTATGTTCTGTTTCACACAGACTTCACCCTACGACAGTCCCTTTATGATCTACGGCCACTGACGTGTCTCAGGGATTTAATTCATAAACGACAGGTCACATTCAACATTCCTGCAGTTTGATTAAAGGAATGTCTTACCATTGGCTGGTGAAGTTCAATTAAAATCATATCTTGTTGAATATTGCAATAAAAAAGCTCATTTGTGGGGCGCTGGTGGCGCAGTGGTTAGTGCGCGCGCCCCATGTATGGAGGCTATTGTCCTCAAAGCGGGCAGCCCGGGTTCGAATCCGGTCTGTGGCTCCTTTTTCCGCATGTCATTCCTCACTCTCTCTCTCCCTGATTTCCGACTCTATCCACTGTCCTATCTCTCTAATAAAGGCACAAAAAGCCCAAAAATAAATCTTTTAAAAAAAGGGGGAAAAAAAGCTCATTTGTTTCCTGTTATTGAAAATAACACTCAATACTTTGCATCAACCTTTTTTGTTATTTCCTCACTTTTGATCGTACCTCCACCCCATGAATTATCAATGTCGAGAGCTCTAACATCAGGACAGGCTCTTTTCCTTTTTTTCAGGTGAAGGTCATTTAAGTTTAGGTTCACCTGCACACAGGACATGACCTCAGTCTCAAAGATGATGGTTTTCTGATTGTAAATGGTAAATCGACTTGAGCGTATATAGTTCTTTTCTAGGGGTCTTTGGGGTTAAGTGTCTTGCCCAAGGACACATCAGACATGTATCTGCAGGAGCTGGTGATCGAACCCCCGACCTTCTACCCGACTCTACCAACTGATCCAGAGCCGCTCCATTGTACCTGTACATTCCCAGCAACTTAATTTCTTTGCAGACTTTCTCACTGTTAAGCTGCCTCCTGCAGGGCTGAAAAATAAAGCCAGAGGTTTTAGTAAATAATAAGTGATTCTCAAGAGTAGGGACAAATCCAAGTTACATTCTTGATAAACAGAAGGCCATTTTTAATTCCGATAGATGTGATGTTTGCATGCTATAAGTGCTGCACCTTCCCTTTTTATTTACACCGTCTTATTTCTCCCTGGCTATTTAGAGCTTCAAGTTACTCACTGGTAGAGAGGTTAGGGCTTTTTTTGGATCAGTGCTGGGTTTCTTCAGCACCAACAAGCAGATATAATTAGCTTCTCCGGCTAATATGGACAGAAATAAGAGTGCAACCTGGTTGTGGCATTTATTGATGCAGCGGTCGGCTTCCATCTCATGTTTACCGAGTCAACACAGCACACAAAGTGCAGTCTGTCTGCAAAGAGAGAGAGCATAAATAAACGGGCTGTGGGAGCAAATGTTCTTCATGGTCATTAATCAACAGTCATTTCACCGAAAAATGTCAATGTGCAGTATTTTGTGTGGATGAATGGTTACGACTCTGCGGCCGTACATTTGCAGCGTTTGTCTTCACACTTGCATGGTGTTCTAAGAATGTGTTCATAGCTGATAAAAATTATTCCAACATTCTCACTTATTTCTCTGCCAACGCTCGGAGCTGCAGGCTGTAAGGAGCCAGAGAAGCCCTTATAGTAAAGCATAGCTGTGATGAGGAGGGAAAAGAGAGAGTGTTACACAGCCCGAGTGTGTGTCCTAGACTCCTCCAGTTCACTTCTGTCGTGTGAATATTTGCCTTTTTGAGAGCCAAGGCAGCCTGCAGCTTTCCCTTAAAAGGTTTAGTGTCCAGAAAGGAAATGAGAAGAGTATGAGGGGGGGATAGAGACATATTAGTGAGGAAAGGGGATACAACATTTATAAAGGAAAAATAGAAAATATTTGGGAGAGATGGAGCTCTCAGGGGGAAAAGGCTATGAGACATGAATGACAATGACAAGAGGAGATGGTGGAGAAGAAAAGATAAGTGTTAGGGAGAAATAAAGAAAGGAAATTAGGGCCCCGACCGATTTGAGATTCAAGGCGCCGATACCGATATCGGCATTGTAGTCCGTTGTTATGATACGAGAAGACCATTTTCACACCGCTGTCGGTCACCACTCGAGAGCTGGAGATAAATGAAACCTCCAAACAGCCAATCAGAGAGATTCCTCTCACCGACCGCCGACGCTGATTCAACATGTTGAATCGGCCAAAAAAAGGCAGGCGGGGGCCGACGGGTAGCGACACCACAAAAACAACCGCACACCGACAGTCCAACTAGGACCGACGGCCGACAATAGTGTGTCAGGGCCTTTATATTGATGATGCTTGTTATATTGCACATAGCGCCCTCTGCTGGTGAAAGAGAAACTCTAGTGTAATACAACGTTACTTAAATTAAATGCTATTTGACTGGGAAATAAAATCGAGTAAAATCGGCGTATATCTGCAATAAAATGAGCCGATAACGATACTCACTGGATACGCTAATATCGCCCGATATTATCAGCTGGCTCATGAATCAGTCGAGTTCTAGAAAAAAGTCTATCCAATAAAAATAAATAAAGATGATTCAGCAGTCAGAGAGAAAGCCACCACTCTCTCTGCTGATAAAAAGTCAAGCGAGCTGGCATACTGCTAATCTGAAGAGATTAGCTGCTCTGCCAACACCCCCACTGTGCAGCTAGCTGGCACATTCACAGGTCAAACTATCAGCCAAATAATGCTGTCTTTACTTTAACCAGTGAGTTCTTACTATATCACTTATATTATGTCAGCACTGTAGATCATTTCTTATCACTGATCAAAAGAAGTTTGATATCATTTTTATCTGTGATATCACCTGCAACGGGTCACACAGATAGGACAAATTAAACATGAAAATCAAATCCAGCAAGTTCCCTGTTTTTTCATATCCCTTTTTATTTTTTATTCAGTACGCTGACAGACCGCAGCGCACACGGAGTATGTGGAAAATGTGAGTTAGGTTGAGAGAGCATTTTTCTAAATGGTGACCACCATTGTTGGGCTTCAAATATGCGCTTCAGAATCCACTGGGTGACGTCACTGAGACTACATCCATGTTTTATACAGTGAATAGAAATCAACGTTTTTTGGATTGCCAGAATGATAACAAAATGAATGATACATGGATCCTTGTAGGATGGATCCTCTTTCACTCAAACTAATGCACAACCCAGCAAGAAGAAGAAAACTGTTTTGAAAGAAACCCTTTATCATCCTCACTCCATTTCAAGATGCTAAAGCTCTATGAGACCTGTTTTTTTCAGAGTCGTTTAAAATCCTTCTTCTGAATGGTGCTCCTCTCTGATGCTCTATGACCTACACACACACACACACACACACGTACCCTTCAAGGATTTTTAACAGCCCCTTTACTTATCAGAAATATTGACAGAATGAGTCGATATGGACTAAAAAATTAATGGAGAGTGACTGTGTGGAGGAGGCGAGATGTGATGCCCCGCTCTCAGGTGCAGAATGACAGGTTTCAATTAGAGCCAACATGTTTTTAGGTTGGAGGGTGATCATTGAAGGTCACATGCTGTTAGGATGTCTTCGATCGTGAAGGAACGGAGCACTACTTGATAATGATTTTCTTACTGCAGGTATTGATATTCAGCGCCATGCAGTTCATCTAAGGGATGGACTCTTTGGTTTGCCTTTAAGGATCATATTTGGTGAAGATCGTCATCTGAAGACAGAAATAACGCAGGGATGATATTCAATTAGGTGTACTTTCTGCTAAATCCCTTTGGTTAAACTGTCTGTGGTGTTCATTAGCATGCTGTCCTCGGGGAAACAGTCAGCAGAAATGTAAAGATGATGCGCTGAAAATGAGCTCAAACATGCAAAAACAGAAATCACAGACCGGCTCCCTGTAAGACGCAAAAATTGCTTTTCTGCAGATTCTAACAAACAGGCTGTGAAAGACAATATGACCTCACAGAGAACAACTAGCATATCCTAACATTGCATATGCATTATTAATGTACATTTCTGCTGTGTCTCTGGATGCAAAGGCATAGGGAACAATTAAAGAGGTTGATATTAAAGCCATGGATCAGTGCAGCTCCTGTAGCTCACAGCGTGTCTTTATACTCTTTGGGGACATTCTTAAAAGTTCACTGTTACTTTCTATTAATAACTTTCTCTCTTGTATAAGCTGGAGCTAGCTTTGGTGACAGACCGCGTCGAGATGACCCTAATCCCCCTCCCACTGTGGGTCACTGTCTTGTCCAGCAGAGCAGCTCTCTGGCTGTCACATTGAAGCACCAATCCGTTGTATTCTTAGACCCCGTGGCTAGCTTGTTCCCATGGCCCCGGTGGCGATTAGCCTTACTATTCAAAGCTACTCTCTCAAGCTCTCCGTCTCCTCAGCCGCTCCCCTCCAGGATGTGACTGGTCAAATACTCTGCTCGGTAAATCTACCTCAGCTAATCTAAGCAGCTGATTAGTATGGTGCTGTGGGACAAGTGTGTGTGTTTGTGTGTGTATCATCGTCTGTGCACAAATCATGTCCAACTTATTGAGCGTCAGGGGTCTGCTGCAACCCAACATTCACACAAATAGTTAATAAGGCACCCAAAATTCAGCAACCTTGAACTTCCAGCAGAATCAGTGCCCACCTTTCACAATTACGTGTTCCTCTCTCACATAACAAACAAGTACAAGTTCTGCCGCCCACAGATTTTTGCATTTAAATTTCAGAAAAGGCTGAACCTCTTCACCAGTAGCCATGTCTGAGTCTGAGTTGAAAACAATCCGTTCACCTTTGGGATTAATTAAAAAAAAGTCTGGATCTAAGGTTCTTTACCCTGCAGAATAATGAGAGCTGCCAAAGAGTGCGGACGACAACTGGAATATTTAAATATGTGATACTCAAAGACACAAAGAATTATTTAAGAAGGCATGCAGAATGAGGTGGACCGGATAATTAAAGGTAAGGATCAAAAACAGGATCCGCACACTGTATTAAAAGCCTCCAGCTACTTTAATTGCAAAAGCAACGTTTTGATATGACAGATCTTTTTTTAGGCACAAACTGTTAGATTGGCTTATGGGATGGGACAAGATTCATAACTTTTTTTTATTGTTTAGTTAATCAGTCACTCCCTGCTAAGTGCTAATACTAACTCTCTATCTCAGTAGAATGCCAAATGGAGCAGCAAGAAATTCAGCCAGTAGATCCTGAAGTATGTACTAATTCACAAATAGACTTTGAATCATGAATCCAGAAAATAGATTCTGAATCGAATCGTGACCCCAAGAATCGAAATCGAAATCGAATTGTGAGACACCTAAAGATTCCCAGCCCTGTTGGCTTATTGTCTACTAAACAAGTTCTTATATTCCCATGCATTTCACCGCGGGTGGTTATTTGGCATTTTAGGTATTTGCTGTGATATAAAGACAAGTCACCCTTTTAAGACGATGCCCAAAACACTGCATGGAGTTTTGTTTGCTGGCTTTATGGGAAATCTTTTCTCCATGAAATAACAAGTTTACACAACCAGATAATGATGAGGCTTGCAGCCATTGCCTATACAGACCAAACCACACACACACGCACGCACACTCAGGTCTCAACAAAACACCGTTTACATAAAGGTCTCATCCTCTGATTTATAATGTGATATTAACTTAGCTATCATCACTCTGCAGCTGAATCAAGGTGACACTCACTTCACTCTCATCCACTGGAGCCGTTCCAACCAAACACAAGAGAAAACTGCTGTTAGGAAAATGAAATGATTGTTCAGCATTGTGAGGAGCTCAGCAGCACCCCTCCACCCCCCCAAAAAAAGAACATTAAAACTGAGTAAGCGTCCACATTCCTGTGAAGGTAAAATCTCCCAGAGGGCCTGAGGGTTGGAGGTGTTCCCTACACCTCAGTGCACGAGAAGTTTCACAAACACTGACATTTCACACCCAAACCAGCTCCTGCTTCGTTAAAAGGGCATTGTGCAACAAACCAGCAGGATACAAGAGGAACAGGCAAACACTCAAAATCATGCAGAGACTTTTAAGGAGCAGATTTCAAAGCAAGTTCATCAAGCAGTAAACCAGCAGCTCTGCAGAACCAAAAACAAAGACCACAGCCCGACAGCTTGGATCAGAGCTTTGCTCGACTGCTGCCAAGCATCAACATAAACCATAAAATGCTATCTTTATAAAACAAAGAAGACTCACATAGCAGGGGGGGCTGCATGTCTTCTTCACTTTTTGGGTTTTGCCTTTAAAGAAGCCGATATCAGTTTCCTTCCATGCACACATTCATTTTAAAAATTATTTCTTATGCTTCCTTCTACCTGCCCCACAGTCAGTGGTCTTGTTATCATTTCTTGTCTTTGGGGTGTAAAGTTGGTGCTTCTTACCAGAAAATGTTCCACTAACTTTGTCTCACAGTTTCATCTTATGTTAAGTGTAATTCAAAAATTCTCAGTCTACTTATATGAATTGTTTGAAAGGGCACATGCTCTTCTTCTTCTTTTGTGTCTCTGGCAGTCTGGAGGCCTTGCGGCACATTGCTGCCTCTCACTGGTCAGTCCTGGTATAGTAACTCTGTAATCCTGTGGCAGATATAGGAACCAGGACAGCTCTCACAGTCTCTGCTCGGTTCTCAGGGGGATTTAGGAGACATCTCAGTGTTACTCTCTGAATTCTAAAACATGATAAAGCAGTGTGTGTAGCTGTTGTGACATTAAAGTACATGTTTGCAGGTTCTGCAGAATTCACCCTCAGGCTTGTCTTTGCCAGATCCCATGTGAATCCCCTAAAATGCCACATGCATCAAACAAAAGCTTTGAATACTTCCTGGTCAAACCACAATGCAACAAGAAGGGGTAAACAAATGAGACTAAATATCCTATAAAGCATGTCAGTAAGATCAATATTTCAATTAAGGCATTCAAATGGGACATTTACTGGAAAATAAAGTGTTCAAGCTTGAACTCATTTCCCAAGGCTGGTTGGAAACAAATACAGAGACAGAAAAACAGCATCCTCCCCCATCGTAAAGTTAAACTTCGTACGGCCCTTATTCTTAAAAACCTGGTGGAGCATGGGGCATTCAGGCGCACGTGTTCATGAGAGCATCACCCTCAACTCAACTAGGAAGTGATCCTCGGAGAGAAAACATGTTAGTTATCGAAGCGGACGAGGAAACAAATACGTTATTGATGAAATACTAAATGTAGAACGTGTATCGACCAATTTCAGCGGAACCTAATCTGAGCTGATAAAAACATATCACAGAACAAATATTCAATAAAATGAAAGATAAAAGAGTTCTTCATCTTCTTCTTCTTGAGGGAGTGTTCGACCGTCCCTCTCAGGGGAACACTGAGACATCCCCGATGCAAAAACAAAGCGGTCCTGTATCCTGAGAAGGTTAACCTTTCACTTCCTTGAGGTGTGAGCTCCATGCATTTTGTAAATGTTTTTTGAAATATCATCGCATGAAACTGGATCCACACATTCTCCGCTGCAAGCACACCAACACAATATGTGACACTGCACTGTATTGATTTCCAATCTTTCATCAATCTACTCCATGCAATCACATTCTGTGAGGTCTCTGCCCTCATAAAGACCAAGGTACTGTGTCACATAAAAACCTGGATGCTCCTGCACACAGAGCTGACCCTTCATCAGACGAACCAGCTCCTCGCCTCGACCTGTCATGAAGGAGACGGATGTTTGCGAGGCGCCCCCAGGGGTCACGTCTCCATGCTCCAGCACCGCAGTCCAACCGTCACAGAAAACACACGAGTACATGCAATTCCCCTCTGCTCTGCTGTCTCTGTGCGTCCTGTAAAAGTCAAGAGGCTCTGTAACTCGTGCTGTATTTCATGTTTGAGTCCGTTCAGGTTCACATGTTTTAAAGATCTCAAGATGTGCTTGAACATGCAAGAGAGGGCAACAAAATGAACAAACTAAAGAAGAACTTTGGAAATTTGTAAGGTGTTTTTGTGGGCTGTCTTAATGTAAAAGAAAATCAACAACACAAATGGAAAATGATTTATTGTAAGAGAGATATAATAAAGAGGTAGAGGTAGGAGATGTGCAGGAATGGTGTGCTGAGATACACAGAAACATAGGATGAAGGAGAAACTGCCAAAAAGGACAGAGAGATAAGCAGGAGGTGCATGAGTTCACACAAGAGTGAATATTTCATGACGCAAGAAACATCTTATCAAAAACAGAGGCAAAATCACAGACCTGTTTTTTAAACCCAGGAAGACAAACATCTAAAGGAATGCTTTTATGAGAGTTCAAAGCGCTTATATCATTGGAGGATTATCTACGGTGGTCGACAAGGGGTTTCCAGTCCTGGCCGACAATTATTGCAGCGTGGACACATGAAGCGAGTTCAGCTTGGACTTGCACATCGGGGATGAGACAGCTGAGCGAGGGTTCTGTCAGAGCAGCCCTGAGATGTCTGGAGCTAATGCTAGCTGCAGGGCTAACTGAGCTGTTGCTAACTCACTGCTCTGTATTTGACCCCGGTCACTGCGGCTTTGGACTGTCGCGAGTATGAAGTTATTTTTGAAAAGGCCGATAAAAATGTCTTGAAATATATTTTTTTTAATTATATGAATTATTGCAGATTTTCACAAGAAGGGTTTTTCATGAAAATACTTTCTGTCCTTAATGCATGGAGGGCTTTCACTGAGCTAAAAATATAAATATGTGCAGCATGCATTGTCTGCTTGGATCCACAATTTCATCCAACTGGCAGGTTATCTGAAGCGAGTGTGTTTCCATAAAGACGTTTTCCTCACACACATGTGAAGGGCATGTGTTAAGGCGGTTTTAAAAAAGGTAAATATGAAGTTAATATTCAGATTCATGTTCTACTTTTTCCATTCTCTCTACGAACTGGCTGAGAAATCAATCCCCTTTCACCCACACACATTTTTATCGTTTACGTCCAAGTTCCTTTATGCTCTACTTAAAATGTCCTTCCACCCACATCCTATGTGTATTTCTCTCACTCATACACACACACACACACTCGGATACTCCCTGATACTTCACGTTGCTAAAGCTGGACAGAGGTTGTCATGGGAACACTTTGACAGTTTTCTTGGCTCACTCGTGCAAAAACACAGAAACTCGATCAGGAGGCGGAGAGAGAGAGAGAGAGAGAGAGAGAGAGAGAGCGTGCACGTGTGAGACAGCAGGGCAGCAACTTCAATCATCAAGAGACATCTGTGACGGGCAGGTGAACACAATGAGTTCTGTTTGTGGGCGAGTTATCTCTATTTATGTGTTGGATTGTTGAAAAGTGCTCATAGACAGTGAGCACCTGCAGAGTCTGGATTCATCAGATATCACAGGTCTCCAAGTAGCAACTGCTTAGTGGAGATGCCAGAATCAGCTGAGCACCAAAGACATGTGTTGCTCTAACAGTAAATGATTTGCAGACTCAGTGTCTCGGTTGCGATTTGTCGGCTAGCTAGTGCATCGCTCAGTCTGTCTTCCCTGTCAGAGATTTATGACTCGGCCTCACAACCACAAGCCTGCCGCTGCAGCCAAAGATGCTCAGTAATCACATCATGGTGCACGACAGCAAAATATTTCCTCATGCATTTTCTGCTGTGTTAATGTAAGTGTGGGATGGTGTGTGTGCTCCAGAGCCAAGTAAACATACATTAACATCCGCTTCCACGTGCAGGGGGGGTCAGCTCAGCTTCATTTCTGATTAATTTATAGAAACCAGGAGCGTGTACATAAAATGCATGTTTCTGCTTTTTTTTTAAATCATGCTTTCTCTTCCAATTGTCTCTGTGACATCAGAAATACAAACGCTATTTGTCTTACTGATGGCTGATTTCTCACACACTAGTAAGTGTAGCTGCAGGCCATCGTCTCTGTGTCTACAGCTGTCACTAAAAGACAGACCCAAATACATAAACGGCTATATAATGGAAATATAAACAAGGTTCAAGGCAGGTAGTTGGATACTGCAGTAGATCGCTGTGTGTAGTTACAGCTGGGTGAAAACAGGGATTTGTTTGTGTGCTTTAACACAACATAGCAGCTACATTACAAACCACTGTGAGGTCCTATTAGACAAAACAAGACCAGTTTCCAGGCAACCACCCGAGACTCCAGCATTTTTACCGGGTCAAGACGAGAAATAGTTGTTGGAAATAGATGATTTATCACAGAACTGTAAAACAGAGATTGTTCACTTTGAACACCGAGTTGTTTCTTTACATTCATACGGATCCATGCGTGCTGTTCCCACCGTTCAATCTGATTGTGGCAACGTGTATGAGAGTGGGTAGGAAAGAATCTTTAACCTTAGATATACAATTTTTAGTTAAGGTGACTTTAACACAAACCCAAAAAATATGCACAACAGGGAGTTTCACCCAAGGATTTTTTTTAATTTTAAGGTATCAGTTTTATAAGGCACTCAGGTTTGTTACACTAAGAGGCAAGAGACGTGGTTCAATTTATCAAAAATAAAGGATGTTTTAATACAAAATGGATTAAACTGCATTATAAAAACACCAAACACACAAGGACGTCGAGGGCGAAAGGGAGAGGAGCGCGTCATGCTTCCTGTATGCTCGCGCTGCAGGAAGATACAGGGCTGCAAGACACGTTATGATGAAACATCGCATAGGACGCAAGTTAGCTACATGCTAACATACCTGAACCGATGGCAGCAAGAGGAAGGAAGTGAGGCGGGCAAACCAAAGAGTAAGAGGGAGAGAAGACGGACACGCCTTCCCTTTAAAGAGCGCGCCGGCCCCATTGAAAGAAAGGCAACACAGACTCACACATTAAGCAGGGATGACACATATCATCCTTATGCTAAGCTAAGTTAGCATGCTGAGGCTGGCAGTATTTCATACAGACATGAGTTTGGTATCAATTATTATTTACTGATGATATTCTAATATAATAATTTGACTATTGAAGTAAGAAAGCAAACAAGCACATTTCTGTATCATGTTAATAAAGAAATGTCACAGTTCAGACTCCAGGTGTAAACACTGAATCATGACGGTGATGTTGCACGAACAACAACAACAACAGTACATGCTGGTAGATAACAGAAGAGATAAACACGTGATCATTGTGGCTGTTATTGTCAGCCAGCTGTGACACTTAGATAAAAGATAAAGATAAGATAAAACAGTAAAAGTAAATGATCCGAGCCGTTCGACCTTTGTGCTTTTCTTATTTAACTCTGCTGCTTCGCTTGCATCTTTGATACATTTTACCTAGACGTACTTAAGGAGCGTCTTCATCAGCTCTTTGGCCAACATGAGCTCAACCAACTTACTGCCCCTGCTGAAGGCCGATAGCTTAAACCATAGACACTAATTATTTAAAGAGTGTTGCGTCACTGCCTCATTGTGCACTTTCCTTTCTGCTGATAGAAATCTGAGAAAACTGACCTTCCTCCTCTCCATCGTTTCCCTGCAACCCAATATGAGTCTGAACTATTTGAGCTTTTTTTTTTTTTTTTGCCACAGTTGCTCATTTCTCCACCATAAAAAACTAACCTTGCAACATGCAGTCCTACATTGGTTCATCTTTTCTGTGGTCTAACATGGACACGCTGCAGCTGAATGCTCTCATTTCATGATAAGGACGAATGGTACACAAAGAAGGACACATGTTTACAACACTACAGGCCACAAGACAAGCATGGACATGTGTCAGTCACGCACTCTCTGATGATGGAAGATGTCAATATTTCCCCGAGCCTCTCTCCGGGGGTCTTCACATGAGAGCGAGGAGGGCCCAGAGGAAAGGTCAGCCCCGGCTCAGAGCGGCAGCTCGGCCACATCAGACGCAACACTGAGGGATCAAAAGGGAGGATGTAGCCCACCAGTGAGACCTCACAGCGGGATCTCAAGGAGGACTGACGCTGGAGGAAGAGGTGGAGGAGATGGAGGATGAGGAGGGATGACAGAGGGAGGAGGAAAAGTGGGGACGAGCTTGAAAGTGAAGGGAGGAGATGATGGCTGTTTTTAGAGATGACATGGGCAGGAGGTTTGGATTTGAATAGAATAGCACATATTATTTAGAGCTAATGAAGCTAATGATAGCTACACTGACTCATAGGGAGAAAACGTTAGTTAGCAATCTATGATCCCATCGTGTTAAAGTCTGGTGAAGGTTTGGATTCAGGTGCTGATGGATAATATGTTGAGTGGGACGTTGGATCTCTAAACATAATTTTACAGACAACAGATATCTAAGTTAAGACTTTCATTTCCTTTTCCTGGTTACTGTTTACAAATACGCAAATTCAGAGCCGGTGAGCCCGTCTCTGGACTGTTTGATACAACGGCTGATGCTAAGAGGACGTTTTTTTTAAATGTTTTTAACCAGGAGAAACCGCATTGAGATTAAGAAACTCATTTAACAAGAGTGTCCTGGACGTTGACGGATGAAGCTAAGAAGAGAAAAAGAAAGAGAGAGTGACCAACAAGAAGTAGAGCATACATCCCTGCAGATATTATTGAGAACAGGCTGCGAGTAGTTAAGTTGGGTCGGAGCAGCTTGAGCTTGCTCCTGAAAAAAATACATTTTAAAAAATGTTCAATGATTCATCTGAGAATTTAGTTGCAAATAATTTTGTCATCAAATCAGATTCCTCTGACTCCAGGCTCAGTTTCACCCGGCTTCAGGGATTTTTTTTGGCTTTCATTTATGCTACATTCATTTGTGTTTGAAGAAATAGCTAACATGGTTTTAACAGTGCATTAAGCATTAAGGAATTGAACTTGCTTGGTTTGCGGTCTCTGAAGCTTTGCACAGCCTCATCAAACATGTTTTTCTCTCTAGAACCAATGCTTCAGCTCTTTTGTTTACATGCGTTTAGAAAACATATAATGCGGGAAAGTAAAAAGTAGAATGACTGTCAGAGATAGTGAAGAGCTTCTCGTGGGAGAAAACGACCGCCAGGCCTATGAATCATAAAAGTCAAAAGGGAAAAAAAAAGAGAGTGAATCATGAAACTCAAATCATCCAGCTGCATGCATATGAAAAATATGAGAATGCAAATTCAAATGGAAAGAAGATAGAAGAGAGAGAGCGATAAGCGCAGGGTGTCTACGTCAGCAGTGGGAGAGTAAGCAGACCCTCGGGGCAGAGGGGGATAAATAAAGGAGTGAGGAGTGTGAGTAGCATCACCCTCATCTCCCCTGCTGCTGGTGGCTCTGTCGCCGGTCATGCTCTGTTGGGTGGTGATGTCACTCAGATGGTAGAGAGGCTCGTCGACCCTGCCCACCACGCCGCAAAGGGAATCGTTTGTAATCAGTATAAAATATCTGTGAATGCAGCGAGCAAAATGTACTTGTAAAGTATCAGTAAATGAGATGAACTAACTCATTTAGATCATTTCAAGACGCTCAACAAGTACATTTGACAGAACCAAAGTAGTTGTTACTCTCCACCTCGGGTGTTTTCTTCCTCTTCTTGGTGTGGCTGTATGTTTCCGTGTTGAGAACAATGAGCTTTTTCTAATATCAAGAAAGAGAAAGAGGACAGCACGGTGAATATTAGATTCAGGTTTCCTCCCATTTCACAAACGAGGTTAAAGCACAACTTCAAAAGCTCTGACTGAAGGGAGAGAGGGAGAAAGGGAGAGGGGGGAGAGAGAGAGGGAGAGAGAGATTGGAGGTTTGCACCCATATATAACCTCTGCCTCACTGCCAGCCAGCTCATGGTGTCACGCTAAACTGTGCCCCTGCTCTCAACCCCACTTCTGTCCCCTCAGCACTTTAGTCATTGGCTATAAATAGGAACACACACACACACGCACACACACACACACACACACACACACACACACACACACACCCCGGCCCTCTCTGTGTATTTTCTCACTGAAGAGATTTCAGCTGCGATGAGGCCTCACCTGCAGGCTCGTGTTGTGTTTATGGTCCTCGCAGCACGCTCGGAGAACGCCTTGCTGCTCCGCTGTGTTGGCTCAGAAAATGCTTAGCCCGGCCCATCACAGTGAAATACCGAGCAGCTCCACAGGAGGCCAAAGGCACTCTCACCGGGACCGAGGGAGGCCATTAAATCACAAGCCATTACAAACACACACACACACACACACACACACACACACACACACACACACACACACACACACACACACACACACACATGCACACATGCACAAACACCATTTCAGATATATTTCCTGGTTCAGTATCAGATTAAAAAACCATCCTAAGACATGTATGCAGAATATTTGTATTTCCTATTAACTGTTTAAATTTGAACCTGTTTGTTAGCTGACCCGCCTCGAGTACAGCGTTCTGACCGAGTTGGTTTCTGAAGCCACAATGGCCGTGTTTGGACGAGATGGTGAAGCTGCAGAGGAGTGAGGGGTCATCAAAGCCAAACAGTAAACACCAACTACTAACTGATTCACTAGAAAGAAGGCTAGTTAGCCAGTGTGTTTCTTAATAAAGTGTGTAGCAATAATGCATGGGCCAACTAGCAGGCAATAGAGTAAGTGCTATCAGATGGGGCCCTCTCAGGGAGGTGTTCTACTGTCATTGCCAAATTTGCACATTTTCAGTCAATGCTGTGATTTAAGGTTTGTCCGGACCTACTGGCTCGGGGCCCAAAGCAGTTCCCTGCCTTGCCTATTGACAAGCAGCGCCTCTGGTTGTCACCGTAAAAAGAGCCAAATATAGGCAAACTTTCCCCTAGTTGTGCAAGTTTCCCACAAGCACCCCCCTCACCATCACAGCTAAACATTTCTGCATTTAGAACCAGTAACTAATGTTTGAAGAACATTTTGTACTTTTCTCTATCCGCTCACACAGGTAGTCGGGATCAGCTCTCCTCTTGCAGTAACTCAGCTTTACTGCAGCACCAGCTCAGGTTTTTTTTTTTTTATAGTCTCAAGAATCCCCCGTCTGAGCCACAACACACGCTGTGACGTCAGAGAGCGCTCTACGTGTGTGCAGGCCTCGCTGTCAGCCCCCGCACGGCTTGTGAGGAGGAGGTGGGCACAGAGGGAGAGAGAGAGAGAGAGAGAGAGAGAGAGAGAGACGGGGGTGGGAGGTGGGCTCTACGCTGTGATGTAATTTCATGGAAATTGTTATGTGTGGTGATGCTGCAGCTGACGGGAGCTCTGAACAAGCACAGCCTCCTACTGGTCGAGGATAAAAAAGCAAACAAAAATAAACAGTGCACAGATGAGAGCATCAAAACAAGGGAAATATGATGATTGTGTCTCCACGTGCAGCAGTGTTTACATACATATTAAGTCCACATTTATAGCTGAGGGTTCAATCTAAATGTGATGTATTAACAGTTTCTATCATGCTAAAGCTACGCTAGTCCTGCTAGCTGTAAGCAGGATGATAAAAACTTAAATGTCACCTGTTACAGTGATCAAAGGGTGTCCTGTGTTTAAAAGATCAGACATGAGACTCATGATCCAATGATGTGACCGCTGAGGAACAGAGAGGACGCTTCAGCATGTGTTATGGGATAAACTTACAGCGCCATCTGGTGGATACAGGTCAGCTGTTTTGTCTGGAGCCATCCAAATGTCTCTCATTTGAGTTGCTTATCTTTAATCCTGAATGTCATTAAACCATGGTTTACAACTGCAGTAATTAGTGGGCTGGATTTTAATGACAGAATCTACAGCGTACAGTTAAATTATAAAGGCGAGACGCAGGTGAAGATAAAAGTGCATGGCAATTATTGTTTTTCCATTTGCATGTTTTGAGTGTCATCAGTGTACCGCAGGCAGCCTATACCACCAGTGGCGTTTCTAGAGTTCGTTGGGGCCCCAAGCAAGAAATATTTGGGGGCCCTTCAACCAACATTTATCACCACTATGTCTGCCAGTGTCCCAACGCTCACTCCTCTTCCTCTTCCTCCCTCCCCCCCCCCCCCCCCCCCCCCCACCAAACTGCTGTTTTCAGACTTTGTTTGAAAGTGTTTTGAAATATGGATTTGTACACAGACATCCTGTGCATGACATTTATTTTTCCCTTTAAAGGTCTGCTGATTGTTTTTATAAAAGAAAATGTTTCAGACCTTTGTAGCAACGTTCAGTCAAAGGGGAAAGCAATTTAAACTTAAAGATATTTAGACACACAAGCAGAAACTTCTCCATGAAATTGATTTTAATAGATTGTTAAAAATAAGGCTATGATGCTATTTTTAGCAAACATTGACCAGGAGGAACCACCGTCATGGTGTCCAGAGGAGGCGGTACAGTGTGCAAATGTGACCGATCTGACGGCGGTACAGTGAGCACACATACACCGCAAATCTGCAGAGTCAAACACACACAAACTAATGTGTCCTGCTTCCACATGTACACACAAACACACCCCACCCAAAACGGCGGCGCACACACACACAGAGACTGAGCCGAACACAAAGCAGTACTCTCTTTAGACAAACATGCATAGCTTAGTACATGGAGGTGTTATCGCTGCACACTTTGAGTTCATGGTTTGTTAAAAAGTTCCAACAAGATGACATGAATTTCTTTATTTCATTAACAATCATGTCAACGCAGTGACTATTTTCCTTTACAGTAGCCTCCTGTTATATTTTTTTTGTTCTTGTAGAAAGTTACATTCTGAACCAAAAATCGGCTCCATAACATCAGAAATAAATACTGGAATGGTCAAAAAAAAAAAAAAAAAACACAATAAAAAGTGACTGCTTTTTGAAATGGACTGAAGTAGTCGGATATAAAAACAAATGAAAACACGGTCTGATTATTGGTATCATGTTACAGTCATGACTTCATCGACGTGTCTCACATATGAATACAAAACACTCCAAAAAAAGGGAACAACAGTTTCATTTCGGGTCTCTGTATGTTTGAAACCACAAATGAGGAATGATGCAGAAACAAGGACGGACTCTTAAAACACTGCAACATTAAAAGATTTTTTTTTTTCCTAATCCAGATTCCCTTTTTTAAACTCTTTTTTCCAAATTAGGATGAAACCCTGACAACGCACCTACATGTCTTTAAAATGATACGACTCAAAAGATGTTTCAAATATAAAACAAAGGAATTCAGTTTCTCCTCCTCCTTTGGTTACCGGGACGACTGATCGCTAAGAAATCTTTGCATATTTTGTTCCCTTCATGAAAATTAGTGAGCAGTAGTGTATTCTACATTTCCACCGGTGCGCTTCAAAAAAATTTAAAGTGCCAATGAGCTGAAGCAAAGAGGAAGCACCACGATGGTGGCACAGGCAGGTTGTCCTCACACACCAGACGACGGGGTTTAGCTTGGAAACGCCCGAGTAGGCGCACACACACACACACACACACACACACAGACTTGGACAAACATACAGGATTCCTCCATGCAGGCTAAAGCTAACCTACAGTTCAGTACAGTAAACTGGAAGCCTTTAAGTACCCAGACTGCTCGGGCTTTACTCACATCACTAAACTAGATCTTGTGGCATACTGAGCCCCGGAGTCAGTCGCTATAGTTACGACCCTCAGAAGCAAAGTTTCATCCTCCTGCTTTTGCAGAAAGAAAGCTCGTCTCGTTGACTTCTGATTCGTCAGACTAAACAGTAGAGTGATCAACCTCCAAACACTTTGACTACATTTTGAATTGTAGGCATGATATCTTAACAACCTGATAATAAAACTGCTAAACATGTTGGAGATTTCAGCGACACACACCCGACGCTCACACACTAACAGACATGTGGTTCAGAAAGTTTGATAAAAAATATACTTCCTGCTCCTTGTTCAATGCTTCAAAACTCGTCTCCCTTTGATCCTTCACACCAAATTCATTTTCCTACAGCGTCTACACGTTCCCCTGAACAAACTTACACCTTCGGTCTCCATTCTCCCTGCGTGCACCAGCTTCACCTCCATGCATCCCTCCGCAGACGGGAACGCCTGGATGCTCGGACGGATTCTTCAAAGTCAACATCAACCTCACTTTGCCTATTTTTCTGATTCATGAAGAATAAACTGTACAAAACATGAACTAAAAATAATGTTTACAAATTAGTGGTACTACTCAGGCGTTAAGAACCATCGGTAATAAGAAATTAAAAACTCAGAGGAGGGCATGCAGGGGGGGTTTGGTGGGCGGGCCCTGGCGTTGAGAGTCTGTGGGTTTTTTTTGTTTTTTTTTTCAGTCATGAGAGGTCGTGACCTGCCAGACGATGAGGTGGCTCTGCTCAGCCTTGGTGGGAGCTGACTGCTGGTTGGCTGAGGGCTCCGATAAACCGTCCAACTCCCCGCCTTCGTCACCTGCAGGAACAAGACACCGGATCAATCACATCTTCTTTTTGTCCAACCAGCAGCCCCCAAAACTAAACTGTCTCCATTTGGACACAGCAACATGATTCATGGATTATTAAAGTAGTTGGTTATTGATTTTTTCCCCCTTGATGATAAATCAGCTGATCGATGCATCTCTCCTTGACTAAGAGAAAACAGTGCTTCTTATACTCACCCATTCTAAAGTCAATGTAACCTTCCCCTCCACTCATCACCAGGTATGTCTTAGGCTCGGACGTCGCCGTGTCGGAGGATTCAGACGGAGGATCGTCTGAGCCCGAGTCTGCGCTGCCTGGAGGGGGCATCGCCTGACCTGTGATAAAAAATATAAATAAATAAAAAACAAATGAGTCAAAAACAATTACGTCAACAGGGATGAGAAAGATTTGGTGAAGCTGTGATCAGGAAGAAGCTGCTATAATCTTTCTTAATTGACCCCAAAAAAATGAATGAATTATGATTTCATCTGATATTTCAGTTTAACTATACGAGTCAAATCATTCACAAAATGCATCAAAATGAAATGCAGATTTTATTTAAGTTTAAATAAAAAAAAGACCATAACAGGAATTCATCTCTATTAAGAAGATGAAACAGTTTTCTGCTTTTTTCCAGTTGATATTTTTGCAACATTTCAAACCGTTTGATTGATCAGTTTGTCCACCATCGTCACTTACCTGGAACGGTGACAAAGAACTTGACAGCGTCCCGGTGTCCATGGAAACACAGCTGGGCGTGGGCCATGGAGCAGTACGGCACGGAGCTGCCTGGCATGGCACAGTCTGAACCGTCGTCAGTGTAAACCCGCACAGCACTGCCGGGCCAGGTTGGCACAGTTCCCGTCGTCTTGTTGGCTGAAGGATCAGGAAGAAATCGATCATTATGAAAACTCGACTTGTGAGCTAAAATGATTAAAAAAAACGCCGATGACAGAATAAGGAGTGTGCACTGGTCCCAGTTTATGAAAACAGGTTAAAGCAGAAAATGTTTCCTGGCAGTTTGTTGTTGATCGCTCATTGAGGACACTCATATTGAAGCATAGTTGCACTTATGGTTGGAACATAATTTCCCTCAAGGAGACTTGATAAAACAGGATTATAAGCAGAGGTGGCCTTCACAGTCTCTAACACAGACAGCCGAGGACTCACAACAGATTTATCAGTTTATTCTTTGTGAGACACAAGAAGCTTCTTCCCCTGCAGAGAAAACAACAACATGCAGAGAGGAAGAACATGGAGACATAACGGGAAGAGAAAAAAACAACGATTTAGTCAGAAAGCAGAACTCCTCATTTCGCCTGGTACCAGCTGTGTGGTGTGAACCTGACAAACTGTAATGTGAGAGCTACGCTGTGACTGTGAGACATGTATCCATGGAAACGCAGTTGTCTTTCATCCACCTGGTAGTTTGCTTTGTATTGTCTGAAGCTGCCTCAAGAGAAATCTGGGACATGGATAAAGTGAGAGGCGAGATGCAGCCAGGAGAGGATTGAATGATCAATACCAGCCTCGTGTCTGTACCGCTAATGAGAAGACGGCTCCACCAGAGGGTTAGCCTAGCCTAGCCTAGCTTAGTTTAGCACAAAGATGGAAAACAGAAAAAAACCACGTTAGCATTACCATTATCAAACCACAATCATTTCCAACTTAAAAACACATGTGATGTTCCTGTAACAGTGTAAAAAGAAAAGTGTAAAATCATCAGAGCGAGTCCTTCAGTCTCAAATGAAAGTAGAAAACAACACTGATGTACATCAATTCATTCTTTCACCCTGGAAATAATGCAACTCTCTACTGGCAGGTCATCCTACATGTTCTATCAAACCACTGCAGATGTTCCAAAACGCAGCAGCACGACTCGTCTTTAACGTCCTCAAAAGAGCACTTCACTCCGCTGTTCATCTCCTTACGCTGGCTCGCATCAGATTCCAAACTCTGCTACCCGCTTACAAAACAGCGACAAAAACGGCTCCTCCTTACTTTAACTCTCTGATCCAGGTCTACACTCCCTCCCGCCCACTACGCTCTGCCAATGAAAGGCGTCTGATCCAACCTTCACAACAGACTAGACTCTTCTCCTCTGTCGCCCCCCGGTGGTGGAATGAACTACCAAACTCCATTCGATCTGCAGAGTCCCTCTGCACCTTTAAGAAAAAGCTAAAGACCCAGCTCTTTATGAATACCTACTAACTTAATGATGATGATGGTTCTGATGCTGATTAGAACTCTAAAGCACAGCTGTCGATGTTGTGCTCTGCCTCTGGTCACTTCCTGTCAGCACCTCTTGGTCACTTCCTGTCAGCACCCGTGTGTCCAATCGGACTTAAAGCTGTTTGTTTTCACTTCCTGACGTTTTCTCCTCCTCTCTAGATCCTCGCTTGTGTTGTACTTGCTCTCTGATGTACGTCGCTTTGGATAAAAAGCGTCTGCTAAGTGAATTGTAGAATTGTTAAAAAAAGAGCCTCAGAGTGCGGCTTACCTTCAGACAGCGGGATGGAGATGATGACACCATTTCCTGTCCCCACCCACAGGCGGCTGCAGGACACCACCAGAGCTGTGATCCTCACGAAGGAGAAGCCCAGTTTACCCGTACCTGCAGCACACACACAGAACACACACAGAACACACACTCGGTGACATTTCGACTAAGAAGATCGAATAAATTAGTTTCTACCTTAATTAGACGGGTATCTGAAATATACAGAGAATGAGAAAAAAAAACTAGAGCCAAGCTATTCACCTTAAACCTTGTATTTATGTTAATTTAAAAGCTTTCACACACAAAGTCAGAGATTCATTCTCATCAAAGAGTGAGTAAAAAACAACGTCCTGGTCCAATGAGGTAAAGGAAGAGACGAGGATTAAAGAGAAGAGTGTGTACCTAACATCTTGCTGACGTAGGGTTCGATGTCCACGTCCTGAAGGTGCTGGTAGGTGTGAGCGTGAAACAAGCGTAGAGTTGAATCTAGGCGGATTGACACCCAGATCCCGTCCCCGACCCAGGCCAGCTGCCGGACCTGACTCTCCTTACGAGGGTGAGCGTCAAACGACTTCTGCTCGGACGGACAAACATTCAGAGTACCGTTGAATCAAACGTTTGGTTACAGGTTGTTTTTATTTATGAATGAAAGTAGTGAGAGAGCCGTACCTCTATCCTCATGGCCTTCGGCTGGATGACGTAGATCTTGTTCCTGTAGCCGCACCACACCTTGTCGTGGACGACCGTCATACAGCGGATTGAGTGGTGAGGCCGACCCAGATCCAACAGGTGGTAATTTGTTAAATCCCACTGACCGTCTGCTTGAAAACAAGGAGAGAACGAGCATGAGAATGATTCTTATTGAGCCAATAAATAAATTAAAAAAAGGGGAAACATAAATGATTATTATCCTGGACTCAAACTGACCTCCTACAAAAACCACGGTTACCAGAGCAGCTTTCTTTCACTTATATAATAAAGCATTTAAATGGGATAGTCCTGTTCCTCTTACTGGTTTAGGAAGCTCTGCATTAATAATACTTTGCTGTTTATAAACCTTTGAATTGATTTCTCCTTTTAGAAAGAGGTGTTATTCCTTCTAATCACAGCACTGACATGGAAAAACATCCTGTCAGCGGTGGTCTTGATTTAAAATCCTGAGTCCGCCTAGTCTGAGGTCGAGACAAGACCGAGTAACAATGCTTTTGATTCTGAGACGAGACTGAGACCAAGACCGGTTTCAGGTACTCCAACACTAATTCTCATCTTTGCGATGTTCTGCTTGTCATGCATTCCTTTCTTTTCACAGCTTCTAATAGTTTTATTGTTCGCACACACACTGCACGTCTTCACCTGTATGAACACTGCTGAATAAAAGTGTGTATAATTATTATACTACTTTTATATGTAAATAACAATAACCATCAGTAACTGAATTCCTCAAAGATTAAACGTGAACACTTACCGACGCTTCTGTGAAAGATTGCCAACGTCCCGTCAGCCAGAGCGACCAAGACTCTCCCTTTGACATGCCTGTAGTGAGAAGAAGAGCATGTTACTGTAGTGAGAGATGAATGTGTGTGTGTTGTTGTACTAGATAATGACTTCATACTCACACTATGCTGAGGATGGAGTCTTTCAGCTTGATGGCGTGCAGACACTTTCTCCATCGAGCCACAGACGAGTGAACGTACAGACTTAAAGAGGAAGATACCAAGAGGTGAGACGTTAAATCACAAGACGATTTCACATCATGACTGACTGAATCATAAACATGCAAACAGCGCCCTCTAGTGTCTGTTTGTATTACACACCATCCGTTCTGAGCTCCCAGCCACATGGTGGGGAGGGCGCTGCTCATCCTCATGACCTCCCCGTCTGAGAGGTCCGAGTCCTCTGGCAGGGAGGTGACGCCGTCCTGCCCAGAGCCCCTGGACCACAGAAAGAGAAGACAGCATGATTCATTTTTAGAGAAGAGTCAACAATTTTTTTTTTTTTTTTTTACACTTTTATTGCAGTAAATTCATCTTTCAAAGTATCCATTAAAATGCATTTGAAATTTCTTTCCCCAATATTTTATAAACCCTGTTTTAAGTTTAAGACCTATGATTTGAAACTAGCCTTTTTGCATATTTGCTTTTAGTAAATAAATCCCACACTCACCTCTGTGTGTCAGCAGGTGAGGGGTCGGTGGGTCCCACCCCCAGCGGGTCGGTGAACACATGCTCGGTGTAGATCCCCGGCTGGTTTGGATCCGCTGCCTGGTCCTCCTCTCCTTCTTCGCCCACACCGGCGTTGGCCTCCGTCGCCTCTGTCGCCTCCTCTGCTGGAGGAATGCCGTCTTCTGCCGGACTGGTCTCTCTGGAGAGCTCCACTGTGTGCATGGCAGACCACAGGGGATTACTGATACAGACAAGTGTTCCTGCCTAACAAACTGAAGTTTAACATAGTTTAATGTCTTTCCAGTGAAAAGGTAAGATTGACTTTGTCCTGTATCTATCCGAGCATAGAGAAGTTCACACACAGGCTCACTTTCATTATGAAGCCAATTGGGAAATCAAATCAAAGAAAGTCTTAATCAAATATGTTCTCAGCAGACATCTACCTGAGCCGGAGATGCCGCAGTGCTCAGCCGGATGAGCACTGACACGTGGGGAGGCGGTCTGGGGGATGGCGGTGGTCCCCTCTGCTGCCAGCGCACCATCGCTGCCTGTTGAGCCCACACTGGCCACACTGCCAGCCAGAGACACCCCGTCACCTTGACTGGCCTCCAAGTCTTGGGGTACCTCCTCACCTGCGGGATAATCCGTCTCCAGCACACCTGGAAGAAAACAAAAAAAAGTCATAAAATCCAGCGCTGTTAAGACTAAAAAGAAATGATGAGGTAAAGATGAGAAAGAAATCCAAACAAAGCGATCGCTCAGGGTACCGGGCACACTGGCAATGCAGACCACGTGGGTGTTACAGGCGTAGAAGCTGTCCAGGATGTCCGAGGGCTGACTGGCGTCCAGCACCATCACCTTGGTGGAGGAGTGTGTGCTGGTGCAGACCCACACCCTGCTGGAGATCTCATCCTGCAGGACCAGCTCCTTCTCCTGCTCACCTTTCTCCTCCTGCAGGTAAACATGAAAATCAGGCAGAAGAATTTAAATCAAAAGTCTGGAGACCTTTGTATTCACTGGGTTTCATCGTGTGTTTAATCGTTACATCATTTTAAACGTTCTCTTACCTTACTCTCCTGCTCCAACTGGTCCAGGCTGCTCTGAGAACCCTTGGTCTGTTTACTGAGCTCTGAAGTTCTGCCCCCAGACATGTTGACTCCTGCAGCACACCACAGCTGGAGAACAGACGGACAGCATGTTATAAAATGATCTTAAGTTCATCACATGCCCATCGTATCTAAGTGTTTTGAAGTTGTAGACTTCTTTACCTTCATAGAAGCATCTTTCTGCTCCAGAGGTCTCAGGTATACGGGCACAGGTAAGTTCATTTTGTTCTCCACCTGTCCACCATTGGCCACCTGTTTGAGACAACCAGCACATGCAAATGAGCTTTAACAAAGATAACGTCTCCAATTGAGTGAAATATTTTAGGTTTTCCTCAGTAAAAAAGTAACAAAGTTAGCATTTCCTGTTTTGATTTGATTTGTTTACTCCAAACATGTAACATAAGAAAAAGGTGAACATAAAAAAAAAAACGACAGAAAATAAATAATAATTACAAACAGTGGAAAGTATAATTCAGAAAAAAATAAAACATTTGGACGCTATGCTTTTTTTAAGTTACATGTCCGCAAAGGACTTTGCATCCCCAGAAGCATTATGGGAAATGTAGTCCCACAAACTTTTTCAATAGTGAGGATGTTTATGTAGAGTTGACATGCATTAAAGTGTCATCACGTCTTTGAACATTCATATTGACTCGGCAGCAGCGGAATATCGGAGTCCCAGTCTGTGAGTTCACATTGCGTTATCGCGTTAAGGAGGCCCGGCAACAGCGGGAGCTCCACATAAACACACAGGCAGACATGTACACACACACACACACACACACACACACACAGCGTTGGACTCCCCCAAGGCTCAGCTGAAACAACTCTGTTACTGCCTCTGAAGACCGTACAGAGGGGGGATTACTACGTCCCCCCCTTACAGCTCTGCAACATTCAGATTGAAGGTGAAACATCACAGGGGCGTAAATATATCACGGCTTGAAACGGCAGTCTGAAGAGGGCTAGTGAGACGTGCAGAGGAGAAAATTATAATATTTTCTGTCACTTTAATTTCCATTTTACAAATTGTCACGCGTACAATAATATTTTTCTGTTTTAATGATCTTTGGTTCCCTCTAGTGGACAATCTACTTCAATGTTTTTTTTGTTGTTTTTTTAACTGTGTGGCAAAGTTAGCTGAACTAAACTAATCACTGGTGGTCCATTAGATCCTACCCAGGCCGTGATATCTGACCTTGTACTTGCTGGGCAGGCTCCAGCCGTGTGCAGTGACTCGTCCGTCCTCCTTCTGCATGTGAGCCTTCACCTGTCTGTACTGAGCTCTCTTCTGCTCCTTACGAGACGGTGAGCTGCACTGATCCTTTCTGCAGGGGGGAGAGCAAAGTGAGAGACATGTGATCAGCTCACAGAGTTATTACAGAAGGAACGCTTCAAATGTTTAGAAAGAGGCGGGACAGAAATCAAACTTAAATATGCCGCACTGAGATAACTGTTCTGTTTTGTAAAATGTAAATAAATAAATCAACATCCAAACACTTCAACCCTAACACTGAACGTCCTGGTTAACGTTTTAGCCTTGCATACATTTGGTATCTTTTCTGAGTGTCCATTAACACGTCATGTGTCAAGGCAGGAACCACTAATCATTGTTTCACTCACTCTTCATTGAGGAAGTCGAAGGTCTTGGACTTCTCCGTGGGGAACTGGGAGAAGGTGCTGCTCCTCTTCACCAGGCTGCCCGGGGAGTTGTACTTCACGTTGGACTGGGAGTCCACCTTCTTGATGGTGTGGGAACTGGAGGAGGAGCTAAACAGTCTGCTGAAGCTGCAGGTGGTGAAGTTACAGAAAGCCAGAAGGGAAAAAACAGAGCAGACAGGAGTGCAGGGAAAAAGCAAGGAGAGAGGGGGAGGGGGGGGGGGGTCACCAACCAACCAGATCACCAACACTTATTTTACAGTGACACAAAGCATGCTGGGAGCTGAGCTGCTCTGTCAACAGTAACCAGGACACTATGACTTTTTAAGTATTTTTTCCCCGTCTTCAAACCGTATCATGAAAGTCCGCTTTAGCTCGGCGGTCTTGTAAATGGTTTCTGGCAGCGTGTTATAAAATGAGCAGATGTAAATTAATGGATCATTAATGATAACAAATATGTTGATATTTCTGTGTTGCAGGTGATTGGGGAAACACTGACGATTTGAAAAGAGAGCTGCGGAAAGCTGAACGCTCCTTCTTCCTCACCTCCAACGAGAGACGATTATTGTGTTTGTTAAAATGAGATTGTTTATGTTGTTCAGTCCTCAGTATGTCGTAGGGGAGAGGAGCCTTTTCTTTGGCTTCATCTTTTCTCCTGTTTTTCCCTCTTGATGACTGTATTTTATTTTCTTGATTTGAGGTAGTTCGGTTTAACACTTAGATGTTCTGTTTATTATTTTGCCGGCGCTCTCCCTGAAGATGACTTGGTTTAGTGTTTATTGTAAATAAATCATTGTGGAGTGAGGAAGGAGAGTCTCACTTTTGAGCTATGGCTGGTTTCCCCTGGGCTGATGGTAAAATAAACCCCTCATGCAGAGAAGATGGGAAACATCGCTGTCCAGTTAAAATTCTTTAAATACTCCGATGCTTCTGCATAAACGTCCTCTTGCTTTGATTTCTCATCACTGACTGATTCAAACGGGGCACTAGCTCACCAACTCTTTCAGTTTGAACATTTTCATTAACACAAAGACAACATATCATTTCATACAGATCGTGTACATGTAGTCAGCCTGCTGGGGGGGGACGCGGCCCCTCGTGAGCTCCCTCTGAGCTGTGAGCAGACTTGAGGAGGACACATGAAAATGCACACAGCAGGCAGGAGACGGGGAAACCCGGGGGCAGAAGGAGAGTCATGTCTGAGCAGTTTGTGATAAAGAAAAGAACTGATGCACCGCACGCAGAGAACAGAGATTACGGAGACAGACACATCAAAGTGGGATCTGTGTGTGATGGAGGAGCCGCTCTGCGTCCATGGAGGGAGAGAAGGAGAGAGGAGGTTTGGCTGGGAGAAGCTTTATTAAACCATCTTTACCTAATGCTGCCAATTCAAAAGCACATCCCGGAGAAGATGAGAGAAAAAGTGTTTGAAAGAGATTTCAACTGGGAGTATTTGCACTGACCTCGACAGGCTGTGAGATCTTAAACCCTGTGACAAAAGTACTAAAAGGTCAAAAGGTCAACCGTATTTGGAGAGGACTCACAACTGCCAGATGCTGGATTTCTTCTTCTCTGTGAGTGTTGGGTTTTCTCTTGAGGCCCTAAAGAAGAGGACAGGGGACAACAAAGTACATGATGATGTCACAATGGATGTCACAAATTTATGTTAATTTTTTAAACATTGAGAAGTTATTGTGGCCGATTTAGGCTTAACCGATGTTGCATGGGCTGAGCGGTCAGAAAAGTTATCCTCATGTAAGCTGCTCATTGCATCATTTTTAACCAGTTAAAAACTGTCATGGCGACAGATAAGAGAATCTTATATAAACCTGTGTTTGAAGTGTGATCACATGTTTACATCAGCAGTCTTACCGGATCATCTCCGTCCACCGCACAGCTTCCTGGAGCTCCATCAGCCTCTCTTTGTACTGGTTCCTCTCCATCAGCACTCGGGCCATCTCCACTCTGGTGAAGCGCTTCCTCTGAGCCGTAGGGACATCACTCTGTGGGAGCAGAGAACAGTTTAGCCCCACAATACGAGACCGCAGATATACGACAGTTAGAAGACGCATGTTTTCAAACTAATGTCTGCCGCCTGAAACACGATCACCGAAGAAACTCACATCTTCTTCATCTTTACTTTTCTGTTTCACTTCTTCTATTTCCAGCCGCACTCTGAAAGACACAAACAAAATACACATGTAAGACTTCATGTCCTAATGCACAGTTGTCATTGTATCCTTTCTGAGAAGTAATAAACTACGGTGGCAGACGATGGAAAGAAGATATTAATAATAATAATAATACTGTACCAGGGAGAATAGAAACAAACGATTGGCTTTTAACAAAAAGAGAGAAACATAAAGAGCGGCCCCCTCTACAGTCTTGTTTTCAATATGCTGTCTTTAATGCTGTGCTTCTGGGGAAAATACAACACGTACAACTATGATCTGTTTTCTTTCTTTTCCTTTTTTTGTGACAGACATGGGCCAACAGGCTGCAAATTCAGAAACAATGCAAATCTCAAAACACTAAACAAAACAAAAAAATGTTACTAGCTGACCATGAAAAATGTGCTGCAGAAAACAGAAAACACTAAAAGCAAGCACGCTGCAAATGCATGCATGCTCCACTTTCCAATGCTTATATTTATTTGCAGCACTTTTCCGTCCTTACATTTGTTTGGGTATTTTGTGTATGCTTTTTCAATATGCATTGTTTCTATATTTGCAGGCTGTTCCTCTGAATGAGCATATACAGCTGCAGCCGATCAGTGCAATCTGCTCTGAAGTCCATCTGTTGTCTTACTTTTTCAGCTCCTCCTCCACCTCTCTGTTCTTGTCCTCCAGCTTGGTCTTGGCCTGCAGCACGGCGTCGAGCTCGCCCTGCAGCATCTCCTTCTCACATGTCAACTCGTCCACCTTCAGTATCAGGTCTTTGTTCACCACGTTCAGAGCATTCCTGCAGAGAGAGAGAGAGAGAGAGAGAGAGAGAGAGAGAGAGAGAGAGAGAGAGAGAGAGAGAGAGAGAGAGAGAGAGAGAGAGAGAGAGGTGACACTTTAGCATACAACGTGATATGAAGTGGTTGGTATCAAAAATCTAAAGTTACTGTGTGAACTCACTTTGTCTCAAGCAGCTGTGAATTCTCCTGAATGAGATTTTCAACTTCCTTGCCCATTCCTGAACAGAAGCGATGACAGAATTAGAGTTTCATCACTAAAAAAAACCCAATCTGACAGCAAATGACGACATAAAAACTACGGATTAGGATGCAACACTGTAGATGATCATTATTGCTACTGGAAAATCTAACAAGGCACTACAGAGGATGGGAAACATGTCCTACTGAGATATTTGCTACTGCAGGTTTTCACAGCACAGGAAACTACCACAACACACAACCCCACAGCACGAGGTCACATGACTGACAGGAGAAGGATGGAGAGAGTGGGTGGGGTCTTACCAATCAAACTAAGGTCTGAGAAAACCATGCAATCCAAGTCAGGCGGAAAGAACAAGGAAGAGAGAGAGAGAGAGAGAGAGAGATGGGATATAGTTTGAGACAGTGGAATGACCAAAACGATGAAGGAGCCAGAGCTGAACCTGTAGCTGCTGACTCCACAAGCAAAAGATGTTTGTTTTGTTTCTAAAGCTAGAAAGATACAACAAAAACAACAACAACGGCAGCAGTACAAAGAGGAAAACAGGGAAATCGAGGGGCAAAAAATAAGCTGTAAAAAGAACCGTTAGGCAAACAAAGGGAAAGCATCGAACTCCATCATTCATGCATTGTCAAAGTCATGAGTCAACTTCTGTCAAACGTGATGATGAAGAAGAAGAAGCTATGAGCCACAATGAAGGCAAGCATGGCAGAGAGTGACTAATGAGAGGAGATCTAAGAAAAAGGTTTTGAGGTCATACACACCAGAGTACTCCACTGGGATTATGGACAAAAGGCAGAGGATGAGACACGGGAGAGAGAGAGGTGATGTTAACATGGGTAGATGGCTAACAGTGCGTACAACAACAGCTGGACCAAAGCAAGGTGTGCAGCGTCGCAGGAAACAGCAGGTGAGGAGGAGAAACAACACATTTAAAACTGGAGCTATCAACACACCAACAGCTAGTTTAGCTTCAGTTAAGCAGCCTCACAAGGATTTCTAAAACCCGAGAAAGCAACGATTAAAGATGTCAGAAATATGTCAGGGTTATTGTGAAGTTCAATTTAAAAACTCAAAAAACACGTCAGGGGGCTTTGGCATTTAGACTATTCCAACAACATATTTACTGCACCTTCATCTACACACTTCAGTGCTACAGTCCAGATAAAGGTTGTTGCTCACCCAGGAGGTCGGCTCCTTCATCCACGTCCCCGATGAGCCCCGTGCCTGCAGACGACAGCTCTTCAAACAGAGAGTCTGTGTTGCGGTCAAATGCCATGTTCTCGATGCCTTTAGTGGGGGTACTAGAGAGAGAGCATACAATAACTTTTTATTGATTGGGATAAATTCAGACTGTGCACCCTCTCTTTAATGCCAAGGCTCATTTTTGCATTAACAATGAAATTGTGCAGCCCTGTAACTGTTGATGTAATGCTTCCTGGTGAAAGTGAACAGTAGTTCTATGAGCTACCTGCAGGGCTTGTATCCGATGAGATCCATGTCCAGCTCAGGGGTGGACTCAATAATATCCTGCACATCTGAGCTGTCCTCATTTTCAGGCAAACCTGTGAAGTTCAAGTAAGAAAAGGAAAGAGACTGCATGTGGATTCAGATGGTTTTGAAATCATTTCCTGATATTAAACCTCTGAACTATAAGAGCTGAATGGCAAAATTCAGCTCCATACATTTTTTGCACAACACAGCCCCGTTTCCACCAAGCGTTCCAGTTCAGTTCGGGACACATTTATTGGCGTTTCCACCGTCAGAAGTTGGGAAGGGTACCAAAATAGGGATAGGTACCGTCCTACTTTTTTGGTACCCTTCTGTTGGGGTGCCAAGGTTACCGATCTGACCCTAAAGGGTCCCTTTTGTTTACTGCGTCCCGTTCTTCTTCTTCGTTGAATTTAATTAATAGCGGGCTACAATGTGTTGGGCTGCTATGATGTCACACTATTACATAGCTGACGAGGCTATCTCCATCTGGCTTACACTCCTCTTACCAAATAAGGGTACGGCTGGCTGTGGAAGTGCAAGCCAGATCAGGGATTACTGAACCAAACCAGACCCGCTTGGAGGGAACGCGGCTCAATAAAGACAAAGCATCCAAAACAACTACTGGATGAAAAAAAATCTTAGTGTCATGAGGTGTGACCGTACCCACTGATATGGATCTGGTCCCCGGTGCAGCCTGCACCTCGGTGCTCTTAGTGGTCCCATCTTCCCTCTCCATGTCCGAGGCTGCGGTGGACATGGGCGTGACCGACTTGGAGCCGGTGAAGTCTGACAGCTCATCCTGTAATCACAAGAAGCTCGATCACAGCCTAAACTTCCAGAGTTTTTAGAGACAAGGCAGACTTCAATTAAACCAGGGTCCCAAACAAAAAGGTGACACAACAACAACAACAACAACAACAACAACAAAAAAAAGCACACTGTTCAGGATGCGACAGGTTAACATGATGAACACAGTAATCACAAACATAATGGTTTTACTACTTCAGCTACACATGCAGTTTAACAGGAGACACTACAGTCCAATGTCTCTCTGCTCTTGTAATGTTTAGAGCGAGAGTATCGTCCATTAAACAATCTGAAAAACTAAGCTACATGGTGTTTTTTATTTCTCTGTGAAATAAGAACTTAAAAAAACATCACATATGGACAATGAGATACTTCAAACTAACACACAAAGGAGACACTGAACTAGGCTGTGGACAGGGATGAGGTTAGCAACACAGAGCGACAACGAGTCTGACAAGGAGGTCCACACAAAGCTACACAGACTGCGGGGGGGGGGGGGGGGGGGGGGGGGGGCGCTGAAATGAAACATGGAAGCTGCCATTTACAGCTGGTTCACAAAACAGCACAACACAACAAAAACGAAAAAACAGAGACTGGGTAACGATGAACTGTTACTTGACTACAGAACAGGATTCAAAGAAATTATTCTATGTTAGTGTGAACAAACTAAAAGTACAAAGCAGAAACAAAAAGAAAAAAAAAACTAATCAGAGGCCAGATGCAACCATGCTGTTATTGAATTGAAGGTTTGATATTTCACCGTTTCAACCCCTGACACACTTTATTGTTGTGCACATTTTAAATGATCCAAATCCAGCCTCTGCAGTTTGCACAGGTCATGGTTGCATGTAGCATGACGTACCACAGGTGGTCTATGAAGTGAAGCTTGAAATAAATGTGAGCGGCGAGGCTTTTTGAAAAGATGAAACAGCATAGTGAAGGAGACTACGCAAACACAAACACTGAGCAGCTTGCAGCCGGTGCAGGCGTGCCACCGCCGCTGCCGGCATGTCGTCCAACTACCTTGCAGTCGTCTGCCAGTGAATTCCCCCAAGAAGAGTCCTGCGCACTCTTACTCTCCCTTCCCTTTGGGGGGTCGACAAAGTCCTTTGGGGGGAGGGGGGGAGAGTAAGAATGAAGCTCACATGTGCAGAAGCGGTTCAGCAGAAATGCAGACAAAGTGTGAATGTCTGGGAGTGAGTGAGAAAAAGGACAGTAGTAGTAGTGAAGTCATGTAGACAGCTGTTTACATCAGAGTGTTGACGTGTGGCTCTTTTAAAGTGTTCACTTCATAACTTGTCAAAATAAAGATGTAGCTGTCACACTTCAACAAGCGTACAATGAATAACTGCTTAGATAACCACCGTATAGTTTGTCTCATTTTTTAAACAAATCTCCTCAGATCAAGCTTCTTAGTTCTTTTTTTTTGTGATATTAAACTGAACGCTATCTTCAGTTTCACTGTGTACCAAAGGATACCATTTTTAAATCCTGTTACCGGTACCTGTTTTTTTAAATCGCTTAATGGTCTCGCCTCGAAATACCTCTCGGACCACCTCACACCGTATGAGGCACCCAGACCCCTCAGGTCCTCTGGGGCCGGCCTCCTCAGTAGTGTGCTCAAAACCAAGCAGGCTGAGGTAGCTTGAGGTCTTAACAGCTGCACACGGTCGACGTTGCACAAAAACATCGGAAATGTGTTTGTGTAATTTCGACAGTGTGCGGATAAATTCAGCTCTGTGACTTAAACTGAATCGATACGGGGGTCTGACAGGTGGTTCACGTCTTTGGAACTAAATGATCTCAGATTTGTTTTCATTTTGAATCTTTAAATCTCCAGCCCCTGATGTTTACGACTTCCTTTAAAGTATAAAACAGTAAGCGCCCCTTTAAGTGACATCTCTTCTATTGGTCCATTTAAATGAAGCAGGAAGCAACGAATCAGAAAATATAATTAAGCCAGATCTTAAGGCGATGAGATGGTCTTGCTTATGACTCATATCGTAGATGGATATTAGATCATGTTTGGCATGCTGCACATCATTAACCTGTCATCACTTGAAGCTCCGCCCACTCCCATAAATAAATATCATGTCTCAGTGTAAGTCCACAGACTCCACTTGGCCGGCCTCAACAATAACTGTCCTGTAGCACTGATTACATAAGAACCAATCACATTCAGCCAGCCTTCTTCCCCCTCAGTGACTGGCTGCCGGCCATACAGCGGCATCACTCCCATCATGCATCGCTCCACCGAGCTGATGCCCCAGTTTGAAACAAAAAGGCAGCAGTGGGATGAATTAACATCGTCACCCTGCAGGTCCTTAACCGCCACAGATACAAATAACACCCCCGTACCAATAATATCTCAAAGACGAACAGAGAGAGAAGCACTGTTTTTAGAATCACTTGTCGTCTTAATGTGCATTTAGACTCCTGAAAGTACACAGAATATAATAATCACAATCCTCTCCCCTGCTTTAAATAGAATGTCGCTGCTTTCATGAATATTCATGTGATGCATTTGATGATCTCCTCTGACTGCTGCCACAGCGGAAACAAAAAAAAACAAGTTTGCATATTCATCAATGGATAAAGAGGAGGATGTCTGGAAACAGAGGTGGCCTTGTCAGATGCCTGCTAAGATGTGCCTGCTCGCCTGAGCTTATCAAAGGAGCTCTATTTTTAACCGGATCCGAAGCCAAACATCCTACCGTCTTCAAGCACGGCCGACACAGCTGGAAACACGTCCAGGACGAGGGATTATAGAGCTCACATTATGGTTTACATTTAATGGATTTTTTTTGTCTGTGCACAGTTGAAATATAACTAAAACACTGATTGTTCATTAAGAGGTGAATAGTTAGGTATCCGATCATTTAGAGCAATGAAAATGTGGTCTGAATACTGCACATGGGCTGCACTATACTCCTTATTCATTTAAGATCAGAACATTTCAGACTCAACTGAACAGGCTCTGAGACTGGACATGCAATGTTTCAGACCAATACAAATCTGTCTCCCTACCGTCCTGACACTTGATTTAGTTTAAACCTGTAGATCAGAACCAGAACATGAGTTCATTCTCTGAAGAAGTTTCACAATAAAAGATTTGTTTGTCCACCATTTAAAGTTCACATATAGATGCCGTCCGCACACACTAACCTTGAGACTGGTGTTGGATCGCGGCTGCGCTGAGTCGTTGAACCTCCAGCCCTCTGTGCCCAGGGTCTCCGATCTGACCTGGGGGTCCGGGGTTAGCAGAGACGTACCAGCAGACGCTGGGAAGACTCCCAGAGAAAGAGGACGCTCTCTCCTAGAAGATCAAAGATGATGACGAGTTTAATGACAGACAGACTCCCACAGTCTGTCAGACCAGCAGAGTCATCCTCACATGACTAACTGTGGAGACATTCAACTGTCCTGATGAGGGGAACACTCATCGTTGATCCGTCCCGTCTTTAAGGACAAACAAACACATTGTGCATGCGGTCTTACCTGACGCGGCCGACTGCGCTCGACTCCGAGGTCTCACTGATCTGCTGCAGTTTGATCCTCTCTACATGCTCCATGTAATTATGAATCATCTGCAGAAGTCGAACAAACAACACAGAGAGAAAACGTGTCATGAAAGTTGTTAATAATAATTACAACGTCTTCTCTCCCCCACCCCTCCTCTCCTCTCCTCCTCACCTCTGTGTGTCTCTGGTGGAGGGAGTTATATTCCTTCTTCAGCTCCAGCTCACGTTCTTCTAACCTGCCGACTAAAGCACAAACAACCGTGTTCAGTGTAAGGCGGACACTTCACAATGTCCAGTACATGCATCACATTTAGTATTAAAACCATGTTTGATATTTTTTTCAGTAGGAACAAGGATAACAAAATAAAAGCAGGAGACCACGACATCTTTCTTAATAAAATAACGCCTCTGAAGCAAAGGGGCTACAAAGAGTTCTTTATTAAGACACAATAGTTTGGGTTTTCTAACCCTAACCCTTAATACCATTCTCATGTTTGTATGGTCGCTATTAAGCTTCCTCGAGCAGCTGGTTAGCTTAGCTAAGAATACGGACAGGAAATATGTTGAAACAGCAAGTTTTAAAGATCAGTTATTAACACCTCATTCTTTGTTGTTACATAAACCTAACCTGGATACCCTGGTGTTGCAGTCAAGATCAAGACCAAGGCAGGGTGAGACAGAGACAAGACCAAGACCATAAATATCACAGAGCAATCATCATCATTTCCTTCTAATCACAACCTCTAATCCGGTATTGATTTAAAATCCTGAGTCCGCCCAGTCTGAGACAAGACTGAGTAAATAGGCTTTCGATTCCGAGACCTTCAAACAGTGATCTTGAGACTAAGACTACAACACTAGGATACCTCCTCAGAGCCCACAAAGAAAATACCCTCCTCCTGCACTTTTAGAAAAAATTATACGTTCATTTTTAGGCATATAAAACAAATAAAATCAAACGTGTGTACATGTGGAAAATTGCTATCTTTAACGTTGCTGGTTTGACTGTGTTTAAAGTCATTACGCTAAGCTAACTAGCTGCTGCTGGTGGTGTCTTCACATGTTTCACTCTATAAACACAACAGTGGGATTTATCTTCATCTCACTCTCCACTCAAGATCTCAAATGATGTTGAACCTTTCCTTTACGTTGCACATAAATGAGTGTGCATCGAAATTTCATCATTGTGCCGCTCCATGCAGGCACGGGGGACTTAGCAGAGCGGCTTATCCCACTCAGATAGATTTCACTGTTGTTACAAAGTGACAAAAACACGTAATCCTGTATTAGTGCGTCAGGTTCGGTCTAAGTTGCAGCCAAAGACAGACTCGCTGCATAAGCCTGGATACTCTCCACCACAGCAGCTGCAGCGTCTGCATGCTTTATGATGACGTCTCAGCAGCTGGGAGTGTTTGGACATTGACTCCAAATTTTTATTCTTCTATCATGAGTCATCAAATTCATTGAGACGTGTAATGCAGTGAAGACAGGGGAGGCAGCTGACGTCTGCAGTAATCCCTCCTGTGTGTTGGAGGAGGAGCTGGTGTGTATAACATACCAAGGCCATGATACCGGTTGTTTTAATAGTTAACACCTTATCCAGTTATATCCACTCTTAACATGTTATTTAACAAAGACTGAGAAATAACTGTTATTCCTCTGATGTGGGCGAGAGCTGTTTAAGAACCATTTAATAAAATGTGATGAATCTGCTGGGAAGCCAAGAGGGTGAGATGTGAGTCTCTGAATAAGTGTCCACCATCACACTGCTGGATGCTTTATGTCTGACAACATGCGGCCTAACATGCTGAGGTCACGGCATTTTGACTCGTGGATGTGAGTCTGTTCCGATTATTAACTTGGAAGAGAGAGGTTATTCAAGATCAACTTCCAAACTCCATTCGATCTGCAGAGTCTCTTTGCACCTTTAAGTAAAAGATAAAGACCCAGCTCTTTATGAACACCGAGATGACGACCTTAATGGTATTAATGATGGTTTGTGTGATAATGGCGATTACAGGATGGTTTTGATGCTGAATAGAACTCTAAAGAAGAGCTGTTGATGATGTGCTATGCCTCTTGTCACTTCCTGTCAGCTCCTCTGGTCACTTCCTGTCAGCACCTCTTGGTAACTTCCTGTCAGCTCCTCTTGGTCACTTCCTGTCAGCTCCTCTTGGTCACTTCCTGTCAGCTCCTCTTGGTCACTTCCTGTCAGCACCTCTTGGTCACTCCCTGTCAGCTCCTCTGGTCACTTCCTGTCAGTACCTCTTGGTCACTTCCTGTCAGCACCTCTTGGTCACTTCCTGTCAGCTCCTGTATCTCCAATCAGACTTAAAGCTGTTTGTTTACACTTCCTGACGTTGTCTCCTCCTCTCTAGATCCTTGCTTGTGTTGTTCTAACTCTATGATGTTCATTGCTTTGGATAAAAGCGTCTGCTAAGTGAATTGTAGAATTGTAGAAATAGAAAATAAAGAAAAGACCAAAGCAGATGAAGAATCAGAGCTACACTGATGTGGCGTCAGTGGCTCTTTAAACTCAGCAGTAGCTCTGGATTCTGTCCCACATGTCTCATCCCTGCTGCTGCTGTAAAATACAGTCATGAATGATTGACTATTTACTGGGAGTGTGATCGTTTAATGGGAGATGTTTAGTGGAATCAAATGACCGGTAGCATCATGTGCTCCACTTCCCCACATATAAAAGGTGCTTCTTAAGAAAGTTTGAGAGAAAAAAAAGACATGATTTAAATCTGAGAAATGAAACTGGCTGCTGGTGTTTGCTTTGTAGACGCTCAACATGAGGAAGAAATTCATGTGAGCAGCTTTGTGTGAACACATGACTCATTTGAAAACCAGCTATGTTGCTTTGCGGCTGGATACTGGACCAGCCATACTGTGGGAATTTCCAACAAGACAGACAGTGAGAGCCAACCAGCACACGTCCCCTCCCCTAATCCAGCGATGAAATGAGCGGTAATGCACTGTCGCATTAGGAGGATGGGACTAACAGAAATCCTATAATCCCATTACTGTTACCCCGCAAAGAGGGAGAACAAGTGTGAGTGTTTAAGTGTGTGTGTGCACGCCGACAGAGACGAGTTAAAAACAGAGAAGAAGATTAACATGTATATGGAAACCGACTGATGAATAGAAAAACACACTGGAACAAACAGTAAGTACGTTCACACATCAGTGACAGGATGTTCCCTGCGCCACACTGCAGAGAAGAGACTGGGACGAGGACGACGAGGTGAAACAATGTGTGTGTGTGTTAATGTTTCTTACTCTGGTCTGCGGAGTTCCTGATCTTCAGCTCCAGTTGTCTGGAGTGAGACTCCATCCGGTCCAGATGGTTCTGCAGGTCCTTCTTGTCCTGCTCATGAGTGTCCTCAAACTCGATGAACTTCTGCTCCGTGACACAAAGACACAAAGACAGAACGTGCTCAGACTCAATGGTCATTATTTGTAGTAAATAGCAAAGATTAGAAATAAAATAAGATCCTCCATCTGGGTTTTCTGTTGTAAATAAAAGGGAGGAAACAATGAGATTAAAGACTTTAAAGATGTTCATGCTGAGGTGCAGATGGCCTAGCGGTTATGTTGTGCGCCCCATGTACAGAGGCTGTAGTCCTCATTGCAGTAGCCGTGGGTTTGAATCCGACCTCGGCCTCTTTGCAGCATCACATCACCCCCCCTCTCTCCTCCCAACATTTCCTGTCTCTCTTCAGCTGTCCTGTCCAATAAAGACCCAAAAAAACCTTGAGGGGGGGAGATGTGCATGCTCTGCAACACAAGTTCACATAAATAACATTTGTTAAGAATCTTGTGTCTTTCTTTTGGGGAGGTGGGAGGTGATGTTGGATGGTAGGGGAAACACTAAATGTATCAATATGTTGTGCTGAAGAGTGAGATTATCATAATGCTTAACTGTTCCAAGAACATTGCCCATCCTTTGCTGTGCATTCTCGCATGCCGCGATACGAGAGAAATATGCACAGTGTGATTACATTAATCCACATCACAATCAGTGATCAGTGTGATCAATTAAAAGTTTATATTCAAAGTGTCTACGTCTATCTGATGTTTTTCAACAAGTCTGTCCCGAATCCGAAATGGATCTAAAAAGCTTCTTTTTTTTTTCAGAGGTTAGCTGCACGCTTGAACGTCACCTGACTGCATCACAATTGTTTGAAAGCATTTTACCCAGGCCTCCATCTGGAGATTCACAAAGCTGAAGCTAGTGTCAGATATGGGTCGAATGGGCGGTTCTATGGGGCCGATCTATACAGTTTAGTTCTATGCTATTCTGTGTTGACAGTGAGCTTGTGAGCGTGCTGCGGCTCTGTCCTTCAGACTTTTGGGATGTGTTTACTGCAAATGCTCACATCGCCATAACGATGAAATTCAATAATTAGTGCAATTTCTTTTTTGTTTGGGGATTGACAAAAAACAAAAAGTCAATGATGTTACCGTATCGGAGTTATTTTATGAGCCTTATAATTAGTTCATATATGATGACTCTTACTTCAGTTACAGCTCGTCACACACAGTGTGTAACTAAACAGCTCAGACTACACTGTATCATTGTCAAAGAACAACTTTTTTTCTGAATCAGGACTTGAGGGACAGGATGTGACTTAGTGGTCCAACTTAATGGTTCATCCGGAAGCTCTGGGTCCTCCCAGTTTCCTACTTGGTGTGTGTGTGTGTGTGTGTGTGTGTGTGTGTGATGTTTGCGTCGGCATCCACATCCTGTCCAGATGAGTAAGCCAAGGCCCTGATGTGGCTACCGTCCCTCCTCTGGGCGCAGGAGTCTCACGTTACTGTGATGTGGCAGTCTTTGAAATGTTCAGAGCTGAAGCATACTGTTTTGAAGACATGAACAGATTCATCTTTTTCATCTGATTATTTATGTTTGCTGCAGATTTGAATCGGCTTACATAGTTTTCATTCAGCTCTGGCCTAATCATCAAACAAAAATGTTGATAAGAGCAGGACTTTCTCAATCAAGAGAAAATTCATCTGAAAAATGAGATGACCATTTTATTCTTGACATCATTTTTAAAACAAAATGCCCCAAACTGAAATGTGTCCTCCTCTCTAACGTGAACATGCGCTGGTCTTTGCTGATGCCGAGCTGTTTATCATTTTTTTGAAGTCACTCTGCACTCTGGGAAGATGGACGTGATGAGCACGTTCCACTGTTGGCCCCAGACGTTTTATTGAGAAAGCAATCGAGAATAACTTGAGAAAATTAAAAACGACAAGAAGTCTAAGTGTGACCTGGAACCATGGAGTAATGCTAAAGGAAACATCAACAGTCCCATATTCATGTACAGCAGGTTTTGAACTATTTGAGAAACTGGAAAAGGCCAAAATGACAAATCATTGATCCGAACAGCTGCCATGATACCTGAGACTAAAATCAATAACTTTCACACACTCATCGATATCAGAAGTGATTCCTGCTGTTCTATGTTGTTTCTATCTTTTCATATTACATTCTACACTCGACGCTGCAATAGAGGGCGGGAGGTAAATGATGGTATCCGTTTTATTGTTGTTAATCCAACCAGTAAAAGGTCTAAACAACTCATGAGAAGTCTGACGTTTAATCAGATCTGGAAGCCGCCCCCCTTAAGGTAATATGACACCCTGGACTTCTCAGTAAAGTGGGGGTTAGTCTGTGACACCATGTCATGTAAACCAAAGACATGAAAAAAGAAAGGAAAACAGAAAGCATGAGACGTTCCCTCTCTGCTCATTTCTGACAAAAGATGACCTGGAAGTGATAGCATGCCTCTCTGACCGGCCCTGCTCAGTCCTCTTCAGGGTGCGGACAAAGACCCCACCCCCCACACTGTCCCACAAACAGATGTTTTAATGAGCTTTCATACCTAAAACAGCACTGTAGTAATGAATGTGTTTAATGTGTATGTGTTTGTGTGTCCGGCTGTCACACCGCCTCACTGTCACTGTGAGCACTGAGGGGTCAACATGTCCGCAGCACACTGGGGGCCCCACGTCCACGCTGTCCTGATGCCCCGAGTCTAAAGAAACAAGCCGGGACAGAAGGTCTGAGTCAAGTCACATCGGCCTTCATACAAACACACTCGGGGCCAGGAGGCAGCAGGTTCACACGTCTACACACACACACACACACACACACACACACACACAACATCCCGCCAAAACACAAGATCTCTTAAAACGAGGAACGACGAGGAACCATCAAGAAATACTATTCATACTAACGTTTTACTTTTTATACGGACCTTTTCTCTTTCTCTGCCTTTAAAAACTTTTGCATGGGGCCGGTGATGCAGTGGTTAGTGGGCGCGCCCCATGTACAGAGGCTGTAGTTCTCCAATCGGGCGGCCCGGGTTCGAATCCGACCTGTGGCTCCTTTCCCGCATGTCATTCCCTACTCTCTCTCTCCACTGTCCTATCTCTCATATAAAGGCACCAAATGCCCAAAAATGAATCTTTAAAGAAAAAAGCTATTCCATAAGTCCTCCTAAACATTTCTACATCTTTACCATATTTATATCATTTATGAAGCCCTGCTTAAAGGCTTTGTATGCAATTTTTTTGATCCAACAGATCTGGTGACCTTGAGCACCAGCATGAAACCAAAACAACTCGCGCTGCATTGTTGTGTTAGCATGCTAATGCTAGCAATCTTTATTATGCTCGTATCTTCACACTGCATGTACATTTACCTGAAATGAGCGTGATCTAGAAACACAGTTAAGCAGTGAGTACAGTATGTTATTCTTCTTTTCTCTAGTCCCTCAATTAAACAACTTTTATACGTGAGGGGAGGAGTCAGCCGGCCGTCGGGGCGATGTAAACAAACTGAAGATAGGACTCGGAAAACTCGGAAAACATCACAGACAGTGGGACTCGGGTGTTACACTCATTGTAGACAGTCATGACTCACAGAGTTATTTTCAGAGGATATACTTGATTTATATTACATTTAAGTGTGAAAAATCACATATAAAGACTTTAAAGTCATGAACTATGATCTCTGCATAAACATCATGATTCTTTTTATTCTGTCAAACAAGCTGATGAAACAGAGCTTATTAAACATTATTCACAATTACATGAATGTGACTGTTTCATATACCCAATGTACTGCAGTATATTTGGTATCTTCAGTCTTTTTTTTTTTTTTTTTTTTTTAAGTATCCTCCAGCTGGAGTAAGAGAGAGAGAGAGAGAGAGAGAAGCGATGGTCCATTTAAATTCATAGGTCAGCATGCTCTGACGTTTCTCAAATTCCTTTTGGTGTCTCATGAAGACGCAAACATTACGCTTTATGTCTCGTACAAACAGACAAAGACCAGAGGAGCCGACACTGTATCGATTGCACACGTGCATTAGAAAATGTTGCTGATGCATTCGCGCAGTTTTGACAGTGTAGAGAGGTGGGGTTTTGAGATGGTCATCCTGTAGTCACATGCCAAAGTGTCCTCGAGCGAGACACTGAACCCCAAGTCGCTCCCGCTGCTCTGTCGGCAGCATGTCAATGTGTGTGAAAGGGATTAGTTAATACTGAGGGACACTTTACAAAGCAGCCTCTGCCATCAGTGTGAATGTGTAGGTGTGACATAAAGCACTTTGAGAAGTCAGAAGATTAGAAGCAGATATACAAGCTCAAGTGTGTTAAGACGTGTTCGACAGGTATTTATGAAAGAAAACACAAAATCTTCAGTGTCTAGAAATCTGTTTTTGTTGCAGTGGCATCAAAAACAGGCGTCTATACTGTTAGATTTTTTTTTAATTGTATAAAAATGTATAATTCCTGTATTGTGACAACCCTAAGGTAGAGTGCTTTGTGCAGGGTTAAAGGTCACAATGCTGACCTGCTGTCTGGAAGGTTAAATCACATAAACAGTGACATGATGAGCATCATAAAGGACAGTGTGAGTGTCTGCTGACCTAAATTGCTTTGTAGTGTCACTATCACAAGCTAACCTGTAATCCTCATGACATCTCCTTGAAACTTGTGTTACAGTGATGTCCCCAAATGCTGAGTCACTTCACCTGCTGTTTCTCCACTCAGACGTGGCTCCAGCTGTATCTGATGCTTTGGTGGTGTACTGTAGGTGATTTGAAGGAGGAGGTGGGTGTGTTTTGCTTATAAGAAAGAGGCATTTGTATAGGCAATAATTCAAATCACCCATCCTTGGAGACACTGATCAGACACAGCTAATACAAAGAGAGGGGGGGGGGGGCATTGCAGCCATGGCACTGCCTTGTTTACATCTTCAATGAGCTCCACGGGAGGAGGCTGCAGCTCTGAACACGTGTGTAGGTTAATTCACGGCACAGGGATGGAGGGGAGGGGGGAAACACCTGAGGGCAGACTTCCTTCCTCCTCCTCCTCTTCCACAAAAAGGATGCTGGCGGCCGTCCCATTCAACTCACCTCCTCTGCGTGTTTCCTCAGCGCTTTCTCCCGCTCGTACTGGGTGATGAGCTGCTCGTTGTCCTCCTTCAGCAGCTCCAGCTCCACTTCGTGCTCCTGGTTCTCCGCGAACACCGAGTCCAGGTTCTCCAGCACGGCCACGACCAGCGGCATCAGCTCCTTCACCACGTCCTCGTCGTATTTGCCGATGAGCCGCTCGAACTCGCGGTAGATGGAGTTGGCCAGGCCCGACACCCGCTCAGACATCATCGCTGATGTCCCCGGGTCGTCCTGGTACACAACTCCGTCTTCCAGCTCCATTTTTTTAGTCCTCTGCCTCACAGCTAACAGGACTAACGCGGGTTATTCCGTCTCACCCGCCACTATGAACACCGTTACCCGCTTAAATGAAAGCAGTGTTCCTTCAATTGACCGCACACATTGAGAATAAAACACGGCAGGACTATTACAATGCATGCAAGACAGGCTACGTGGATATCTTCCTCTTTTCCCCTCACTTGTCCCATGGTGCATTAAAGTGCTCATCCAAAGCTTGTACTTTTCAGTGTCACTGAAAGGCTCACACAGATGAAGTCCCGGGACATTTTTTTTGTTTACCTTGAGTGTGCAAAATATACAAATTCACGACCTGCAATTAACAAAAAAAAGTAAATAATATCGGGGGAAAAAACACAACAATTTGTATGCTTTCCATTTCCTATTGGCCTCTTTCAAGCCTGCATACAAAATATCGGTGGGGAAGTGAAGGCGCCACCACAACAGCTGAGTTGTTGACCAGATCACGTGATGACGTCATATCATGCCAACAACGTAAGATTATTTAGTACTGACAGGCTGATATTGTGCACACAGTCTTACATAATTATTTTCAGGATTTAAAAATAAAATAGAATTGATAGCCCGTCTTTATATCTTATTTCTTATTTGCGAGCGCTTCAAATTGAGCTTTTATATTATTTCTTAAATAATTTGAACCCCTCACGCATCACTTTTTTAACTTAGATAAATGTAAAAATTTAGTGTGTGTTTACTATATTCATGTTTTTCATTGATGTTATGTGTTAGTACCACCATGATCAGAATCAGCTTTATTGGCCATGTATGCTCACACACACACAAGGAATTTGTGCTCTGTGTACTAAAGTACAACATTAAATATCAACATAAACAAAGACTAATATGTACAAGACTAAATAAGTCAATAGTGCAGGGGTGAGTTGTGCAAAAATGCTGAGATAAGCACGATAATGAAAATGTAATTATGTAACATCATCATATACATGAGGTAGAGAGTGTTTGCAGTACTTACATTAAGCATTGTGCAGAGATTGATATCACATTAGGAGGATAATAATACACTATTCAAATGATTAAGGTATTGACCCTAAAATGACTGTCAAATGAAGAATGTGTGACTTTTTTTATCCAGTAGATGTCGCCCTTGAGCACCAGCATGACGCCAGTAGTGAAGTGCAAAGTATACTCAGGCATACAAAGTATATCCACTTATTTTTCAGTCTCCAAAGGGTATACCCAATTCTAAATCCCTTCTGATTCACAATATTCAGTATGCTGCAATGTGTTTTCCCTAGGCTGGTAAAGGGACTATGTAGTTGTCTCATCCTGTAGTTTTTTTTTCCAGTTAAAATGATAAAACCTTACCTGCTCTTCTTTTGTGGTTTATGTTAATAGCATCCCTACTCCCTTAAGTCGAACAGCAAAAGTTGAGTGTTTAAGTGTAAATACAAAAGGCCCTTTTTTTAAGAGCATTAAATATGCAAGAGTAGTCTCACAACAGAGACCGATTATCCTTTGCTGGACCGGCCCCTAAAAAAAAATTAGTTTTCCCACTACTTCAGGCACCACTACAAAAAAAATTGACCTGAGGGCCACGTTGAGGGTTGATGGGGGCCGCATGTGGCCCCCCGGCCGCCAGTTGCTCACCCCTGATTTAGCGTCACCAATTAACCTAAACAGCATGTCTTTGGACTGTGGGAGGTCACTGGAGTTCCCCGGAGGGAAACCACGCATGTTCATCAACCTCAGTCTTCTCAGTTCAATCAGCTTTTTCAACAATCACGCCCACATGACATCATCCACTAACGCCTCCACCACCAGTGACTCCATGGAGGGATAGATCTTGATTCCACTCAGGGCAGACATCTTGGATCACCCTATTCAGAGTTCAAGCGCCTTAAATTCTCTGTCAATCATTCAATGTCACATATGTAAAATAAATATTTATCTTTGATTCATGTGCTTGTCTCTCCTGGTTGAAACGAATGGAAGTAGAACATTACAAGAGATGACAGATATTTAGACGTAAAGCTTTCATGTATCAGTGTTCAAACTCAGCGATAACTGCAGTTACTGTTAACTGGTGAGGCGAAAACTTCCTCGACCTCAATGTGACAAAAACAAAGGAGCTCATGATTGACTTTCGGAAAAACTGTGAAAAACCTAAAGCTATAGTGTTGTTCTGTACAGATGTGGAGATCGTTGAAAGGTACCAGTATTTGGGTGCCATGTTCGACTCACAGATAAAGTTTGATGTGAACACAGAATGTATTGTAAAGTGAGGTCAACAAAATGTTGTGCATCTCTTACCGGTATTTTGTTGAAAGTCTCTTAACTTTTTAATTTGTCTGCTGGTTCGACTCTTTGTGTGTAAAAGACACAGGAACGGCCTGCACAGTATTGTAAAGGTCTGCTCTAAGATAATCAGTGCCCAGCAGAAAGACTTGTGTTCTTTGCGGGAGAGGCAGGTGGTCCAAAAAGCTAAGGGAGTTCAAGGTAATGCCCTCAGGCCGCCCCTTCATAGTGCCCTCTTTCATTTCCTCCACAATCAGGCTGTTTAAATCTTGTATCCTTGTATTCTTCTCTTTGTTTATCGTGTCCCTTCCTCTTGGGTTTAACGATAAGTGGTTTATTCCTGGGACTTCTATTCCTTGAATGTAGTCTAAGGTGTGACTACGGTGCATCCTTGAATGTCTTAATTAAGTATTTATTGACTTATTTATTAGTGTTGTCCTTAAAGGCTTTATATGCGATTTTTCAGATTTAAATGTAATAGAAATCAAGTATATCCTCTGAAAATAACTCTGTGAGTCATGACTGTCTACAATGGGTGTAACACCCGAGTCCCACTGTCTGTGATGTTTTCAGAGTTTTCAGAGTCCTATCTTCACTTTGTTTACATCGCCTGGACAGCCGGCTGACTCCTCCCCTCGTGTATAAAAGTTGTTTAATTGAGGGACTAGAGAAAAGAAGAATAACATACTGTACTCACTGCTTAACTGTGTTTCTAGATCACGCTCATTTCAAGTAAATTGACATGCAGTGTGAAGATACGAGCATAATAAAGATCGCTAGCATTAGCATGCTAACACAACAATGCAGCGCAAGTTGTTTTGGTTTCATGCAGGTGCTCAAGGGCGACATCTGCTGGATCCAAAAAATCGCATATAAAGCCTTTAAACTGTGCTTTTTATCGGCCCTTGTGGGTGTCATTGCTCGAAGAGACCACACGAGGGTGTCAGCGTGTCAAATACCGATTTGTTTGTTGTGTCTGATTAATCTCCTTCTGTTGTTTGTTTGTAAATGTTTGCGTGGTCTGGGAAGACTGTGGAACCCAATTTCCCTCTGGTATAAATACAGTTGTATAAATCTAAGTCTAAGGAGATGGTTAAGAAATAAAAAATAAAAAAAAACACCACAGGAAACCAGTTGTACACATGCAGGAGATCTTCTCTGTGAAATCACATCCTTCACAGTCCTGTCACACGGACCCATTTGAGGATTCTAAAGTAAGCCTACCTGTTGAAGCACCAATGCTCAAATGGACCTTCCTGAGAGCAATCAACAACACTCATCAATCCTTAATGAGAGAACGATCTTGATTTATGTACAAACCAGGCAGATCTGCTTGTCAAGACACTTTGCAAAAGCACACAGAGGCTGTTAAATTCCAGATTTTCTGCAACAGTGCAAGCATTAAATACAAATACAGTATGCTCAAACTCAGATTGTGAATGACTAAGTGTTTATATCTGGAGCTGTACTATGCTCATGCTCGGGACTAAGTGTACGACTCATTGTTGATCATTTTTGTCATACTTCAGAAGTTGTCAAGTAATTTCAAAATTCAAAAATACAGACATACACAGAATACACTGTGGTGGTAAAGTCCAAAGTATTTTAAAAAGGAAGTTATATAGTGGTTAGGTGTGCTATGAATTTAACACTTAAAAGTATGCGCAACGGAGATAAACAGTCCTCATTTTTATATTTTCAGTCGTTCTGCACTGCATGGATATCTTACATTATAATCTTTGCTTATTAACACCACAGTCACTAGTTATATTCTTACTTATACAAACAGACAGAAGAAAAACTCATCATGGTCTTTCTCGTACATGCAAAAGGTATGCTCCAGGTGCATTCAGTTAAGTTTATTATGTTCAAACAATACATCTTAAATACTTAAAAATGTCTGAATTAGAGTAATACCACAACTAAGTCAAATACTCACAGAAGTCTACACTTACGCGAACTTATTTTTTACATGGCAATAATTAAACCCAGGGACATTTATTAATGCAAGACTAGACATCATTCAAACGTGTTATCTATATTAGGTTAACACTTTATTCAATCAAGCTCAATTATGCATTGAAGACAACTGAGTGCATTTGAGTTTGAACTGAATGTGAAAGAGAAACGATTGAGTGATTACAAATAATCTGTTATAATTTACACATTTAGACCTTTAATGGTTTCCGTATCCTGGGGGATACAGTCATTTGACAGGCTGTGGGCTGGAGGGGCAAAAAATGGGTGCACTGCAATTTCATGAGAAAAACTGAAGGGTGGTTTGGGTTAAGTACTCAGGTCATTTGACTTCATGTCAACATTCAAATTGATACAAATCATTTGTTACAAAATCCAAAGTGACGGTGTGCAGTAACAAAGACACCGACCATGAACTAAGTGATGTTATATTTTCATGTTTATTAGAGTGTTTTGGGGACTTCGTATTTAAAACTTATTTTTTGAGGAACATTTTATAAGTTCTTGTTGAAAAATTATAAATTGGGATTTTCACAACATTGATTATCAGGCATTGAATATTTGTATCCGGACACATTGCCAGATAGGGGTATAAAACAGGTACAATCACTCACATATAAATTTGTTTTATGGGTTTATACCATATAAGAAATACAAAATATATATATATTGATTACTCTTAATTTGACTCCTAAATATGTTTTATTGGTTATAAAAGCCAATTTGCACATGTTTCATGAACAACCCCGATCATTTTTCAGCTGTGCTGGGGGAGTCTTTGCATCGTCACTGGTCAAAATATTAGCAAAATCTTAGTAAAGTACAGTGGCTGGGAAGTGCAAAGCAAAATAACAAACTGTGAAACACTTTTACAACAGTTGAGACAAATGTACAAGTGGCAGAACACTTATACCAGTCCCCAAACAAATTGACAAACGAAAGAATCTTGACGGAAAGGGAACGTACCAAAGGCAGGAAGTGAATGAGTGAGGTATCATTTTATTTGTTTTGGCTGAAAGACTTGGCAGTGATATGGAGTTTGTGAGTGACAGAAATATGTTTTTGCCCGTTTTGTGGAACTCTTTTAAGCCAGATAACTCAGTTTTGCTTTTGCTCAGTTTTCCGCTAGCTGACAGATTGTTTCTGGAGCAAGGTTGTTTACACATTTAGAAATCAGGTTTGAAAAAGAAAAGTTGACAAAACTGTCAAAACTCACTATCTTGTATTTCTTTAGAATTAGACAATAGTGCCATCTGGATCGGATCAGGAGGGTTGCCGGTAGGCGACCTAGGGCCTCCTACGGAAACACAGGAGTTTGCAGAGCCAGCAGGACCTCCGACGAGGGAACAGGAGCCAGCAGGACCTGTGGCAGGAAACAGGAGTCGGCAAAGTCTCCCAAGGAGAAAAAGGAGTGCAAAACGGGGGCCTGTACTACGAAGCAGGATTTGGGGTTAGCGAGGTAACTTCAGAAAGAATGAAACTTTCAAAAACCTTACAACCAATCTTTTTTTACACTTTATTTCATCATTGTTATCAGTTTGGTAAGAAAAAGAAGTCAGGACATTTTTAGCGTTATTTAACTTCCAGATCCTTGCATGGTCAAGCCCGGGAATATTTCACAGAACCTTGACATCACAGTGCGTTGACAGACAAGTCCAAACATCACTTACTATAAAAACGTGCAGCAAATGAAAAAGTATTCAAATTCAAAGGTGAACGTAAAAGATCAAAACCAAAGAAACGTCCAAAACACACTGCAAATGAAGAAAAGAAGACGTGCTGCTAAAAGCTGAAACAACTGCGTAAACAATAAACATGCTGCAAATACATAAAGGATGCATAATCATAAAGACATGTTAAAAAAAGAAAAAGGCTAAGTGGATGAGTATAGAGGAAGAAAGGGACACTGAAGGGCAGGTGGGGTCAGCTGGATGTAAGAGCCAGGTGATGAGGACAGGTAAACACGGAGAGAAAGGTAGAATGAGTAAATATAAATAAATACTGAAAAAAACATTTAGCTATCACTGCCGTATCTGCAAAGATTGATATAGGCAGCCAGTAAAGATACATTTTTCCTTTGTATTATATCTTGTGCAAATTCTGATGGACCTGCAAATTAAAAAAAACAGCCGATAAATATCAGAAAGCTAATTTCTTGGAAGTCAGGGGGCTGACCAGAATCACCAGAATTCAAGACCAAAAGTGAAAGTAAGAAACCCTATCCTATAAAAAGCCGGACAAGCCTGCACATTTGCAGAGTCACTCCAGAACATCCAGAGCATCACAAGAAAAGGTAAGACTCTCTTCATTCTATGATTTTATTATTCATTTGATTGACGTCAGTTTGTTTTAGACTTCAAGATGTTTATAATGATAAATCTCTTTTTTTATAAAGGACTCCTTGTACTGCTGAGTTTTCCTTTTCCCTCTTTGTTTATTTTTCTTGAATGATGTGAACATGGAATTGACATTTATTTAAAAGTTACTTTGACAAACCAACTCTCACATGAACTGTTTTTAATTTTTTTTTACTGATGAATGAATTGAATGGGCTGCACGGTGGTGCAGTGATTAGCACACGGTGGTTCCTGGTTTGAATCCCTGTTGATCAGGCCCCTCTCTGTGTGGAGTTTGCATGTTCTCCCCGGGGAAATTATTCTCTCTGGGTACTCCGGCTTTCTCCCTCAGTCCAAAGACATTAACACACAACTGTTATATTTTACAGATATGGGAGGAAAAGAATCCAAACCACCCACACCTCCACCTTCTCGTAAGACTTTTTGCACAAATATTAAAATGTTTCCTGTTCAAATATTGTGACAGCGTTTCTTGAGGAGATGTTGATTATAAGTTTAACCCTTGGTTGTCCTGCCGTTAAGTATACACTACATATACTTTATTAAATATGCCTTTGGGTGTGGGTAAGCAAGAGCACGGGGACATCTTCTGCTGTTTATCTCATACACATTAATATCTGTCTGTAGCATAGCATGACACACCCAGACTGAATAACAACAACAGTGATACATCACTTCACTGGTCTTAAAGCAATATCACTCCGCCAGCCGTAACCATGAGCAACCTTAAAGGCAAAGTGCATCATCAGACTGTTACTCTTCCAAGTGTATGCAAAGTACAATTTAATTAAAAAAGAAGTTATCCATAAATCAAATACCATTCAGTGAAACATGATGCTGTTTAATTTGTTTAAATAGTCTGAAGTTGTCTTAATGTATGTTAACATGTGAATTTGTCTTTCAGCTTGTTTAAGACAGCCATGGAGGCCTCTGCTGACGTGAGTAAACAGGAAGTGAGGGTGGTGAAACTGGGTGTGGTTCTGCCACTCAGCAGAGCATCAATAACAATGTGCCTGTTGAACATTCAATATTTAAAACACTGAAGTAATGAATCTCATGTTCTTCTATGAACAGGAGCACTGAGGACAATCTCAACTTCATGAAATCTTACCAACCTCGAAACAAAGGAATCAAACATCTCAGGATTCTGCTTCATGGACCGGTCGGTGCCGGCAAGTCCAGTTTCATAAACTCTGTTGAAAGTGCTTTGAGAGGCGTTGTCACAGATCAAGCTGAGACGGATGCGACCTCTGGGAGCAGCTTCACCCTAAAGGTAAGAATAACTGATGACTGTGGTGACTCCAAACTAAGATTATTCACCATTCTCTATAAACTCCACCCCTGTCTGTGAATGGCTCAGTGCGCATGTGTGTGGGTGGTGAAGCGAGTAAGGAGAGAGAGAGACAAGGCGAGTGTGTGTGTTCGGTAGGTGTGTGCGAGAGGCAAGTTACTGATGCCGGGGACCGGAGCAGAATCAGCGCAGAGAAACTAGTCAGCATCTGATGTATGTACAGTTTGTGTATGCACAGTTTGAGCTCTGTGTGCATAATAAACGGCCCAACACCTCAAGTAACAAGCCGGACTCTCCGTGTCTGTTTACAACTTGCTGCACCCCAGTTAAAGTGACAGGGGTTAGCCCCAAAGTTGAGGGCTACAACTTCAGCCCTGGAGCAGACCAATAAGTCTCCCCTGTGCGCTCTGACCACGGTCAGAACGCAGAAGCAGGAAAGCTTAACATTACCTTACATTTACCTGAACGATGCAAATCATTTCTCCTTCTTCTTCACAGTACAAAACATACAACTTCCAGAAAGATGATCAGAGCTTCTATTCTATTGTTTTCAACGAGATCATGGGCGTTGAGAAAGACGACAACAATGGAGTCCAGGTGGAAGATATCAAACTGGCCCTGCGGGGACGTGTGGAAGATGGTTACAAGGTACACTCCTAAGACGTTCTCTTTTTTTGTTAAAGGGCCCTGTGGAGTTCACTTCAACAAGTGTTTTAAATTAATGCAACTTCTGGTGTTGAAAAATGAAGCCAATTCATAACTGCAATAACCTGCAGTTCCTCGAGTGTCCATCGGAGGCAGGCTGCAAAAGCCCTGGGCCCATAGCCAAAGAAATCATCAGAAGGAGTGAGTGTGTGTGTCTGTGTGTGTGTGTGTGTGTGTGTGTGTGTGTGTGTGTGTGTGTGTGTATGTATGTGTATGGATACTTAAGCAGACGCTTGGGTAAACTGTAGCAGGGATAAGCTAATGTTTTTGCACATTTGTTATTACTGTTTTTATATTGTTTTGATGTATTGTCCATGCAGCCATTTCCCAGTATCTGAGACAAATTTCTCCCTAGGGAGACGAATAAAGAAACCTTGACCTTGACCTTGAAATCCTGAGAATCCTCCCACACAGCTCCTAGCTTAAAAAATCCTAGCAAGGAGTCCTAGATGAGGAGTGATTTAGAAACACTCTCTGAGCGAGGAAGGGACAGAAACTTTTATCTTAATGAGGAGGCGTAGTTGACCTGTTGCTTAGTATGACACGTTCTTCAGAAGCTGATTGAGTGCTCTCTTACTGATAATGGGCATAGAAGTACAGGGAAATCGATTGGGTCCACTCTGTAGCGTAATTAATTTATTAAGATATTATATCTTTATTTAACCTCGGATTCAGAAAGGGGCACCACTTCCTGTTACAGGAAGAAATTAACTTCAACTGTATAAGTTATTTTCAGTCAGTTTCATATCTTGAAAGAAGTAAGTTCTAGAAATGTTAAACCAGAAAACACACAGACAAAGTTCTGAATTTTATGTTTTAAATTTAATATAGAAATGGTAAACAATCAGGTATAGATAAAACAGATAAAGAGTATGATTCTTATGATCGGGATAATGCAATTATAACGTATGGTGACATATATTTAGTAACGAGATAAAACGCGGTATTGTTTGAATGACTCTCTGAATAGACACGACTCACGACCTAATCTCTCAACACCCAATGCGGAACCAACACTCTGACTGTGAGGTGTGTACGATTGAACTCTGCCGACTGGTCCCGCATTTCAGTCTCCGGCAAGTGGTTCTTTTCAGGCCCAGAGAGGTCCACGGGCCAGATTAGATGCCTTAGCACCTTGGTCGGAGTATGCAGCTAGGATGGAGGTGGAATGGCAGTTCAGCCGTCGTGGTTGTGTCGTCATCAGCTCCAAGTGGATCCAACAGGAAAAATAATAAAGAGTCTTTTGATACGTTGATTTCCAATTCAGATTAACCTGATGGCCATCTCGATGAATCCAAATTAAGAAATTGGTGTTCAAAATTGAAGAGCAAAGACTTTGGAGAAGAAAATTCGAAAGCCTTGTTTGAGCAAAAATAATTGATGTTTAAAAAATCTATGTACCTACTTTTGTACGTTTACAATAGCTAAAGTCCGAAAAAAGTGTCTGTTTTCATGTACTGCTCCTCCTTGCTCCCTCTACGTTCTGAGTCCGTCAGCTACGCTCTGCTGAGCCCCCACTGTTAGACCCCACGTGGGCCAAGTCTGCTCTGATTGGTCTGCCGATCCGCTCTGTCGTTATTGGTCAGTTGCTCAGCACGCTTCTCGGAAATCCAAGGGTTACTCCCACTCTGACCAGAGGACAAATGTTTAAATTAAACCGAGTTTACTCAATAAGATTAAGAATAAGAATCTAAACATATATATACGTCACATATATATTTCTATCAGATCCACGTTGATGTAGGTTCACGTCATATATTTAGACATGCATTTCTATCAGATTCATGTTGAAATGAAAATCACACCACCTGGGAACATCCTCAGTTAATCCCAGCCTGTAGGTGAACAAAGCCATGTTATACAGTCAGTATTCTTAATAAGACATTAATAAAGTAGGAAAAGAAATTGGTGTCTTTAAATAACACCTTCTAAAGCTAATATCAAAGAGTATGCTTTATAACACGTCTAAATGTATAATTATGAAGGTTACGTATTCATGGGAATTCTAACACTAGATGGCAAAAGCGCTCCACGTCAAATTCCTATTAAAACTATAATAACTCTTATTTGTATTCTAAACATCAGATTTTGAGTTTAAAAAGATGATTATAATATATTCATTGTGACAATTACAAATATTTAGATGAAGAAAGACATAAATGTTCATTTGATGCAGAATTGAACGCTGTGGTTTAATCAGTTCTTCTGAAGTACTTCAACAGATGGTAAATTTTTACGACTTTGCAGAGACTGGTTTCAGTCACAGTTGATGTCTTTGGGGTCAATTCGTACATAGCAGAGTGTTCTGTTTCCGCTTGGTTGTTTACTCAATGCGTTGTAAAAGTTTATAATATTCTGTCTTCTAGAGCCTGTCTGAGAGGGAGACTTAAATCATTGATTAGTTCCTTTGTTTCTTGATAAAAAGTAACCAAGATGTTAATCCACATTCCTGAGTCCTGCAGAAAGAGAGGTTGTGAAACGTGGCTGCTAATATCGACTACAACTCATAGGCCCTCACCTATCAAACGTACGTACGGCATAAAAATGGGTGTCAACTCAGTGTGGACTTGCAGTGCAGCGAATCTGTCTGTGTTGTACAATCATTAGATCATACTGCAGTGCCTGTTAAGTTTCTTTTTTACTGTGTATGGTTAAGACAGGCAGATAGAGGTTCACAGATTTACTGTTAGATAAGAGAACTCATCTAAAATGTATTTTATATTACACTCCACCTCAAACGATCTCTGTAGGCTATATTACTTTTTAAATGATGATGAGCAGCGTGAGCTGTCAGGTGATTTCATTAGTTATGTGTTATATTTGATGAATTAATGTTTTTTAATCGATTTCGACTTCTTTAAAGATTAGATATTAGAGAGGCTGCTTTCGGTAATTAGGCCAACATGTTAAACGTTCATGCGCACAGGAATATTGCTGCAGAAAATATTGAGACAAATTAAAACAGAAAAACTAAAAACAGTTACTTTAAAGGGACAGACAAACCTCCAGAGGATACTAAATATCCACTAAATATTTTTAATCATTTTGCTTTTTTATTCACTGAAACATTCATGGCTCTGTTTTTTAGTTTCGTACTAATGGCCCACTGACAGAGAATGATCCGGGCTACAACTCCAAACCCTCTCTGGATGACAAAGTCCACGTGCTGGTCTGTGTGGTTCCTGTCAGCACAGTCTCTCTGTTAGATGACAAAGTTGTGCAGAAGTTAAGAGAAGTCAGACTAGCTGCCAGTGATCTGGGTAAGAAACACACTTACATTTCCATATAAGTAGGGATGTAAAGATCATTTGTGAAATCTTGAAAAATCGATTCAAAGGTGTCAAGGTTCACATCGGTACTATGAAAAATGAATGTCCATATCGGAGAGCGTCAGCAGCTGTAGAGCAGAGGCGGTTGGTAGCTGCAGAGCAAGATTTTGCGAGAAAAAAAAAACATTAAAAGGTCAAACCACACTGACAAATGGGTTTGTAGCCCCTAAAGGAATCTTTTTCAATCGTAATTTATAATAATCTACAGTCTAATTTTGTTAAATAAATCCTGAGAGAATCGTATCGTGAGTTTAGTGAATCATTACATCCCTACATATCAGGCAAATTAATTACAAGAAAAACAAATTATTAAAATACTGAGAATGTTTCCACATCTGCAGGAATTCCCCAACTGGCCATCCTCACCAAAGTTGATCAAGCCTGTCCTGAGGTCAAATCAAATATTCAGAACATGTACAAGAGCAAGTACCTGAAGGAAAAGGTGAGCCGGTTTAGATTTGTTATTGTTGAGTTTCAGTTCTTTTTTCATCACATTTCCACCTTTGGTCTGAGCTTTGCAATCACTGATTATCTGAAATTATTTGACTCCAACACGTAGGTGGAACAATTCAACGCGAGGCTGGGAATTCCCATCAAGTCCATCTTTCTGGTGAAGAACTACGAGTCAGAAACCGACACAAGTGACGGCATCAGTGGGCCGATACTGACCGCACTGAGACAGATGGTAACCCAAGGAGACAACTTCATCCCAACCCAGTCGCCAGAGGAAAATGTTGTCATTTCATGTTTCAGCTCAATTTTACATTACTTACCACAGCTTATGCATTATTGTACATTAACACCACATGTAAATGTATCCTGCTGTGCTAATGAAAACAATGAAGGAATATAAACATGGTAACACTTTACAATAAGGGTACATTAATTCACATTAGTTAAGGCATTATTAAGCCTGGTTACTAACAGTTAACTAATGTGTCTCGTAATCATTTATTAACGGTGTTCATGTCAACTATGGTATTAATTAATACATTATTTAAGGATGCTATTAACATTAGTTAATGCAGTGATACGCCTTAATTAACAGAAAATTCGTACAAAAATGAACATTAAGAAACCCTTAACAGATGTCTCTTGTTAACATTAATTAAGGGTTTACATGTTAATTAAGCCTATTAACTAATATTACTAAGTATATACTAAATATTACTGTTTGTTAAAGATGTTCATTTAGATGCATGTCTTGAGGTTCATAGCTGAGTCATGTCATTAAGACAAAAGTGTTTGTTTTTATTCATATTTATTTAAGGTTAATGACTGTTCACTTGTCCATCCTCCAACTGGTGACTTATTTTTGGTAAAGATTGAGATCAGTGTACCACACCATGGTCTTCAAGTAGACGTTAGATTGTTCCTTTATCTTCATGTAGACGTTCTTAACTTACAGCCTAACCTATCATTATTGTTGATGTTATATAAGCATTACTTAACCATGATTAACCATTCATTAATGCTCTGAATAAGCCTTACTTAACCATAATAGACCATTTATTAATGCTCTGAATAAGCATTACTGTTAGTACGTATTTTCATGGATTCATTCATCTTGCTAATTTTGTGGTGTTGAAAGATCAGAAAGAGTTATGCAATTGTTGAATTTGTTTTAACCATACATGTTCTTTTCCTTTAATTATCATTTAATCCATTTATCATTTACTTCATATATTTTATTTTTCTTTTATTATTATTTAATCTTTTTATCATTTCATTCATATGTCATATAGTCAATACGACTTTTGTTTTCTTGGCTTTTACATTTCCTGTCAATCCTACACATACCTGCGGTGCCTATGCACCTGTGAGGTCAGGATAAGTGTGCCATACTTTGAGCAAAACCACATACGAGTTCGTAGGTGTATAGCGTTTTCTGCAAATCTGTCTGGTTCACGGTCTTCAAGCTAAAACCACATTTGAACTTAGTATCAAGGATATATCACGTTTCTACGAATCTGCATTGCTGAGGTTTTACAGAATCTTGGAAAAAAGAGACCGTCTGGCTATAAAAACGCTGTGGAAAAGCTGATCGGGGTTCTTTTTTACTTTTCTAAAGGACTCCACGTTACTCTGACTTTTGAATCCCCATTTTGGGATTTAGTCTCTGAGACCAAGATCTTTTAAACCCTCAAGTGTCTACACTCTTGGGTTAAGACTTTTGTCTTTGTATTTTGCTTTTTACATTTTTATATTTTTACTTTTACTGTTTTGTATTTGCATTTGGAATATCATTTGAAGTTTTTTAATAAATTTTCGGAACTTTTTGAAATCATTCACACCACAAAGACCGGAGTCTCTCTTAAGGACCCCGTGAGCCTCGGAAGGTAAGCTTGAGCAGTCACGCCACGGCACACTTCTACTGACTTTTACTACACACCTCATACACACCTAGCATCCTAGTGAGGAGAGTTGCAGTTAATCCCTCTCCGGGGGTGCGAGCCTCTGGGGGGGAAATCTAGAGTCCTGAACCAAGGGTTATTCTTGAATCTAGTTATTCTAGAAATGAATGTTAGGCAGATAATCCTAGGGCTATGTGATTATAACAAGTCCTCTCTTCTCCAAAGGGTGTTAGCGGAGTAATTTTACATATCTCCAGGTACTAGGAAAGAGTAGACTAGCGGCTGGTAGGGAGCGAGTTCTCACATAGTTATAGGAAAGAGTAGACTAGTTAACTAATGGGTGGTGAGCTTCCGTTAGCTATAGTAAAGTTATTCACCCCTTTTTGTCCAGGACATGTTACAGTGGATATATCTTTAAATTGTGTCAACCATCTAAGAGTAATTCTTCTTTTAGGTTTGTGAAATTGTAATACATATGTGTAAGAGACATCATGGCAGCAGAGTTTTATTTGGATTGGAGCCAAGTGTCTGTTGTGAGCAGAAAAGGAAATGTGACTCTGAGACTGAAGAAATGTATATGTCTGATATTTACGAGTCAAGGTGATGTCTTCTTTCTAGCCTTTTAGAGATGAACCAAAGCTGCCAGGAATTTGTGGGATGTACCTTCTAGCAGAATATAAGCAACACTGTGAAGATGAAGACTTTGCCACTTTGCCCATGATGGCCAATAGGCCAATGATTGCAAGCGATTGTGAGATCTTGGTCAGCATGGGTCAGGGATGGTTCGCACTTTGTCAGCCATGTGTGTTGTGTTTCTATGTTGTCTGACCATGGCTGAATAAATCCTAAGATGATCCACAGTCTGTTTCAGGATTTCATAATAATAATAAATGTATTTATAAAGTGCTTTAAATCAAAGTGCTGTATAAAGCAATACAGGAAAAATACAGGAAAAAACATACAAAGAAATCATGACTCATACTCAACAGTAAACAGATGGGTCTTTAACTTTGCTTTAAAAACCTCAACAGAACAAGCCTGCCTAATGTCCAGAGGTAAGCTGTTCCAAAGTGTCGGTGCACGGAAAGAAAAAGCCCAATCACCAACTGTCTTCTTTCTGACCTTTGGGACACTCAGAAGACCAGTCCCCTGAGAACGCAGGGCTCGGGCAGGCACGTAGGGGTTCACCAGGTAATATCCATTTAATACAGAAACAACCCCCACCCAACAAGAGATGATGACAAACATATTTTGTTTCAATAATCGAACTTTGATTAATCCAACTCATTGATAAAGAATGACTAATATGAGGAACCAGCTTGTTACTGTCAGTGAATCCGCTCTGGGAAATCTCAGGTTTCACAAACAATCTACACAGCAATTTACCATTTTCACATGCAGCTAATTCATGCAGAATTACAACAAAGTTTATTTATTTCATGTTCATAATGTAAATATTCATAATTACTTGATTGCAATGGTTTATGCAAATATACAATATAAATATTGTGTCCCACTTTTGATTTTGTACCTCTTACACAGCCATCATTAATAAATGCAAAATGCACCACAATACACACTAAAAGAACAATTATGTGATGATGATAAAATACTATGCAGTGAAACATTTACACACTCCAAAATTAGCCATTAAAAAACTTGTGAGCCAAGTTTTAAAATCATTAATAGTGATGAGTTCCTGCAATTTGAGTGTTTTTTTTAAGACTGTTCCATGCGGAGGGAGCAGAGTACATGAAGGCCCTCTTCCCAAACTCAGTACGAGTTCTGGGGACTGACGTAGATAGAAAGTCCAGAGAGCGCAAACTGTATGATGGATTTGATTTAAAAGTGAGGTAGGTGTAGAGGTATGAAAGGAGTAGTCCAGTAATTGCTTTATAAATGAAGGTGTACCAGTGAAGAAGCCTACGAGCTGACGCGGAAAGCGAGCCTACTTTAGAGTACAGGGTGCAATGATGGGTGAGTGATTTACAGGCGGTAATGAATCTTAATGCACAATGATAAGTAGCATCCAGCATATGCAGTGAGGTAGAGCAGGCATTCATGCACAGTACATCACCATAATCTAATAATGGCATAAAAGTAGCAGCAATAAGCCTCTTTTTAGAAACAAAAGAAAAACAAGATTTATGTCTGAAATAAAAGCCCAATCTCACCCTTTAGTTTCTTTGCCAGGTTCTCGATATGGGGTTTAAAAGACAAATTGTCATCAAGGATGATACCAAGGTATTTAAAAGTGGAAACGGTCTTAATAAGAGTACCTTGAAATGTAAATAGAGTGGGCCGACAGTTAGTTTTGTCCCTGGATTTAGTGAAGATCATCATTTTAGTTTTATCTGCGTAAAGTACCAGTCTTAAAGACAGGAGTTGGGCTTCTATTTCTTTAAAAGCAGCTTGCAAGCGATCAACAGCCTTTAACACAGTCTCTCTAAAACAATAAATAATAGTATCGTCTGCATAAAAATGGGCATTTGCATTTTGGACATATTTCCCCAAATCATTAATATAAATGGTAAACAACAAGGGACCTAATATAGAGCCTTGTGGCACCCCCTTGTGGACAGCCAAAGTATCAAAGGAGCAGCCATCAATTTTAACACATTGAGTCCTGTCTGAAAGATAGTTAGAAAACCAACCAACAGCAGAATTAGACAATCCTATATTAGCCAGTCTATGCAATAATACATCATGGTCCACCGTATCGAAGGCCTTGGAAAAATCAATAAAAAGACAAGCACAGTGTTGTTTGCTATCCAGGGCCATAAAAATATCATTTACTATTTTAGTAGCTGCTGTGACTGTACTGTGTGATTTTCTAAAACCAGAAGGTAAATTTCATTAAGACTGAAGAAATCCTTCAACTGATCACTAATCAGGCTTTCTAAAATCTTGGCTAAAGGAGACAGATTTGAAATAGGCCTGTAGTTATTGAGGCTAGACGGTTCACCACCTTTTAAGAGGGGAAGAACGTGAGCCGTTTTCCATATTTTGGGGATTTTCTTACTAGTTAGAGTTAAATTAAAAATGTAGGTCAGTGGCTCTGCAATAAAATCTGTGGCGAGTTTTAAAAAATGAACACCTATATTATCTGGCCCTTGTGGTTTTTTTTAAATCTAATTTCTTAAGAGCTTTATGTACTTCAGCAACAGTGGACGGTTTAAAGTTAAATTCATTATCCAAAGAGGGCTCAGCAATAGCAAGTGCAGTAGAGGGCGTATTTACTTTATCAAAAAGAAAACCAGAAGAAACAAAATACTTATTAAAACAATTGAGCATCTCAGCTCTGTCATGGATAGTGGCAGACTCTGACACAATGCAAGTTGGAAGACTAGAGGAGTTATTTGGAGATAGAGATTTGATTGTCTGCCAGAATTTCCGTGGGTTATTTAAATTTTCAGTTGTAAGGGCAAGATAATAGCTAGATTTGGCCTTCTTGACTAAGGCAGTACATTTATTCCTTAAGCATCTAAAAGTAGCCCAGAGAGCATCAGCGTTCAACTTTCTTGCTTATGCCCAATAATAATTTCAATCAATTAAAGTAGATTTTTCTGGGCACTTATGGTTTGGACGAGTGGGAGAATCAATTAACTGTAAAATTAATTGAGTTACAGTATGTTTTAAATTCATTTGAGGCTGGTGACTGCCACCACAGAGGGCTATCTCATTGTCAGATAATTTAGAAAGAATATTAGTGTTATGGGTTGTGTTGTCCGTGTGTGTCTCCCCTCCCTCTCTGAGTTCCTGGACAGGTTGGTGCTCCGCCCATCTCTGGGGGAGACTGATGGAGAAGTGGAATCACCTGTGTACGCATGCAGCCGATGAATAAAAGGCACTGGGTGCAGGCTGCAGGGAGAGACAAAGAGTCATATCCGTGTGCTGGGACGCAGGCTGCTGGAGTGCCTGATCGTCTCCGTTTCAGTTGTTCTAAATTTGTGTACCTTTGTGGGTGCAACTAAAGCTGGTTACTGCTTGTGTGTTTCCTGTACAATTAAATACAGCGACTATTATTTTTGAAACCGAACTCTGGTCTCCACCTTGATTCCGGGTAAATATAAATTTGTTGTTCCCCACATCCCCTAGCACTATGGTGAACGTAACAATTGGGGGCTTGTCCGGGATCATTTTGTTTGTAAGAACGAGATCGGATGTTTTTGTTTTGTTGAACTATCAGTCGGCTAAGTGGGCTATTTTGGCTCATTGAGTTTTTGTTTAGTAGGTTACAATCGGTACTGCTTCCTCAGTCTAGGTAGCGAGTGACCAGCTAGGCTGATTACAGTCTTTCCATCGGTCGCTCATTTATTATTTTGCCTTTTTTATTTTTGGGTTGAAATCTGGGTTGGGACTGCGTTCCCTGTTGGGGGTTGACTACCTTGTGCCTGGCAAGACCCAGAAGACAAGGTAGGACAGTTTCTGGTCGGCAGGAACTGGGGAAGTAGGCTCTTTAGTTAAATGTTTTGTGAATGTTACCTGTCAGCAGCCAACCTCAGACCCTTTCTGGAGTGGAGCGCCGGTGAGTATGGCAACTTTTTGTTTGGAGGAGTTTGTGGCCAAACCCTCTTTTGCAAAATTCCATGAGTTTAGAAAGTCTGATCTATGTGAAATCGCCAAACACTATGGTATTTCTTTTTCAAGCACATTGAAGAAAAAAGAACTGAAAGTAACTGTGTTAACGGGTTTAGTTAATCAGGGCATTTTCGGTCCGTCTGTGTTAGAATCTCCGGGGTTGTTGGCACTGCCGGTGGAGGTTGTTTGCCCCGATAAGTGACAGAGCAAAGTTGCAGCCGCATAATGTCACTCCGGGGTTGGGTGGTAGTAGAGAAGGGGACAGGGCGTTTACCTTGCCGCTGTTCGAACCCTTTTTGGGGGAGTCCTCCGCCGGTTTGAAACTGGACGCGCGGTTAAAAGTGCGCTTAGCGTGGCTCCAGATTGAAAAGGAGGATCGGGAACGAGAATTTCAGCAGGGAAATTGAGATACGTAAAGTAGAGGCTGACACTGCTGTGAGAATGAGACAGATCAAGTTACAAGCACATATGATCCCTGCTGTTACTCCGCGTTCTTCTGTCTCTGCTGCCACGTTTGATGTTAGTAAAAACATTGCTCTGGTCCCTGTCTTTAGAGAAGGTGAGGTCGAGTCCTACTTCGGCGCGTTTGAGCGGATTGCCACTGCACTGCGCTGGCCAGAGGATGCATGGTCTATCTTGCTACAATGTCGTCTTGCGCCTCACTTTCAGTGGATGAAAGCCTTGATTATGATACGGTGAAAAGCGCTATTCTCAGGGCGTATGAGTTGGTGCCTGAAGCTTACTGGCAACGCTTCAGGAGCCACCGAAAAGCAGCTGGCCAGTCATTTAGTGATTTTGCGAGGGAGAAGGGGGTATTATTTGATCGTTGGTGCTCAGCATGCAAGGCTGATGATTTAACAGCTCTGCGTGAACTTATCCTGCTAGAGGAGTTTAAAAACTGTGTGCCCGAGCGAACGGTAGTTTACCTAAATGAGCAGAAGGTGGCTACTCTGCAGCAGGCTGCCACTCTGGTGGACGAGTTTGCGTTGATTCAAAAAAATGTTTTCATTAAACGTGATTCGGTACCTCGTGAAAATAATCCAAAAACTGGGGTCTCGCATACTCCACGTGATAAAGTTTTCTCATCTTCCTTCAGTAATAGGTCAGATAAACAGTGTTTCTTTTGTCAGAAAAATGATCACCTGATAGCTGACTGTGCAGCGTGGAAACCCAAGCAGTAGGGGTCCACTTCAAAACCTCCCAAGGATGTGGGCCTGATAAAGACTGTTCCTTATATTGAGAGTGTGGCTCAAAGCGGGTTTGATGCATGTTTTAAACCCTTTATTTCCAGTGGTTTTGTGTCCCTTACAGGAAAACTTGAGGATCAACGTCCGGTAATGATATTGCGAGATACAGGAGGCTCGCAGTCATTCATTCTGTCAAAAGTCCTGTCTGTAAGTGAAGAGACTACCTGTGATTGTAGCACGGTGGTGAGAAGCAGTGGGATAAGCTTTGTACCTGCTCCTCTCCACCATGTTCATGTTGAATCTAAACTGGTCTCTGGTGTTTTCCCAGTAGCCGTGTTGGCTTGTTTTCCCATAGATGGAGTTGACTTCATCATGGGAAATTATATTGTGGGAGGTAAGGTTTGTCCTGCTCCTGAGGTCGTTGAAGTGCCCATTTCCCGGTCTGAGAAAGATGAGTTAGCTCTGAGTCATCCCGAGGTGTTTGCGGTTAGTGTGTTAACCAGAGCTCAGGCTCGTAAGCAGGCCGATAAAGTTGATTTGTTTGACTCTTTTCTTGCCTCTGTCCTGTCTGAATATAGGTTGGCACCATCTGCTGGTGGTAGAGTGAACTACAAGCCTCCGGAGCAGAAGGAGGCAAAACAAACTGTTGATGCACCTGCAGTATTACTACCTCTAACCAGGGAAGCCCTCATCAATGCCCGAAAGAGTGACTCTTCCCTAGCAAAGTGTTTTGCTGCTGTTCAAAAGCAGTGGGGGAAGAAACATTCTTTTTTGTTGGATGATGGTTTGTTAATGCGCAGGTGGATGCCACAGTCAGAGGTTCCCACTGATGAGTTGAGTGAAGACTGGGGTGCAATTTATCAGATAGTTGTCCCAGTGGGATACAGACGGCATGTATTAGCATTAGCACATGAGCACCTGTGGGCTGGGCATCTGGGTGTTACAAAAATGTATGATCGTGTTCTTAAACATTTCTTCTGGCCAGGGATGAAAGCTGATGTGGTGCAATGCTGTAATTCCTGTCACATCTGCCAGGTGGTGGGAAAACCAAACCAGGTTGTACCTCCAGCACCTCTACGTCCTGTTCCGGCAGTGGGTGAGCCTTTCGAACATGTCATTGTGGATTGTGTGGGCCCGTTACCCAGGACGAAGTCGGGTAACCAGTTCATGTTGACTATTATGTGTGTTTCGACCCGTTATCCTGAGGCAATCCCATTGAGGAAAATCACTGCCACAGCCATCACTAAAGCTCTAGTTAGGTTTTTTACAACATTTGGGTTACCAAAAATTGTTCAGACAGACCAAGGAACAAATTTCCTCTCTAGAAGTTTCAAGCAGACCTTGCAGTCTCTTGGGGTAACGCATTCAGTGTCCAGTGCGTACCATCCGGAGTCACAAGGCGCCCTTGAGCGTTGGCATCAAACGTTAAAATCTATGCTTAAAAAGTATTGTCATGACACAGGGAGAGGTTGGGATGACGGGGTGCCATTTGTTCTGTTTGCGATTCGTGATCGTCCATTGGGTACAGTCCGGCTGAACTTGTGTTTGGTCACAATGTGCGTGGCCCAATGAAAGTGCTTAAAGAACAGTTCATTTCTGGGAGGTCTTCGAAAACAAATGTGTCGGATTTTGTGTCAAAATGTAGGAAACGGTTGCATGTGGCAACTATTTTGGCAAAAGAAGCCATTGGTGTCTCTCAGGACAACATGAAGAGGAGGTTCGACAGGAAAGCGGTTGAGCGACAGTTCCAGTCTGGGAATAAAGTGCTGGTTTTATTACCCACGCCTGGTTCTGCTCTCACTGCTCGTTTCTCCGGTCCCTATGTAGTGGAGAGAAAAGTGTCCGATACAAACTATGTCATCCACACCCCAGAACGCCGGAGGAAGAATAGGCTGTGTCACATTAACATGCATAAACTCTATCAGTCTCCAGTCCAGTCCAGGCCTCCACGGGTGTGCAGGAACAAACTTCAGAGACTGCTACCCCCGTTTCGACATCTGCGTCCATGGTTAATGTAGGTTCGGTGGCTGATGATGGACTGGGAACTTCGGATAGTCAGCAAAGCGGTAGGCTGTCTAATTCTGAATTTATGTCTAGTGTAGGTGTCCAGTTGTCATGCAGCAGAAAGATGATGTCCTGTGCCTGCTCCATTCATACCCGACTCTGTTTGGTGATGTTTCCTCCAGGACAACGGTCTTAGAACATGTCATTTATGTAGGAAATTCAAAACCAATCAAACAGCATGCATATCGATGTCCTCTAGTGAAGAGAGAATTAATGAAGAAAGAGGTAGATTACTTGACAGAAAATGGGTTAGCAAAGCCCAGTCGTAGTCCCTGGAGCTCTCCGTGTTTGCTGACACCTAAATCTGATGGTTCTCCTCGTTTTTGTACCGATTTCAGGAAGGTGAATGCTGTGACTGTACTGGACTCATTCCCGTTACCTCGCATGGAAGACTGCATCGATAGCATAGGCCCAGCTACGTTCATCACCAAACTGGACCTGCTAAAAGGCTACTGGCAGGTACCTTTGGCACCCGGAGCAGGGGACATATCGGCCTTTGTCACCCCTGATCACTTTATGCAGTACACGGTAATGGCCTTCGGGATGAGAAATGCACCAGCCACTTTCCAGCGTCTGATGCACCTGGTGTTAGGTGACGTCCCGAACTGTAATGTGTATTTAGATGATGTAGTGGTATACTCCAGCGACTGGTCAATCCACATATCCCGGTTGAAGGACGTATTTCAGCGGCTTGCTGAGGCATCGCTGACATTGAACCTTGCTAAATGTGAGTTTGCAAAGGCAACTGTAACTTATCTAGGTAAGCAGGTGGGTCATGGGCAGGTTAGACCAGTGGATGCGAAGGTTGAGGCAGTGTTATCTTACCCAGCTCCTACCACCAGGCAGGAACTGAGGCGTTTTCTGGGCATGGCGGGATACTACCGGTGTTTTTGTAAAAACTTTTCGGTAGTTGTGGCCCCTCTCACCCGTCTGTGTAGCCCTGCTGTGCCATTTGTGTGGACTGATGAGTGCTGTCATGCATTTGATGCTGCTAAATCCCTTCTCTGCAGTGCTCCTGTATTGGCCGCCCCTGATTTTTTGCATCCCTTCAGGCTCGAGGTGGATGCCAGTGCTTCTGGAGCTGGGGCTGTGCTGTTGCAGGGTGGGGCAGGAGATGTGCAGCATCCTGTCTGTTATTTTTCAACCAAATTCAAGCGTCATCAGCTGAATTACTCGACCGTTGAGAAAGAGACGTTGGCCATGATTTTAGCCCTTCAGCATTTCGAGGTCTACCTGGGTTCCAGTGTGGCCCCCGTGACAGTGTACACTGACCATAACCCACTTGTTTTCCTGGCCCAGATGTACAACCACAACCAGTGGTTGATGCGCTGGGCACTGCTGGTCCAGGGGTTTAACTTGGAAATTAAACACAAGAAGGGGACTGACAACATGGTGGCTGATGCTTTGTCCCGTGGGTGAGAGAAAAGAATAATATGTATGTTTTTTTGTTGATAGCTGCCAGCCTGTTGTATTGGGGTAGGTGATAATGTGGTTTGGTGACTAATTTGTTATATGCTAGGTTCAAAACTTAGTTTTGGTCTTATGGGGGGAAGTTATGGTTTGTGTTGTCTGTGTGTGTCTCCCCTCCCTCTCTGAGTTCCGCCCATCTCTGGGGGAGACTGATGGAGAAGTGGAATCACCTGTGTACGCATGCAGCCGATGAATAAAAAGGCACTGGGTGCAGGGAGAGAGACAGAGTCATATCCGTGTGCTGGGACGCAGGTTGCTGAAGTGCCTGATCGTCTCCGTTTCAGTTGTTCTAAATTTGTGTACCTTTGTGGGTGCAACTAAAGCTGGTTACTGCTTGTGTGTTTCCTGTACAATTAAAGACAGCGACTATTATTTTTGAAACCGAACTCTGGTCTCCACCTTGATTCCGGGTAAATATAAATTTGTTGTTCCCCGCATCCCCTAGCACTACGGGGAACGTAACAATTAGATAAAGAGGACAAGCTTTCCTTAGCTGCAGAAGGAGGTCTGTAGCAACCAACAACAGTAATATGACAGCCCTTGGACAACTCCACCTGTAAATCTAGAATTTCAAACTGATTAGGTATTGACTTCTTGACCAATACTTTAGTGTGGAATTCACATTTAGAATACACAATTATTCCACCACCTCGTTTAACACGATCAGCATGACTTATATTGTAACCATTAATAGAAGCAACACTATCATTAATAGATTTGTTCAACCAACTTCAAAATCAGCAGCAGTTTGAATACAACTAAAATCAGGACCAGGGTTAGACTGAACATCGCCAGATAACAATAACAGCAACACAATCAAGCACCGTGATTTAAACATTTTGGTTGAATTACACTTAAGGTTCGCATCTGTGCAATGAATCGAAAATAAAAGAGTATTCGAGGGAACAATGAAACATGTTTTAAGCACATAGCAACACATCAAACCGATAGACAGTTTAGCAGGCAAAACAGTGGCAGTTCGACTTTGTGATTGTATCGAGTTGATACGGAAAGTACATGTTTGGAAGCTGGGTAGAACCAGAGAGGCTCACTCGCAACAGGGGTTGCCAGCGTAGCCCTAGCATGCTATCACAAGCAGCAGGGCTACGAGGCGCCATGTCGGTCCAATAGTCCGTGATTGGGTCCGATAAAGAAACGTACGAGGAGGAGGATCGGTACGTGCAAAGTCACTGGTGTTTAATGTGTAGCGTGGTGCATGTGTGTGCACGCTGGCGGGGGCAAGGAGCAGGAGAGAGGTACCTGACCCAGGCTAGGAGAGATAGCAGGGAGGCAGGCAGGTAGGAGCAGGTGAGCGCAGGCTGCAGGTGGAGAACGCCAGCAAGGCAAAGCAGAGTAATAATCCAAGCAGATTTCCAAATTAATCCATACAGTAAGGCAATGAGAGCGAAGTGAAAAAGGTTTAAAAAGAAATGGTCCCAAAGGTATAAAAACTAAGTAAAACTACATTAAAATCTTACAGAGACAGAGCATGCAACCTGACGTGCTGCCATCTTGATTTCTGACATGATCCTGTCATGAGTCATCATTAATAAATACAAAATGTCAAACTCAACTAAGAACGGTCAGGAAATCCATTATTTGTTTTCTCTTGTCTTAACCATCAATGAATCAATCATGCCTTACATCACATGATATATCCATCATACAATAACAAATAATTAAAAATTACACAGCAGGTTACAGTTACAGGTTTGTGTTGATGTTCCTTCATCACGCATCGTCTGCCTCAGCAGTGAGACGGTCTACATGTAGTTGAGGTAGTCTTCTCCTTGGGTTACCATCTGTCTCAGTGCGGTCAGAATCGGCCCGTTTATGTCGTCACTCGTGTTGATTTCTGACTCTTAGTTCTTCACCAGAAAGATGGACTTGATGGGAATTCCCACCGTCTTGCTGAATTTTTCCACCTGTTAAGAGTCAAATAATTTCAGATAATCAGGGATTACAAAGCTCAGACAAAAAAAAAAAAAAAAAGGTGGAAGTGTGATGAAAAAAATAACTGAAACTCAACAATAACAAATCTAAACCGGCTCACCTTTTCCTTCAGGTACATGTTGTGAATATTGGATCTGACCTCAGGACAGGCTGTATCAACTTTGGTGAGGATGGCCAGTTAGGGAATTCCTGCAGATGTGGAAACATTTTCAGTATTTTAATCTTCTTTTATTTCATTTGCCTGATATGGAAATGTAAGTGTGTGATATCTGTTCTTAACCAGATCACTTGCATCTAGTCTGACTTCTGCACAACTTTGTGATCTAACAGAGAGACTGAGCTGACAGGAACCACATAGAGCAGCACGTGGACTTTGTCATCCAGAGAGGGGTTGGATTTGTAGCCTGGGTCGTCCTTTGTCAGTGGGCTATCAGTACAAAACTGAAAAACAAAAATAGACATTCTAATAGTATTTTTCAAGGCACAGAGCTGTGAATGTTTCAGTGAATGGAAAAAAAAAAGCACATTTGTTTTTTTACATATTCTAGTTTTACATTCTGTTATTGAGAGACTTGCTTCTCACACACAGGCCCGAATCCTTGAGTTTACAGAGAATGGTGAATAATCTTAGATTGGAGTCACCACAGTCATCAGTTATTCTTACCTTTAGGGTGAAGCTGCTCCCAGAGGTCGCATCCGTCTCAGCTCGACCTGTGACAACGCCTCTCAAAGCACTTTCAACAGGGTTTATGAAATTGGACTTGCCGGCACCGACCGGTCCATGAAGCAGAATCCTGAGATGTCTGGCTCCTTGGTTTCGAGGTTGGTAAGATTTCATGAAGTTGAGATTGTCCTCAGTCCTCCTGTTGATAGAGAACATGAGATTCATTACTTCGGTGTTTTAAATATTGAGTGTTCAAAAGGCACATTGTTATTGATGCTCTGCTGAGTGGCAGAACCACACCCAGTTTCACCAACCTCACTTCCTGTTTACTCACGTCGGCAGAGTCCTCCATGGCTGTCTTAAACAAGCTGAAAGACAAATTCACATGTTAACATACAGTAAGACAACTTCAGACTATTTAAACAGCACTCATTCACTGCATGTAATATTGGAAGATGGAGATGAGATTTATTTTGTGAAATTATTTTCAGGTTGCTTTAAGACAAGTGAAGTGATGTATCACTGCTGGTATTATTCAGTCTGGGTGTGTCATGCTCTGCTACAGACAGTAATTTGTATGAGATAAACAGCAGAAGATGTCCCTGTGCTCTTGCTTACCCACACCCAAAGGCATATTTAATAAAGTGTATACTTAACGGCAGGACAACAAAGGGTTAAACTTATAATAAACATCACCTCAAGAAACGCTGTCACAATATTTGAACAGGAATCATTTTTGATATTTGTGCAAAAAGTCTTACGGGAAGGTGGAGGTGTGGGTGGGGCTGGTTTGGATTCTTCTCCTCCCATATCTGTAAAATATAACAGTTGTGTGTTAATGTCTTTGGACTGAGGGAGAAAGCCTGAGTACCCAGAGAGAATCACTTCCCCGGGGAGAACATGCAAACTCCACACAGAGAACGTATGATCAACAGGGATTCAAACCAGGAACCACCGTGTGCTAATCACTGCACCACCGGGCAGCCCGTTCAATTCATTCATCAGTAAAAAAAAAAAAAACAGTTCAAGTGAGAGTTGGTTTGTCAAAGTAACTTTTAAATAAATGTCAAGTCCATGTTCACATCATTCAAGAAAAATAAACAAACTAAGAGGGAAAAGGAAAACTCAGCAGTACAAGGAGTCCTTTATAAAAAAGAGATTTATCAGTGAAAACATCTTGAAGTCTAAAACAAACTGAATCAAATCAAATGAATAATAAAATCATAGAATGAAGAGAGTCTTACCTTTTCTTGTGATGCTCTGGATGCAGTGATGCAAATGGCAGGCTGGTCTGGCTTTTTATCTTGTTTCTTACTTTAATTTCTGTTCTTTTGTGTGTTTCTGGTCAGCCCCCTGATTTCCAAGAAATGGCTGTTCAGATCTTTATCGGCTGTTTTTTTTTTAATGTGCAGGTTCTGTCACGTTCAGGTAAAAAAAACAAGGAACTGGACCCAAGTGCAGAAGCTAACAAAAATTATTTATTTTAAATAAAGATCAAAAGTCCACAACAAAACTTACTAACAAAATCCAACAGGAGAAAACAAGGAGACACTAGTAAACTGACGACTGACAACTAACAAACGACAAACGACAAACAATGAACTGAGACAGGAGAGAAGAAACACAGACACTAAATAGACACAGGGGTAATCAAACACAGGTGAGACTAATGAGACAGGTGAAGACAATGAGGGCAATCAACACTGGAGGGAAACACACAGAGGCAGGACAAGAAACACTGAGGACAACTATGACAAATACATGAAACACTGAAGACACTTTTAAACATCAACACACCAGAACAGAGAGGGACACAAGGAAATGAAATGACAAAATAACACAGGAAACACTGGAGACTAAACTAGGAAACACACAAGGGAAAAACCAGCAACACTAAGATGGACAGGAGAAATTAAAACATGGAAACCTAAACACAGAAAAACAAAACTAAATAAGACCGAATCATGACAGGTTCATCGGAATGTGCATAAGATATAATACAAAGGATAAAATGTATCTTGACTGGCTGCCTATATCAATCTTTGCAGATACAGCAGTGATAGCTAAATGTCTTTTTTAGTATTTATTTATATTTACTCATTCTACCTTTCTCTCCATGTTTACCTGTCCTCATCACCTGGCTCTTACATCCAGCTGACCCCACCTGCCCTTCAGTGTCCACTTATAGCTTGTAGCTCTCTTCACAACAACAGACACTGGGTGGTTCTTTGAAACGTGCGTTTATTGCAATCTTGTGAAGCATCTTCGTCTTTGTATCACATGCCAACAAGCCAACATGCCATTCCAACCATGCCAACAAGCCAACATGTCACCGCTTGTTATGAGAAGAGGTTCTTGACTCCTTTATGTAAGCTGTGACACCTTTTCACACCTTCACATGTTTGAATCACCACATAGGAAGGGGGGTGACTTCTCAGCCCCAGAGGCAGAGATAACACCAACCCCCCTCTTCTGAAACATCAGATGAATTGGATGGCTCCTGTCCACCCAGAGATCAAAAATGCGCATAAGGCTCATTGAATCCCTGGCGAAGGATGTAGACCAGTTTGACCCAGGCAACCCAAATTTCAGCGTTGATGATTACCTCAGAGAGATCAACCTGCCTCTGTGATCTACCTGATGCATCCACACGAGAAAAACTCAAGCTGATCTGGAAGACAACTTCCAGGAGTGTCCATGACTTCATGACTACCCTCCGGCCTGAGATTAGAGACCAGTACTCAGCACTCTGCAACGCTTTGTGCGAGGAATTCTCCACCTACACCGACCCTGTATCTGCCCCTCTTAGAGCCCTAAGTGCCTGGCACCAGAAGCATGAGGCCCCCAATTATTATTACCGGCGCCTAAAATCTGCATATTTCCAGGGACGTAATGCTCCAGGTTTGGAAGAGGATCAAACTTTCAAGTCCATCTTCCTGCACAATCTGCATGACTGTGTGCGTTACGATGTCACCATGCATTGCCGAACACATCAGCTTGGTATGCCAGAGATCACACAGAGGTGTGTGACAGAGGTGGTAAGACAGTTGGAGGCCTCCAGCTCTTACAAAGAACAAGGTTCTGACTCCACATCAGGGAGGGGGGAGAAGCCTCCACTGTAAAACCCACCAAAGTCACTCTACCAACGTTAATGCTTTCTAGTCTCTGTTTTATGACCTGACACTGGTAGTGAGACACATAAAATACATGTACATTTACACACCTACATGCCACATACACCACAGGCTTACTCCTGCCCAGGCTAGGAGCTAGCCCACAAATCTACACCTGATACTCTTCTCTCTTCCTCTTGTTTGTTTGTTTCATTTGTTTTGTTAAAGAATGGACCTGGAGTAGCAAAGCTTTGCTAATGCCTGTTTATGTTTTATGCCTAGCGTGAGACACAGACATTCTGCCCAGACTTTGCCTCAGTGTCTGCCCAGACCAAAATGCCTCTAATATCTCTGAACTGTTAACCCTATGGACTGCTTCCCTAAGGAACCGCAAAAAAAAAAATACTTTCCTTCTCCTACATCTGCCACGAAGGAACCCTGCCTGAATCTGTTGATTTTATATTCAACAGAGTGACGATCTAACCAACTTTGCAACGATCACCAGGAGTTACCTCAAGTAAGAGCTTTGTTCTGGGCAGAAATAGTTTCAGAAATAGTTATGTTTCTTTTATAACCACTGATAATTATGCATCATTGTTGACGAGACATCACATTCTGTTTATTATCTGTTGTAAGCTGCTGCATTTGTTTTATTGTGATGAACCGCTATGTTCGTCTATGTATGTAATGCTATGCTAGTTTTCCTTCAGTCAACGGCTTTCGCAATCAGAAAGACCAGTGTACCCGCCATTGAATCAAAGTCCAGCCACTGGCTTTCTTGTGTTTAAGTAACAGTTACTGAACTCAGCTCAGAGAGCTCAAACTATTTCAAAAGGCAGCCACATGGCTTCCTTTGTTGTCCACCATTTTGTCACCATGTGACGAAGCCACATGGTGCATTGTCTCTCTCCACCATCTTGTTTTCTCTCTCTCTCTCACCCACATACACACACACACACACACACACACACACACACACAACTTCATCTTTACATCTCATTCACAAGTTTTGCTTGATAATTTTGTTTGCTTAGATTAGTTTGTAATAGTTATTTGTTTGATTAAGTTCATTGATTTTGGATTGATGTTGCTTTGTTTAAATGAATTCTGTTATAATTTAAGAAAGCAGTTGTTTGTGATTACTGGTGTATTTGCATTGTAATATAAGCTGGATGCGAGGGCTTTGTGTACGGATTTCACGCCTTCAATTTATTAAATGTAGTTATTAATTATTAATAATATTAGCAATTAAATAACTAATTTGAGACTGATTTGAGTGATATTTTGGTTATATTTCCGTGATTCCAGGGTGGTGCCCCAAGAGTTGATTAAACATAGTTTAAGACCTACTTCGATATCCAGTGGTGGTGGAATATTGTTTGCCAGTTTGAGGCCACTTTAGAGCAGTTTCAGAAGTTGGAATGTGCAATCTGTCAGCTGTAATGTACTTTCGTGTGAAGAGTGGTGGTAACTGAATCCTTTTTTCTAAATTGTATCCTCTTACTTGCAGGTTCATCAGTTTTTGGCAGTGTATGACTGTTGACTGTGTAGACATTGTGATAGCTGTAAACTGACATTTTCTTTGTTTGTTTTAAGGTCTTGGGCTACTTCATTCCAGATGAAGGTTGTGTTGCTTTGTGTGTCTAAGAGCGCATATCCAAGAACTTCTTCGTCTGGCTGTTTTATGGATGAGACCCAGACTGGTACGATTGAAGATGTGTATGTGCTGAGGCCTTCTTGCATGACTCTGTTACTCGTTGCAACTATGTCTTTGGTGTCTAGTTTGTCCTTTGAGTTGCCATCTCCTTTATAAGTGGGTAACCTTTGACTTCCTTTGAACTTGTACTTGAACTTCGCTCTTCAATAATTCAATAGTGCATCAGAAAAATAAGAAGACTGAAAATAGTAACTTAAATATGCAATTATAAACCTTAATTGCTGAGACAGTGAACTTAAAAGTGCATTAAATCGTTATTTTTTGTGTAGGAAAATAATTTTCACATTATTTTGGGGACTTTTTAAACTTTCCTTAAATTGGCTTTTAAACTCAAACAGTCTTTAAATAGTCTTTGTTAAACACACCTTTAACACAGTCCAATAATCTTGCAGTAGCCTAGCCAACATAGATGTGGGCTTAGCTTATCTGATATGCTGGATGTTCGTCATTTCCCGCCGTAGTCTTGAGAGAAGGTGTAATGCTGTGAGCGGTCATCGCCCTAGTTTTCGCGGTGTGTCTGGCTCCGTTGCTACCCGTCGACCCCCCTCAACACAAGTTTGGGAAAGCCCCTCGAGCATGGCGCTGTAGTATCCATGCTTTCACCCATTAGTGCGGTTTCTCCTTATTTGTCGCCTCCGCCTCTTCTTTTCTTTTTCCACTAAAAGACCAAGGGCTGACAACGCCAGCGCCATTGTCAACTTTTTATCAGACATTATTTTCCATTAGTATTCTACCTATAATATGAGTGGTGAGCGACAGCGGTGTGAAAATGGTCTTCTGGTATCATAACAATGGACTACCGCCCCCTGCTGGCATGGAGGGTTATTTCCTCTCACGCATGCGCAGATGGTTGGCTGTCGGCTGTAGTCTTTGTGATGTGTTCAAGTGCAACTTTTTGGCCAAGACAAACGGTGACTTGAGGCGACACCACAGGCGGCCTTCATTTGCCGTCTGCTTGGCGTGTCAGGACCTTAAGTGAATGCGACCTAAAAGTTTGCATGTCTGTCATTCGATCTTTGAAGAGAAGATAAAGAAGTCAATAGAACAGATGCCTTTTGGTCTGAAGAAAAACATCGACAGAAGAATAGGATAACCTCCGTTAGGCAAACACTTAAACATGACAAAAAACAATAAAACACAACGAGAAAGGTGAAGAGTGAAACTTCAGGCATGAAAACAGCATAACTTTGAAGACACCACACTAAATGAATTCACTACTTGACACAGTGAGGAGAAAAGTAAGGTCTCGTTTTTTCTTTTTGGAGTTTTTTTACTTTGCATCTTTTTTGGTTACATCTCTTGTTTAATGAATTACAAACATGAATGCGGACATCAAGTCCTCACAGTTTGATGCTCCATAGTCACAAGTGCATTTTTTAACATTTAGATTAATATCAAAACATTGCATAAACAAGTAAGGCTATTAAAAGGCCATAGAAAAGTGGGTCCATTCAGGTAATGCTCACCACCGTTTGAATATGTCGATGACTTTGTGGCTGGTCGGACAGCGATGCTCCACGGCTTTGCAGGACTCAATGCAGAACGGGAGGAAACAGTAGAGAAAACACCTGTAAGAGGAAGCAGGAAGTGTTTCAATTATTTCACCCTAAAGTTACAAGAGCTTGTATAACTGCTTTGTTTGCCTGTAAAGTTTCAAATCATTTGTTGAAAATGTTTATAGATTCCCCCCCATGAAATGTCTTGGCTGCAGTGACTCAAAAGGACCAGCAGAGGGAGCCAAAAGAATGAACAAGTTAAACATAAGTAGATACTGTTTCTGTCTTTCTTTGTTCCCTGTTGTGTACTTTAAGTTAACAAGCTGTTGAAGCAGTAAGAGTTATTTGTGAATGCCGGCTGTAAAAGTGAAGTGTAAAACTGCCATGGATGGGGGGAAATTTAAAAAACAAAAAAATTATGAACATTTAAACGTGACAAATCCCTCAATTGAGACGCTAACAGTTCATATGAGTTAGTGTGTTTTACGTTTTTGGATTTCATGACAATCAGAAATGTCTTGCTGAAAAACTTGCTGCCAATTCCTCAGCTAATTGAATATTACATTTGTTTGCAATTTCAATGATATCATTACAAACTCTTCCTTTTATATAAAATTCCACTATTGATTTTTTGTTGGGTTAATTGTTCAGTTGGTTAAAGTATTGAGATGCTGAGCTTTTCCCTTCAGAGTCAGCAATCAATTTCATGAGGTAACTGGTTTTTACTCTTTCAGTACCCTATTTATAAGCCCTTTAATAACAAGTGTGTCTGTGTGAGTTTTTGTGCGTGAAGACTGTTTAAGCACAAGGTGTTTGTTGTTGTTTTTGCTTGTTTTACTGTGCTTGTAATCTCGACGGCATTGGAGATGAGGGAAGCCTCTGTCCTTTCCAGAATAAATAAAGGTTTGAATTGAATTTCTATGCAAGTGATCAGAGCAATCTGTAGGAAACTAATGTGTGCCTCATTGAATTCAAATTTTAAAAAGTAGTTTTCGTTACCATGTTGATGAAGCTTGAAAGGCCCGCAACAAGGGTTCAGAGTCAGCAAAACCTCAAACTCTTCCAGTGATGATGAGACTTCTTGTGTTGTAATAACTGACCTTTGATTAATCCAACTCATTGATAAAGAATGATTAATACGAGGAACCAGCTTGTTACTGTCAGTGAATCTGCTCTGGGAAATCTCAGGTTTCACAAACAATCTACACAGCAATTTACCATTTTCACACGCAGCTAATTCATGCAGAATTACAAAAAAGTTTCTTTATTTCATTTTCATAATGTAAATATTCAGAATTACTTGATTGCAATGGTTTATGCAAATGTAACAGGTACGGGATGGAACCTGCTTACAGCTTAAAGTATGTCTGTAAAAGACAAAGAAAACACACTGAGTCGACTGTAGTTGTTCACTCTTCTCTCGCTTCTGCCAGACTTTTATGAAACAAATGTTTAAATACCAAAACATACAAAATATGTTACTTCTTTAAGTGCATTTCAGACACTCTGATTAATTCACTAAATACAAAATCTAATTTTACTGTTCGAATTAACATCCATGTAAATACAAGCTCATTATGGTAAAATTACCTAAACTAGCATTTTGCCTCTTAGCAAGATTTTCAATGGGAAAAACCCATATTAACTGACAGAGCTACCAGATAAGCAAATAACATTTAACTGATACAACAATCTTACTTTTGTACATAAACAGAATAAATGACCTATTTATTTATTTTACACAGTATCGTGAGCGTTTTTAACCAACTGAAAATCAGAAGGGAATTGAAACTGAAAGTTACGGTCATGCACGAGGCACTTTTCTTAGCATGCTAGCACTCAAAACCGTTTTTACTCTCTTTACAAACATAAGACCCACAAAGTGTTATAGAACCAATAGAACTTTAAGTGGGATTAAATCTGCATCATATTGTGAAAGTTCTGTGTTTTAAACTTCAATTACTAACCTGTAAAAGACAAAGAAAACACACTGAGTCGACTGTAGTTGTTCACTCTTCTCTCGCTTCTGCCAGACTGAAGCAGAGCGCAGCAAAGACAATAAACAGCTCGCTCAGCAGGGGAGGTGCTGCCCCCATGTGGCATATACAGGAACAGCTTCAAAATAACTTCTTTAACCAAAACACAGATACGTTTGTATAATATTCATACAAAATAACCAAATACAATAACAAAATGTGACAACACATTTCGGTGTGTCACACACTCCCTGACAAAAATAAAGAATAGCTCCTGACATTTCCAAAATCTATAACCTTTGCCCTTATAAACTCTTGTCAATGACCGTAAACCTCTGTATTTGAATCACTACCTAAGAAACAAACAATGTAGGTGCATGGTAAGTGTAAGATGTTTGAGTGTAATAGATTGCTTGTGAAAATGGCATATTCATAGGTGAGACATACTGTATGTCATTAGTGGGTGTGTAGGTAGAGTGTGAGACAATGCATCTGTGATAGTTAGGTGTGGTGCTAGGTACCCTCCAACTAAATTGCATGTTGGATGTGATTGGACTGATGGCTCACCCAATGATTCATAAGTGAGAAACTGACGCGGCCTTCTGTCACGAGTTAACCTCCTAACCTGGCCGTCATCATGCTCTACAGGGGGGGTCAGGGGTCGCACATCTGAGTCCGATTGCAGTTCCTCGATTGTGTCCTCTTCTGTGAAGACAAGTTGGTTTTCAGGAATATTTTCCCTCTCTTTTGTTTCCTTTTGAAGAAGCGTTGCAGTTTCATCAGGTGAGTTTTCCCTTACATGTTCCTTTCCTCCAGGTAGATACTCAGGTACAGTTCCTCTCCTTTTCCGTGTCTGTTCCAGTAATTGTCCATTTTGCAAGTTTGTTGTCTCTTCAACAGGTTCTCTGACTGTATTAGAATGGGGTACTTGTTGCTTAGGATGAAAACATCCTTCCACTGTTTTGTCAGTAGGTATTCTCAACCAGTAACTGTATCCCTCATCCGCATCACTTTCACTTTCGCTCATGTCGGTTTGTGTCTGTCTATATGCAGCTCTTTCTTTTCTTTGTCTGTTGCATGTTTTCTTTGCAGGAGATGGTGTAACATTAGTTAGGGTGAGTTCCACAGGTAAGTCGTTTACCAGCAACAGGAGATTTCGGTGCAAGGTTCTTGTTTTTCTCCGGTCTCCAGTTTCCGCATACACAATATACACTGGACTCTCTGCAATTTGCTCTTTGACGATGTAAATCCTTTTCTCCCAATACGATCTCAGCTTTCCAGGTCCCCCACGTTCACTGAGGTTCCTTACCAAAACTCTGTCTCCTGGTGCGAGTACAACTCCTTTCACCTTTTTGTCATATGTTATTTTGCCCCTTGCACTGGACTTCTTACTGTTCTCACTGGCAATCCTGTATGCTTCTGACATTCTTTTAGCCCATTTCTCAGCATATCCTCTAGGTGAGTGTGTCTCCTCTTCATCTGTGAATCCAAACAGCAAATCCACTGGTAGACGTGGATGTCGTCCATAAAGGAGGAAAAATGGTGAAAAGCCAACAGACTCATGTCGTGTACAGTTGTACGCGTGTACAATATGCGGGAGATGACCCTTCCACCGCAATTTGTCATTGTCTGTTAATGTTCTCAGCATCTGGAGTATCGTACGATTAAAACGTTCTGCCGGGTTACTTTGAGGGTGGTACGGCGATGTTCTTGAGTGGCCAACTCCAGACAGGCTTTGCAAGGTTTTAAACAGTTCATTCTCAAATTCACGACCTTGATCGTGATGTAGTTTGGATGGATATCCAAAGCGGGGAATGAAATCTTGGAAAATACGCTCAGCAGCTGTTTTTCCACTCTTATTCTTTGTAGGGTAGGCCTGCGCGAATCTAGTGAAATGGTCAATTACAACTAAGATATACTCATAGCCTCCACGGCTAGCTTCCAAGTGTAGGTAGTCAATACACACTAGCTCTAAAGGGAAGTTGGATGTGATGCTACCCATGGGAGCTCTGTTGTGTGAGACTGGTTTCTTCGACATGATGCATGGACATTTTTGAGTGACGTAGGCCTCAACATCTTTAGCCATGAAGGGCCAAAAGAATCTCTCCCTTGCAAGATGTAACACTCTCTCTGTGCCAATATGACCCATGTCATTATGTAGCTGTTTTAGAACTAAGTTCTTGTACTTTGCAGGGAGCACCAACTGTCTTCGTTCATTTGATTTTCTGTACAGGAGGTCATTTTCAAGGTACAACTTGCACCACTCATGGGAGAGCTTTCTTGCAGCTCCATTTAATGTCTTACGTGTCTCATCTGTCAACATTGTTTCCGTTGTTTTTAACTGAACTATCGGGCTGATAGCTGGATCATCTCTTTGAGCTTTTATCAGATCATTATGGCTAATACTAAACTGGTTGGAGACAGGTAGCTGGTGAGAGTCTGGGGAGGCGATGTTGAGTGCTGCCACCCAAGCAACATCTTTCTTTTTGGCTACCTCACTTCCCTCCCATGTTGCACGCACTGCCTCTTCTGAAAACTCCTCTGAGCAAACTCTTTGATACTTCTCCATATCCAAAGGAAGGCGAGAAAGAGTGTCTGCATCTATGTTTAATTTTCCAGGCCTGTATTTGATGTCAAACCGAAAGTCTGAGAGTTCTCCAACCCACCGATGACCAACTGCATTAAGCTTGGCTGTACTCATAACATAAGTCAATGGGTTGTTGTCCGTGTAAATGGTGAAATGGGGGGCATAATAAAGGTAGTCCCTAAATTTTTCACACACAGCCCATTTCAGTGCGAGAAACTCCAGCTTTCCACTGTGTAGATGATAGTTGCGTTCAGCTTGTGTCAACGTTCTAGAACCATATCCAATCACTCTCAATTTGCCATTCTGACTCTGATAAAGGACTGCTCCCAAACCCTGATCTGATGCGTCTGTGTGGCAAACTAAAATCAGGATAAGCTAAAACAGGGGGATTGGTGAGGAGAGTGATCAACTGTTCTAGAGCTTCTTGATGTTTAGCTGTCCAGTTTACAAGTTTTCGTGAAGGCAGCTGCTGTCCTTTACTGTTTTTACTCTGCACTGGACTCTGCGTTTGGCCTTGCTTTGACTGGAGGAGCTCATAGATCGGTTTTGCTATCCTGGAGAAATCCTGAACATGAGCGATAATAGCCCAGAAACCCAGTCAACTTCCTTACCTCACCCACCGTCTGTGGGGTCTTAGATGCTAGAGTTTTGACAGCTTCTAGGTCATGTGGGTCTATTTTGACTCCTTCAGCTGATACAATCCGGCCCACGTACCTCACTTCCTGTCTGAAAAATTCACATTTCTCTGGCCTTAGCTTTACACCGTGTTGTTGGAGAGCCTGGAGAACTTTCCGAATCGCATCAACATGTTCGTCGAAAGTTTTTGCATAACACAGTACATCATCAAGGTAAGGGATGCAACATTCATCTCTGAGGGGCCCTAGCATCTCCTCCATGCTCCATTGAAATGTGGCAGGGGCATTTGTGAGTCCGAATGGGATACGGACCCATTCGTAGAGACCCCAAGGAGTTATGAAGGCAGTGAACTGGCGTGAGCCCTCAGCCACAAAACCCTGGTGGTACGCTTTTCCTTGATCCAGAATACTAAACCAGGTGTACCCACCAAGAGTGTCAGTCAGGTCTTGTATTCTGAGCAGGGGATGTCGATCAGGAACAGTCTTTTTGTTCAGGAGGCGGTAGTCAATGCATAGCCGTAAGCTGCCGTCTTTCTTTCTGACGCAGACTACTGGAGCAGAGTATGGCGATTTGGACTTAACTATCCACCCTTTTAGTAATAGTTCCTCTATATACTCCTTCACCTCTTTAAAAAGTGGTTTTGGAATAGATGAGTAGCTTCTCTGAACAGGAACATCATCCTTTAGGTTGATCGACATTTGTAAGTTGGGAATGCATCCGATATCTGTGTTGTCGTGAGCAAAAGCTCCAGCTTCTTCACAGAGCATTTTTTTAACTTTAGCCTGTTGTTCATCATTAAGATGACTGAGGTCAACTGGGGGTTGCCATGGAGATGAGTCTGTATCAGTAGGTGTTGAAACAGCACTACTGACTGTTACTGTGGGCTCTGACTTTTCAACTGGGTCCATGTTTATCACTTTTTCAACACAATGAATGCTGCCAATGGCTGTTTTCCTTGGTATCATGATTGTGTGTTTTGTGTTGTTCCACATAGGTACTTCTGCATATGGTTTCTTTGTGTTCTGTATCGCCAGTAGACCTTCGCAAACATCTAGGTCTGAAAGTTGTGTGTTGTTCATCTCAGGCTCGAAAAGGAAGACAGACTCGGACAGGTTGAAATCAGGTGAGACGGCACACTTAACCCAGACAACCTGACCAGCTGGAATGATGCTGTCATACCTGCCAGTCCGTAGGCGTTCACATTGCACTGAAGGTTTGTCAGACTGAATGAAGTTCACCAGGAGCTCTGCCTTCTCTGTAGGTAGTGACAATGCTTTGCAGAGTAGGTTGATGAGGACTGGGATGAACTTATGTGGCTGTTCTCATATCAACTCCTCCAGCACATTAAAACCCAAAAGTGGCCTCTCCAATGCGAAACTGCTAACTAGAAAAGGCACAGTGATTGACAAGTTAGGATCTTCATTTCCCATCAAGTTTACTGTAATGGCCACCCACCCATCAAAAGGAAGAATGTCACCGTTCACAGCATAAATCCTTAACTCTTCTTCATCAAGAATAATTTCACTTAGAGGTCTAACAGTTGTGACTGGTAAGTATTTGTTTTTCCATTCACGATCAACAATGCTTACTTGAGCACCAGTATCCAACAAAGCACTGACTGCTAGGCCATTCAAGTTGCACTGCGTGAGAGCTTTTTTTCCAATGAGACGAGCTAGTCTTTCACTCTTACTGTTAGGTAAGTCAAGAGGGGAAAACTCAGACTTTTTCAGTCTTTGGTTTGATGTCACATCGTTGTTCGTTTGAATGTTACATGTTGATACACTTTCACTGACAGGTTTGTGACTGTTACTTGTTTCAGATTGGGACAGCGAATGGGACCCGGTCACTGTTTGTCCCCTGGCAGAGACCGGTTCCAGTTTCCCTGACGCGTTGTCTTCTTCATACAACCAACTGCTCTATGTCCTTCTTCACCGCAGTGAAAACAGTGAGGACACTCGGGACGATTTAACTCAACACACCGTTCACATCCATATGGTTTATCTCTCTGATAGTTTACTCTGCTTTTTCTGTATTGACTGTTTTGCTCTGGCTTTTGTGTTTGTAGTGACTGTTTCATTACTTCAACAATACTTGCCAGCTTTTCAACTTTCTCTGCCAACTGCTGTATCATGTCTGGTTTAGGTTTTCTTCCTGTGCTTTCCTCCTTCACATTAGGACACTGTGCTGCATTTATTTCAACTTGGGTACTGTGCACATTTGTGTTCTTTTGGCGAGTGACAGGACCAAGGCGACGCTGTCTTTCACTTTCATCACTCATCACTTTTTTCATTTGTTTCAGGATAGCTTCGTCAGTGACTGTAGTATCTTCAAGCAGTGGTTTTAGCTCCCTACGGATGTCACCATGTCTGTGCCCTATGCCTTGATACACAGTGTGGAGAAAAACATCTTGAACAGTGCTGGCAGAGTACTTTACATCTGAGTCTGAGTGTTTTGAAGCAAGTAAGATCTTCTGTTTCAGTCCTATGACTCTATATAGGAACTGTTGGGGTGTCTCATTGTCGCTTTGTTTTGTGCACATTAGCTCTTGGAAAAGCTCAGTGTTGTTTTGTTCACCAAGGTGGGAGTGGAGAAAGTCTTTAAGCTCCTCTACTGTTAGCTCATCTTTGTTCATTAGCATGTCCTTGAAATTACCAGGCTTGATGACTCTGAGGACAGCTCTGACAATCTCAGCATCGCTAAACTGTTCTTTGAAAGCTTCTTCGATCTGGCGACAAATGTTGTTGTAACTGATGTCTGACCCCTGGTCTCCAATCTGACCCCCTTGAATCTTAAACTCTCTACGATGGAGGTAAGGTAAGTCTCTTAAGGAAACCACATTGTCATGTGTTACATGTTTTGAGTGTTCAACAGGACCTTTAGCTGAATGTTGTGATTCTTGTCTACTTTGTGACCTGGACTGTGTCATTACAGGTGGCAGAGATGTAGACTGATCAGTGGATGTGGGCATATACTGCATAATTTTCTGATTGAGCTCCTCATAACTCTTAAGTATTTTCTGCAGTTCGGAGTCATTTGAAACCGTACCATTAGCATCTGCATGGTTGGTTACACTACTAAAAGCAGGCTCAATATCATCATCTTCATGTAAAGCTAACTTGACATTACCATTAGCTTGACTCTGTTCAATACTGTCATCATTTAGCTGATCATTTGAATTGACTTTGGCTGCTGTCTGTAATTGTGAATCAGAAACATGACTCTGAATGACTTCATTCACAATATCTTTCAAATCCATTAAATGTGACAAACCCTGATCCTCGGATTCTAACAAGGGCTTACTGCACATGAAGTTGCTGATGTACTCGAAGCAACTGTCCTCATCACCCAACTTGGGACGAGACTGGTCCGCTCCTGCCATCGGACCTAGAGCCTTGACAATCTGGAACAGTTCATCAGCAGATAGACTGAGCAGGTTTTTCTTGATGCTCCACACCAAGCTTCTCCTTTCATCATCCGCCATGGCTGCTTCCCTCTTCCTTACTCTTAGTCACGACATGTAGGTCTCTGTCCATTCTCTTTCCTCTTTATGTGTTAAGGTGCAGTGCAGTTCTTACTTCTCATCTGTTACACTCAGCATGATCATAAAGCAGGCAGCAACGACAAAATCTTCATCAGACGACAGCAAGGGAACCATGAGATGGGATCCTCAGGTCATTCCTAGCCCAAGGTATCAGGTATGAGTAGATCAGTTCTAGCCGCAGGGCAGAAGTGATCCCGGACGAGCCCCCATAAAACTGTAACAGGTACGGGATGGAACCTGCCTACAGCTTAAAGTATGTCTGTAAAAGACAAAGAACACACACTGAGTCGACTGTAGTTGTTCACTCTTCTCTTGCTTCTGCCAGACTTTTATTAAACAAATGTTTAAATACCAATACATACAAAATATGTTACTTCTTTAAGTGCATTTCAGACACTCTGATTAATTCACTAAATACAAAATCTAATTTTACTGTTCGAATTAACATCCATGTAAATACAAGCTCATTATGGTAAAATTACCTAAACTAGCATTTTGCCTCTTAGCAAGATTTTCAATGGGAAAAACCCATATTAACTGACAGAGCTACCAGATAAGCAAATAACATTTAACTGATACAACAATCTTACTTTTGTACATAAACAGAATAAATGACCTATTTATTTATTTTACACAGTATCGTGAGCGTTTTTAACCAAATGAAAATCAGAAGGGAATTGAAACTGAAAGTTACGGTCATGCACGAGGCACTTTTCTTAGCATGCTAGCACTCAAAACCGTTTTTACTCTCTTTACAAACATAAGACCCACAAAGCCAAAACCAATAGAACTTTAAGTGGGATTAAATCTGCATCATATTGTGAAAGTTCTGTGTTTTAAACTTCAATTACTAACCTGTAAAAGACAAAGAAAACACACTGAGTCGACTGTAGTTGTTCACTCTTCTCTCGCTTCTGCCAGACTGAAGCAGAGCGCAGCAAAGACAATAAACAGCTCGCTCAGCAGGGGAGGTGCTGCCCCCTTGTGGCATATACAGGAACAGCTTCAAAATAACTTCTTTAACCAAAACACAGATACGTTTGTATAATATTCATACAAAATAACCAAATACAATAACAAAATGTGACAACACATTTCGGTGTGTCACACAAATATACAATTTAATACACAATATAAATATTGTGTCCCTCTTTTGATTTTGTACCTCTTACACAGTCATCATTAATAAATACAAAATGTCAAACTCAACTAGGAACGGTCAGGAAATCCATTCTTTGTTTCCTCTTGTCTTAACCATCAATGAATCAATCACGCCTTACATCACATGATATATCCATCATACAATAACAAAATGACAAATAACTGAAAATCACACAGCAGGTTACAGTTACGGGTTTGTGTTGATGTTCCTTCATCACGCATCGTCTGCCTCAGCAGTGAGACGGTCTACATGTAGTTGAGGTAGTCTTCTCCGAAGTTTACCATCTGTCTCAGTGCGGTCAGAATCGGCCCGTTGATGTCGTCACTCGTGTTGATTTCTGACTCGTAGTTCTTCACCAGGAAGATGCAGTTGATGGGAATTCCCAGCATTGCACTGAATTGTTCCACCTGTTAGAGTCAAATAATTTCAGATAATCAGGGATTGCAAAGCTCAGACCAAAGGTGGAAATGTGATGAGAAAAAGAACTGAAACTCAACAATAATAAATCTAAACCGGCTCACCTTTTCCTTCAGGTACTTGCTCTTGTGCAAGTTGTGAATATTTGATCTGACCTCAGGACAGGCTGTATCAACTTTGGTGAGGATGGCCAGTTGGGGAATTCCTGCAGATGTGGAAACATTTTCAGTATTTTAATCTTTTGATTTTCTTGTATTTCATTTGCCTGATTTGGAAATGTAAGTGTGTGATATCTGTTCTTACCCAGATCACTTGCAGCTAGTCTGACTTCTTTTAACTTCTGCACGACTTTGTGATCTAACAGAGAGACTGAGCTGACAGGAACCACACAGACCAGCACGTGGACTTTGTCATCCAGAGAGGGGTTGGATTCATAGCCCGGGTCATTCTCTGTCAGTGGGCCATTAGTACGAAACTGAAAAACAAAAATAGACATTCTAATAGTATTTTTCAATGCACAGAGCCGTGAATGTTTCAGTGAATAAAAAAAGCAATTTTTTTTTTTTTTTTTCTTTTTTACATATTCTAGTTTTACATTCTGTTATTGAGAGACTTGCTTCTCACACACACATAGGCCCGAATCCTTGTGCTTGGGATGCAGTACCAAACAAACGTGCCTAATGGGAAAACACCCTGAGAGAGAACTCAACCAATCGCAGCTTCTGAAGAAAGTGTCATACCTAGCAACGGGGTCAACCGGGTCAACTACACCTCCTCATTAAGATAAAAGTTTCTATCCCTTCCTCGCTCAGAGAGTGTTTCTAAATCACTCCTCATCTAGGACTCCTTGCTAGGATTATTTAAGCTGCAGCCCACCTCTGGTGGAAACTCAAGGAACTGCAGGTTTTTCTTGTACTGAACACCACAGGGTGCTGCTTGCATTAATTTAAAACACTTGTTGAAGTGAACTCCACAGGGCCCTTTAACAAAAAAAGAGAACGTCTTAGGAGTGTACCTTGTAACCATCTTTCACATGTCCCCGCAGGGCCAGTTTGACATCTTCCACCTGGACTCCATTGTTGAGGTTTGCCTCCAAGCCCATGATGTCGTTGAAAACAATAGAATAGAAGCTCTGCTCATCTTTTTGAATTTTGTATGTTTGGTACTGTGAAGAAGAAGGAGAAATGATTTGCATTGTTCAGGTTAATCTAAGATAGACATTCCTAAACCAACAAAATAATTATTTTATTTTACTCAGTGAGGTTATTCAGCGATAATCTATGTTGATCAAATGTTTTTTATTTTATTTGTAATCTTCTAACTGAAACTGAGCTGCCAAAAAAATATCAATTTCTTCAAGGAATTGAGTTTACAGAGAATGGTGAATAATCTTAGTTTGAAGTCACCACAGTCATCAGATATTCTTACCTTTAGGGTGAAGCTGCTCCCAGAGGTCGCATCCGTCAAAGCTCGATTTGTAACAACGCCTCTCAAAGCACTTTCAACAGAGTTTATGAAACTGGACTTGCCGGCACCGACCGGTCCATGAAGCAGAATCCTGAGATGTTTGATTCCTTTGTTTCGAGGTTGGTAAGATTTCATGAAGTTGAGATTGTCCTCAGTGCTCCTGTTGGTAGAAGAACATGAGATTCATTACTTCAGTGTTTTAAATATTGAATATTCAACAGGCACATTGTTATTGATGCTCTGCTGAGTGGCAGAACCACACCCAGTTTCACCACCCTCACTTCCTGTTTACTCACGTCGGCAGAGTCCTCCATGGCTGTCTTAAACAAGCTGAAAGACAAATTCACATGTTAACATACATTAAGACAACTTCAGACTATTTAAACAAATTAAACAGCATCATGTTTCACTGAATGGTATTTGATTTATGGATAACTTCTTTTTTAATTAAATTGTACTTTGCATACACTTGGAAGAGTAACAGTCTGATGATGCACTTTGCCTTTAAGGTTGCTCATGGTTACGGCTGGCGGAGTGATATTGCTTTAAGACCAGTGAAGTGATGTATCACTGTTGTTGTTATTCAGTCTGGGTGTGTCATGCTATGCTACAGACAGATATTAATGTGTATGAGATAAACAGCAGAAGATGTCCCCGTGCTCTTGCTTACCCACACCCAAAGGCATATTTAATAAAGTATATGTAGTGTATACTTAACAGCAGGACAACCAAGGGTTAAACTTATAATCAACATCTCCTCAAGAAACGCTGTCACAATATTTGAACAGGAAACATTTTAATATTTGTGCAAAAAGTCTTACGAGAAGGTGGAGGTGTGGGTGGGGGTGTGGCTGGTTTGGATTCTTCTCCTCCCATATCTGTAAAATATAACAGTTGTGTGTTAATGTCTTTGGACTGAGGGAGAAAGCCTGAGTACCCAGAGAGAATAATTTCCCCGGGGAGAACATGCAAACTCTACACAGAGAGGGGCCTGATCAACAGGGATTCAAACCAGGAATCACCGTGTGCTAATCACTGCACCACCGTGCAGCCCATTCAATTCATTCATCAGTAAAAAAAAATTAAAAACAGTTCATGTGAGAGTTGGTTTGTCAAAGTAACTTTTAAATAAATGTCAATTCCATGTTCACATCATTCAAGAAAAATAAACAAAGAGGGAAAAGGAAAACTCAGCAGTACAAGGAGTCCTTTATAAAAAAAGAGATTTATCATTATAAACATCTTGAAGTCTAAAACAAACTGACGTCAATCAAATGAATAATAAAATCATAGAATGAAGAGAGTCTTACCTTTTCTTGTGATGCTCTGGATGTTCTGGAGTGACTCTGCAAATGTGCAGGCTGGTCCGGCTTTTTATAGGATAGGGTCTCTTACTTTCACTTTTGTTCTTCGGTGTCTGTTTCTGGTCAGCCCCCTGACTTCCGAGAAATGACTGTTCAGATCTTTAGTGACTGTTTTTTTTTGTTTCTTTTAATGTGTAGGTTCATCAGAATTTGCACAAGATATAATACAAAGGGGAAAATGTATCTTGACTGACTGACTATATCAATCTTTGCAGATACAGCAGTGATAGCTTGATATCTAAATGTTTTTCTCAGTATTTATTTATATTTACTCATTCTACCTTTCTCTCCGTGTTTACCTGTCCTCATCACCTGGCTCTTACATCCAGCTGACCCCACCTGCCCTTCAGTGTCCCCTTCTTCCTCTATACTCATCCACTTAGCCTTTTTCTTTTTTTAACATGTCTTTATGATTATGCATCCTTTATGTATTTGCAGCATGTTTACTGTTTACGTTTTTACTGGTTATGTTTCAGCTTTTTGCAGCACTTTTTTTCTTCATTCATTCGGGGGATCATGTGGGGGGTACTGCGGGAATATGGGGCCCCGGGGGCCATTGGTACGAGCCATCCAGTCCCTGTATGACCAAAGTGGGAGCTGTGTCCGCATCCTCGGCACAAAGTCAGACACGTTCCCAGTGCGTGTTGGCCTCCGCCAGGGTCGCCCCTTGTCACCGGTCTTGTTTGTGATATTCATGAACAGGATCTCCAGGAGCAGCCGTGGGGAGGAGGGTTTCCAGTTTGGGGACCTCAAAAGCTCGACTCTGCTTTTTTCAGATGACGTGGTTTTGTTGGTTTCCTCAAGCTGCGACCTCCCAGCAGGCATTGGGGCGGTTTGCAGTCGGCTGTAGTCTTTGTGGTGTGTTCAAGTGCAACTTTTTGGCCAAGACAAACGGCGACTTGAGGCGACACCACAGGCGGCCTTCATTTGCCGTCTGCTCGGTGTGTCAGGGCCTTAAGGGAATGCGTCCTAAAAGTTTCGTGTCTTTCATTCGATCTTTGAAGAGAACATAAAGAAGTCAATAGAACAGATGCCTTTTGGTCTGAAGAAAAACATCGACAGAAGAATAGGATAACCTCCGTTAGGCAAACACTGAAACATGACAAAAACAATAAAACACAACGAGAAAGGTGAAGAGTGAAACATCAGGCATGAAAACAGCATAACTCTGAAGACACCACACTAAATGAATTCACTACTTGACACAGTGAGGAGAAAAGTAAGGTCTCGTTTTCTCTTTTTGGAGTTTTTTTACTTTGCATCTTTTTTTGGTTACATCTCTTGTTTAATGAATTACAAACATGAATGCGGACATCAAGTCCTCACAGTTTGATGCTCCATAGTCACAAGTGCATTTTTTAACAATTAGATTAATATCAAAACATTGCATAAACAAGTAAAGCTATTAAAAGGCCATAGAAAAGTGGGTCCATTCAGGTAATGTTCAGCACCGTTTGAATATGTAGATGACTTTGTGGCAGGTCGGACAGCGATGCTCCACGTCTTTGCAGGACTCAATGCAGAACGGGAGGAAACAGCAGAGAAAACACCTGTAAGAGGAAGCAGGAAGCGTTTCAATTATTTCACCCTAAAGTTACAAGAGCTTGTATAACTGCTTTGTTTGCCTGTAAAGTTTCAAATCATTTGTTGAAAATGTTTATAGATTCCCCCCCATGAAATGTCTTGGCTGCAGTGACTCAAAAGGACCAGCAGAGGGAGCCAAAAGAATGAGCAAGTTAAACATAAGTAGATACTGTTTCTGTCTTTCTTTGTTCCCTGTTGTGTACTTTAAGTTAACAAGCTGTTGAAGCAGTAAGAGTTATTTGTGAATGCCGGCTGTAAAAGTGAAGTGTAAAACTGCCATGGATGGGGGAAAATTTAAAAAACAAAAAACACCCCCCCACACACACACACACTAGATTCCACCCGGTGTTTGTTTCTTTACCCAAAAAAGGTGAGGCCGGCACAGATGCCCCAGGTCATCAGGCCCACTGTGTGATGCGTCACGGTGATCACTGTCTGCTGGCAGTGCGGACACAAAGCTTGTCCCGGGCTGTCATGAAGCCCCGCTGTTACAACCAGGTGAGTGACTGAGGACGAGAAATGCACAAAGCAGAACGTGTAGGATTAGTCTCCATTTTCAAATTCTCAATCAATGTCATAACTTAGTTTGTCTCGGCTGATGGCTGTTCAGCATGAGTCTGGTTTTGCCCAAGATTTCTGCCTCTTAAAGGAAGATGTTTCAATCACCTTTAACTTTGCTAGATGTTGCTGAGTGCTCATGATGGATTAACGTTGGGTCTTTGTAGATAATATAACAAGTAAGGTCTTTAACCTGCTCTTTAGTCTCTTTTTAACTCCTTTTTCAGGTATTAATGAAGCAGTGTTCATATTTTAAATCACACTACATCTAGTTCAACTGTTAAGGTCAGTTTGTCCGACTCTTCTGTTGGAACTTCTTGTATTTTAAGAATGAAATGTCTTGGCTGCAGTGACTCAAAAGGACCAGCAGAGGGAGCCAAAAGAATGAGCAAATTAAACCTACGTAGATACTGTTTCTGTCTTTCTTTGTTCCCTGTTGTGTACTTTAAGTTAACAAGCTGTTGAAGCAGTAAGAGTTATTTGTAAATGCCGGCTGTAAAAGTGAAGTTTAAAGCTGCCATGGATGGGGGGAAATTTAAAAAACAAAAAAATGACGTACATTTAAACGTGACAATTAAAACAAATCCCTCAACTGAGACGCTAACAGTTCATATGAGCTAGTGTGTTTTACATTTTTGGATTTCATGACAATCAGAAATGTACCTGTGAAAGGACCTCTGTTATAAGCAAAGCTCATACGGTGACCCTCAACCACACAAACAGTGAACAATAGCTTTTTGTTGAGCTCAGACGACACAAACAGGCTATTCTCCCGATGACTCTGAGCGGAGAGAGAGGATTTCACCCGATGACTTTGTGACAAAGCAAGATTTCCTCATTCCTAAAACTAGAACGTAACATATTTACCATCTCTTTACGTGTGTTAGTGAAGGGTTGACTTGGTTGTGCACGCCCTTTTCTGAAAAATGGTAAAGTGCAATGCATGCATCTCAGTCGTGTTGGCATACTGTAGGTGCATGACCTCACCTGTTGCTGCAGGTGCAGGAGGAGCGTAGGGAACACCTGGCAGAAAAAACACACAGTTTACCAAAGTGAGAAAGCAGTATTGAGATCTGAATTTATGATTCGATGCTTTATAACTTTGCTAATTATGTTTGCTTACATGTCAGTGTTCTCTACAGATGTAGGAGTGTTTTTACAATGACTGTTATTTTGTGAAGCAGTTTGTATGAAAGGTAGTTGACTTGAGTTAGCGATACACCGCGAATAACCTCAGGTAGATGGAGGTCAGCATATTTTTCACCAGAGCGGCTAGCAAGACCTACGAAGCAAAGTTATAGTGGATATGTTTGGAGCCAAATCTTTTTTTTAAAAGTCCAATCTAAACTTATATCTGTTTTAATGAATGAATGAATGAGTGACTTTTCGATCGACTCTCGAGCTGCAATCACCTCTGGGCCTGCATTGTTGTGTCAGCATGTTGTGTTAGCATAATGTTAGCTCGTAGCTTCACATCGATGTAAATTGACAAAGAATGACCGTGATCTAAAAAACGCTTAGGTGTCATTCAAATAATCAGTATGTTCTTCTTCTTCTCTCTAGTCCTGCTTTTATACACAAGGGGAGAAGCCGGCCGTCCCGTCCATGTAAACACGGCGCTGACAACAACACAGCCAGCGGGACTCGAGCTTCTCACTCATTGTAGACAGTCATGACTCAGAGACACATTTACACAGGATAGACTTGATTTCTGCTGTATTTATGTGTAAAATGTTGCATATTCCTTCTTTTAAGTGTAATCTTTAATTTTGAATATTGTCACTTTGTCATCAGACCTTTTAATTGGCGCTTTGAATTGTATCCAAACATGGTTCAATAATCCTTCGCATGCAACCCACTGGCGCTTTAAAAAGCAGAAATAAACATAGCTAAGGTCTTTAGTGTTCTCAGATAAATGTTGTTGTTCAGCCTCACAGTGTCGACATAAACGTCATAAACTGCACAGAAAAGTAGCAGCATGATCTTTTCAGGCAGGCGGACACAGACCGGCCTGGTATCCAGCGGGCGGTGCTGTTGGGTAGAATCCGGGCTGTGGGTACATCCCCGGCTGTGGGTACATCTCTGGCTGAGGCATGGCGCCCCCATAGTTCAGAGGCGGCCCCGGGTACGGTGGAGCTGACTCCTGTGGTGGGTATCCTTTCTCCATTTTCAGAAATCCTTACTGACGTAAAAAAAAAGAAGAAGTGTATTATTCACATTTAAAGTCAGTCCACTGGTTTTCAAGTAAGAGACTAAACGAGCAAACTTTAAACTTTTACTCAAACAACTTTTTTTAAAAAGGTTTATTTTTGGGCTTTTAATGCCTTTATTTAGCAATAGGACAGGTTATAGAGTTACGAATCTGAGAAAGAGAGAGAGACAGAGGGGAATGACACCGTAAGAAGCCACAGGTCGGATTTGAAACGCCTGCTCGGAGGACTACAGCCTCCACATGGGGCTTGTGCACCAACCACTAGGCTACTGACGCCCCCTAAAAAACAACATTTTAACATCCTGAAACAACCTCATCAGTTGTCCAAGGGTTAAATGGTTTAGGTAGCTTCACAGCGTGTCATGAAGTGTATAACAGTGCTAAGCGCTGGTTTCCTTACCTGAGAATGAGTCACTTCCTCTTTGTAAGGTGGCAACCACAGCAATATAACAAATATAAGAAAACTTGTGATATTTCATCACAGGTCGGAAAATGTGTGCTCTAATGAAACTGAAGCAATGTTATAATGGAATAGCTTGAATGGAAAGAGATCAGGTATAAGGTAAGTCTCTCTTATTGAGCCTCAGACTGATTTAATGTTGAAGCTCAGAAACAGAAGGCAGCAGGACAAAGTGAGAAATTGTAAAGCTTGACGTTTGTGGTGGAACAAACTCACATTTTCCCTCTGCACTCTGTGACCACAAGTTTCACATCAGCTCTTTGAAATCAAGCCAGGCGGGGGATGAAGTGAGTCAAAGTCAGATGAGGACGACATGCTCACAGGAAAGATGGACTCTGGTTTTCACTTCAAACATTTCACAATATTTTATTTAAACCTGCAAAGACTGATATTTTTGGGCACTTGGGGGAAGCAGATTAAAAACAAAACATGGCAACGTTTAGAATTATTTATTTGTCAAGTTTCTGATATCCCTGCTTGATAAGCCTGACGTCAATGAGCGGTTTCTGAACAGTAGAAACTCCTTCGGGAAATATTGACTCGAAAGCTGCTGAAAGGATTTGAAGCTTTGTTAAAGGAAAGGGCAGCAGGAGATTCAGTTAATAATTATATAACAATACATTCCTCATCACAAGTTCTACTTTTATGTCTTTTTTGGATATTATTGTTGGAATATATATTTAATCTTTTTTTCTTTAAAGTAAAAATTCTACTCTTAAGAAATACTCCTTCAAAAGCAGAAGGTGAAATTTATACTTCCTGCTTTCAAAGGTGCACTATGTAGTTTTGGTAGAGAAATGAGAAAGCTGCAGAAGTGTACAGATTCTGTGGTATATGTTCATAACTCTAAACACAAACTGTCCTCAGAGGAAATTTTGGTCCCTGTAACACTGTTTGAAAACAAAATAATACGCGAGAAGTTATGGTGGGGGATCCACAACAGTGAAACCGTAACTCTCCTGGTAGCTTTTTTAGCTCCAAACAGTGCTCCAGGGACCTTACTTCCAGGGAGTAAAATTTGTGCATTCAGTTCAGAAAATATAACATAGAATTGTTTCACTTCTCCAACTTTAAAATTTCACCAACAAACATCCATAGTGCACCTTTCAAGAAAATGGTTATTTACAAGTGAGACTCAGGTAAAAGTCTAAAAGTGTTAATGGCAATATGAACTTAAGACACAACAACATGTCTCTTAAAGAGGACATATTCTCCTCATTCTCAACCTTTTCAAACAGTCCCCTGTGGTCTAAATGAAACATTTAGAGGAGGTTTGTGACCCTGTATAAACCAGCTCTCTGAGAACGCTCCGTTTTGGTGTGTGTGTCTCTTTAAATGCAATGAGCCCCTCCTAAATTTTCCCAGTAGACATCACTCCTTCACTAGCAAGAATAAAAATGGCGGACCTGCGCAGAAGTTTTGCTCTAGGCTGGGGGTGGAGTCCATGGGTGGAGATACTAGGGGAGGAGAGGGGATTTTTTTTTTAACCAGAATCCCACTGTGACATCACAAGGAGAGCACATTTGAAACGGAGCATTTGTCTCTGTGTTGTAAGACTGCAGACCACAAACAAAGGACTGGATGGGTTTATTTCACATTTTGTGGGTCAGTAAACATTCAGGTTACCCAAATATATGTTCACAAACACTGTCAGAAATCATAGCGTTTGTTCATTGACGTCTAACATTAGCTAACGTGACTATAGAGCAGCCTGGTGTGTGTAGCGCTGCTGGCCGTGACCGAGCCGAGTGCACATCACGGGGAGCAAGGGTCAGGACACCAGCAGCCGACTTGATAGCTTCGCTAGCAGACTGGAAGAAAGTAAATCAGCCTGACCAATTTATCAGCCAGCCGATAATATCAGCCAATATTAGCCCAACCAGTGACTATCGGTATTGGCTAATTTGATTGTAGATACCTGTATGTGCCGATATTACTAGATTTATTCACCAGTCAAATAGCATTTAATTTGAGTTTCATTGTATTACACTAGCATTTCTCTTTCACCAGCAGAGGGCTCTATATAGACAAGCATCATCACTCTCCAAAGTGTCGAGCGGTGATGCGCATAAATGTTCAGTTATTTTCCAGTTGAGTGACCATCTTGTCTTCATTATAAATCTTTTCCACAAGTGTTTGATAACTGCATTTGAGGGATGAACACAAATAAAAGTGTGTATCTATATTTATCTATCTCTGCAAATCGAAGATACATCTAAGAAAGATATCGGCCGACATATCGGTATTGGTATTTTTTTCTCTCCCCAATGATGATATTTGCCCCTAAAATTCCACACTGGTCGGGCCCTAAACAGTGTTAACACTTCGTAACCGTGACAACATTGGGTTTTGACAATGTTCCAGTAGTACGCCTCCTCACAACAGTGAACTTTGGAAGAACAAAATGTGATTACATTATGCAAATGTTTTTTTGGTGTAACTTAATGGTGTGTGGATTTTTCCCAACAGACTCTAGAAGTCGTATCGAAACAGGTATTGAAGTTGTTTAGTTTTCACTACAGTCATATCTAAGTTTAAAACTATGGTGTTGTGACATCCCTTATAAGTACACTTTCCACTATTTGGGGAAACCATCAGTTTAAAGAAATAAAGTTAAGGAGGCATAAAGCAGAAGACGTCTTGTTTAAAAGGACTTTGTGCTTTACTTAGTAAACTGTTGGATTAGTGCTGTGGTTCATAAAACAGGAGGCTATATGGTCAGTCTCATGGTGAATAGGCTCAGTCAGCCATGTCATCCCTCCTGTGTCTCCTTATAAATCCATCCTAAATCAATTAGAGCAACATGAGCCACAGCCACTGATTGAGCACTCCAACTGACCACAGGATATCATCTGTGCCTCACCCTTGTTTTGTTTGTGCAAGGTATCTGGACGACGCTGCCATCACAAACACTATTAACATTTGAATTAGCATTTCTGACAGCGTCTATTGTATTCAGTGACAAAAAGGAACATGAGTAACATCAGGAATCCAAACATTTACAATCTAACACAAACAAAAAGCTGATAACTTCAACACTAGAGCAACAGGAGATGATGAGGATTATAAAAGTAGAACTGCGTCCAAAATAAGTTTTACCTACTTGTTACTTCCCATCAGAGGTTGAGCTCCCTCCTCCTGCTCCAGCTGACAGACACCCAGTGAGAACCAGAAGACAACCGTTGCTATGCAGGATGGAGCAGTCACTGAATTCCTGAAACCTTACGATGCCCCTCCCCCCTCCCCCTCCCCACTCACTTCCATGTGACTGGGAGGACGTCCAAACACATTTAGCCGACCAGCCTTACTGAGTTTGTTCAACACGTTAGTCAAATAGTGACCTGCGTGGATGCAATAAGAAAGTATGCAGAAGTCCACACAAAGAGAAGAAGAAAAAGGTGTGTTAGAGCAGAACAAAATGTTTCTGCTGACCCAACAGAATGCATCATATACAGTAAGTCACCGTTCCTGCCTGCAATTCTGGAAAACTCCAATTTCACAACTCACACATATGAAAACATCACACCAGTATTACAAAACACCAAGACTCAATCATTAAAGTTAAATGACATCAGAAAGATGGAAGGTAGAATCTAAAAGACCAATTTGTTTTTTTTCCTGTCATGACCAAAGAGCTACTGACGTGCTCAACTCAAAAACTCCTGTGAACGCTGTCAACAAAAAGAGGTTTGGGGGTTTTGCCACCACAGGTCCCTTGCCTTGTTTCCTGTCTTCAACTATGCAAAACCCACACTGTGCTAGTGTCCTCACGTTCGGGTAATGAACAGCCAGTTGTTCTGATGCAGACTTCACCTGTGTGTCATATCCTACATAGCAGGCCTACTATATTAATGTTCAATATATTTTATTCATTTCCGCTCCTGTTCACTTTGACAGACACATTCTCTTTAGGGCCAGCTTTAGCCAGGGGAAGTCACTGGACCTGAACAGATGATAGCTGATCATCTAAACATCCACAAGAATAATATTTACACTACAGGAGGAAAAAGAAGTATAGATTGCAAGAAATTATTCTAGGTTATTTTCCTTTCTGTCATCACAGACGTCAACTTTCTAGTCAACTGTAGTCATCAGAAATACAAACATGGACTGACTCCAAAGCTTTTAAAAACAAGGTGACACAACGGCTTAGACAAAGACACTTCTGTGAACATAAAGTTACATGTCGTGTCTGCACCTCTGGTTTCATGTGGTTGAACTCTCTCAGTCGGTCTCACTTGATGTCCTTGAGTTTTAGTGAGTTATTAATCAGGTGCTTCTACCATTACTTTATTTTTTTTCTAGATGTTTTCTGTCAATTCAAAAATCTGTATTTGACCCCGGGAGGCAATTCAAAGGCACATAGAGTAAAAAAAATTTGCAGCAAAGACAGTGCAAGGTAGACTTAAATTATAAACTATTAAATTAAATAAAAAACATTAAAATACACAATAGATAAAATAGACCAAAGATACAAGGGGACAGTGATCGGACGAACAGATGAAGACGAACACTGAGTGGGGAAAGTGGTCATAGTGCAATGGGGAATAAAAATAGAACAGGAACTAAATAAACAGAACTACATGCAGATAGGCAAATACTGAATAAATGATGCAGGAAGGTAGCCAAAGGTCAGATTCTAGCGCAGGCCGCATGCTTCGAGGACTATCGCCTTTGTACGTGGGTCGCACATCATGCTAACCAAGGGGCGGTAGTAGCTTAGCCCGTACGGACCTTGGGTTTGGAACCGGACGGCCGCCAGTTCAAGTCCCAAAGCGGAAAGTAATATGAAAGTTGGTCAGGCAGCTGGAGAGGAGCCAGGGCAACTTCCCGAGTACTGCAGAACTGTAGCAGCCCCGCTCTGACATCTCTCCTCTAATGCATGTCCACAGGTCCTGTTTGTGCATGTGTGTGATTCGGGGCCCTCACAGCTGTGTGAGAAGCATGTCTCTCAATAACAGAGTAAAGGGATTAATGAAGAATATGAAATATAACCCTCCAGGCGTCACTCTGATTGTACAAGAAATTCATATTCTGGGAGGCTCCATTATGAAGTGTAAATATTAAATATAATAAAGAGAAATGAAAGAAAATATAACAACAGAGTAAAGACTCAGTAGTTTAACATAAGATCCTGCCTCAGACCGTCTCTTGTACTCTGACGGATGAAGGCCTGCTGACTGTGAGGACGCGCAGAGAGGTCACAGGACTCTCACAAGAACATCAGCCGTCACGTCGGGAATGCATTACGCCACAGACACACTGATAATAACAAGAAGACATGGAGAGGTGCTGACTTTTCAATCCAGAGAGAATTCATTCTTCTTTTTTTTTTAAATGGCCACAAGAGGTCAGCGTAAGAGCATTGAAACCTTTAGCCAAGACCAGGGACGAGCTTGGTGCTTTCCACCTGCTTTCTTTGCACAAGGCATCAGGGGACGAGTACATGATGTGTTGTTAAAAGAAGTTTGAATTGATCAAGTCTGCAAGATTATAACCGCATCTCTGATTTGATTTGTTACCTCAGTAAAACATTTTCTAATGAGTTTGTATTTGTTAGAGATTTGCAGAGTCTGTGCAAAAAGTCCAGTAGAATATATATATACATATATATATATATATATGTATATATATATAGCTGGAATGACAAATACTTGAGGGATGATGTTGAAAATAGTGACAGCGGTTAAGCATTGAAACTTATTTATGTTATTTAAAAACACAGTTATAAATGTTTAATTGCAGACTAATAAGTGAATCTACAATATGTTTACTGATTTTATATTTATTTAAAGGACCAATATGTAACTCTGACACCTCCAAGTTATACATTTTGTTAAATGGTAAATGGACTTGAGCTTGTATATGTATTTTCTAGTCTTCAGACTACTCAAAGCGCTTTTACACCACATGTCACACCTACACATTCACACACTGATGGTAGAGGCTGCTGTGTAAAGAGACCATCAGAAGAAACTAATCCCATTCATACACATTTATACGGTAGACTCCAACTCATTCAGTTCAAGGTTATTCATCCACTGCACTACTCCAAGTCCAAACTGCCCCACGGTCACTGCTTCCTGTGACAAGTGCAGGTCGGAGGATGGCACCCTATCGGTCACTATTTCTGGTCTTGTCCTAAACTTGATACTTTTTGGGACATGGTTTCGGATATACAGTGACATATATAACAGACAGCTACTTCCTGACAGCCTGTCTGTAATATTGGGTTTCTCCAAGAATGTTTTGACTCTTCCTTCTGCTTTACAACAAGCGCTGAGGTTTGGTCTGGTTGTAGCAAACAGAGTTATCCTGATATTGAAGAGATAAGTTACACACACGTCAAACACGCATCCCAAGTTTCTTAAGATTTGGGGACCTTTCATATATTATTCATATATATATAGAAGGAGAGAAGTCAAACTGGGAACTGATTGTATTTAAATGCTTTGTATTGCACTGTAATTTATTGTGCTACCTTGAACTATACTGTATTGTTATTCTTTGAATCCTGGCTCTCCTTGCCTTGGCCTTGACCCTCCTTCAAAGACTTACTTTATCTTGATTTTTCGGACTCTACCATCTACTCCACAATCAACACACCTGCATTTAACATTTGGACCACATGGGGACACATACAGTACTTCTTTTCCTTTCTGAAGATGGCAGTTTGGAATTGTAAAAATATTATCTTGATTTATTACACTGATACAATTTAACAGTTCAGTTTCAGTTTGACAAGAGTTTCTTGGGTGAGTGTTTGAAAGCTGTCTCTAGTAGACGGATCAAATTTGAGCTTGACTCGTTTCACTTGAACAGACTTTTCATCCCTCTGAAGTCGAAACATATATCCTGGTTCCAATTTCTGATTTTGTTTTCTTTCTCATCTCACCCCTTTCTCTTAAAGGTCTCATATTCTCCTCCTCTTCAATCAGTTTAAATAAGTCTCAGAGCTCCTCAAAACATGTGATGTCAGGATGAAGAGAAGTCTGATGTTTCCCCTCACAGGGGCCGCGGAGGGTCTAACTGCATTAATCCAAAACATCCTCCTTTCTGTTTCTTTTCTCAGATTAAATTCTGTAGAAGCAAAACTCGGGCTCGTCTCCTCGCTGGTTAGTGAATTACATTAAACAACAACTGTATTTCATTTGAAAATGTAAAAATAAAACAGATAAAAACACGTAGGGGGCCACTGAGACCAGTAACTTCTCAGTAGTGTACAGTGGTAGAGAGCCTTTCTTGCCCTCCAGGTGGGCGGTTCCATAAGAGTGTGATGTCACGTGAAAGATTTGTATTGTTTACAGTGTGAAGGCAGAGTCAGAGGGCAGAACAAACAGGTGTCACCCACCTGGGGGAGGGGTTACTGCTCCTTGTGATGTCATGAAGGGAAAATCTCCAAACAAACAGCACACATTTTCTGAAAAATGGAGCAGGCAAAAGACGGAGAGGATGGACTTTTCTCATCATTGTAGGGCTTGTTGACAGACTGCAGTGTTTCCCCTACCATTATATTGATGAACTACTGAACTCGATGGAGGGACATGTCTATTAATCAAACATCACATAATGGAGGCGCTGGTGAGGCAGTGGTTAGTGCGCGCGCCCCATTTATGGAGGCTGCAGCCTCAAGCGGGCAGTCTGGGTTCACATCCCACCTGTGGCCTCCTTCCCGCATGTCATTCCCCACTCTCTCTCCCTGATCTTCAACTCTATCCACTGTCCTATCTCTCAATTAAAGGCATAAAAAGCCCAAAAATAAATCTTAAAAAAAAAAAAAAACATGACATAATGGAGAAGCAAAAGTGGGAAATGAGAAGAATGAGTCCTGTGTCATCCAGGGTGCAGTTTTTATTATTTTACTGACCAGGCATTAGCAAACAACTGATAAGCAAATGGGAGGGAACAACTGACATCTACACAGCTTTATATAGCTCTATTTCACACTCGAGCATAAATCACTCGGCGCCCGCCGCCCTGCCCTGTAAGGAGGAAGGCCAGATAGGAGGTGGCCACAAGTTTCTGTCAGTTTCTGAGCAGAGAGCCTTTAAAATCAATCTAAGGACATATTCAATAATAAAGAATAGAGGACACAAGCTGGTTAAAACTGAGGGATTAATTTTTTTTAATATCTATCCAGTACTATAGTAAAGTGACGTAACAATTACAACCATTGTCATGCCGGACTTCACGACCCTGACGGTGCCGGTGGGCAGTGCGGATCCTGGAGCTGATCTTCACCTGTGTCTCCTTCAGCCTGGTGGCATCGGTTGGCCACAGCACTCACCAATACTGGACGTTGTGCATGTTCGTGTGGTGCCTCTGTTTCTGTGTCACCTTCCTCATCCTCATCCTGGAGTTAACCGGCATCAACACTAAGCTGCCGATCTCATGGGATGACTTCACTACAGCTTTTGCCATGTTGGCAACTCTATTGGTGAGTGCCATTTATTTCTGTGATTTGCCTTTTTTTAATGCAGGTTGTTGAAGAACAATGACAAAAACATTGACTTTTGATCTATACTCGCTATATTGTATGTTAATTAATATTCCTGCTGATTTTAGTGCCCCTAAACTTTACTGTTACATAATAGAGCACATAGATATCAGAACATTCAATGAAATAACCTCAGTTAAAAATTAAATCCAAGATACCGAATCTGCACCATACTGTATGAAACATGGACGTAGTCTCAGTGATGTCACCCTTTGGTTTCTCAAAGAGCATTATGAAGCCAAACGAAGGCAGTTGCTCACATAAAGCAGGGTCTCCATGGTGATGCTCCCCGTCCACCATCCCGCTGACTTTATAGCTCTTTATACGACATCTCCTGACTTCCTCCATTATTCATGCTTTGCTCTTTTCGTAATAACTGCGCCGACAATCAGACCAACCTTAATGCTTATTCACAAACGGGGCTAATATCTCATCTATACTCCCAACAGGGAGAGGCTTCTTAATGGACTGATAACAACAATTGACTCATGACTGATTACTAACCTCAAACTACCAAGCTACATCCAGAAGCTTTAACCAATTCTTTTTTGTAAGTAGCTGACCATGATCAGATTTTGTTGCAGTCGAAATGAGGCATTCAATGACGCAGCAGGGTGGGTTTTTTTCATCACTCGTCACTAAAGAAAGATGCTGAGGTGACTAAAGGGACAACATATCAGGTGATTAAAAAAAGGTATGCATTCATTTCTGATTTATGTTGCATCTTGATTAACGCATCAGCGCTGACAGCACTAATAGAAACATACTTCCTCAACTGAGGCACACGGAGAAGAGTAGAGGTTGGAATCGCGGGGTAACTCACATTAAGATAGACAATACGTGGACCATGATAATGATAATAATAATATCACGATGCAGCTGTTCTGCGGAGCCAATCGATACATGCAAGACAAACATATAACGGTACAGCCCAATATCTAATTAACTGAAGAATATCAAATGTCCCTGAAAAGGTTAAGTGCCCGATTCATGTATCATTACATATCGCTGTCATCGCTTTGTTCAGCACAGACTTTAAAGTCGGGGGTAGGCAAAGAAAAAGAAGGCTGAAGGTCATGGTGAACAGATATGGTCGTTTGAATTCACACGTGCACCCTGCTAGAACGATGTCTGAAATGTTCAGCAGTGCAGAACATGTGCAAAATGGGGACTCAATAGACTGTAGCCATTTAGACTTTAGACTTTATTGTCCCCGAAGGGAAATTCTTTTCCACAGCACCGTTACTGTCCAAACAGACAAGTCCCACCAAAGTCAAAAGCTCCCATTCTGGCCTGTTCAGCGAGGCCTTTTGTTCAGGACCGTTATTACAGCAGGGATCAGGCTCCTCCTGAGGCCAGCCTTTCTGCACCTTAGTGCTCTATACCTCCGTCCTGAGGGGAGTAGGGTGAGGTGAGTGTTCAGTGGGTGTGTGATGTCCTGTTCTACTGAGGTTGCAATGCGTGTGATGGCCCTGTTATTGAGTTCTGTTAGGTTGGGTGTGGGGAGACCGATTATTCTGGCAGCTGTGGTTGTGATGCGTGTGAGTTTGGCCTTGTTTTTTACAGACAACATGTTGAAGAAGCAGGTGGAACGGTACAGTAAGATGGGCTGGATCATGCTCTGATAGAGCAGCAGGAGGAGATGGGGGGGGCATCATAGAGTCCTTTCAGTTTGCGGATGGCTGATGGCTTGATGGCTCTTTTTCTGGATGTCACTGGTGTGCTGGTCAAAACTGAATTGGTTGTCTAGTGTTACTCCGAGATATTTAAAATTGTTAACTATTTCCACTGCTTGGGAAATAATTGTTGAAATAAAATTGTTGAAATTGTTTAAAACACAATCGTCTCATCACACTTGTTTGCTTCCTCTCCTGCAGGTGCTGGCTGCGTCCGTCATCTTCCCCACCATCTTTGCCAGGTATGGGTATGGCTTGTACATCGGCGCCTCTGTTACCTCCTGTCTAGCCTTCATCCTGTACGCCATCGAGGTCGGGCTGACCCGGGCCAAACCTGGAGAACTCAGTGGCTTCCTGTCCACAGTCCCGGGCCTCCTCAAGGTTCTGGAGGCCTTCGTGGCGTGCATCATCTTCAGCTGCCTGGGGTACAGTGGTTACTGGGTTAAACCAGGCCTCCAGTGGTGTGTCGCTGTCTACTCCATCTGCTTCACTTTCGCCCTCATTGTCATCATCTTCACAATCTGCCGCCTCCTCTCTCTCTTCCCCGCTCCATTTGAGAAAGTCCTGTGCGGCTGTAATGTGATGGCGGTGCTGATGTACATGACGGCCGTGGTTATTTGGCCACTTTACAGTTTCAAGGACTCTCCCAGGCCTGCATATTGCTCGAATATGCATTGTCCATGGGATGATTTAGTGGTTGTTTCTTTCATGACATGTTTCAACTTGGTTGCTTACATTGTAGATACGGTTTATTCTTTTAGGCTGGTCTTCTTTGTAAGCAGAAGCTAAACTGTAAAGAAGTTGGAAAATTTAAATGTTGGACATCTTGCATCACTGTTATGTATAATACATTTTATCACTGTTTTTTTTAGCCGTTATCATGATACACAGGTTTTAAATGTTTAACTTCTGGACAATGATATCCTCATTTCTTCCCCCTTGCATCATTGTAACAACAGAGTCTTGTCGTTCCCAGCATGTGAAATACAAATAAAATCTCATAAAAGTGTGAGGATGTTTTGCAAAACTACATTACGATATGTGTCATTTTGTCATTTCAGTGCAGAAGTCACAACTCACAGTAGTAACTGAATAAATCATCAATGAATGAATCACCTGTTTAACTGTTCATTTGCCTGTTTAAAGGTTAAACAGACTCACAGGGACCCACCCTGCACTTCTTAAAGGATGTTTGCAGAGGTGTGTTGAATTGTGCAAACCCTGGAACAAGCTGCACTGATAGATTTCAGCTCCACTCCCTTTTTTTATGATAGCAGGGCGAGAGAGAGAGCGAGAGAGAAAAGAAAGAGACGAGAGTTTGTTCTGTCAATGCACAAAGTAAACTCACATGTTACACACATGCATGATGCAGAGGATATTCATAAAAGAGTGAGCGGATTGAAAATGAATCAGCCTCTTTCTGTAGTTTTTCAAAACGGAAACAAAATATATCTGCACACCTGAATGTGTGGCAGGTGCATCAGTGGAGGGTGAATCTTAAAGACGAGGAGAAAACTGTCAGTGGAGCACACTGTCAGTTTCTTTCATAGTCTGTAGCTTTTCAAAATAAAATCTGTATAAACATTCGTCTGTAAAAAAGGACATTTTTAGACAACATAGAGATCTGGGTTGAGATTTTTTTTACATTTCAGAATTTAAAAACTAACCCTTGACTAAAGGAAGCATTTTACTTGGAAAGGTTTAATCAAAGATATTCTGATAACATATCTACGCCTCTGCATTTTCACATTAAACGATACAAAAAACGAATCTAAAGAAAGATGAGTTTGTTTAAATGTATGCCTGCTAAGCCTTCGTCTGACAGTGTTACAAATGCAGGAGAGTAACAGGTCAAGGTTCAACCTGGGTTTGCATCAACAATGACCATGAGAAATCCTGATGTTTTACCTCTTTCTAATCCAGGAAATACTGCTCTATTTAAATTTAATAAAGTAGCACAATGTGGATATGATCTCACTGATATGAAAAAGGGAGAGCGAGAGAGGAAAAAAGGTCTGAAAGAAATGTAAAAAGTACAGAAATATAAGGACGTGTTTGAAAAATAACCAAACCATTTTAGAATTTTTTAAGCATTGTTTGAAAGTGTTTTGTGCTTTGGTCAAATGGACAAAAAGTGTCTCTTATATTTCATGCATTTTGCATTTCATCGGGGGGAAAAAAAGCTGTAACCCTGATGTGAAGGTACAACACTTAAAGCATGTCAGTGTGTTGGCTGTTTTACGACGTCCAACATGAACATCGACCTGCAGCAGCTCGAAACAATTTAGGAAACATCAGGAAACATTTGCTGCAATTTCAGACACATGTTCAAAAGCCTAAAAAAAGAATGCAACAATGGAAATGAATAATAATGTGCAAAAAGCAGCAAACACGCTGCTAATGCACAAATGGTGCAAGTCAGAAAACATACAAACAACTTAAAAAATTGCAAAATCCAGCCAACACAACACAAAGAGGACATATTATCCACCTTTTCAAACATTCCCCCTGTGGTCTAAATGAAACATCTGTGCTGTGGTCAAAATATAACATGAATCAAGCACCAGAGGAGGTTTGTGACCCTGTATAAACCAGCTCTCTCAGAACGCTCCATTTTGGTGTGGGTGTCTCTTTAAATTCACATTTTGTGGGTCAGTAGACACTCAGGTTACCCAAATATATGTTCACAAACACTGTAGAAGTGGATTTTTCATAACATGTCCAATTTAAAGGGTTCTGAGATAGAAATTCTCAAAATTCATCATATTTTAGAGACTTGTTTTCTCAATGGAATAAATAAAACAGCTTTAAAAATCACTCTTTCAAAAAGTCTGTGTCTCAACTCGAAAAGGGCGATTTTTTTTTTCTCTCAGGATGTGACCTCCACCGACATCATTGACATCATTTATTGTTTTGGAGAGACTGTGTTAAAGGCTGTTGATCGCTTGCAAGTTGCTTTTAAAGAAATAGAAGCCCAACTCCTGTCTTTAAGACTGGTACTTAATGCAGATAAAACTAAAATGATGATCTTCACTAAATCCAGGGACAAAACTAACTGTCGGCCCACTCTATTTACATTTCAAGGTACTCTTATTAAGACCGTTTCCACTTTTAAATACCTTGGTATCATCCTTGATGACAATTTGTCTTTTAAACCCCATATCGAGAACCTGGCAAAGAAACTAAAGGTGAGATTGGGCTTTTATTTCAGACATAAATCTTGTTTTTCTTTTGTTTCTAAAAAGAGGCTTATTGCTGCTACTTTTATGCCATTATTAGATTATGGTGATGTACTGTGCATGACTGCCTGCTCTACCTCACTGCATATGCTGGATGCTACTTATCATTGTGCGTTAAGATTCATTACCGGCTGTAAATCACTCACCCATCATTGCACCCTGTACTCTAAAGTAGGCTCGCTTTCCGCGTCAGCTCGTAGGCTTCTTCACTGGTACACCTTCATTTATAAAGCTATTACTGGACTACTCCTTTCATACCTCTGCACCTACCTCACTTTTAAATCAAATCCATCATACAGTTTGCGCTCTCTGGACTTTCTATCTACGTCAGTCCCCAGAACTCGTACTGAGTTTGGGAAGAGGGCCTTCATGTACTCTGCTCCCTCCGCATGGAACAGTCTTAAAAAAAAACACTCAAATTGTAGGAACTCATCACTATTAATGATTTTAAAACTCGGCTCACAAGTTTTTTAAAGGCTAATTTTGGAGTGTGTAAATGTTTCACTGCATAGTATTTTATCATCATCACATAATTGTTCTTTTAGTGTGTATTGTGGTGTTGTGCTTTGTTTTTGTTTAACATGATCTTGTCCTCCTTCTCCTCCTCCTTCTTCTTCACCTTCTGGACTGTATTTGTCTCTTTTTCTCATGTCTGTGCTTTCTTTTTGGGTTTGTCTTATATTTCTCTTTTGCTGCTGCCATTTTGTCCAGGCCTTGCTCGAAAAAGAGGTCATTTGATCTCAAGCAATTCCGCCTGGTAAAATAAAGGTTAAAAAAAAAAAAAATTGTGTTGTGAGATTAGCTCATGAGGGAGGCTCGGCTGGAGGAACAGAGTCCAGTGTGTTTGTCTTAAAGTGAACATGATAACACTCAGTCACCGGCCAATCAGAGGAGAGGCTCATGGGCCATAAAGTACTCAGATAAGGTGAGGATGCTCTGTTTGAACTGCAGCACACTTTGAGTTTCATTTTAAAAGAAACATACGCACTCCCACTCTACATGGATCTCGTCGACGGGCTCGTTCCTTTGCTGAGACATGCACTCAGAGTAAAGTGACTTTGGAAACAAAACAAAGCCCTTTTATTTTTTGTATTTTTTTTTTAGGTGAAGCAGACTCGTCGTTTACAGCCATGGTCCCTGTGGATTTGCGGGCGCTCACTCAGCCCGTGGGTATCATGAGAATAATATCGACCTCACTTGCATGTCTTTTAGCCTGGCTGGGTCTGTGGGATATGTCACGTCTCCGTACTGGGCGTGGTGCATGTTCACCTGGTGTTTCTGCTTCTTCTTCACCCTCCTCATCCTCATCCTGGAGTTCACCACCGTCTCTTCGAAGCGCCCGTTCGCGTGGATGGACTTCACCACCGGTTTTGCCATGCTGGCGAGCCTCATGTGCTTCGCCTCCTCCATCATCTACCCCACTTTCTTCACCTGCAAGGTCTGCCACCGTCAGATCGGAGCGTCCGTGGTGTCCTGGGTGTGTTTCGCCGTGTATGCAGGAGAAGTGGTCTTGACCCGCCTCCGTCCGAGCGGGGAGCACATAGGTTTCCTCGCCACGGTGCCGGGCATCATGAAGATGTTGGAGACGTTCCTCGCCTGTCTCATCTTCACGTCGCTGGAGACGAATCAGTACTCGAACGACCACGCCCTGCAGTGGTGCGTCGCCGTGTTCTCCCTGTGCTTCATCTTTAACATCGTGGTCATCCTGCTCACCATCGGGCCGTTCACCTCTTACTTACCAATCTCCTTTGACAAAGTGGTTATCGTTTATAATATTCTAGCAGCAGTGATGTACGCGACGGCGATGGTCATCTGGCCACTGTACAGTTTCAAAACAAACTGTGAACCCCCCTGTTCCTGGGACAAACTGGTGATGGTCACCTTCATGACCATCTTCAACTTTATCGTTTACACACTGGACTCTGCCTACTCCATATGCCTCGTGTTCTTTGTCAGCCACCAGTGACACTGCTGCTTCATGAAACAAGAACTGGGAACAAAAATGAGTCCTGGGTTTGACTTTATGTGGATCTGAAGTTTGAGGGTTTTTATACTTTTTAACAAAAGGTTATGAGTTCCCCTCGAGTTGATTTGTGTTGTTGTGGATGGGATGCACAACAAACTGTGTAGTCTGCTCATTCTTTGGATCAATACAAGGAGATTCATGACAATGTTCCTGCTCAGTTTAATGTGGAAATAGAAGTAGAGTTAGGTAATGATTACAACTTAATCACTGTCGTAAAAAATTAAAAATAGCCTTGAAGAACTTTGGATCCTGATACACAAAGAGTCATCAAACAGTGCAGGAGATTAAACTGAGCTCCTATTACTCGGGTTATGTCAGTGATATTGTGCATCTTGTTAAAATATATGTTTATTTTCACATTTGTATTTGTCATGTCTTTATTTGTGAGTGCTGCTATTTGGAGAAATCGGATAAAAATATGAGTTTTTGCTGAGTGAGCTGAGAAGATGGATACCACGCCCATACCTGCAGGTCTATATGATAATAATAAATTAGATTTATATTGCACTTTTCTAAATACTCAAAGACGCTTTGACAGGAAACAACAAAAAACAAAGCAAAAACTAAGAGAACAATACAACAGAGGATGAGGATGAGAGTCAGTGGTTGTAGGCGGTGATGAAGAGGTGAGTTTTTAGGGATTTCTTGTAGGAAGTGAGTGTGGGGGAGTCTTTTAGTTAGTTTTTTAGGGAGAGAGTTCCAGGAAGTTGTCAGGAAGTTACCAATTTATCAACATGTTAATAAATGAGTGAAAGTTGATCTTCACACAGATCAGGGCTAGCTGTTTCCCTCTACTTCCAAGTTGTTGTGCCAAAGCCAGGCCAGGTGTTTTTTGGCTGATTTTCACCTGACCCTCACATCCTAACAACCGGGCTCAACAGCGTGGTTTCCGGAAGTAAAATTCTCCACAGCCGTTCTCATTCTGCTTATTTCTCTACAGTCAATCTCTTCTTGTCCTGTGAGATCACAGATGATACGAGAATACAAGAGGAGGTGCGCTGCTTTCTCTGGCTTATGATCCTATCCTAGGTTAAAGGTCTGAAACTAGAGAGAGGTGGAGATAAACTTTTTTATAGAGACATTTTGTGAGGTGTGGGAAGCTGGATTTGTTATCCGCCTGTTGTCTTCCTCGGTGCTGGTGGTGTAAATCCCGACGATCTAACATCAGGTCCTTCTTTTCTTTCTCATCCAATGAACTCTCTGAAGGACGTCACACAAAATCTCACTCCTAATCCTGCAGCTATTGTGCTGCCCCGCACACCAATCTGTGTGAGTGAACTCGGGTCAAATGGAGCAAGTCGAGCGGAGAAAATGTAGCCTTTCTTCTCGTGTCAGTCTGTCAGAAAGACACGCCCGTCAATAGTCCATAAATGTCAGAGACGGGGGTGGGCAGAGAGAAGTCAGCAGAGTCAGCTTATAGAGGGACACAAATACATTCAACACTAGATGGACTTGCTTCATAGGCAGGAAACCAGTTTGAACTCTTACAAAATAAAACATTTGTTTTCTGTTATTGAAAATTGAAGAGAAAAGAGTGCCGATAGGGTCATGTCACATTGACCTACCTAGACTAAACTGTGACGTCTATAACACTGGAGCAGACAGTAAGTCTACCAAACATCCTTGCAGATATCAGGAAGAACAGTTGACACTCTCTAAGCTTTACTTGGTGTTCTAATAACTACTGAACTCTGTCAGGTCTGACTGACATTAGAGAACAGTGAATAAACCTAATGACATCTGTACATTATAATCTAAATAACTACAGAAATTCCACCACATATACAGAACAGAAATATAGGCCCATGTTTTCATGCAGTGTGCAGGAGTTTGCCAGCAGTTTTAGAGAATTGGAAACAGGACATTGGTGCTCTTCTATTTTTCTTGCTGTGGTATCAAAGCAGGCATCGATATTGTTGGATCTTTACTAGTATAATATCAAAGTTTAAAAATCTGGTATCATGACAACTCTATTTCAGAGTTTAGAGACTTACAGCTTTAAAAAGGATGAATGATTGTGTCCATACTACATATACACTGCCTTTATAATTATCATCATATATACAGAGTGTATGAAGGCAAACAGTGACACAGACACACACATGCATGGTCCTGAAATGTGAGCGGTCATTTTTGATATTTGTGCAAAAAGTCTTACGGGAAGGTGGAGGTGTGGGTGGGGCTGGTTTGGATTCTTCTCCTCCCATATCTGTAAAATATAACAGTTGTGTGTTAATGTCTTTGGACTGAGGGAGAAAGCCTGAGTACCCAGAGAGAATCACTTCCCCGGGGAGAACATGCAAACTCCACACAGAGAACGTATGATCAACAGGGATTCAAACCAGGAACCACCGTGTGCTAATCACTGCACCACCGGGCAGCCCGTTCAATTCATTCATCAGTAAAAAAAAAAACAGTTCAAGTGAGAGTTGGTTTGTCAAAGTAACTTTTAAATAAATGTCAATTCCATGTTCACATCATTCAAGAAAAATAAACAAACTAAGAGGGAAAAGGAAAACTCAGCAGCACAAGGAGTCCTTTATAAAAAAGAGATTTATCATTGAAAACATCTTGAAGTCTAAAACAAACTGACTTAAATCAAATGAATAATAAAATCATAGAATGAAGAGAGTCTTACCTTTTCTTGTGTTGCTCTGGATGCAGTGATGCAAATGGCAGGCTGGTCTGGCTTTTTATCTTGTTTCTTACTTTAATTTCTGTTCTTTTGTGTGTTTCTGGTCAGCCCCCTGATTTCCAAGAAATGGCTGTTCAGATCTTTATCGGCTGTTTTTTTTTTAATGTGCAGGTTCTGTCACGTTCAGGTAAAAAAAACAAGGAACTGGACCCAAGTGCAGAAGCTAACAAAAATTATTTATTTTAAATAAAGATCAAAAGTCCACAACAAAACTTACTAACAAAATCCAACAGGAGAAAACAAGGATACACTCGTAAACTGACGACTGACAACTAACATACGACAAACGACAAACAATGAACTGACACAGGAGAGAAGAAACACAGACACTAAATAGACACAGGGGTAATCAAACACAGGTGAGACTAATGAGACAGGTGAAGACAATGAGGGCAATCAACACTGGAGGGAAACACACAGAGGCAGGACAAGAAACACTGAGGACAACTATGACAAATACATGAAACACTGAAGACACTTTTAAACATCAACACACCAGAACAGAGAGGGACACAAGGAAATGAAATGACAAAATAACACAGGAAACACTGGAGACTAAACTAGGAAACACACAAGAGAAAAACCAGCAACACTAAGATGGACAGGAGAAATTAAAACATGGAAACCTAAACACTGAAAAACAAAACTAAATAAGACCGAATCATGACAGGTTCATCGGAATGTGCATAAGATATAATACAAAGGATAAAATGTATCTTGACTGGCTGCCTATATCAATCTTTGCAGATACAGCAGTGATAGCTAAATGTCTTTTTTAGTATTTATTTATATTTACTCATTCTACCTTTCTCTCCGTGTTTACCTGTCCTCATCACCTGGCTCTTACATCCAGCTGACCCCACCTGCCCTTCAGTGTCCACTTATAGCTTGTAGCTCTCTTCACAACAACAGACACTGGGTGGTTCTTTGAAACGTGCGTTTATTGCAATCTTGTGAAGCATCTTCGTCTTTGTATCACATGCCAACAAGCCAACATGCCATTCCAACCATGCCAACAAGCCAACATGTCACCGCTTGTTATGAGAAGAGGTTCTTGACACCTTTATGTAAGCTGTGACACCTTTTCACACCTTCACATGTTTGAATCGCCACATAGGAAGGGGGGTGACTTCTCAGCCCCAGAGGCAGAGATAACACCAACCCCCCTCTTCTGAAACATCAGATGAATTGGATGGCTCCTGTCCACCCAGAGATCAAAAATGCGCATAAGGCTCATTGAATCCCTGGCGAAGGATGTAGACCAGTTTGACCCAGGCAACCCAAATTTCAGCGTTGATGATTACCTCAGAGAGATCAACCTGCCTCTGTGATCTACCTGATGCATCCACACGAGAAAAACTAAAGCTGATCTGGAAGACAACTTCCAGGAGTGTCCATGACTTCATGACTACCCTCCGGCCTGAGATTAGAGACCAGTACTCAGCACTCTGCAACGCTTTGTGCGAGGAATTCTCCACCTACACCGACCCTGTATCTGCCCCTCTTAGAGCCCTAAGTGCCTGGCACCAGAAGCATGAGGCCCCCAATTATTATTACCGGCGCCTAAAATCTGCATATTTCCAGGGACGTAATGCTCCAGGTTTGGAAGAGGATCAAACTTTCAAGTCCATCTTCCTGCACAATCTGCATGACTGTGTGCGTTACGATGTCACCATGCATTGCCGAACACATCAGCTTGGTATGCCAGAGATCAAGAAATTTGCACAGGTGGCTTGGGAAACACGCATACGTCCTGAGTTTTGGAGACACAATAGTGACCTAGCACTAGAAGGCAACAAATTGCCTTGTGCTATGAATAAATCTAAGAAACCGCATCACCGGCAGAATAGACGACAGAACCAGGGGGGTGAAGGAAGGAGCCAGCCACAGGGTAGTTCCCAACCTGAAGTATTGATCACCACCAGACCCGAACGGAACTCTCGGGATGGCCGAAGCCCCAGACAGAGGGATAGGCATAACCGGAGTTCCCATGAACTTCCTAAGGAAGCAGGTCTGACAGGGGAATGGAGAACATGATCTGGAGGTGTGTGACAGAGGTGGTAAGACAGTTGGAGGCCTCCAGCCCTTACAAAGAACAAGGTTCTGACTCCACATCAGGGAGGGGGGAGAAGCCTCCACTGTAAAACCCACCAAAGTCACTCTACCAACGTTAATGCTTTCTAGTCTCTGTTTTATGACCTGGCACTGGTAGTGAGACACATAAAATACATGTACATTTACACACCTACATGCCACATACACCATCCCACAGGCTAGGAGTTAGCCCACAAATCTACACCTGATACTCTTCTCTCTTCCTCTTGTTTGTTTGTTTCATTTGTTTTGTTAAAGAATGGACCTGGAGTAGCAAAGCTTTGCTAATGCCTGTTTATGTTTTATGCCTCGCGTGAGACACAGACATTCTGCCCAGACTTTGCCTCAGTGTCTGCCCAGACCAAAATGCCTCTAATATCTCTGAACTGTTAACCCTATGGACTGCTTCCCTAAGGAACCGCAAAAAAAAAAAAACTTTCCTTCTCCTACATCTGCCACGAAGGAACCCTGCCTGAATCTGTTGATTTTATATTCAACAGAGTGACGATCTAACCAACTTTGCAACGATCACCAGGAGTTACCCCAAGTAAGAGCTTTGTTCTGGGCAGAAATAGTTTCAGAAATAGTTATGTTTCTTTTATAACCACTGATAATTATGCATCATTGTTGATGAGACGTCACATTCTGTTTATTATCTGTTGTAAGCTGCTGCATTTGTTTTATTGTGATGAACCGCTATGTTCGTCTATGTATGTAATGCTATGCTAGTTTTCCTTCAGTCAACGACTTTCGCAATCAGAAAGACCAGTGTACCCGCCGTTGAATCAAAGTCCAGCCACTGGCTTTCTTGTGTTTAAGTAACAGTTACTGAACTCAGCTCAGAGAGCTCAAACTATTTCAAAAGGCAGCCACATGGCTTCCTTTGTTGTCCACCATTTTGTCACCATGTGACAAAAGCCACATGGTGCATTGTCTCTCTCCACCATCTTGTTTTCTCTCTCTCTCTCACCCACATACACACACACACACACACACAACTTCATCTTTACATCTCATTCACAAGTTTTGCTTAATAATTTTGTTTGCTTAGATTAGTTTGTAATAGTTATTTGTTTGATTAAGTTCATTGATTTTGGATTGATGTTGCTTTGTTTAAATGAATTCTGTTATAATTTAAGAAAGCAGTTGTTTGTGATTACTGGTGTATTTGCATTGTAATATAAGCTGGATGCGAGGGCTTTGTGTACGGATTTCACGCCTTCAATTTATTAAATGTAGTTATTAATTATTAATAATATTAGCAATTAAATAACTAATTTGAGACTGATTTGAGTGATATTTTGGTTATATTTCCGTGATTCCAGGGTGGTGCCCCAAGAGTTGATTAAACATAGTTTAAGACCTACTTCGATATCCAGTGGTGGTGGAATATTGTTTGCCAGTTTGAGGCCACTTTAGAGCAGTTTCAGAAGTTGGAATGTGCGATCTGTCAGCTGTAATGTACTTTCGTGTGAAGAGTGGTGGTAACTGAATCCTTTTTTCTAAATTGTATCCTCTTACTTGCAGGTTCATCAGTTTTTGGCAGTGTATGACTGTTGACTGTGTAGACATTGTGATAGCTGTAAACTGACATTTTCTTTGTTTGTTTTAAGGTCTTGGGCTACTTCATTCCAGATGAAGGTTGTGTTGCTTTGTGTGTCTAAGAGCGCATATCCAAGAACTTCTTCGTCTGGCTGTTTTATGGATGAGACCCAGACTGGTACGATTGAAGATGTGTATGTGCTGAGGCCTTCTTGCATGACTCTGTTACTCGTTGCAACTATGTCTTTGGTGTCTAGTTTGTCCTTTGAGTTGCCATCTCCTTTATAAGTGGGTAACCTTTGACTTCCTTTGAACTTGTACTTGAACTTCGCTCTTCAATAATTCAATAGTGCATCAGAAAAATAAGAAGACTGAAAATAGTAACTTAAATATGCAATTATAAACCTTAATTGCTGAGACAGTGAACTTAAAAGTGCATTAAATCGTTATTTTTTGTGTAGGAAAATAATTTTCACATTATTTTGGGGACTTTTTAAACTTTCCTTAAATTGGCTTTTAAACTCAAACAGTCTTTAAATAGTCTTTGTTAAACACACCTTTAACACAGTCCAATAATCTTGCAGTAGCCTAGCCAACATAGATGTGGGCTTAGCTTATCTGATATGCTGGATGTTCGTCATTTCCCGCCGTAGTCTTGAGAGAAGGTGTAATGCTGTGAGCGGTCATCGCCCTAGTTTTCGCGGTGTGTCTGGCTCCGTTGCTACCCGTCGACCCCCCTCAACACAAGTTTGGGAAAGCCCCTCGAGCATGGCGCTGTAGTATCCATGCTTTCACCCATTAGTGCGGTTTCTCCTTATTTGTCGCCTCCGCCTCTTCTTTTCTTTTTCCACTAAAAGACCAAGGGCTGACAACGCCAGCGTCAACTTTTTATCAGACATTATTTTCCATTAGTATTCTACCTATAATATGAGTGGTGAGCGACAGCGGTGTGAAAATGGTCTTCTGGTATCATAACAATGGACTACCGCCCCCTGCTGGCATGGAGGGTTATTTCCTCTCACGCATGCGCAGATGGTTGGCCGTCGGCTGTAGTCTTTGTGATGTGTTCAAGTGCAACTTTTTGGCCAAGACAAACGGTGACTTGAGGCGACACCACAGGCGGCCTTCATTTGCCGTCTGCTTGGCGTGTCAGGACCTTAAGTGAATGCGACCTAAAAGTTTGCATGTCTGTCATTCGATCTTTGAAGAGAAGATAAAGAAGTCAATAGAACAGATGCCTTTTGGTCTGAAGAAAAACATCGACAGAAGAATAGGATAACCTCCGTTAGGCAAACACTTAAACATGACAAAAAACAATAAAACACAACAAGAAAGGTGAAGAGTGAAACTTCAGGCATGAAAACAGCATAACTTTGAAGACACCACACTAAATGAATTCACTACTTGACACAGTGAGGAGAAAAGTAAGGTCTCGTTTTTTCTTTTTGGAGTTTTTTTACTTTGCATCTTTTTTGGTTACATCTCTTGTTTAATGAATTACAAACATGAATGCGGACATCAAGTCCTCACAGTTTGATGCTCCATAGTCACAAGTGCATTTTTTAACATTTAGATTAATATCAAAACATTGCATAAACAAGTAAGGCTATTAAAAGGCCATAGAAAAGTGGGTCCATTCAGGTAATGCTCACCACCGTTTGAATATGTCGATGACTTTGTGGCTGGTCGGACAGCGATGCTCCACGGCTTTGCAGGACTCAATGCAGAACGGGAGGAAACAGTAGAGAAAACACCTGTAAGAGGAAGCAGGAAGTGTTTCAATTATTTCACCCTAAAGTTACAAGAGCTTGTATAACTGCTTTGTTTGCCTGTAAAGTTTCAAATCATTTGTTGAAAATGTTTATAGATTCCCCCCCATGAAATGTCTTGGCTGCAGTGACTCAAAAGGACCAGCAGAGGGAGCCAAAAGAATGAACAAGTTAAACATAAGTAGATACTGTTTCTGTCTTTCTTTGTTCCCTGTTGTGTACTTTAAGTTAACAAGCTGTTGAAGCAGTAAGAGTTATTTGTGAATGCCGGCTGTAAAAGTGAAGTGTAAAAATGCCATGGATGGGGGGAAATTTAAAAAACAAAAAAATTATGAACATTTAAACGTGACAAATCCCTCAATTGAGACGCTAACAGTTCATATGAGTTAGTGTGTTTTACGTTTTTGGATTTCATGACAATCAGAAATGTCTTGCTGAAAAACTTGCTGCCAATTCCTCAGCTAATTGAATATTACATTTGTTTGCAATTTCAATGATATCATTACAAACTCTTCCTTTTATATAAAATTCCACTATTGATTTTTTGTTGGGTTAATTGTTCAGTTGGTTAAAGTATTGAGATGCTGAGCTTTTCCCTTCAGAGTCAGCAATCAATTTCATGAGGTAACTGGTTTTTACTCTTTCAGTACCCTATTTATAAGCCCTTTAATAACAAGTGTGTCTGTGTGAGTTTTTGTGCGTGAAGACTGTTTAAGCACAAGGTGTTTGTTGTTGTTTTTGCTTGTTTTACTGTGCTTGTAATCTCGACGGCATTGGAGATGAGGGAAGCCTCTGTCCTTTCCAGAATAAATAAAGGTTTGAATTGAATTTCTATGCAAGTGATCAGAGCAATCTGTAGGAAACTAATGTGTGCCTCATTGAATTCAAATTTTAAAAAGTAGTTTTCGTTACCATGTTGATGAAGCTTGAAAGGCCCGCAACAAGGGTTCAGAGTCAGCAAAACCTCAAACTCTTCCAGTGATGATGAGACTTCTTGTGTTGTAATAACTGACCTTTGATTAATCCAACTCATTGATAAAGAATGATTAATACGAGGAACCAGCTTGTTACTGTCAGTGAATCTGCTCTGGGAAATCTCAGGTTTCACAAACAATCTACACAGCAATTTACCATTTTCACACGCAGCTAATTCATGCAGAATTACAAAAAAGTTTCTTTATTTCATTTTCATAATGTAAATATTCAGAATTACTTGATTGCAATGGTTTATGCAAATATACAATTTAATACACAATATAAATATTGTGTCCCTCTTTTGATTTTGTACCTCTTACACAGTCATCATTAATAAATACAAAATGTCAAACTCAACTAAGAACGGTCAGGAAATCCATTCTTTGTTTCCTCTTGTCTTAACCATCAATGAATCAATCACGCCTTACATCACATGATATATCCATCATACAATAACAAAATGACAAATAACTGAAAATCACACAGCAGGTTACAGTTACAGGTTTGTGTTGACGTTCCTTCATCACGCATCGTCTGCCTCAGCAGTGAGACGGTCTACATGTAGTTGAGGTAGTCTTCTCCGAAGTTTACCATCTGTCTCAGTGCGGTCAGTATCGGCCCGTTGATGTCGTCACTCGTGTTGATTTCTGACTCGTAGTTCTTCACCAGGAAGATGCAGTTGATGGGAATTCCCAGCATTGCACTGAATTTTTCCACCTGTTAGAGTCAAATAATTTCAGATAATCAGGGATTGCAAAGCTCAGACCAAAGGTGGAAATGTGATGAAAAAAAGAACTGAAACTCAACAATAATAAATCTAAACCGGCTCACCTTTTCCTTCAGGTACTTGCTCTTGTGCAAGTTGTGAATATTTGATCTGACCTCAGGACAGGCTGTATCAACTTTGGTGAGGATGGCCAGTTGGGGAATTCCTGCAGATGTGGAAACATTTTCAGTATTTTAATCTTTTGATTTTCTTGTATTTCATTTGCCTGATTTGGAAATGTAAGTGTGTGATATCTGTTCTTACCCAGATCACTTGCAGCTAGTCTGACTTCTCTTAACTTCTGCACGACTTTGTGATCTAACAGAGAGACTGAGCTGACAGGAACCACACAGACCAGCACGTGGACTTTGTCATCCAGAGAGGGGTTGGATTCATAGCCCGGGTCATTCTCTGTCAGTGGGCCATTAGTACGAAACTGAAAAACAAAAATAGACATTCTAATAGTATTTTTCAATGCACAGAGCCGTGAATGTTTCAGTGAATAAAAAAAGCAATTTTTTTTTTTTTTTTTTCTTTTTTACATATTCTAGTTTTACATTCTGTTATTGAGAGACTTGCTTCTCACACACACATAGGCCCGAATCCTTGTGCTTGGGATGCAGTACCAAACAAACGTGCCTAATGGGAAAACACCCTGAGAGAGAACTCAACCAATCGCAGCTTCTGAAGAAAGTGTCATACCTAGCAACGGGGTCAACCGGGTCAACTACACCTCCTCATTAAGATAAAAGTTTCTATCCCTTCCTCGCTCAGAGAGTGTTTCTAAATCACTCCTCATCTAGGACTCCTTGCTAGGATTATTTAAGCTGCAGCCCACCTCTGGTGGAAACTCAAGGAACTGCAGGTTTTTCTTGTACTGAACACCACAGGGTGCTGCTTGCATTAATTTAAAACACTTGTTGAAGTGAACTCCACAGGGCCCTTTAACAAAAAAAGAGAACGTCTTAGGAGTGTACCTTGTAACCATCTTTCACATGTCCCCGCAGGGCCAGTTTGACATCTTCCACCTGGACTCCATTGTTGAGGTTTGCCTCCAAGCCCATGATGTCGTTGAAAACAATAGAATAGAAGCTCTGCTCATCTTTTTGAATTTTGTATGTTTGGTACTGTGAAGAAGAAGGAGAAATGATTTGCATTGTTCAGGTTAATCTAAGATAGACATTCCTAAACCAACAAAATAATTATTTTATTTTACTCAGTGAGGTTATTCAGCGATAATCTATGTTGATCAAATGTTTTTTATTTTATTTGTAATCTTCTAACTGAAACTGAGCTGCCAAAAAAATATCAATTTCTTCAAGGAATTGAGTTTACAGAGAATGGTGAATAATCTTAGTTTGAAGTCACCACAGTCATCAGATATTCTTACCTTTAGGGTGAAGCTGCTCCCAGAGGTCGCATCCGTCAAAGCTCGATTTATAACAACGCCTCTCAAAGCACTTTCAACAGAGTTTATGAAACTGGACTTGCCGGCACCGACCGGTCCATGAAGCAGAATCCTGAGATGTTTGATTCCTTTGTTTCGAGGTTGGTAAGATTTCATGAAGTTGAGATTGTCCTCAGTGCTCCTGTTGGTAGAAGAACATGAGATTCATTACTTCAGTGTTTTAAATATTGAATATTCAACAGGCACATTGTTATTGATGCTCTGCTGAGTGGCAGAACCACACCCAGTTTCACCACCCTCACTTCCTGTTTACTCACGTCGGCAGAGTCCTCCATGGCTGTCTTAAACAAGCTGAAAGACAAATTCACATGTTAACATACATTAAGACAACTTCAGACTATTTAAACAAATTAAACAGCATCATGTTTCACTGAATGGTATTTGATTTATGGATAACTTCTTTTTTAATTAAATTGTACTTTGCATACACTTGGAAGAGTAACAGTCTGATGATGCACTTTGCCTTTAAGGTTGCTCATGGTTACGGCTGGCGGAGTGATATTGCTTTAAGACCAGTGAAGTGATGTATCACTGTTGTTGTTATTCAGTCTGGGTGTGTCATGCTATGCTACAGACAGATATTAATGTGTATGAGATAAACAGCAGAAGATGTCCCCGTGCTCTTGCTTACCCACACCCAAAGGCATATTTAATAAAGTATATGTAGTGTATACTTAACAGCAGGACAACCAAGGGTTAAACTTATAATCAACATCTCCTCAAGAAACGCTGTCACAATATTTGAACAGGAAACATTTTAATATTTGTGCAAAAAGTCTTACGAGAAGGTGGAGGTGTGGGTGGGGGTGGGGCTGGTTTGGATTCTTCTCCTCCCATATCTGTAAAATATAACAGTTGTGTGTTAATGTCTTTGGACTGAGGGAGAAAGCCGGAGTACCCAGAGAGAATAATTTCCCCGGGGAGAACATGCAAACTCCACACAGAGAGGGGCCTGATCAACAGGGATTCAAACCAGGAACCACCGTGTGCTAATCACTGCACCACCGTGCAGCCCATTCAATTCATTCATCAGTAAAAAAAAATTAAAAACAGTTCATGTGAGAGTTGGTTTGTCAAAGTAACTTTTAAATAAATGTCAATTCTATGTTCACATCATTCAAGAAAAATAAACAAAGAGGGAAAACGAAAACTCAGCAGTACAAGGAGTCCTTTATAAAAAAAGAGATTTATCATTATAAACATCTTGAAGTCTAAAACAAACTGACGTCAATCAAATGAATAATAAAATCATAGAATGAAGAGAGTCTTACCTTTTCTTGTGATGCTCTGGATGTTCTGGAGTGACTCTGCAAATGTGCAGGCTGGTCCGGCTTTTTATAGGATAGGGTCTCTTACTTTCACTTTTGTTCTTCGGTGTCTGTTTCTGGTCAGCCCCCTGACTTCCGAGAAATGACTGTTCAGATCTTTAGTGACTGTTTTTTTTTGTTTTTTTTAATGTGTAGGTTCATCAGAATTTGCACAAGATATAATACAAAGGGGAAAATGTATCTTGACTGACTGACTATATCAATCTTTGCAGATACAGCAGTGATAGCTTGATATCTAAATGTTTTTCTCAGTATTTATTTATATTTACTCATTCTACCTTTCTCTCCGTGTTTACCTGTCCTCATCACCTGGCTCTTACATCCAGCTGACCCCACCTGCCCTTCAGTGTCCCCTTCTTCCTCTATACTCATCCACTTAGCCTTTTTCTTTTTTTAACATGTCTTTATGATTATGCATCCTTTATGTATTTGCAGCATGTTTACTGTTTACGTTTTTACTGGTTATGTTTCAGCTTTTTGCAGCACTTTTTTTCTTCATTCATTCGGGGGATCATGTGGGGGGTACTGCGGGAATATGGGGCCCCGGGGGCCGTTGGTACGAGCCATCCGGTCCCTGTATGACCAAAGTGGGAGCTGTGTCCGCATCCTCGGCACAAAGTCAGACACGTTCCCAGTGCGTGTTGGCCTCCGCCAGGGTCGCCCCTTGTCACCGGTCTTGTTTGTGATATTCATGAACAGGATCTCCAGGAGCAGCCGTGGGGAGGAGGGTTTCCAGTTTGGGGACCTCAAAAGCTCGACTCTGCTTTTTGCAGATGACGTGGTTTTGTTGGTTTCCTCAAGCTGCGACCTCCCAGCAGGCATTGGGGCGGTTTGCAGCCGAGTGCGAAGCGGCTGGGATGAGGGTTAGCACCTTCAAGTCCGAGGCCATGGTTCTCTGCCGAAAAAAGGTGGATTGCTCTCTCCGGGTGGGGAGTGAGTCTTTGCCCCAAGTGGAGGAGTTCAAGTATCTCGTGGGTCTTGTTCACGAGTGAGGGTAGGATGGAGCGTGAGATCGACAGACGGATTGGCTCGGCCTCAGCAGTAATGCAGGCGTTGTGCCGGACCGTTGTGGTGAAGAGGGAGCTGAGCCTGAAGGCAAAACTCTTGATTTACCGGCCGATCTTCGTTCCAACCCTCACCTGTGGTCATTAGCTGTGGGTAGTAACCAAAAGAATGAGATCGCGGATACAAGCGGCCAAAATGAGCTTCCTCTAGAGGGTGTCAGCTTTAGAGATAGGGTGAGGAGCTCGGACATTCGGGGGGGGGGGCTCGGAGTAGAGCCGCTGCTCCTCTGCATCGAAAGGAGCCAGTTGAGGTGGTTTGGGCATCTGTTAAGGATGCCTCCTGGACGCCTCCCTTTAGAGGCACGACCAACTGGGAGAAGACCCCGGGGCGGACCCAGAATGCGCTGGAGGAATTATAAATCCTGTCTAGCCTGGTAACGCCTCGGAATCCCCCAGGAGGAGGAGCTGGAAAACGTTGCTGGGGAGCGGGAAGTCTGGGTTGACTTACTGCGCCTGCTGCCACCGCGACCAGACCTCGGATAAGCGGAAGAAAATGGATGGATGGATAGATGCAGTGCGTTTTGGACGTTCACTTTTGATGTTACCAGATGTTTTCAAAAATCAGCTCGGCACAAACGGCCTCCAGCAAGTGATCCATCCACAAGGAATCTCAGGGGATTTCCTTTGAGCAAATGTCTGAGCTAAATAGAATCAGAGGCTTTCACTTTCAGATTGCAAAAATAACCCCCTCATACCTCAGCTATTCAGTCAAGACCTCAGAGTCATGCCTGCCCGACGGTGTTCCCTATCCATTGTTTCTTCATCTGTGACCTTCAGCCCTCTTCCACCCTCTGTCCACCAGCAGAAACAAAGATTGGGGAACCACCAAGTGGAACAGTCATTTTCCCCTTTCTGCTCCCTTCAGAGCCCCCAGTGAGGCCTTTTAAAAACAGTCCAGAGAACACAGAACTGCTGATGGTTACTCCAATATATTTCACAGCTTAGCTGCAGAGAGTAGGTGTCATTGCCCTATTTTTCGCGGTGTGTCCGGCTCCGTTGCTACCCCTCGACCCCCCTTGACACAGGATCGGGAAAGCCCCTTGAGCATGTCGCTGTAGTATCCATGCTTTCACCCATTAGTGTGGTTTCTCCTTATTTGTCTCCTCCGCCTCTGTTTTTTCTTTTTCCACTAAAAGACCAAGGGCTGACAACGCCAGCGTCATTTTCAACTTTTTATCAGACATTATTCTCCATTAGTATTCTACCTATAATGCGAATGGTGAGCGACAGCGGTGTGAAAATGGTCTTCTCGTATCATAACAACAGACTACCGCCCCCCTGCTGGCATGGAGAGTTATTTCCTATCATGCATGAGCAGAACATACGTGGTGGTTGGCCGTCGGCTGTAGTCTTTGCGGTGTGTTCAAGTGCAACTTTTTGGCCAAGACAAACGGTGACTTGAGGCGACACCACAGGCGGCCTTCATTTGCCGTCTGCTCGGTGTGTCAGGGCCTTAAGGGAATGCGTCCTAAAAGTTTGCATGTCTTTCATTCGATCTTTGAAGAGAACATAAAGAAGTCAATAGAACAGATGCCTTTTGGTCTGAAGAAAAACATCGACAGAAGAATAGGATAACCTCCGTTAGGCAAACACTGAAACATGACAAAAACAATAAAACACAACGAGAAAGGTGAAGAGTGAAACATCAGGCATGAAAACAGCATAACTTTGAAGACACCACACTAAATGAATTCACTACTTGACACAGTGAGGAGAAAAGTAAGGTCTCGTTTTCTCTTTTTGGAGTTTTTTTACTTTGCATCTTTTTTTGGTTACATCTCTTGTTTAATGAATTACAAACATGAATGCGGACATCAAGTCCTCACAGTTTGATGCTCCATAGTCACAAGTGCATTTTTTAACAATTAGATTAATATCAAAACATTGCATAAACAAGTAAAGCTATTAAAAGGCCATAGAAAAGTGGGTCCATTCAGGTAATGTTCAGCACCGTTTGAATATGTAGATGACTTTGTGGCAGGTCGGACAGCGATGCTCCACGTTTTTGCAGGACTCAATGCAGAACGGGAGGAAACAGCAGAGAAAACACCTGTAAGAGGAAGCAGGAAGTGTTTCAATTATTTCACCCTAAAGTTACAAGAGCTTGTATAACTGCTTTGTTTGCCTGTAAAGTTTCAAATCATTTGTTGAAAATGTTTATAGATTCCCCCCCATGAAATGTCTTGGCTGCAGTGACTCAAAAGGACCAGCAGAGGGAGCCAAAAGAATGAGCAAGTTAAACATAAGTAGATACTGTTTCTGTCTTTCTTTGTTCCCTGTTGTGTACTTTAAGTTAACAAGCTGTTGAAGCAGTAAGAGTTATTTGTGAATGCCGGCAGTAAAAGTGAAGTGTAAAACTGCCATGGATGGGGGAAAATTTAAAAAACAAAAAACACCCCCCCACACACACACACACTAGATTCCACCCGGTGTTTGTTTCTTTACCCAAAAAAGGTGAGGCCGGCACAGATGCCCCAGGTCATCAGGCCCGCTGTGTGATGCGTCACGGTGATCACTGTCTGCTGGCAGTGCGGACACAAAGCTTGTCCCGGGCTGTCATGAAGCCCCGCTGTTACAACCAGGTGAGTGGCTGAGGACGAGAAATGCACAAAGCAGAACGTGTAGGATTAGTCTCCATTTTCAAATTCTCAATCAATGTCATAACTTAGTTTGTCTCGGCTGATGGCTGTTCAGCATGAGTCTGGTTTTGCCCAAGATTTCTGCCTCTTAAAGGAAGATGTTTCAATCACCTTTAACTTTGCTAGATGTTGCTGAGTGCTCATGATGGATTAACGTTGGGTCTTTGTAGATAATATAACGAGTAAGGTCTTTAACCTGCTCTTTAGTCTCTTTTTAACTCCTTTTTCAGGTATTAATGAAGCAGTGTTCATATTTTAAATCACACTACATCTAGTTCAACTGTTAAGGTCAGTTTGTCCGACTGTTCTGTTGGAACTTCTTGTATTTTAAGAATGAAATGTCTTGGCTGCAGTGACTCAAAAGGACCAGCAGAGGGAGCCAGAAGAATGAGCAAGTAGATACTGTTTCTGTCTTTCTTTGTTCCCTGTTGTGTACTTTAAGTTAACAAGCTGTTGAAGCAGTAAGAGTTATTTGTGAATGCCGGCTGTAAAAGTGAAGTTTAAAGCTGCCATGGATGGGGGGAAATTTAAAAAACAAAAAAATGACGTACATTTAAACGTGACAATTAAAACAAATCCCTCAACTGAGACGCTAACAGTTCATATGAGCTAGTGTGTTTTACATTTTTGGATTTCATGACAATCAGAAATGTACCTGTGAAAGGACCTCTGTTATAAGCAAAGCTCATATGGTGACCCTCAACCACACAAACAGTGAACAATAGCTTTTTGTTGAGCTCAGACGACACAAACAGGCTATTCTCCCGATGACTCTGAGCGGAGAGAGAGGATTTCACCCGATGACTTTGTGACAAAGCAAGATTTCCTCATTCCTAAAACTAGAACGTAACATATTTACCATCTCTTTACATGTGTTAGTGAAGGGTTGACTTGGTTGTGCACGCCCTTTTCTGAAAAATGGTAAAGTGCAATGCATGCATCTCAGTCGTGTTGGCATACTGTAGGTGCATGACCTCACCTGTTGCTGCAGGTGCAGGAGGAGCGTAGGGAACACCTGGCAGAAAAAACACACAGTTTACCAAAGTGAGAAAGCAGTATTGAGATCTGAATTTATGATTCGATGCTCTATAACTTTGCTAATTATGTTTGCTTACATGTCAGTGTTCTCTACAGATGTAGGAGTGTTTTTACAATGACTGTTATTTTGTGAAGCAGTTTGTATGAAAGGTAGTTGACTTGAGTTAGCGATACATCGCGGATAACCTCAGGTAGATGGAGGTCAGCATATTTTTCACCAGAGCGGCTAGCAAGACCTACGAAGCAAAGTTATAGTGGATATGTTTGGAGCCAAATCTTTTTTTTAAAAGTCCAATCTAAACTTATATCTGTTTTAAAGGAAGAATGTGTGACTTTTCGATCGACTCTCGAGGGCCTGCATTGTTGTGTTAGCATGTTAATGTTAGCTCGTAGCTTCACATCGATGTAAATTGACAAAGAATGACCGTGATCTAAAAAACGCTTAGGTGTCATTCAAATAATCAGTATGCTCTTCTTCTTCTCTCTAGTCCTGCTTTTATACACAAGGGGAGAAGCCGGCCGTCCCGTCCATGTAAACACGGCGCTGACAACAACACAGCCAGCGGGACTCGAGCTTCTCACTCATTGTAGACAGTCATGAAACAGAGTCAGAGACACATTTACACAGGATAGACTTGATTTCTGCTGTATTTATGTGTAAAATGTTGCATATTCCTTCTTTTAAGTGTAATCTTTAATTTTGAATATTGTCACTTTGTCATCAGACCTTTTAATTGGCGCTTTGAATTGTATCCAAACATGGTTCAATAATCCTTCGCATGCAACCCACTGGCGCTTTAAAAAGCAGAAATAAACATAGCTAAGGTCTTTAGTGTTCTCAGATAAATGTTGTTGTTCAGCCTCACAGTGTCGACATAAACATCACACTTTAGAAAAGTAGCAGCATGATCTTTTCAGGCAGGCGGACACAGACCGGCCTGGTATCCAGCGGGCGGTGCTGTTGGGTAGAATCCGGGCTGTGGGTACATCCCCGGCTGTGGGTACATCTCTGGCTGAGGCATGGCGCCCCCATAGTTCAGAGGCGGCTCCGGGTACGGTGGAGCTGACTCCTGTGGTGGGTATCCTTTCTCCATTTTCAGAAATCCTTACTGACGTAAAAAAAGAAGAAGTGTATTATTCACATTTAAAGTCAGTCCACTGGTTTTCAACTAAGAGACTAAACAAGCAAACTTTAAACTTTTACTCAAACAACTTTTTTTTAAAAGGTTTATTTTTGGGCTTTTAATGCCTTTATTTAGCAATAGGACAGGTTATAGAGTTACGAATCTGAGATAGAGAGAGAGACAGAGGGGAATGACACCGTAAGAAGCCACAGGTCGGATTTGAAACGCCTGCTCGGAGGACTACAGCCTCCACATGGGGCTTGTGCACCAACCACTAGGCTACTGACGCCCCCTAAAAAACAACATTTTAACGTCCTGAAACAACCTCAGGGTTAAATGGTTTAGGTAGCTTCACAGCGTGTCATGAAGTGTATAACAGTGCTAAGCGCTGGTTTCCTTACCTGAGAATGAGTCACTTCCTCTTTGTAAGGTGGCAACCACAGCAATATAACAAATATAAGAAAACTTGTGATATTTCATCACAGGTCGGAAAATGTGTGCTCTAATGAAACTGAAGCAATGTTATAATGGAATAGCTTGAATGGAAAGAGATCAGGTATCAGGTAAGTCTCTCTTATTGAGCCTCAGACTGATTTAATGTTGAAGCTCAGAAACAGAAGGCAGCAGGACAAAGTGAGAAATTGTAAAGCTTGACGTTTGTGGTAGAACAAACTCACATTTTCCCTCTGCACTCTGTGACCACAAGTTTCACATCAGCTCTTTGAAATCAAGCCAGGCGGGGGATGAAGTGAGTCAAAGTCAGATGAGGACGACATGCTCACAGGAAAGATGGACTCTGGTTTTCACTTCAAACATTTCACAATATTTTATTTAAACCTGCAAAGACTGATATTTTTGGGCACTTGGGGGAAGCAGATTAAAAACAAAACATGGCAACGTTTAGAATTATTTATTTGTCAAGTTTCTGATATCCCTGCTTGATAAGCCTGACGTCAATGAGCGGTTTCTGAACAGTAGAAACTCCTTCGGGAAATATTGACTCGAAAGCTGCTGAAAAGCAGAAGGTGAACTTTATACTTTCTGCTTTCAAAGGTGCACTATGTAGTTTTGGTAGAGAAATGAGAAAGCTGGAGAAGTGTACAGATTCTGTGGTATATGTTCATAACTCTAAACACAAACTGTCCTCAGAGGAAATTTTGGTCCCTGTAACACTGTTTGAAAACAAAATAATACGCGAGAAGTTATGGTGGGGGATCCACAACAGTGAAACCGTAACTCTCCTGGTAGCTTTTTTAGCTCCAAACAGTGCTCCAGGGACCTTACTTCCAGGGAGTAAAATTTGTGCATTCAGTTCAGAAAATATAACATAGAATTGTTTCACTTCTCCAACAAAATTTCACCAACAAACCTCCATAGTGCACCTTTCAAGAAAACGGTTATTTACAAGTGAGACTCAGGTAAAAGTCTAAAAGTGTTAATGGCAATATGAACTTAAGACACAACAACATGTCTCTTAAAGAGGACATATTCTCCTCATTCTCAACCTTTTTAAACAGTCCCCTGTGGTCTAAATGAAACATCTGTGCTGTGGTCAAAATATAACATGAATCAAGCACGTGACTATAGAGCAGCCTGGTGTGTGCAGCGCTGCTGGCCGTGACCGAGCCGAGTGCACATCACGGGGAGCAAGGGTCAGGACACCAGCAGCCGACTTGATAGCTTCGCTAGCAGACTGGAAGAAAGTAAATCAGCCTGACCAATTTATCAGCCAGCCGATAATATCAGCCAATATTAGCCCAACCAGTGACTATCGGTATTGGCTAATTTGATTGTAGATACCTGTATGTGCCGATATTACTAGATTTATTCACCAGTCAAATAGCATTTAATTTGAGTTTCATTGTATTACACTAGCATTTCTCTTTCACCAGCAGAGGGCTCTATATAGACAAGCATCATCACTCTCCAAAGTGTCGAGCGGTGATGCGCATAAATGTTCAGTTATTTTCCAGTTGAGTGACCATCTTGTCTTCATTATAAATCTTTTCCACAAGTGTTTGATAACTGCATTTGAGGGATGAACACAAATAAAAGTGTGTATCTATATTTATCTATCTCTGCAAATCGAAGATACATCTAAGAAAGATATCGGCCGACATATCGGTATTGGTATTTTTTTCTCTCCCCAATGATGATATTTGCCCCTAAAATTCCACACTGGTCGGGCCCTAAACAGTGTTAACACTTCGTAACCGTGACAACATTGGGTTTTGACAATGTTCCAGTAGTACGCCTCCTCACAACAGTGAACTTTGGAAGAACAAAATGTGATTACATTATGCAAATGTTTTTTTGGTGTAACTTAATGGTGTGTGGATTTTTCCCAACAGACTCTAGAAGTCGTATCGAAACAGGTATTGAAGTTGTTTAGTTTTCACTACAGTCATATCTAAGTTTAAAACTATGGTGTTGTGACATCCCTTATAAGTACACTTTCCACTATTTGGGGAAACCATCAGTTTAAAGAAATAAAGTTAAGGAGGCATAAAGCAGAAGACGTCTTGTTTAAAAGGACTTTGTGCTTTACTTAGTAAACTGTTGGATTAGTGCTGTGGTTCATAAAACAGGAGGCTATATGGTCAGTCTCATGGTGAATAGGCTCAGTCAGCCATGTTATCCCTCCTGTGTCTCCTTATAAATCCATCCTAAATCAATGAGAGCAACATGAGCCACAGCCACTGATTGAGCACTCCAACTGACCACAGGATATCATCTGTGCCTCACCCTTGTTTTGTTTGTGCAAGGTATCTGGACGACGCTGCCATCACAAACACTATTAACATTTGAATTAGCATTTCTGACAGCGTCTATTGTATTCAGTGACAAAAAGGAACATGAGTAAAATCAGGAATCCAAACATTTACAATCTAACACAAACAAAAAGCTGATAACTTCAACACTAGAGCAACAGGAGATGATGAGGATTATAAAAGTAGAACTGCGTCCAAAATAAGTTTTACCTACTTGTTACTTCCCATCAGAGGTTGAGCTCCCTCCTTCTGCTCCAGCTGACAGACACCCAGTGAGAACCAGAAGACAACCGTTGCTATGCAGGATGGAGAAGTCACTGAATTCCTGAAACCTTACGATGCCCCTCCCCCCTCCCCCTCCCCACTCACTTCCATGTGACTGGGAGGACGTCCAAACACATTTAGCCGACCAGCCTTACTGAGTTTGTTCAACACGTTAGTCAAATACTGACCTGCGTGGATGCAATAAGAAAGTATGCAGAAGTCCACACAAAGAGAAGAAGAAAAAGGTGTGTTAGAGCAGAACAAAATGTTTCTGCTGACCCAACAGAATGCATCATATACAGTAAGTCACAGTTCCTGCCTGCAAATCTGGAAAACTCCAATTTCACAACTCACACATATGAAAACATCACACCAGTATTACAAAACACCAAGACTCAATCATTAAAGTTAAAGGACATCAGAAAGATGGAAGGTAGAATCTAAAAGACCAATTTTTTTTTTTTCCTGTCATGACCAAAGAGCTACTGACGTGCTCAACTCAAAAACTCCTGTGAACGCTGTCAACAAAAAGAGGTTTGGGGGTTTTGCCACCACAGGTCCCTTGCCTTGTTTCCTGTCTTCAACTATGCAAAACCCACACTGTGCTAGTGTCCTCACGTTCGGGTAATGAACAGCCAGTTGTTCTGATGCAGACTTCACCTGTGTGTCATATCCTACATAGCAGGCCTACTATATTAATGTTCAATATATTTTATTCATTTCCGCTCCTGTTCACTTTGACAGACACATTCTCTTTAGGGCCAGCTTTAGCCAGGGGAAGTCACTGGACCTGAACAGATGATAGCTGATCATCTAAACATCCACAAGAATAATATTTACACTACAGGAGGAAAAAGAAGTATAGATTGCAAGAAATTATTCTAGGTTATTTTCCTTTCTGTCATCACAGACGTCAACTTTCTAGTCAACTGTAGTCATCAGAAATACAAACATGGACTGACTCCAAAGCTTTTAAAAACAAGGTGACACAACGGCTTAGACAAAGACACTTCTGTGAACATAAAGTTACATGTCGTGTCTGCACCTCTGGTTTCATGTGGTTGAACTCTCTCAGTCGGTCTCACTTGATGTCCTTGAGTTTTAGTGAGTTATTAATCAGGTGCTTCTACCATTACTTTATTTTTTTTCTAGATGTTTTCTGTCAATTCAAAAATCTGTATTTGACCCCGGGAGGCAATTCAAAGGCACATAGAGTAAAAAAAATTTGCAGCAAAGACAGTGCAAGGTAGACTTAAATTATAAACTATTAAATTAAATAAAAAACATTAAAATACACAATAGATAAAATAGACCAAAGATACAAGGGGACAGTGATCGGACGAACAGATGAAGACGAACACTGAGTGGGGAAAGTGGTCATAGTGCAATGGGGAATAAAAATAGAACAGGAACTAAATAAACAGAACTACATGCAGATAGGCAAATACTGAATAAATGATGCAGGAAGGTAGCCAAAGGTCAGATTCTAGCGCAGGCCGCATGCTTCGAGGACTATCGCCTTTGTACGTGGGTCGCACATCATGCTAACCAAGGGGCGGTAGTAGCTTAGCCCGTACGGACCTTGGGTTTGGAACCGGACGGCCGCCAGTTCAAGTCCCAAAGCGGAAAGTAATATGAAAGTTGGTCAGGCAGCTGGAGAGGAGCCAGGGCAACTTCCCGAGTACTGCAGAACTGTAGCAGCCCCGCTCTGACATCTCTCCTCTAATGCATGTCCACAGGTCCTGTTTGTGCATGTGTGTGATTCGGGGCCCTCACAGCTGTGTGAGAAGCATGTCTCTCAATAACAGAGTAAAGGGATTAATGAAGAATATGAAATATAACCCTCCAGGCGTCACTCTGATTGTACAAGAAATTCATATTCTGGGAGGCTCCATTATGAAGTGTAAATATTAAATATAATAAAGAGAAATGAAAGAAAATATAACAACAGAGTAAAGACTCAGTAGTTTAACATAAGATCCTGCCTCAGACCGTCTCTTGTACTCTGACGGATGAAGGCCTGCTGACTGTGAGGACGCGCAGAGAGGTCACAGGACTCTCACAAGAACATCAGCCGTCACGTCGGGAATGCATTACGCCACAGACACACTGATAATAACAAGAAGACATGGAGAGGTGCTGACTTTTCAATCCAGAGAGAATTCATTCTTCTTTTTTTTTTAAATGGCCACAAGAGGTCAGCGTAAGAGCATTGAAACCTTTAGCCAAGACCAGGGACGAGCTTGGTGCTTTCCACCTGCTTTCTTTGCACAAGGCATCAGGGGACGAGTACATGATGTGTTGTTAAAAGAAGTTTGAATTGATCAAGTCTGCAAGATTATAACCGCATCTCTGATTTGATTTGTTACCTCAGTAAAACATTTTCTAATGAGTTTGTATTTGTTAGAGATTTGCAGAGTCTGTGCAAAAAGTCCAGTAGAATATATATATATATATATATATATATGTATATATATATAGCTGGAATGACAAATACTTGAGGGATGATGTTGAAAATAGTGACAGCGGTTAAGCATTGAAACTTATTTATGTTATTTAAAAACACAGTTATAAATGTTTAATTGCAGACTAATAAGTAATCTACAATATGTTTACTGATTTTATATTTATTTAAAGGACCAATATGTAACTCTGACACCTCCAAGTTATACATTTTGTTAAATGGTAAATGGACTTGAGCTTGTATATGTATTTTCTAGTCTTCAGACTACTCAAAGCGCTTTTACACCACATGTCACACCTACACATTCACACACTGATGGTAGAGGCTGCTGTGTAAAGAGACCATCAGAAGAAACTAATCCCATTCATACACATTCATACGGTAGACTCCAACTCATTCAGTTCAAGGTTATTCATCCACTGCACTACTCCAAGTCCAAACTGCCCCACGGTCACTGCTTCCTGTGACAAGTGCAGGTCGGAGGATGGCACCCTATCGGTCACTATTTCTGGTCTTGTCCTAAACTTGATACTTTTTGGGACATGGTTTCGGATATACAGTGACATATATAACAGACAGCTACTTCCTGACAGCCTGTCTGTAATATTGGGTTTCTCCAAGAATGTTTTGACTCTTCCTTCTGCTTTACAACAAGCGCTGAGGTTTGGTCTGGTTGTAGCAAACAGAGTTATCCTGATATTGAAGAGATAAGTTACACACACGTCAAACACGCATCCCAAGTTTCTTAAGATTTGGGGACCTTTCATATATTATTCATATATATATAGAAGGAGAGAAGTCAAACTGGGAACTGATTGTATTTAAATGCTTTGTATTGCACTGTAATTTATTGTGCTACCTTGAACTATACTGTATTGTTATTCTTTGAATCCTGGCTCTCCTTGCCTTGGCCTTGACCCTCCTTCAAAGACTTACTTTATCTTGATTTTTCGGACTCTACCATCTACTCCACAATCAACACACCTAAGGACACTGCATTTAACATTTGGACCACATGGGGACACATACAGTACTTCTTTTCCTTTCTGAAGATGGCAGTTTGGAATTGTAAAAATATTATCTTGATTTATTACACTGATACAATTTAACAGTTCAGTTTCAGTTTGACAAGAGTTTCTTGGGTGAGTGTTTGAAAGCTGTCTCTAGTAGACGGATCAAATTTGAGCTTGACTCGTTTCACTTGAACAGACTTTTCATCCCTCTGAAGTCTAAACATATATCCTGGTTCCAATTTCTGATTTTGTTTTCTTTCTCATCTCACCCCTTTCTCTTAAAGGTCTCATATTCTCCTGTGGTGGGTATCCTTTCTCCATTTTCAGAAATCCTTACTGACGTAAAAAAAGAAGAAGTGTATTATTCACATTTAAAGTCAGTCCACTGGTTTTCAAGTAAGAGACTAAACAAGCAAACTTTAAACTTTTACTCAAACAACTTTTTTTAAAAAGGTTTATTTTTGGGCTTTTAATGCCTTTATTTAGCAATAGGACAGGTTATAGAGTTACGAATCTGAGATAGAGAGAGAGACAGAGGGGAATGACACCGTAAGAAGCCACAGGTCGGATTTGAAACGCCTGCTCGGAGGACTACAGCCTCCACATGGGGCTTGTGCACCAACCACCAAACAACATTTTAACGTCCTGAAACAACCTCAGGGTTAAATGGTTTAGGTAGCTTCACAGCGTGTCATGAAGTGTATAACAGTGCTAAGCGCTGGTTTCCTTACCTGAGAATGAGTCACTTCCTCTTTGTAAGGTGGCAACCACAGCAATATAACAAATATAAGAAAACTTGTGATATTTCATCACAGGTCGGAAAATGTGTGCTCTAATGAAACTGAAGCAATGTTATAATGGAATAGCTTGAATGGAAAGAGATCAGGTATCAGGTAAGTCTCTCTTATTGAGCCTCAGACTGATTTAATGTTGAAGCTCAGAAACAGAAGGCAGCAGGACAAAGTGAGAAATTGTAAAGCTTGACGTTTGTGGTAGAACAAACTCACATTTTCCCTCTGCACTCTGTGACCACAAGTTTCACATCAGCTCTTTGAAATCAAGCCAGGCGGGGGATGAAGTGAGTCAAAGTCAGATGAGGACGACATGCTCACAGGAAAGATGGACTCTGGTTTTCACTTCAAACATTTCACAATATTTTATTTAAACCTGCAAAGACTGATATTTTTGGGCACTTGGGGGAAGCAGATTAAAAACAAAACATGGCAACGTTTAGAATTATTTATTTGTCAAGTTTCTGATATCCCTGCTTGATAAGCCTGACGTCAATGAGCGGTTTCTGAACAGTAGAAACTCCTTCGGGAAATATTGACTCGAAAGCTGCTGAAAAGCAGAAGGTGAACTTTATACTTTCTGCTTTCAAAGGTGCACTATGTAGTTTTGGTAGAGAAATGAGAAAGCTGGAGAAGTGTACAGATTCTGTGGTATATGTTCATAACTCTAAACACAAACTGTCCTCAGAGGAAATTTTGGTCCCTGTAACACTGTTTGAAAACAAAATAATACGCGAGAAGTTATGGTGGGGGATCCACAACAGTGAAACCGTAACTCTCCTGGTAGCTTTTTTAGCTCCAAACAGTGCTCCAGGGACCTTACTTCCAGGGAGTAAAATTTGTGCATTCAGTTCAGAAAATATAACATAGAATTGTTTCACTTCTCCAACAAAATTTCACCAACAAACCTCCATAGTGCACCTTTCAAGAAAACGGTTATTTACAAGTGAGACTCAGGTAAAAGTCTAAAAGTGTTAATGGCAATATGAACTTAAGACACAACAACATGTCTCTTAAAGAGGACATATTCTCCTCATTCTCAACCTTTTTAAACAGTCCCCTGTGGTCTAAATGAAACATCTGTGCAGTGGTCAAAATATAACATGAATCAAGCACGTGACTATAGAGCAGCCTGGTGTGTGCAGCGCTGCTGGCCGTGACCGAGCCGAGTGCACATCACGGGGAGCAAGGGTCAGGACACCAGCAGCCGACTTGATAGCTTCGCTAGCAGACTGGAAGAAAGTAAATCAGCCTGACCAATTTATCAGCCAATATTAGCCCAACCAGTGACTATCGGTATTGGCTAATTTGATTGTAGATACCTGTATGTGCCGATATTACTAGATTTATTCACCAGTCAAATAGCATTTAATTTGAGTTTCATTGTATTACACTAGCATTTCTCTTTCACCAGCAGAGGGCTCTATATAGACAAGCATCATCACTCTCCAAAGTGTCGAGCGGTGATGCGCATAAATGTTCAGTTATTTTCCAGTTGAGTGACCATCTTGTCTTCATTATAAATCTTTTCCACAAGTGTTTGATAACTGCATTTGAGGGATGAACACAAATAAAAGTGTGTATCTATATTTATCTATCTCTGCAAATCGAAGATACATCTAAGAAAGATATCGGCCGACATATCGGTATTGGTATTTTTTTCTCTCCCCAATGATGATATTTGCCCCTAAAATTCCACACTGGTCGGGCCCTAAACAGTGTTAACACTTCGTAACCGTGACAACATTGGGTTTTGACAATGTTCCAGTAGTACGCCTGTTAACAGTGTGCTCTCATTGTATATTATGATTTTGTTTTCTTTATTGATTGCACTGATTGAACTGGCACGCGACAAGTAATGTGGGTGTGTACATTTACTTTGGATTGGTTGTTTAATAAAATCACCTTGAGTGAGCACAGCTGCTACTGCTGTGTTTTTGCAATCAGTCACGTCGTTGCGTCTACTCTGTGAACAGGTTATGGGCCCAGCTAAGTAAAGTCAAGAAGTCAAGAGTTTTTTGTTTGTTTGTTTGTTTTGTAACGTACTGAAGTAACGTCATGAGTGCGCCTAGAAGAACAGAACCTGGCGGTCGCTGGTCGAGGCTTTTATTTGACGGGGATGAAAAGAATTATGAACTTTGGGAGGTGAAGTTTTTGGGACACCTCCGGCTGCAAGGCCTGAAAAAGATTATTACCACGGAGCCCGAGGGTGTGGAGACACCAGAAGAAGCGGCCTCAAATGCTGAGGCCTATGCAGAATTGATCCAGTTCTTGGACGATAAAAGTTTGTCGCTTGTAATGCGAGAAGCAGCTGACGATGGGCGCGCAGCGCTAAAGATTTTGAGAGACTATTATGCAGGTAAAGGAAAGCCGAGAATAATAAGTCTTTATACTGAGCTGACCTCGCTTCAAAAATCAAGCAGCGAGAATGTGACTGAATATGTTATCCGTGCAGAAACTGCTATCACAGCATTACGGAGTTCTGGAGAGACTTTGAATGACGGGCTGTTGGTGGCTATGGTTCTAAAGGGGCTTCCTGAAACTTTCAAACAGTTTGCCATCCATATTACGCAATCGGATGACCGGATAACGTTTGCAGAATTCAAAACAAAGCTTCGAAGCTACGAGAACATTGAAAAGATGCGTGCTCCAGCAGCAGAGGACAATGTAATGGCTGTGCGTACAAGACAGAGGCCTACGAGACCCGCAAGTGGAGGCTCAACTGAACGGGGAGCTGAACGGGCTGCAGCGGACGTGGTGTGCTACAGGTGCGGACAGAAGGGACACATTGCTCGCGCTTGTCAGCGCAAACTGTGGTGCAGCCAATGCAAGAGCAACACTCATCGCGATGTAAACTGCAAGAGGAGACGACGCCAGGACGCAACATGGAGAGCCACCGGCACCAATGAAGGGACCGACGAATACGTATTCCTGGTGACCGATGGGGCGGCAGGATTCCAGCCAAGCAACCAGGGTGTCGACGCGAGGGGCCTGATGGTTGACTGCGGGGCAACCTCGCATATTGTCACCGACATCTCCAGGTTCAAGAGGTTCGATGACGAGTTCCAGGCCGGGACTCATTGCATGGAGCTGGCTGACGGCACAAGGTGCAGGGGAGTAGCAGAGCGCAGAGGTGATGCTGAGATCTGCTTGGTGGACAGTCGCGGACGTCACCTCAAAACAACGCTGAGACGGGCGCTTTACATTCCCTCTTACCCACAGGATATATTCTCGGTGCAAGCAGCGGCTTCCAGCGGGGCATGCGTGACTTTCAAGAAAGGCGAGGACATTCTGGTGCACAATGACGGTACAAAATTTCCCATTCACGTACATGATAGACTATATTACTTGCATACAGTACCTAATGGATGTGATGACAGATTGAATGGCTGTTATGATTTAAAGCAATGGCATGAGATATTAGGGCACTGTAATTTTGATGATGTGCAGAGGTTAGAAGGGGTTGTTGATGGCATGAAAATTAAAGGTCCAGTAAACAAACATCAAACTTGTGAAGTGTGCATCCAAGGCAAGTTTACGCAAAGCCGAAACCGAAAGCCTGATGTGCGGGCCAAAATACCTCTAGAGCTAGTTCACACAGATTTGGCCGGGCCAATTCACCCAGAGTCCAGAGAGGGATACAAATATGTTTTGTCATTCACTGATGATTTTTCCAGTGCCGTGTTTGTATATTGTCTTAAGCGTAAAAGTGATACACTACAAGCAACAGAGAGGTTTCTTGCCGATACGGCGCCATATGGTAAAATTCAACGTCTTCGATCTGACAATGGCACTGAGTTTACTTCAAATCCTTACAAAACTTTGTTGGTTACGCATGGTATTAGACACGAGACCTCTGCGCCATATTCTCCCCACCAAAATGGTACAGCAGAGAGAAATTGGCGTACACTTTTTGACATGGCACGGTGCATGATAATAGAGAGTGAGTTGCCAAAAGGTTTATGGCCTTATGCGGTGCAGACAGCAGCCATAACCAGGAACAGGTGTTTTAATACGCGCACCAAACAGACTCCAGTTCAGATGTTAACGGGGAGACGGCCCAACCTATCCAGGATGCAAAAGTTTGGTTCAGAGTGTTTTGCTTATAAACAAGATAAAAGAAAGCTGGATTCAAGATGTGAAAGGGGTGTTTTTATCGGTTATGATAAAAGCAGTCCAGCTTACATGGTTTATTTTCCTGACAGCAGGAAAGTGCAAAAGCACAGATTAGTCAAGTTTCTGCCTAAGACCAGTGTTGAGCAACAGACTCAAACTAGCATTGTTGAGGATGGTGATGATGTTCTTGAGCAGAAGGTCAATAGGCCTATAACTAGGCAGGATGTAAATGCAAGTCCAGCAAGTGACCAGGTTTCAGTTAAAGAGGAGGAACTGAGAAGTAGTCCTCAGACCCAAGCAGTTGAATCTATGCCTGAGCCTACAAGGTACCCTTCTAGAGTAAGGAAGAGGCCAGACTATTTCCACAACTGTGTTTCTCAACAGGCATCTGATGAAGAAACTGATCAGGTTCAGATTAACATAGATTACTGTTATAGAGTGACATGTAATATACCTGTAACTTTCACAGAAGCTGTAACCTCAGACAGATCAAAAGAGTGGGTCACTGCTATGGATGAGGAGATGCAGTCACTTAAAGAAAATCACACATTTACCCTAACTAGCTTGCCTGAAGGTAAGAAAGCAGTGGGGGGTAGGTGGGTTTACGCGATCAAGAACAACATGGATGGATCTGAAAAGTGCAAAGCACGTTACGTGGCTAAAGGATACAGTCAGAAGAGAGGTGTAGATTATGAAGAGACCTTTTCCCCTACAGCTAATCTGACAAGTATCCGAGTGATAATACAAAAAGCAGCACAAGAAAATCTGATTCTGCACCAAATGGATGTAAAAACTGCCTATCTAAATGCACCAATAGATCATGAAATTTACATTGAACAGCCAGAGGGCTACGAAATAAAATCTGGCACAAATGAAAAATTGTTTTGTAAATTGGAAAGATCATTGTATGGGTTGAAACAATCTGGCAGAAATTGGAACAAGGTACTACATGAGTACTTGACCAAAAACAATTTTGAGCAGAATCAAGCTGACCACTGTGTTTATTCATGGGAAACACCCAATGAAAAAGTTATCATTGTGATATGGGTTGATGATTTATTGATTGCGGCAAGTGATGAGAATGTTCTCAGACATGTGAAGAACATGCTTACGGAAAGATTCAAAATGATGGACTTGGGCAAACTAAGGTATTTCCTAGGTGTTGATTTCAACCAGAGTGACAACTGTGTGAGAATGTCCCAAGCAAGATATGTGTCAAAAGTATTACAAAGGTTTAACATGCAGGATTGCAAACCGAGATTGACTCCTTGTGAACAAAAACTTGACTATACAAATGATGCTGAAAAGTTGATTGATGTTAAACTATATAGAGAGGCAGTGGGAAGCCTCATATATCTGACAATCTGTACTAGACCTGATATAGGTTTTGTGGTGAGCAAACTGTCACAATATTTTACAGAGCCAACTGTTGAGCAATGGGCCACAGTTAAACATGTACTGAGGTATCTTAAAGGTACAATTGACAAAGAGCTGTGTTACAGAAAAAGTGATGAGGCACTGGGAATCAGAGCATACAGTGATGCAGACTGGGCGGCTACTAATGACAGACGTAGTACAACTGGCTATTGTGTAAGTCTAACTGAATGTGGTGCTTTGATTTCATGGAAGACAAAGAAACAGCCAACTGTCGCACTGTCCACCTGTGAGGCAGAGTACATAGCCCTAGCTACAACCATACAGGAGTGTCTCTATCTTAAACAGCTGTTGGAAAATCTTGATAAATGTCAGTACTCACCACCTAAGGTACATGAAGATAACCAAGGTACAATAGCCTTAGCAAAAAATCCTGTGAGCAGACAAAGATGCAAACATGTGGACATCAAGTACCATTTTATTAGGTCTTCTATAAATAATGGCACAGTTACATTGGTGTATTGTCCCACTAATGAGATGGTAGCAGATTTGTTGACAAAGCCTGCAACCGAGTGCAAGTTGATGAAGTTTGATGCATTTATTTTTGGAAAATGATTTGACACTCTATGTCAACAAGGTGAGAGCAAGTGGGGGTGTTAACAGTGTGCTCTCATTGTATATTATGATTTTGTTTTCTTTATTGATTGCACTGATTGAACTGGCACGCGACAAGTAATGTGGGTGTGTACATTTACTTTGGATTGGTTGTTTAATAAAATCACCTTGAGTGAGCACAGCTGCTACTGCTGTGTTTTTGCAATCAGTCACGTCGTTGCGTCTACTCTGTGAACAACGCCTCCTCACAACAGTGAACTTTGGAAGAACAAAATGTGATTACATTATGCAAATGTTTTTTTGGTGTAACTTAATGGTGTGTGGATTTTTCCCAACAGACTCTAGAAGTCGTATCGAAACAGGTATTGAAGTTGTTTAGTTTTCACTACAGTCATATCTAAGTTTAAAACTATGGTGTTGTGACATCCCTTATAAGTACACTTTCCACTATTTGGGGAAACCATCAGTTTAAAGAAATAAAGTTAAGGAGGCATAAAGCAGAAGACGTCTTGTTTAAAAGGACTTTGTGCTTTACTTAGTAAACTGTTGGATTAGTGCTGTGGTTCATAAAACAGGAGGCTATATGGTCAGTCTCATGGTGAATAGGCTCAGTCAGCCATGTTATCCCTCCTGTGTCTCCTTATAAATCCATCCTAAATCAATGAGAGCAACATGAGCCACAGCCACTGATTGAGCACTCCAACTGACCACAGGATATCATCTGTGCCTCGCCCTTGTTTTGTTTGTGCAAGGTATCTGGACGACGCTGCCATCACAAACACTATTAACATTTGAATTAGCATTTCTGACAGCGTCTATTGTATTCAGTGACAAAAAGGAACATGAGTAAAATCAGGAATCCAAACATTTACAATCTAACACAAACAAAAAGCTGATAACTTCAACACTAGAGCAACAGGAGATGATGAGGATTATAAAAGTAGAACTGCGTCCAAAATAAGTTTTACCTACTTGTTACTTCCCATCAGAGGTTGAGCTCCCTCCTTCTGCTCCAGCTGACAGACACCCAGTGAGAACCAGAAGACAACCGTTGCTATGCAGGATGGAGAAGTCACTGAATTCCTGAAACCTTACGATGCCCCTCCCCCCTCCCCCTCCCCACTCACTTCCATGTGACTGGGAGGACGTCCAAACACATTTAGCCGACCAGCCTTACTGAGTTTGTTCAACACGTTAGTCAAATACTGACCTGCGTGGATGCAATAAGAAAGTATGCAGAAGTCCACACAAAGAGAAGAAGAAAAAGGTGTGTTAGAGCAGAACAAAATGTTTCTGCTGACCCAACAGAATGCATCATATACAGTAAGTCACAGTTCCTGCCTGCAACTCTGGAAAACTCCAATTTCACAACTCACACATATGAAAACATCACACCAGTATTACAAAACACCAAGACTCAATCATTAAAGTTAAAGGACATCAGAAAGATGGAAGGTAGAATCTAAAAGACCAATTTTTTTTTTTTCCTGTCATGACCAAAGAGCTACTGACGTGCTCAACTCAAAAACTCCTGTGAACGCTGTCAACAAAAAGAGGTTTGGGGGTTTTGCCACCACAGGTCCCTTGCCTTGTTTCCTGTCTTCAACTATGCAAAACCCACACTGTGCTAGTGTCCTCACGTTCGGGTAATGAACAGCCAGTTGTTCTGATGCAGACTTCACCTGTGTGTCATATCCTACATAGCAGGCCTACTATATTAATGTTCAATATATTTTATTCATTTCCGCTCCTGTTCACTTTGACAGACACATTCTCTTTAGGGCCAGCTTTAGCCAGGGGAAGTCACTGGACCTGAACAGATGATAGCTGATCATCTAAACATCCACAAGAATAATATTTACACTACAGGAGGAAAAAGAAGTATAGATTGCAAGAAATTATTCTAGGTTATTTTCCTTTCTGTCATCACAGACGTCAACTTTCTAGTCAACTGTAGTCATCAGAAATACAAACATGGACTGACTCCAAAGCTTTTAAAAACAAGGTGACACAACGGCTTAGACAAAGACACTTCTGTGAACATAAAGTTACATGTCGTGTCTGCACCTCTGGTTTCATGTGGTTGAACTCTCTCAGTCGGTCTCACTTGATGTCCTTGAGTTTTAGTGAGTTATTAATCAGGTGCTTCTACCATTACTTTATTTTTTTTCTAGATGTTTTCTGTCAATTCAAAAATCTGTATTTGACCCCGGGAGGCAATTCAAAGGCACATAGAGTAAAAAAAAATTGCAGCAAAGACAGTGCAAGGTAGACTTAAATTATAAACTATTAAATTAAATAAAAAACATTAAAATACACAATAGATAAAATAGACCAAAGATACAAGGGGACAGTGATCGGACGAACAGATGAAGACGAACACTGAGTGGGGAAAGTGGTCATAGTGCAATGGGGAATAAAAATAGAACAGGAACTAAATAAACAGAACTACATGCAGATAGGCAAATACTGAATAAATGATGCAGGAAGGTAGCCAAAGGTCAGATTCTAGCGCAGGCCGCATGCTTCGAGGACTATCGCCTTTGTACGTGGGTCGCACATCATGCTAACCAAGGGGCGGTAGTAGCTTAGCCCGTACGGACCTTGGGTTTGGAACCGGACGGCCGCCAGTTCAAGTCCCAAAGCGGAAAGTAATATGAAAGTTGGTCAGGCAGCTGGAGAGGAGCCAGGGCAACTTCCCGAGTACTGCAGAACTGTAGCAGCCCCGCTCTGACATCTCTCCTCTAATGCATGTCCACAGGTCCTGTTTGTGCATGTGTGTGATTCGGGGCCCTCACAGCTGTGTGAGAAGCATGTCTCTCAATAACAGAGTAAAGGGATTAATGAAGAATATGAAATATAACCCTCCAGGCGTCACTCTGATTGTACAAGAAATTCATATTCTGGGAGGCTCCATTATGAAGTGTAAATATTAAATATAATAAAGAGAAATGAAAGAAAATATAACAACAGAGTAAAGACTCAGTAGTTTAACATAAGATCCTGCCTCAGACCGTCTCTTGTACTCTGACGGATGAAGGCCTGCTGACTGTGAGGACGCGCAGAGAGGTCACAGGACTCTCACAAGAACATCAGCCGTCACGTCGGGAATGCATTACGCCACAGACACACTGATAATAACAAGAAGACATGGAGAGGTGCTGACTTTTCAATCCAGAGAGAATTCATTCTTCTTCTTTTTTTAAATGGCCACAAGAGGTCAGCGTAAGAGCATTGAAACCTTTAGCCAAGACCAGGGACGAGCTTGGTGCTTTCCACCTGCTTTCTTTGCACAAGGCATCAGGGGACGAGTACATGATGTGTTGTTAAAAGAAGTTTGAATTGATCAAGTCTGCAAGATTATAACCGCATCTCTGATTTGATTTGTTACCTCAGTAAAACATTTTCTAATGAGTTTGTATTTGTTAGAGATTTGCAGAGTCTGTGCAAAAAGTCCAGTAGAATATATATATACATATATATATATGTATATATATATAGCTGGAATGACAAATACTTGAGGGATGATGTTGAAAATAGTGACAGCGGTTAAGCATTGAAACTTATTTATGTTATTTAAAAACACAGTTATAAATGTTTAATTGCAGACTAATAAGTGAATCTACAATATGTTTACTGATTTTATATTTATTTAAAGGACCAATATGTAACTCTGACACCTCCAAGTTATACATTTTGTTAAATGGTAAATGGACTTGAGCTTGTATATGTATTTTCTAGTCTTCAGACTACTCAAAGCGCTTTTACACCACATGTCACACCTACACATTCACACACTGATGGTAGAGGCTGCTGTGTAAAGAGACCATCAGAAGAAACTAATCCCATTCATACACATTTATACGGTAGACTCCAACTCATTCAGTTCAAGGTTATTCATCCACTGCACTACTCCAAGTCCAAACTGCCCCACGGTCACTGCTTCCTGTGACAAGTGCAGGTCGGAGGATGGCACCCTATCGGTCACTATTTCTGGTCTTGTCCTAAACTTGATACTTTTTGGGACATGGTTTCGGATATACAGTGACATATATAACAGACAGCTACTTCCTGACAGCCTGTCTGTAATATTGGGTTTCTCCAAGAATGTTTTGACTCTTCCTTCTGCTTTACAACAAGCGCTGAGGTTTGGTCTGGTTGTAGCAAACAGAGTTATCCTGATATTGAAGAGATAAGTTACACACACGTCAAACACGCATCCCAAGTTTCTTAAGATTTGGGGACCTTTCATATATTATTCATATATATATAGAAGGAGAGAAGTCAAACTGGGAACTGATTGTATTTAAATGCTTTGTATTGCACTGTAATTTACTGTGCTACCTTGAACTATACTGTATTGTTATTCTTTGAATCCTGGCTCTCCTTGCCTTGGCCTTGACCCTCCTTCAAAGACTTACTTTATCTTGATTTTTCGGACTCTACCATCTACTCCACAATCAACACACCTAAGGACACTGCATTTAACATTTGGACCACATGGACACATACAGTACTTCTTTTCCTTTCTGAAGATGGCAGTTTGGAATTGTAAAAATATTATCTTGATTTATTACACTGATACAATTTAACAGTTCAGTTTCAGTTTGACAAGAGTTTCTTGGGTGAGTGTTTGAAAGCTGTCTCTAGTAGACGGATCAAATTTGAGCTTGACTCGTTTCACTTGAACAGACTTTTCATCCCTCTGAAGTCGAAACATATATCCTGGTTCCAATTTCTGGTTTTGTTTTCTTTCTCATCTCACCCCTTTCTCTTAAAGGTCTCATATTCTCCTCCTCTTCAATCAGTTTAAATAAGTCTCAGAGCTCCTCAAAACATGTGATGTCAGGATGAAGAGAAGTCTGATGTTTCCCCTCACAGGGGCCGCGGAGGGTCTAACTGCATTAATCCAAAACATCCTCCTTTCTGTTTCTTTTCTCAGATTAAATTCTGTAGAAGCAAAACTCGGGCTCGTCTCCTCGCTGGTTAGTGAATTACATTAAACAACAACTGTATTTCATTTGAAAATGTAAAAATAAAACAGATAAAAACACGTAGGGGGCCACTGAGACCAGTAACTTCTCAGTAGTGTACAGTGGTAGAGAGCCTTTCTTGCCCTCCAGGTGGGCGGTTCCATAAGAGTGTGATGTCACGTGAAAGATTTGTATTGTTTACAGTGTGAAGGCAGAGTCAGAGGGCAGAACAAACAGGTGTCACCCACCTGGGGGAGGGGTTACTGCTCCTTGTGATGTCATGAAGGGAAAATCTCCAAACAACCAGCACACATTTTCTGAAAAATGGAGCAGGCAAAAGACGGAGAGGATGGACTTTTCTCATCATTGTAGGGCTTGTTGACAGACTGCAGTGTTTCCCCTACCATTATATTGATGAACTACTGAACTCGATGGAGGGACATGTCTATTAATCAAACATCACATAATGGAGGCGCTGGTGAGGCAGTGGTTAGTGCGCGCGCCCCATTTATGGAGGCTGCAGCCTCAAGCGGGCAGTCTGGGTTCACATCCCACCTGTGGCCTCCTTCCCGCATGTCATTCCCCACTCTCTCTCCCTGATCTTCAACTCTATCCACTGTCCTATCTCTCAATTAAAGGCAAAACAAACATGACATAATGGAGAAGCAAAAGTGGGAAATGAGAAGAATGAGTCCTGTGTCATCCAGGGTGCAGTTTTTATTATTTTACTGACCAGGCATTAGCAAACAACTGATAAGCAAATGGGAGGGAACAACTGACATCTACACAGCTTTATATAGCTCTATTTCACACTCGAGCATAAATCACTCGGCGCCCGCCACCCTGCCCTGTAAGGAGGAAGGCCAGATAGGAGGTGGCCACAAGTTTCTGTCAGTTTCTGAGCAGAGAGCCTTTAAAATCAATGTAAGGACATATTCAATAATAAAGAATAGAGGACACAAGCTGGTTAAAACTGAGGGATTAATTTTTTTTAATATCTATCCAGTACTATAGTAAAGTGACGTAACAATTACAACCATTGTCATGCCGGACTTCACGACCCTGACGGTGCCGGTGGGCATAGTGCGGATCCTGGAGCTGATCTTCACCTGTGTCTCCTTCAGCCTGGTGGCATCGGTTGGCCACAGCACTCACCAATACTGGACGTTGTGCATGTTCGTGTGGTGCCTCTGTTTCTGTGTCACCTTCCTCATCCTCATCCTGGAGTTAACCGGCATCAACACTAAGCTGCCGATCTCATGGGATGACTTCACTACAGCTTTTGCCATGTTGGCAACTCTATTGGTGAGTGCCATTTATTTCTGTGATTTGCCTTTTTTTAATGCAGGTTGTTGAAGAACAATGACAAAAACATTGACTTTTGATCTATACTCGCTATATTGTATGTTAATTAATATTCCTGCTGATTTTAGTGCCCCTAAACTTTACTGTTACATAATAGAGCACATAGATATCAGAACATTCAATGAAATAACCTCAGTTAAAAATTAAATCCAAGGTACCGAATCTGCACCATACTGTATGAAACATGGACGTAGTCTCAGTGATGTCACCCTTTGGTTTCTCAAAGAGCATTATGAAGCCAAACGAAGGCAGTTGCTCACATAAAGCAGGGTCTCCATGGTGATGCTCCCCGTCCACCATCCCGCTGACTTTATAGCTCTTTATACGACATCTCCTGACTTCCTCCATTATTCATGCTTTGCTCTTTTCGTAATAACTGCGCCGACAATCAGACCAACCTTAATGCTTATTCACAAACGGGGCTAATATCTCATCTATACTCCCAACAGGGAGAGGCTTCTTAATGGACTGATAACAACAATTGACTCATGACTGATTTCTAACCTCAAACTACCAAGCTACATCCAGAAGCTTTAACCAATTCTTTTTTGTAAGTAGCTGACCATGATCAGATTTTGTTGCAGTCGAAATGAGGCATTCAATGACGCAGCAGGGTGGGTTTTTTTCATCACTCGTCACTAAAGAAAGATGCTGAGGTGACTAAAGGGACAACATATCAGGTGATTAAAAAAAGGTATGCATTCATTTCTGATTTATGTTGCATCTTGATTAACGCATCAGCGCTGACAGCACTAATAGAAACATACTTCCTCAACTGAGGCACACGGAGAAGAGTAGAGGTTGGAATCGCGGGGTAACTCACATTAAGATAGACAATACGTGGACCATGATAATGATAATAATAATATCACGATGCAGCTGTTCTGCGGAGCCAATCGATACATGCAAGACAAACATATAACGGTACAGCCCAATATCTAATTAACTGAAGAATATCAAATGTCCCTGAAAAGGTTAAGTGCCCGATTCATGTATCATTACATATCGCTGTCATCGCTTTGTTCAGCACAGACTTTAAAGTCGGGGGTAGGCAAAGAAAAAGAAGGCTGAAGGTCATGGTGAACAGATATGGTCGTTTGAATTCACACGTGCACCCTGCTAGAACGATGTCTGAAATGTTCAGCAGTGCAGAACATGTGCAAAATGGGGACTCAATAGACTGTAGCCATTTAGACTTTAGACTTTTCCACAGCACCGTTACTGTCCAAACAGACAAGTCCCACCAAAGTCAAAAGCTCCCATTCTGGCCTGTTCAGCGAGGCCTTTTGTTCAGGACCGTTATTACAGCAGGGATCAGGCTCCTCCTGAGGCGGGCCTTTCTGCACCTTAGTGCTCTATACCTCCGTCCTGAGGGGAGTGGGGTGAGGTGAGTGTTCAGTGGGTGTGTGATGTCCTGTTCTACTGAGGTTGCAATGCGTGTGATGGCCCTGTTATTGAGTTCTGTTAGGTTGGGTGTGGGGAGACCGATTATTCTGGCAGCTGTGGTTGTGATGCGTGTGAGTTTGGCCTTGTTTTTTACAGACAACATGTTGAAGAAGCAGGTGGAACGGTACAGTAAGATGGGCTGGATCATGCTCTGATAGAGCAGCAGGAGGAGATGGGGGGGCATCATAGAGTCCTTTCAGTTTGCGGATGGCTGATGGCTTGATTGCTCTTTTTCTGGATGTCACTGGTGTGCTGGTCAAAACTGAGTTGGTTGTCTAGTGTTACTCCGAGATATTTAAAATTGTTAACTATTTCCACTGCTTGGGAAATAATTGTTGAAATAAAATTGTTGAAATTGTTTAAAACACAATCGTCTCATCACACTTGTTTGCTTCCTCTCCTGCAGGTGCTGGCTGCGTCCGTCATCTTCCCCACCATCTTTGCCAGGTATGGGTATGGCTTGTACATCGGCGCCTCTGTTACCTCCTGTCTAGCCTTCATCCTGTACGTCATCGAGGTCGGGCTGACCCGGGCCAAACCTGGAGAACTCAGTGGCTTCCTGTCCACAGTCCCGGGCCTCCTCAAGGTTCTGGAGGCCTTCGTGGCGTGCATCATCTTCAGCTGCCTGGGGTACAGTGGTTACTGGGTTAAACCAGGCCTCCAGTGGTGTGTCGCTGTCTACTCCATCTGCTTCACTTTCGCCCTCATTGTCATCATCTTCACAATCTGCCGCCTCCTCTCTCTCTTCCCCGCTCCATTTGAGAAAGTCCTGTGCGGCTGTAATGTGATGGCGGTGCTGATGTACATGACGGCCGTGGTTATTTGGCCACTTTACAGTTTCAAGGACTCTCCCAGGCCTGCATATTGCTCGCATATGCATTGTCCATGGGATGATTTAGTGGTTGTTTCTTTCATGACATGTTTCAACTTGGTTGCTTACATTGTAGATACGGTTTATTCTTTTAGGCTGGTCTTCTTTGTAAGCAGAAGCTAAACTGTAAAGAAGTTGGAAAATTGAAATGTTGGACATCTTGCATCACTGTTATGTATAATACATTTTATCACTGTTTTTTTTTTAGCCGTTATCATGATACGCAGGTTTTAAATGTTTAACTTCTGGACAATGATATCCTCATTTCTTCCCCCTTGCATCATTGTAACAACAGAGTCTTGTCGTTCCCAGCATGTGAAATACAAATAAAATCTCATAAAAGTGTGAGGATGTTTTGCAAAACTACATTACGATATGTGTCATTTTGTCATTTCAGTGCAGAAGTCACAACTCACAGTAGTAACTGAATAAATCATCAATGAATGAATCACCTGTTTAACTGTTCATTTGCCTGTTTAAAGGTTAAACAGACTCACAGGGACCCACCCTGCACTTCTTAAAGGATGTTTGCAGAGGTGTGTTGAATTGTGCAAACCCTGGAACAAGCTGCACTGATAGATTTCAGCTCCACTCCCTTTTTTTATGATAGCAGGGCGAGAGAGAGAGCGAGAGAGAAAAGAAAGAGACGAGAGTTTGTTCTGTCAATGCACAAAGTAAACTCACATGTTACACACATGCATGATGCAGAGGATATTCATAAAAGAGTGAGCGGATTGAAAATGAATCAGCCTCTTTCTGTAGTTTTTCAAAACGGAAACAAAATATATCTGCACACCTGAATGTGTGGCAGGTGCATCAGTGGAGGGTGAATCTTAAAGACGAGGAGAAAACTGTCAGTGGAGCACACTGTCAGTTTCTTTCATAGTCTGTAGCTTTTCAAAATAAAATCTGTATAAACATTCGTCTGTAAAAAAGGACATTTTTAGACAACATAGAGATCTGGGTTGAGATTTTTTTTACATTTCAGAATTTAAAAACTAACCCTTGACTAAAGGAAGCATTTTACTTGGAAAGGTTTAATCAAAGATATTCTGATAACATATCTACGCCTCTGCATTTTCACATTAAACGATACAAAAAACGAATCTAAAGAAAGATGAGTTTGTTTAAATGTATGCCTGCTAAGCCTTCGTCTGACAGTGTTACAAATGCAGGAGAGTAACAGGTCAAGGTTCAACCTGGGTTTGCATCAACAATGACCATGAGAAATCCTGATGTTTTACCTCTTTCTAATCCAGGAAATACTGCTCTATTTAAATTTAATAAAGTAGCACAATGTGGATATGATCTCACTGATATGAAAAAGGGAGAGCGAGAGAGGAAAAAAGGTCTGAAAGAAATGTAAAAAGTACAGAAATATAAGGACGTGTTTGAAAAATAACCAAACCATTTTAGAATTTTTTAAGCATTGTTTGAAAGTGTTTTGTGCTTTGGTCAAATGGACAAAAAGTGTCTCTTATATTTCATGCATTTTGCATTTCATCGGGGGAAAAAAAAGCTGTAACCCTGATGTGAAGGTACAACACTTAAAGCATGTCAGTGTGTTGGCTGTTTTACGACGTCCAACATGAACATCGACCTGCAGCAGCTCGAAACAATTTAGGAAACATCAGGAAACATTTGCTGCAATTTCAGACACATGTGCAAAAGCCTAAAAAAAGAATGCAACAATGGAAATGAATAATAATGTGCAAAAAGCAGCAAACACGCTGCTAATGCACAAATGGTGCAAGTCAGAAAACATACAAACAACTTAAAAAATTGCAAAATCCAGCCAACACAACACAAAGAGGACATATTATCCACCTTTTCAAACATTCCCCCTGTGGTCTAAATGAAACATCTGTGCTGTGCTTTGGTCAAAATATAACATGAATCAAGCACCAGAGGAGGTTTGTGACCCTGTATAAACCAGCTCTCTCAGAACGCTCCATTTTGGTGTGGGTGTCTCTTTAAATTCACATTTTGTGGGTCAGTAGACACTCAGGTTACCCAAATATATGTTCACAAACACTGTAGAAGTGGATTTTTCATAACATGTCCAATTTAAAGGGTTCTGAGATAGAAATTCTCAAAATTCATCATATTTTAGAGACTTGTTTTCTCAATGGAATAAATAAAACAGCTTTAAAAATCACTCTTTCAAAAAGTCTGTGTCTCAACTCGAACAAGTGCTTTCCAAGACAGGAAAAAGGGCGATTTTTTTTTTTCTCTCAGGATGTGACCTCCACCGACATCATTGACATCATTTATTGTTTTGGAGAGACTGTGTTAAAGGCTGTTGATCGCTTGCAAGCTGCTTTTAAAGAAATAGAAGCCCAACTCCTGTCTTTAAGACTGGTACTTAATGCAGATAAAACTAAAATGATGATCTTCACTAAATCCAGGGACAAAACTAACTGTCGGCCCACTCTATTTACATTTCAAGGTACTCTTATTAAGACCGTTTCCACTTTTAAATACCTTGGTATCATCCTTGATGACAATTTGTCTTTTAAACCCCATATCGAGAACCTGGCAAAGAAACTAAAGGTGAGATTGGGCTTTTATTTCAGACATAAATCTTGTTTTTCTTTTGTTTCTAAAAAAGAGGCTTATTGCTGCTACTTTTATGCCATTATTAGATTATGGTGATGTACTGTGCATGACTGCCTGCTCTACCTCACTGCATATGCTGGATGCTACTTATCATTGTGCGTTAAGATTCATTACCGCCTGTAAATCACTCACCCATCATTGCACCCTGTACTCTAAAGTAGGCTCGCTTTCCGCGTCAGCTCGTAGGCTTCTTCACTGGTACACCTTCATTTATAAAGCAATTACTGGACTACTCCTTTCATACCTCTGCACCTACCTCACTTTTAAATCAAATCCATCATACAGTTTGCGCTCTCTGGACTTTCTATCTACGTCAGTCCCCAGAACTCGTACTGAGTTTGGGAAGAGGGCCTTCATGTACTCTGCTCCCTCCGCATGGAACAGTCTTAAAAAAAAACACTCAAATTGTAGGAACTCATCACTATTAATGATTTTAAAACTCGGCTTTTTTAAAGGCTAATTTTGGAGTGTGTAAATGTTTCACTGCATAGTATTTTATCATCATCACATAATTGTTCTTTTAGTGTGTATTGTGGTGTTGTGCTTTGTTTTTGTTTAACATGATCTTGTCCTCCTTCTCCTCCTCCTTCTTCTTCACCTTCTGGACTGTATTTGTCTCTTTTTCTCATGTCTGTGCTTTCTTTTTGGGTTTGTCTTATATTTCTCTTTTGCTGCTGCCATTTTGGCCAGGCCTTGCTCGAAAAAGAGGTCATTTGATCTCAAGCAATTCCGCCTGGTAAAATAAAGGTTAAAAAAAAAAATTAAAAAAAATTGTGTTGTGAGATTAGCTCATGAGGGAGGCTCGGCTGGAGGAACAGAGTCCAGTGTGTTTTTCTTAAAGTGAACATGATAACACTCAGTCACCGGCCAATCAGAGGAGAGGCTCATGGGCCATAAAGTACTCAGATAAGGTGAGGATGCTCTGTTTGAACTGCAGCACACTTTGAGTTTCATTTTAAAAGAAACATACGCACTCCCACTCTACATGGATCTCGTCGACGGGCTCGTTCCTTTGCTGAGACATGCACTCAGAGTAAAGTGACTTTGGAAACAAAACAAAGCCCTTTTATTTTTTTGATTTTTTTTTTAGGTGAAGCAGACTCGTCGTTTACAGCCATGGTCCCTGTGGATTTGCGGGCGCTCACTCAGCCCGTGGGTATCATGAGAATAATATCGACCGTCCTCACTTGCATGTCTTTTAGCCTGGCTGGGTCTGTGGGATATGTCACGTCTCCGTACTGGGCGTGGTGCATGTTCACCTGGTGTTTCTGCTTCTTCTTCACCCTCCTCATCCTCATCCTGGAGTTCACCACCGTCTCTTCGAAGCTCCCGTTCGCGTGGATGGACTTCACCACCGGTTTTGCCATGCTGGCGAGCCTCATGTGCTTCGCCTCCTCCATCATCTACCCCACCTTCTTCACCTGCAAGGTCTGCCACCGTCAGATCGGAGCGTCCGTGGTGTCCTGGGTGTGTTTCGCCGTGTACGCAGGAGAAGTGGTCTTGACCCGCCTCCGTCCGAGCGGGGAGCACATAGGTTTCCTTGCCACGGTGCCGGGCATCATGAAGATGTTGGAGACGTTCCTCGCCTGTCTCATCTTCACGTCGCTGGAGACGAATCAGTACTCGAACGACCACGCCCTGCAGTGGTGCGTCGCCGTGTTCTCCCTGTGCTTCATCTTTAACATCGTGGTCATCGTGCTCACCATCGGGCCGTTCGCCTCTTACTTTCTGACCTCCTTTGACAAAGTGGTTATCGTTTATAATATTCTAGCAGCAGTGATGTACGCGACGGCGATGGTCATCTGGCCACTGTACAGTTTCAAAACAAAGCGACCCGTTAACTGTGGACACCTCTGTTCCTGGGACAAACTGGTGATGGTCACCTTCATGACCATCTTCAACTTTATCGTTTACACACTGGACTCTGCCTACTCCATCTGCCTCGTGTTCTTTGTCAGCCACCAGTGACACTGCTGCTTCATGAAACAAGAACTGGGAACAAAAATGAGTCCTGGGTTTGACTTTATGTGGATCTGAAGTTTGAGGGTTTTTATACTTTTTAACAAAAGGTTATGAGTTCCCCTCGAGTTGATTTGTGTTGTTGTGGATGGGATGCACAACAAACTGTGTAGTCTGCTCATTCTTTGGATCAATACAAGGAGATTCACGACAATGTTCCTGCTCAGTTTAATGTGGAAATAGAAGTAGAGTTAGGTAATGATTACAACTTAATCACTGTCGTAAAAAAATTAAAAATAGCCTTGAAGAACTTTGGATCCTGATACACAAAGAGTCATCAAACAGTGCAGGAGATTAAACTGAGCTCCTATTACTCGGGTTATGTCAGTGATATTGTGCATCTTGTTAAAATATATGCTTATTTTCACATTTGTATTTGTCATGTCTTTATTTGTGAGTGCTGCTATTTGGAGAAATCGGATAAAAATATGAGTTTTTGCTGAGTGAGCTGAGAAGATGGATACCACGCCCATACCTGCAGGTCTATATGATAATAATAAATTAGATTTATATTGCACTTTTCTAAATACTCAAAGACGCTTTGACAGGAAACAACAAAAAACAAAGCAAAAACTAAGAGAACAATATAACAGAGGATGAGGATGAGAGTCAGTGGTTGTAGGCGGTGATGAAGAGGTGAGTTTTTAGGGATTTCTTGTAGGAAGTGAGTGTGGGGGAGTCTTTTAGTTAGTTTTTTAGGGAGCGAGTTCCAGGAAGTTACTGCACCGTTGGGCAAGAAATAGTCCTGCACATTTACTGCCCGACAGGTCAGTGATGCACGTAGCACTCGTACAATGAGCTACATCAAACATGTTAATAAATGAGTGAAAGTTGATCTTCACACAGATCAGGGCTAGCTGTTTCCCTCTACTTCCAAGTTGTTGTGCCAAAGCCAGGCCAGGTGTTTTTTGGCTGATTTTCACCTGACCCTCACATCCTAACAACCGGGCTCAACAGCGTGGTTTCCGGAAGTAAAATTCTCCACAGCCGTTCTCATTTCTCTACAGTCAATCTCTTCTTGTCCTGTGAGATCACAGATGATACGAGAATACAAGAGGAGGTGCGCTGCTTTCTCTGGCTTATGATCCTATCCTAGGTTAAAGGTCTGAAACTAGAGAGAGGTGGAGATAAACTTTTTTATAGAGACATTTTGTGAGGTGTGGGAAGCTGGATTTGTTATCCGCCTGTTGTCTTCCTCGGTGCTGGTGGTGTAAATCCCGACGATCTAACATCAGCTCCTTCTTTTCTTTCTCATCCAATGAACTCTCTGAAGGACGTCACACAAAATCTCACTCCTAATCCTGCAGCTATTGTGCTGCCCCGCACACCAATCTGTGTGAGTGAACTCGGGTCAAATGGAGCAAGTCGAGCGGAGAAAATGTAGCCTTTCTTCTCGTGTCAGTCTGTCAGAAAGACACGCCCGTCAATAGTCCATAAATGTCAGAGACGGGGGTGGGCAGAGAGAAGTCAGCAGAGTCAGCTTATAGAGGGACAAAAATACATTCAACACTAGATGGACTTGCTTCATAGGCAGGAAACCAGTTTGAACTCTTAAAATATATATAATATATATATATAGAAATAAAACATTTGTTTTCTGTTATTGAAAATTGAAGAGAAAAGAGTGCCGATAGGGTCATGTCACATTGACCCACCTAGACTAAACTGTGACGTCTATAACACTGGAGCAGACGGTAAGTCTACCAAACATCCTTGCAGATATCAGGAAGAACAGTTGACACTCTCTAAGCTTTACTTGGTGTTCTAATAACTACTGAACTCTGTCAGGTTTGACTGACATTAGAGAACAGTGAATAAACCTAATGACATCTGTACATTATAATCTAAATAACTACAGAAATTCCACCACATATACAGAACAGAAATATAGGCCCATGTTTTCATGCAGTGTGCAGGAGTTTGCCAGCAGTTTTAGAGAATTGGAAACAGGACATTGGTGCTCTTCTATTTTTCTTGCTGTGGTATCAAAGCAGGCATCGATATTGTTGGATCTTTACTAGTATAATATCAAAGTTTAAAAATCTGGTATCATGACAACTCTATTTCAGAGTTTAGAGACTTACAGCTTTAAAAAGGGTGAATGATTGTGTGCATACTACATATACACTGCCTTTATAATTATCATCATATATACAGAGTGTATGAAGGCAAACAGTGACACAGACACACACATGCATGGTCCTGAAATGTGAGCGGTCTCTCACCGTCCTCGTCAGGTCACCTGCTGTGATGCACTGAGGTGAGCCAACAGATAACCATAATGTGAGCCTTACGTGCTCATTATCTCTCATTATAGTCGCCTCCTGATTAGCGGCCTTTGAGTCAACTGTGCAGAAATCTGAGGGGTATCCTGTGAAAATGAATCACCGCTAATTGATGGGCACGGTGTAACGAAGCTCCACCTTCAATCCACCTTTTGTACTTTTTATGACCACCACAAAACTATCAAAGATCCTTCAAGCAGTCTTATATGATTAATATGCAAATTAAAAAAACAGAAGGGGTGGACTGTGCTCACAGCTCTGCTTTGGCAGCTCCTGATTTTCCATGGAAACCATTTTACAAGAGCTAAAACGTCTCAACAATCGTCTCAAGCTGACACAGTTAGTCTCATACAAAGGACCTGACCCAGCCGGTCGACCTCACCATGCTATAAATGAATGTGTGTGTGGGAAGTGTGGGCGCTGACATAATCCTCGTCATGAAATACAGCCTGAAGGTTTTTCCTAATTAACTCTTCTTATTAGCACGTCAGCGAACAGAACGGGAGGGCTTTGTTAGCAGAAATAATAAGTACTCAAATGTATAAGCACCAAGAAGAAAAAGAAAAATGAATTTACAATGTCTTTAAACTTTTTGAACTCAGCAAAGGTTCATATCTCAAAGCATTGGGGATGCCTTTAATTGTTAAAATAAAGTCTTCCTTCAGAATAAAGTGGAACACAGTATCCAGGAGAGTTTTAAAATCTTTATAGTCTTGAAGTTTCTAAACCCTTTGTGCGTTATTAATTCCATCTTTTCTGTTAAAAATAAATCAAATCAGAGGAAACAACTGCAGAAAAATCTTCAGGCTGCAGCTGAAACAAGAAACAATCTTTGTGCACGATATGAAAATAGAAATCTAAGTTATAGTTTGACACACAGAGAGCTCTTAATGTGCAGCAACTATCAAAAAAAGAAGCTGAGAAATGTTGTTTACTCTAAAGCCTCACATTCATCGAAACACACAAAGCCTAAACTTTAACCTAGATTTAAACGTTAAGTTGTTTGCCGATGATGAGAGGTTTTAAAATGTGTCTTCTTTCCCTCTTTGTTAAGTATGTTTGATGCATAACTGGCCTGTGTAGGAACGTTTGAAGAAATTCAACGGGTCTCATTTGCACTGGAGTATGCACTCCTGGAGAAAGTTTGTTGATTTGTTGAACTTCAGCAGCTGGACAGAAACATCCCTCCCCCTTTAGCTTTGTTTCTGGATTTGAGTTCAGAATTAGAATCAGAAATATTTCACTGAACCCCCGAGGGGAATTCAAGCAGAACAGTTAATCTGGTACAGATGTAAGAATGGACAAAAAGCACAAACTCTGTTACATATGTCCGTCAATTATAAACAATCCAAATATACAAAAGACATGGAAAAAGGAGAGGAATAGACTCCTAAATACAGCAACAGATAAAGATGAAACCCTGAGAACTGGGATCTGTGAGGTCAGTAAATATAAATACGAGAAGTTATTGCACAATACGTTTCCCACACTGCCGATCACCTGTTGTAAATTAGTCGTGTCACATCCTGGCATCTGCCACCACACCTCTGTTCCTTTAGGGCAGCGACTACGCAGAATTTTCACATTGTTTACTTTCAAACTCAGAGGTCTCACAACTTCTGCTCTGCTCTGGTAAGAACCGGTCAAACTGGACCCACGTAGAGACGTCATTACCTCCCCTCACGTCCTTTTTTAACCCCCTTTGATGCTGCGCACTGGTGGAAAATGCAGCACTGTAAACATGTACAGTATACACACAAACACACACACACACACACACACACACAGACATCTGCACTCCTGTACCTGCTCCCAGACCAGTACAAATGTGTGAGAGGATCGTCCGCACTGAGCTCAATGACAGCAACATGAAGTTAATGGTTTAAAAGTAGCCAGCTCTCTGAGACCATCGCCATCAAACAGCTCCTCCAGAGCCAAATTCCATCCTCCCTCCACCTCCACAACTTCTCCATTCCTCCCTAATTCGTCTCCCTCAGTCTCAGGTGTCCTGGCCCCCATGAAGCTAACTTATTCCTCAGGCTTTTTTTTGGACTGCAGTGGCCCTGACTTAGTTCACTAGTCAGATTAATTCATTTATTTACCTCTTTCATTCTCAACTGATCGTCTACTTTGAAATAACAAAATAATGGCAAAGTAAACATCTTTAAAGGGCTCAAAAAGAAGATGTAGCCTATGCCAAGATGCAAATTTAAAGAACTTGTTAAATTGCAGGCAAACTCCAGGACCGTGTCAAACTTGCATAAATACACTTATCAGCAGCCAAAGCATTTTAGTTCATTACAAGTTGGACAGTGTGCAGGGGGTTATTTTCTACTAAATCCTTATTCGGCCATGCTGTCTCATGAAATAGATGTGCAAAGTATATTTAAGTAGTAACATGCAACATGGAAATGTTAAAGAAACTACTGCCAGCTCAACACAATCCATTGGTAATTTTAGCCTTAGTCCTATCTCTGCGAGGCAAATAGCTAATCATAGTATAGAGTCTTAGGGTGGCACTTAGGCTGGTCAATCAGCACACGCCCCTGCAAAACAAAGAAGGTTATGAGTGTATATTAAAGATTAGGCTGCAGAGGAGAACAAAAGATCACTCAGGTTTAAAATGTTTTTTCACCAACAGCCTGGTGCTGTGAGGTGTTAGTGGGTGGGGCATGCATCTGCGGGCCGGGTGACATTTTCCACTTAAATATACGCGGTGCATCGAGGCACAACATAATGAGACATGTGAGTGCATTTCTCTCCTGCTGCAAGGAACGCATGTCTACAGTCCTCACCAGTGACGGCATCCGAGGAAAAAGAGTTTCTGGCGCCTCTGACTGTGGGAATCTGTGTCAGACAGCTGGAAAATGCCTCAAGATGATAAGTTTAAGCGGGAGCGCTGATTCGGAGCGCACGTTTCCAAAAGCGCATGAGAGACGCGCAACACGCCAGCGGACTTTGGAGAGGATAGAGCGCACAGGAGCGCACAGGTAGGTTGAACCTCATCTCCTGAATATCACTGCATTAACAACAATACAGAGGGTTTATGAAGTGGATGGATTTAAACTCTTTTTTTGTGAAATATGTCAGCTATCGGCGAATACTTTATGGTTTTTATTTTGTGATTTTTTTTTTAAAAAAGAACGTATTTCCAATTAAAGGACTTAAACGTGTCGTAAGTTTGGATACGTTTCCCGCTTGTATTTGGTAAATGTAAAGAGGCAGTCACGTAGCTCGAATATCTGTGGGATATAGCTCTTTAATTTAAAAAAAAAAAAAAAACCATATATAAGCTATCCAGCACCTGTGAGGCTGAAGGGGGCAGGGGCTGCATGTGTTTGTTTTCTCAACACGATGCTGCGGGATGAGCGTCACTCCCGTGTTTTTTCTGCAGCTCGGTTCACTGATTCTCACGTCCCACCATTTATTTGTGCAACACGGTTTCACAGCCTCGGGTCCAAACGTCTGACAGATGAAGGTTAGTTGATTATTTATTATCTTAGGTCAACCCGCAAGCCGGCAGGTGAGGGTGGCCTTGAGTTGAATTTGGACTAAACATTCATGCTTCTGTTGGGGATACTCTGAAAACATTAAGACCACAACAAAACAGGAATCAGGCTTTGGTTTAGTTGAGTGAAGACAGTCATGATACATTTATGTTAATCCAGGGCGTTTACGGCATGAATATTTTTATTAAAAATGACTCTTATTAATTGATAAAACAGTCATTTACAGTGTTAATAACCTGTAGAAAATGTTTGGAAAAAATGGGCAACATACTCCAAACACTTTGGCAGGCAGATGAGGGGAACGCTGACTGTACATTTTGCATTTAGGTGACAAATTAATGAAATACAGAAACATCAATAAGATATGAGAGCAACAGGTGCACCTGAGTTTTAGCTGAAGACATGGTAATTGAATATTTGTGAAACTTGAGCTCAACTGGCTGTTGTGTCTCGCTGTATAACGTCAATAAACGCCTGTAGTGTAACTATTATGTGTCTTTGTTCACGTCTCCTTAAAATTCTCATCCAGAAAATGTTTGGAAAGGTTAATCGGTTGTGGGGAAATGTCCGAGATGCACGAGGCAGCCTGTGCCGACTGCTGACGTGTTGTGTTGTTGCGAGATTTTCAACATCATATGGGTTCAGTTGGTAGGAAGCCAACTTTCTAAATGGCTAAAATTCTGCAAAGAACTTTAGTTATTGCACCTTTGCATTGGTGTTGGTGGGATATCAAACAGGCCTGACACTAATTTAAAGGATAAGGGTGCAAGGTAGTGACCAAACCTTTTTTTTCCTAAAAACACGTTAGTGCAGACTTTTAATAGGTAGTGCAATAAAAACAAAGGACATGTACTTCATGAACGCATGAGAAGTCAGAGCATGTTGGCCACTTGCCCACACAATTGAGTGGAAAGTTTCCTCTTTCTGGGTAAATATGGGTACATTGCCCTGACAGAGCCCAGCTGTGAGAGCGTTAGGTAGAATTCTCATAGAGCCCTATGGACATTGTGGTTTTCTTTATTTGCGAGCATTTAATGGAAAAAAAACTCTAAATGTGTATGCATCTTTTTTTCTGTTCCCAGCTGTTTCCTTGTAATCTGAACGGACTCCGGCTCTCCCTTCCGTCATCATGGATGGCTTCAATTGGACGATGATTTCTGAGAGCGACGGCGTCTCTCCCTCCCAGCCGTTCCACAGCTACCCCACCTCCAGGAATACATCAGAGATGGCTACTCCGATGCCCTTTGATGTGGTCACCGCTGTCGCCTACGCCGTCGTCTTCATCGTGGGTCTCCTGGGAAACACTCTGGCCATCTACGTGGTGGTCCGCTATGCCAAAATGAAGACAGTGACCAACATGTACATCCTTAATTTAGCCCTGGCGGATGAACTCTACATCCTGGGGATTCCCTTCTTGGGCACCAACAGTGTGCTCTCTAACTGGCCATTTGGGGATTTTTTCTGCAAGGTGTGCATGACTGCCGACACCATGAGCCAGTTTGCTTCCACCTTTTGCCTGATAGTGATGAGCATCGATCGTTACATGGCCGTGGTTCATCCGATCCGCAGTTCTAAATGGCGGAAACCTCAGGTGGCAAAGGTTTTAAACTGCATGGTTTGGGTCGTGTCCTTCTTGGTGGTTCTGCCGGTCACGATTTACTCAAATGTACAGCAAGAGCTGAACACCTGTAACATCACCTGGCCTGATCCGCAAGAGCTGTGGGCCGTCGTCTTCATCCTCTACACATCCATCCTGGGCTTCTACGGTCCTCTGGTCATCATCTGCCTCTGCTACCTGCTCATTGTCATCAAGGTAAGGAGGCGGATCAAATTACATCTGTCTTTGTGTAACTCAGTCTTCTTTCTAATCTTATGAAACCTCTTCTTTCAGGTGAGGTCTGCAGGTGTGCGAGCGGGCCTGACTAAGCGCCGTAAGTCAGAGCGTAAGGTGACGCGCATGGTGGTGATCATCGTGGTCGTGTTCGTACTTTGTTGGTTTCCCTTCTACACCACCAACACGGTCAACCTGATCCACATCATCCCCGAGACCAAAGCCACCACCGCCATCTACTTCATCCTGGTCATCCTCACATATGTCAACTCCTGTGCCAACCCCGTCCTCTACGGCTTCCTGTCCGACAACTTCAAGCAGAGCTTCCAGAAGGTGATCTGCGTCCACAAGCCCAACAGTGTCTGCACGACGGAGAAGAAGGGAGGCAGGAGGAAGGCACCGCAGGAAAACCACATTCCCATTTACACAGCGGGGAATCACGCGCAGAATGGAAAACAGCAGAGCGCTCAGGTATTTTGCAAAAAAGATGATCGAAGACATTTACATCCACTTCACAGTTTGAGCTCGGATGAATTGAAGGGTTTATTTCTGCAAGCAGGTCTTTTTATCTGACTTGATTCTAACAGAAGTGGTCGAGGACTTTCCTGCTGAGGACAGTTAGAAAACCAGAAACAACACATTTAAGTTCCCAATGTTGAACTGATTCCAGACTGGAAGCAAAGTGAACACATAAACAAGCCATCAACAACAGATAGTTTCAGTATCTTGTTGACGGGTTTGGAATCGGGCTGACGGAGGTCTTTCAAAGTGTGCCCAGCCCGTAAAACATATATACCATATAAATACCTATACCATGAGCAAGCAACCTAGCAACATCTGGCAACAGTGGCAAGAAAAACCGTCAGAAACCTCTAGCTGAACCAAACCACCAAAGCTGTTTTCACACATGCACTCCTGAAAATATCTAGATCATTTCAAAAGGATTGCTCCTGAAATTCTCCTGACCTGGCTGTTCACATATGCACTTCAACAGAACAACCATATCTACAAAAGAGAGGAAAAGAACTGATGAACAGAAAACATAATCCAGCCGTTTAATAACGTGCACAGAGATCGTCCTTCTCGCCCGAGTGTTTGTTTTTATTCATCTTTTGGCTTTCGCCTTCAATTAAATAGGCAAGTGGATAGAGTAGAAACTGCAGGAAGGTTTTGAACCCTGGATCGCCCTCTTGGAGGGACTACCGCCTCCATACATCGGGCGTGACATAACCGCTTGGCCCTCAGCGAACCCAAATGATCGTTTATCAGGCGACAATTTGAATCAATTGTCCTCAATTTTGACTGTTTTCTGAGTATTTATCTTACCTTTAGAGCAGTCTGGTAGTGTGAATTTAAACGTCCGTTAAAGTGAGGAACCTCCCTGATTTATACACTAATATTTTTGACAGGACTGAAGCGAGCGTTAACCTTCCCGGTTGCTCTACACTGAGTTAATCACAATCCTTTAACATCAACCAAAAAGTCCTCTGCTCTCCTGATCTGTTCATCATTCTGCTTTTATGTCACCTCTAATCGTTGTGTCTCGTTTCAGCAGCAGGTCCAGCTTGAAGTCATTGGAGACTTCGACAGCGAGCCTTTAACTTCAAAAACAGTCGTCAACAGCCAGACATGCCTATGATGCTCATCCTGACGCACCACAAACTACAACCAAGCACCGTTAACCCGTGATCCGTTGACTGATTGGAAATGTATCCGTCTTGAACACTGACGCTCTCTGTGTCTCGGGACTTTGCTCGGAGGACTTAAAGAGGAAATTGGAGATAAGACAACATGAAGCGTCCATCATTCAACTTGAGATTCTTGCTTGAACTTTATTTCTTTGTGATGTGAGGCGCTGCTGTATCAAACTGAAGCCAACACTAAATACAGTGTTGGTTATTGACCAGCGCTTAGTTAGTTTTTAAATATATCTGTTCTGCAGTAAAGCCTTAAAAATAACTTTCAGGTATGGAAGAAGTTGCTGTTAGAAAAGTGCATTTTGAGGCTTTTTTTGAACAGGTGACTTCCCCCTGCTCAATGCCGTTCTCATTTGATCTGCTCTATCTGTGCTGTGGTTCCTCTCTTCTGTTGTTCTTTTCCCTCCTTTAGAATATGCAGTATTTTATTTGCATTGTGATAGATAGTGTGACCTGGTGGTTCATTGTGAGATGGTTTGAATATTGTTGCTGGTCATGGCTCTTATATTTCCTTTGGTGCGTCATCTTTTAAAAGCTTTTTATACGGTTTGAAAAAAAAAAAAGGCCCGTGCAGTCGAGGATCTTCCTCCTGTGGATTTTTAATTTCTCCTCTTTGTTCTGAAACGACTTCTCCTGCAGTGGACACACGCCGTGGTCAAACTCATCCTCTGAACCTCAGAAACAAACTGTCTACTGAGGAATCTGATGAACTATGAACTTCGACTTAAGATGCTGACATTATTTTGGAAGTTGCTGGACAACACTGTTTGAATCTTTGTAGTTAAATGAGTCATGACCATGTGAACACGTTCCTGGTGAGTCTGAGCTTTTTAACAATGAAACCACCCTGTGAGATGGACCCGAGGAAACCTCGACCAGGAGACAAGGGGATTCTCTTTTCTTTCTTGTTTTTGATAGAAACACTGTGAATTTTAAAATATTGGGTCATTTTAGAAATGGATTCTTGGTTTCCTCATACGTTTGAAACCAATGTTAACTTAGTCACTCTGTAAAGGAAGACATCTTGATTATTAATAAACGATCATGTCTGTTTTGCATGTTTGTCTGCATTCATGAGTATAAAGTCAGCCTGCCGTTATGTGAGCAGCTTTCCCATGAAATAACAGTCTGACATTTAAAGTCACCAGAATTTAAAACTCCAATGGAAGGTCTGTGTTTAGATTTATTAAACACAGATTTATTTCCAGGTTTTCAATGAATCCCATTTCTAAAGGGATCCGTGGCGGCTTAAAAAATGGTTTGACACAGAAAATAAAACTCTTAAAAGCTGATGTCAACAAAATGAAGGGAGGCCGTTTTTCCCTGAGAGCTTTTTCCTTTTAAAGGCAGGGTTGGTAATTTCCTCCAGATCCACTTTTAAAGATTGTGGTTGAAATTGTCTTTAGGTCCTGACAGAAATTAATAACTCAGGTGCTCTGAAAAAGGAACAAAGAAAATCCGTCATCTGTAGCAGTTGTAAGCCTTTAAAAACTTCCACCAATGTCTGCCACGAGGTACCAATCTGAAGAACCAATCACACGCCTCCCTTTCTCCCTGCTCGCTCTCTACCCCATGCATGCACGAGCCCACACTCAAAGCATGAGCTGAGGTCCGCTTCTGGACTAACGGCGCTCGTGCACGTAAGTGAGGGGGCGTGGCTTTTGAGGGAGCACAGAGGGGAGGGGGTGGGTGCAGACGGAGCACTGAGGGAAGGCTACTTTTAAAATCATGCTAGTTTTTTTAAATAATTAACCCTGCCTTTAAATTGTTAATTGCAGTGGGATTCTTTGTTGTTTATTTTGACCTGATTATCGATTTAGAAGCTCGTTCATTTTTATTTTTTTAATTATCCAAACACAGAGTGGAAATTAAAGTGTTTAGGAAGGTAATCCTCCATATCTGTGTATACTGTACCTAAGCAGGCCCCTCTTTGATTGTCTTGAACCCTCATCGCGAGTCTGTTTACTGACAGTCTGTCTCTATGCGGGTGTGAAGGTAGAAACACACTGCGGGCCTTCTGCAGCTCCTGGTGAGCTCTGTGTTTATGGTCACGCTGCCTCCGTCCCATCTACTCAATTATTAAACGTTATAAGACAATCCACTGGTTTAAATCTCGGGTTGTTTCAGAGAATTGGCTCAGTTATGCACACATACCCTTATATTCTCACATTATTCCTACTGTTTACTATTTCTTTTTTGGCTTCTTTTGAAAAAGCTGTTTTTTAAACCTTTAAATCAACCAGGTGTTAAAATATCTGGGCATGAATGTGTTTCCTGTTAGCTTGTTAGCCTGTTAGCTCGTTAGCCTGTTGTAACAAGGACAAACTGCAGAGAGTCTCATGTTCTGCACATGGATGTGAATGTTTCAGACAGGTTTTCTACTTTAGTTTTAGAATTTAAAAAAAAAGTGTGCATATTTTATCTCACATTATTCCACAATGGTCTATTCCAACTGAGAATTTCAAACTATCAAGTTCTTGTCAATAAAAACGCCTCAAACTATTTAATCTCAAGCTTCTTAGCGACAGTGCTTAAGTAGCTTTTCTTGCCCACTTTTCATGTGATCTCCGTCTACTGAGTGCAGAAACACACAAGCCCTGGAAGATCACCTCGAAAACTCAAGCTTCATCCAAAGGCAGCTGGACAACTGGTTGGAGAACATGAGGACGTTTCACCTCTCCTCCGAAAGGCTTCTTCAGTTCTAGAATTCTAGCTTTGAATATACCATGACCTGGATGACTGAAAACCTACACAGACATCTTTGGATACAGTGTTGTATGAATTTATGAGCTTTTTAAATGTGTTCATGATTTAATCGGTCAGCAGGAATCACACCACACCTGGCTGTTCAAACACACACGATATGTTTGTTGATCATGAGAAGTCAATGAGAGGAGGAGGAGGAGGAGAGTATTTTACCTCACTCTAAAAAAATAAACCTCGGCCCTAGAGGTTACAGTGAAGATAGGAATGCAGGCTGTGATTGTCGTGGAGGTGAAAGAGATGCTCCAACAACAGTTGTGGCAGCTGAAAAAAACTCCCAGTGTGATTAATTAGAGCCGAGTGCCGTGCCCTTCTCCCACCCACAGCGTCTTTTCCTCCCTCTGCAAGGGGGGAGGCAGGATCTCTCTGCTAATTTCAATTATTTATAATAAAGCCAAACACAAAGAGGATGCATGATGTGCGTAAGTGTATCACAACAAACTGAAACCAGGATAACGATCCAAACATGACAGAGGGTCCAAAGTGTTTTATGCGTCAAGAAAAAAAGCAGAGGAAGGACAATATGGATAAAAGAAGAGAAAGTCTCAGTTGACATTTCAAGCTTAACAATGAAATGAATAATCTCTATGAAGAGATTCTATAAGAATGAGTAAATGATGGATGTAAGTATGGGAGGTGTCAAAGTGTTCGTTGACCAGCATGTATCACTGAGCTTTGCAAGCCTCTGTGTAACTTATTATTTACAGTCAAAGTGAGACTCAGAGGCAGATGAACAGACATTCCTCTTGGAGGAGTAATGAACAAACAAATATGATCGTTTTTACGTTGCAGACATATCTGAAGGGCTAATTTCACTTCTCTGTTGATCTGAAAACACAGTCCCATCTGAGGCTTCAAAGTGGACAGTAAACAATGCAGAAAACAAGCTCTTAGCTGGACGTCATCTACCCCTCACTGCAGGCTATTCTGACATTTCCATCAGATGAAAGCTGATGGGATCTGAGATTGCAGCCTGAATAAAAGTGTCACAAAAACCTGAATATGTTGGACCGTCGCTCACCATCGATGATGGTTTGATGACTACAAATTCTCATAATTATGTTTGTTCACTCAGCATCTGTCCACATGATCGATGCTTGAGCTTTGTGCAGACAAAGTGTCATTCTCTCCACACAGGTTACTTTTTCACCTACGCACGTTTAATAGTTTGCTGAGCAACTACACTTCAGAGGTAGGCGAGGAGCAGCATGGCGTGGATCAGTGTCAGCAGCAATTAAAGCTGCTAAAGCTCATGGCCATTTCCATGCTTTTACCAAAAGCTGCACAAATAATACAGACAGGTCTCCTTCAATTTCAGGGACTTTTTGGGGAAGAATGAAGACCTAAAACTCTTGTCTTGGTCCAAATGTATGTTTTATAAGCTGTTTATCTCCATGGAGAAAGCCAATTCTTCTGGCTGAACGATTTCAGTTTTTGCATTTGTTATGTAATGTGTCATTTTGTGTAACACTTTGTCTGCTGTGTTTCAGCACATGCAGTATTTTAGGTGAAGCTGTGACAGACTAAACTTGGACCTATCCCCATGGATTCTGTCCTGATGGCAGCCGCTGTCGTCTTTAATATAAACACAGAAAAATGCTTCGCTGGTGCTTTAAACAAGCCTCACAATGTGCGTGTGTGTTTGTGTGTGTGAACATGTGTTTGTGTGTGTGTGGGAGTAAGATGTTGGCAGATGACACATAAAGCCATCCATTATCTTTAACAGAAAAAGGTCATCACATCTCCTCATCTGTTTTTGCTTTACAATTGTAGGCGACACTTGACTCCTCTCAAATGTACGAGCTGTCAATCACTGAACTCACACGGGGCATCAGTTTAAGGAGAAGCAGCAAATTTTGATGGGAGGACAGCAGGACAACGTGTTAACTCAGTATGAGAGGAGGACGGTGCACGTTTATGTCAGCAGACCGAGAGGAGATTTAAGCTCAGTGTAACTTCAAGTCAAGGACAACCCTTACATTATACTCCATTCAGTAGGGATGTAATGATACCTCTTTATACGAGTACACATTTATATGAAATGGATGAGACATAAAGACGTTATGATGGAGTCTAATCATTTCTTATTCTTTTCTAATCTTGTAAAAAAAATATATTATTGACTCTCATGAAGTCTCTCCTGAATGACATGAAGAATGCAACAGGAACCTGAGCGCTCTTTCAACGTAAGCAAAGTCAAACATGATTAATGTGATGCTTTGCTCTTACTGAACTTTCAGCAGGCTTTTGTGTTTGTGTGTTTGTGTCTTATAACTGATCTGTAACTTCCGCCCTGATTACTGATCGCCCTTCAAACATCACGAGGTAAAGCAGCTTGTATAGCTTTAAATCAGAGGAAGGTGACTTCTAGCTTTCAATCAGACAATGAAAGCTAGGTTTTGAAAGTTTCTGACAAGTCAGAAAATTGATTGCAGTTCCCTACAAATACATGTACGTGCACTTCCTCACATATGGTGCAGGATGAAGGTTGTGTTAGATTATATATTTGCGTGAACGGCTGAAGAGAGAGAGGAAATATGAGGGAAGAGAGTGGAGGGTGAAATGCATCAAACAGCGTCAGGACCAGGAATCAATCCTGCAACCGGTAAGACGAGGACTGAAGCCTGAGTCCAAGGGGGCGCCCGCTCTACCGACTGAGTAAAACCAGCAGCTGACAGCTTTATTTTGCAGCGTTGTTGTTGTTTTACGAGATGCTAACAGCAATTCATAACCTCCGAGATGTAACAGGGGGGGACCTGATGCTGTCATTATGTTGTGCCTTCATGTAAAAGCTGACACTTCCTGTACTTTCTCTTTAAAAATGGATGCATAAAATGTGAAACATTATCAAGATGAGACAATCAGCCACAGAGCGTACTAGTCAGATAAATATAGAAAGTGTGTTCTAACTCCATGCTGATGTTCTCGAGTTTGTGTGTTCCCTATAGGAGCTGATTCAGGAAATGATGCTCTGAGCCAAGCTCTGGCCCAATGTCAGTCTGACTAGGAAGATTTGTAGGATAGAAATATGCTAATAGACAAGGCCGTCCATAAGGGAGGAAAAAGGGGAAAGCTCTCTGGGGCCCATAAAAGGTCAGCAAAAACACAACCCATCCTCAATATAAGCAATGACAACACAGCTCTACAAGCTCATCGGATGTGGAGGCAAATTTTTGCCACTGATTCAATAAGTATGCATTGATATTAAATGATATCTGCACATGTGGCCATTAACTCAGTCTTTAAGGAGCCCAGCCACTGTGGCCTGCTAATAGACTGTGAGCGTCTGTTGTTCCATGCAGGAGAGATATGAGCTCTAATTTTACAAATATTTACAATGCATTTAAATCATCATCAATCATCACGGTAAACAGAACAGAAATGTAATAACTAAGCAAGCAATTATTGAACAATGAGCATTAAATCTGCACTGTTCATCAGCCTATAAGCTGTTAGAGCTGCCCATGTCAGCATCATGGCGTCAAACATTTCATTTTTCATCCAATCGTCATCATTCTTAAGACTTTACAGATAAAGCTCTAATTTACTCAGTGGGAATAACTGAGGTTGCACAGATGCCATAATAGAGGTATTGTTAACCTAGGTCAAGCTCCGGCTTATGTCACTGTGCTTCTGAGACCATATAACACCAGCAGGTCCCTGAGATCCCCTGACCAGAGTCTGCTGGTTGTTCCTCGCACGAGGCTGAAAACAAAAGGAGACTGGGCCTTTGAGGTTGTGGCACCTACATGTTGGACCGGTCTTCCCTCTGAACTGAGAGCCTCGACCTCTGTGGACACTTTTAAAAAGCAGCTAAAGACCCATCTGTTCAGACATGCCTCTGTTTGATCTGTCCGTATTTGATTTTATGTGACTGTCTGTTCATAATATCTTCAATTCTTTATTGTGAAGCACTTTTGTGACCTCTTTTCTTAAAAGATGCTATATAAATAAAATTTACTTACTTACTTCTTACCTATTTACTAAGATATATGTGCTTTAAAGTGACAGAGCTACATGTGTAACATCTGTAGGATATTATAATCTTAGACTTGTGTCTTTGTGATATTATTTTAATTTAGTCAGTGGCTCGGTTTCAATGGCAATGTGTCCGTTTTCATGAAAGAGTGAAACATTGTTAGCGTGTATTTTTAGAATCATGAGTGTTCACCGCCCTCTGGTGGTCACAGTATAGAATTACAACACCCCGTTGAATTAACAGTGAAAGGTGTGACTATAAATATTCTTATTATTTATAGTATGCTCCTCTGTTCATCTGCTTTTATATTCTATTTTATTCCAATAAAACTTAAACTTCCATGATCTTCTAATTTAGTGTACACACAACCCGCGATGTGGTATCGTGCATGTGTCTGTATCAAGCTGTTGTCTTTTATTATGCTTTAATTAAATAAATCAATAAAAATACCGATGCATATCACAAAGTTGTTCATGTGATCATGACTCATACAAACGTAACACAAGAAGACCTCAAAGTTGCCATATTTTAAAATGACTTGCTTCTTCACATTGATCACACAGGCCATGGCAATAAACAATCCTCTGCCACCAGGGGGCAGTATTTTATCACTTTGGACCCTCTGACTGTCCTTGGAATATTTCAGCCTCCTCACAGAAACAAACAGGTAGTGAGGGGCTGGTGGGAGGTGGTGCTGTTGCGCACAAGCCGCTAACCCCTGCGCAAACTCCAGTTCAACTGCACGCACGTTCTGCGATCGGACGTTATGGATAATTGTCGACGCAGAGGTGAGCTCCAGGTGATCTGCTCGGCATAACACGGCTGCCGTTTCTGGCTCTGAAGTCTGCGCGCAGCGGAGGATCACTTTTGGAGTCGTTCGCAGTGCGCTCCAGCCTGACACACGATCTGGAGGACTGCTCGCATCGTTTTCTCAAAGTTTGCTGCCTTGTTGCATCTATTTCTCTCCGTGGTGTTTCTCCCTTTCACAGTGCATTTTGGAGTTTTTTTTTTGTTGTTGTTGTGTGTGTGTTATTCTAATATGGGGGAAAGCGTGCGTATCGGGCTGATGTGTTTTTGCTCCGTGGAAGTCTAGCCCCTCTATACGCTCATATTTTGCATTTTTTTAATCATCAAACATTAACTGGACTCTGCAGGAGGATTTACAACTTCACAACGGGAGGAAATGGCCAGCGAGCGGAAACCCCGGCTTTGTATCATAGCTAAAGCGGAGGGTGGCTTTGGGTTTCACTTACATGGGGAGAAAGGGAAGAGCGGACAGTTCATCCGCAAAGTGGAGCCCGGCTCTCCTGCAGAAGCGTCGGGGCTGCGCGCTGGGGACCGTGTGGTGGCAGTGAATGGGGTGAACGTGGAGAAAGAGACGCACCACCAGGTAAGTTCAACATATTTCTTCCTTTACTTTCTGTTACTAGACGGATTTTTGATGGCCTGAGCAGGGCTTTGTAGCAACAGGTCGCAGTGTTTGGAGCATGCACACTGACACTTAGTTGCATGGGACAGTTACTGTAACAATCAGGCCAAAAAAAAAAAGCCCCCACGCCTCCCTCCTCCTGATGCAAGCTCTCACTGTGAAACTTTCCATTCAGCTTCTCTCCCAAGCTGATAGTTTGCCCACATGAAAACAATCTTTCCATGTTTGCAATTCCATCACATAATGTCTTTCCTTGTGACTAACCTGCACAGTAGCCAACCTTTATTTTAAAGGTGCTAAGAGCATGCTGTCAGGCTGCATATTGTTCCAGGGGTGCATTACTGAAAGACAACATTATGACGTCACTGGTGAAGTCTGAGTTTCAGGACATTTAAATGTCTTCAGCTACATCGCTTTCTCCACCTCTGTTTTCATGTGGAGACTTTGAATCAGCAGCGTGTGTTTCACTCAGGGGCCCCTGCTGGTGGTCAGATGGGGACAGCAGGCTCCGATAATCTTTTTCCCCAAACACACAGACAGTTGCTCTGTGACCTTGATGCAACAAAGACAACAACAAACCAGTTGAACTTTGTGTTCGGTGCACTCAGAACGACTCTGCTGCCTTGATGCTTTTTATCTTACTTCACACAAAGGAGTAGGGGAAGGGCACCGTGTGTCAGAGAGTTGTTTCTCCACATCTCTAACAATGAGTGAGGTTGTCTTTTACCTGCTTTGTGTAAAGTGTCTCGAGATAAAACTTGTTATGAATTGGCGCTGTACAAATAAAGATTGATGGATTGATCTCCAAGGTTTTCCAATGAAAAGTTGTGAGGTTGTCTAAACTGCCTTTACTGGAGGGGTCTGCCATACAGTAAACTCTCAGTCATAACTCTACAATCATGATGATGGAAACAATGATGCTCACAGCCGGTGGGAAGATTAGACCAGAAACCAGGATTTCATTCTTAGAGACCCCCTTTAAACCTCTCCTCTGCCCAGTCTACTGAGAGACATCTCTACAATATGGTTTTGTGTCCATTAATCAATCGAAACCATGTCAAAATGATTTTCTAATTTCCCTCACTGATTCAAAAGAGTGCAAGATGCCACCACAGCTTCCTCAAGCTCATTATTTCCTGCTTTGTCCAACAGATGAACCAAGATAAGATAAGAGGCTGGAACAAGATTTTTTTTAAATTTTTGTTTAAACTATGACTTCAGCTTCAACCTGGACACAACGGTTTGCAAATTTGTAAATACTTTTCAGATACCATGCGTTTTCAAGATGATGCAAAGTCCATTATTTGAAGGATCAACTGTGTAAGAAAGTGCTGGAAGTTAAAAACTACATCTATTTTATAAGACAGTTGGTAGGAAAGAGGTTAATCCATAGCACACATTTGTTTCCAAGATCAGCGTACTGAAAACATGAGAGCAGGTGGAAGAGTGTTTGTGTTGGAGTGGGATACAAATACGTATCGATATTGTTTAATGAACACGGCAGGATCTTTTGGTATTTTCATATTTCTGTCATGACTCTGACAGCACTCCACATTCACCTGTAAGCAAAGTGTGAATGTGTTCAAAATGTTCTGCACTGAATGGAGGCTTCAACAGAGAAACAGAACAAGGTGATTCTTTAACAGAAGTGGTCCGGACTCGTTCTCTGCAGCAAATATTCTGGACTGTTTTCATGCTTTTTTCAAATGACCTCTCGTCTCGTCTCTCAGGTGGTTCAGAGGATCAAAGCTTTGGAGAATGAGACCAGGCTGCTGGTGGTCGACAACGAGACCCACGAGAGCCTGCGCAGCCTCCGCCTCACGGCCACGGAGGAGATGGCCGTCCTCGGGGTCGGGCCTCCTTCCACCTCCTCCTCGCCCCAAGCCTCCCCCTCCCACCCCCCCTCCTCCTCTGTCCCCTCCACCCCGAGCAAGAAGCGGGAGAACGGCTCGGTGTCCAAGCAGCCGGTCGTAGCGAGCAACCAGGTGCAGAAGCCCACCAGGAGGTCCCCGTCCAAGGCTGCCAAGAAGGTAAGCTGGACCCCACTACAGAGAGATCTACACTGCAACCAGCAGGTTCATTATCTTCACGCAGCTATATGCAGCATTACATCTCGTCTTCCTTTGGTTCAAAATGGGAGTGCGAGGATCTAAACGGAGACCTGACAGAGGTCGCTCAAAATATCTCATTAAGTTTTTGACTCTGTAGCACCAAGCCTCCTGAAACTCCAAGCTGAAGTATCATGATCGCTGACGCTGACAGACATTTCCATCAGGATAGAAGAGTTGTTTAGAATAACTGGTCAAAAATGTGGTCTAAAAGAGGCTGGTAATGAGTCTTATATAGCGGCCTCAGGTGAAATATTGAAACTGTCTTGTTGTGTCAACCCAACAAGCTGTAAAAAACATTCTGACTGAAACCAAACAAAGAAAAAGTTCATCAGTAAATATTTACACTGGAAACACTGAAACCAGCAAAATGACTTGGAGGTATAGATGAACCTTTTGAATTGACACGCATTTGTCTTCCTGCACGGAAAGATGACGTAACACTCAGTCTCATGTCTGCACGGTAAATATGACGCTAAACACAGAAGTGCAAAGAGACAGGGAAGAGAGGAAGCAGCTAACCATGGCTCAATATGAAGGTTTAATAAAGTACTGTGCTTGTTCAGTTTACAAAATAAAGTGCTAAATGTTGTTTCCACCAGTACAAAAACCTAACCTTAAAAAAAAGACATATTTGTTTCATATTTATATTCTTTAAACTTGTGTTAAACTCTGAAAAACGAAAACAAGGCTTTTAAACCTGTTTTTTTTGGCATTTTCAGTCATTCTAATATTTGCGTCCTCTCATTACCATATGATTCCTCATTACATAAAGGCTAATTATATATTTCAGCATTCTTAGAATTCAGCAAACTCCTAAACTGCAGAGTTAAAATACTGAAAGCATAGCAGACAGACTGCGGGCGATGAGTCGACGCTCTTAACAGATTCTCCTCGGCTCAGACCTGCTTTCAACCCAGACTTGTTTTCATGTCGCTCTGCCAGTTTCAGACGAGATGAGAAGATGTCATGCAAGTTTCCATCCTGTTGTGCAGCCTTCCATGCATGCATGTATGTATATGTGTCTATACGTGTGTGTCGAAGAGGGGGCGGGGGGGGGGGGGGTATCTGGAAGTGTTCAAGAAGTTGTGTTAGAGGTCAAAGGGAGGGAGAGGGGTCAAAAGGTCAGAAGTCGGGAATCTGCTAGAGGACGACGCAGTGACTCTGCAGAATCGGAAATCCAAGGAAATCCTAAAAAATGAAGAAGAGCTGGAGGGAGATTTTCTGAATGCCTTTCTGTTAGAGATTCTGAATAGTAGAGATGTTTTCTTTTTATTCTTTCAGGCTATTTAAAGCTCAGCTTTCTGTGTTTATTATCGACAGAGTTACATAAAGCGGAATAGTCATCTGATACATTTTTTTTTTTTTTTTTTTTTTCATGTACTGTTTGATTATTCCATGCTGACACGGAAAACAGGATGTGTTTCCGTCCACTCTGTCCCCTGGAACACAGAAATCTGATTGGCTTTGGTTTCACATGGTCCCTATCAGCAAGGAGGACGGGGGCCACTCAAACTTCTGCTTTCTGCATTTACACAACATGTGTTTTCACTTAGCTCAGCCCTGCCAAAATGTGAGCAGCCACTCAGGCTCTGTTTCTCCCCGCGCAGTGACAGGGCCAATCAGTTAAATCTTAAACGTGTGTCTTTGTTTGGCTTTGGCTTTTTGTGACCTGTGGGGAAGGAATCACAGTGCGCGCTGGGGTCGGGGTTGGCCTCGGCTAAGACTCGTGAAATGCTGAAAGGTCTCTCGTTTCTCTCTTTCTCCCGGACGTTAATGGCTCTAATGAAAGGCTGGAGAGAAGGTTTGGCAGGATGAGCATCAGCAGTGTTTTGGGGGGAAAAAAAGCTGGAAAATTGGAGGTCATTGAACGAGCTGCTGTTGGAACGTTGATTTTATACAACTTGATTTGCATTGACTGACCATAAACTACCGTCTCTGTCTTTCAAACGAGCCCTTGTTAGTCTGGTGGACGTCTCTGTTTCTCGTCCCATCAGAAAGAAAGCTGCTCCACCACACACTAATGACGCTGCACGCTGAAACAGCATACCGTGTCTCGTGTGTAGCCTGGCAAGAAGCTTTTGGCAATCACTGCTGTGTAATATTGCTTCAACAAAAGCAGAGGGAAAAAAAAACAGACTGACCAGTAACCAAACCATTAATCACCGCGTTAACAATCAGAGCTTTTTTTCCGTCGTGGTGTTTGTGTGACTTGGACAGCTGTTTAAGTTGACTCAGTTTGTTGTGAGATGTTTCGCTGAGGGCAGCACATTTCCTCATTTTATTCACAAGAAGAGGCAGGAGAGAAAGAACGAGAAAGAGAGAGAGAGGAGAGCAGACGGGATGAGGGAACCCGAGACTGAGAGCAGCCAATAACAACCCTCGAAGATTTGTGGGAAGGAGTTTCAGGAAATGGGGCCCCCCTCTTTTGGGGGGCAGGTTAGAGGGGGGGAAGCAAAAGTTTGCAGGGTATGTGGAGTCCAACAGTGGGGGTGGGGGGGGGGGGGGGGGGGGGGGGGGTCTGATGGTTCTCGGTCCTTCCTGGTCCATGTGTCATTATGTCAGAGATGGTGGTTGCGTATGTGCACATGGGCCGAACCCTTTGCTATGTTTGCAGCCGCTGGCCTTCTGCTGAGGATTGCATGAAGATTGTATTTAGTGCAGGAAATATGAACGGGCAGAGAGATTCAGACATACAGAGGGCCTGAGGTGAAAGGGACAGCTTTTAAGTTGTAGTTTTGGCACGCTTATCAACAGTTATCTACACTTCAAGCTGCAGCATTGGCTGCTTCACACATCTCATGAAGGTACTTCAGGTGCATTCAACCCTCACAGTTTTTTTTCAGTTTCAAAGTAATCCAGTAATACTCGTCTGTATACCTCCCAGGTTTCATTAACAACAGGGGATGCTAATGGATAATTCAGCATTATTCCAATGCTGGAAATGTGCTAAATTGTAAACAAAGATAAGCCAAAAAAACAAAAAAACAAATGTAGCTTTTTGCTAACAGTGGAAGCCCCTAAAGGCACACACACACACCGTCGACTCCACACACACACACATTTCCAAGTATGTAAAGAGGAAACAGGGGTAGACATGAGCCCTTTCTGAAGCTTTTATCACTTGCACATTTAGCCAGTAAATTTCCCCTCTCAAGATTTTTGTGTGATTGTGTGTGTTCCCCTGGTTACCTGACACTGCCTGTATGTTTTATGACCACTCATCTCCCCTTAACCCCCCACAGGTTTTTGATCTCTTTTCCTGTGTTTACTTGTACATTCTTGAAGCTCTGCACATATGGATGTCCATACCCTCTAATTCCCCTCCATCTGATTGCATTTAAAAAAAAAACTAAAAAAAAAAACTTCAAATCATGATGCAAAAATATCATCTCTAGTTTGCTCATTTCTTCAAAGCTTTGCAGCACAACAGGAGTGCAGCTGAGTCATGTCAGCTTATTAGAAATCCAATGTTCAGGCACTAATAGGCTATTACTGTTGACAATGACTGACAGTGAACCACACGACCTCATAACAACCTTTTATAAAACCTGAAGACTGTAGAGGCGTTTTTCATCCCCATATTGAGAGAGTGACCGGCTGATGATGTCACTGAGTTCATCTCTCTCTGCTCTGAAATTATTAGGAGATGAGGGTAGGGACATTTGTGTTAAAATGTTGACGGCACAATAAACAGCCATGGAGGTACAGATATCTGACATTTACGCTGACGTAACAATACCGTGTATTTAACTCTGTTGCCGCCATCTGTGTTTGTGCGTAGCAGCGGACTACATCAAACACGTTTAGCAGAAACAATACTTGATTCTTTTGTTTTCATGGGAAAGGTAGAGACGCTTCAAGAACATCATGACTGCGCTGTGACGTGTATCGTTTTACACACACACACACACACACACACACACACACACACACACACACACACACACACACACACACACACACACACACACACACACACACACACACACACACACACACACACACACACACACACACACACACACACACACACACACTAACACTACAGCTGCAGATTCAGTGTCAGATGTCACTTTCTAACTTTATTTTCTAAGTCCCTAACGTACAAGAACAAACGCCTTTAAACTTCCATTGCTTGTGTTTCTTGGTCGTACTTTTGACATTAATTCTAATATCTAATATATGTACTCACTGAATGCATGCTTTGGACATTGTTTCAAAGGCAAACACGCTCATGCAGCAGCATACAGAGATATGATTACATTTTACACAAGTGCATCAGACAGACAGAGGCTGTCATGTGTCTGGCTCTTTTAAAGGAGGTTGCCATGTTTTGGGGGGCGGACATCGTCTCTTTCGCCGTCCTCTCACTTCTCACAGACTAAATCTCCCCCTCTCTCTGATGCTCTATCAAAAACATAAACATGTTATGGCCTTTCCCTGTTGTTCTTTCCAGCCCCCGCTGCTGCACACCTGGCTGCCGTAGCATCATGGCTTGCTGGGAAGTCAATGGAAAGTTGTTGCCATAGCTACAGTCAGCATCGGGATTGGTGTGCTGGAAAGATGCACGCAGAAAAAAATAAAGGAAAGTAAAAGGTTTGATGCAACGTGCAAGAGGAAAATAAAGAGAAAAGGGAGCATGCAAGTCAAGTGTCTCTGTTTGTCTGATATTACAAGTTTGACCTTGTAGAGGATGAAACATGCCGTGTTTTGGCTCAGTCAGAGCGACCCAGCTGCTAGCACACATGTTGACATGTGAACAAGTCTGTATGTTGTAATAAACTTCACTCCAACATGTGTAGAGTGTGCAGAGGCCTGTTAGAGATCATCTGCTCCTTGTAGAGAATGTACACACACACATCTGTTAAAACACAGAGAGAGAGGGGTGTGTGTGTTTGTGGAGGTTTGTGTGTGTCTTTGAACGGCCAGGAATGTAATTCAGATCTGTGTGACATAGGTACCATCATAACATTGGTTGTTTTTTATTCAGGGTGCAGGACTGTGTGCATCTTTGTGCACAATAATCAGAGGACACAAACTCTGTTTCATGCCTAAACAAAGACAGAGACTAAACAACACAAACTCAAAGTACACAAGAGAGTCACACCAGTTTTTACAAAATCCTTATGCAAAAAGAGAACTTCTGTAAATACTCAAACATCTGCATCTTTTTAGTCTGGGAGAGAAAGAGAGCTGCGTGAGAAGATCTCGGACAGAGAAAACCCGTTTCTAAGGGTCAGGGCTCGAGGTCAAGGGGGGGTCAGGATTTAATAAACACAAATAGTAACACTCTGTGAGAGAGAGGGCAACGGAAGAAGAGATGTCTTTTGTGGTAATGAACAAAATAAAAGACGTGTTGCAGTAATGCATCAGACATGCTTTATCATAAACTGAATAAATACTGGACGCACCAACCATGACATCCACTCATGGTTTGACATTTGGCCACCATGTTGGTTTTTCGGGGCTAGAAGAAGTGACCACATTTGACCACAGCTGTAAAAGAAGCTAAGGGAGCTCGCTCACCTAAATGTCTTGAGTGAGAGCGTCAGGTACCGGCTCACTTTGACGAACCTCTCTATATCTTCTCTTCTCTCCAGAGGCAGTGGTGATTCTAGAGTCTGTTGGCGCTGTACGCTAAAATCAACTAGGGGGCCCTCCAACCAGCGTTCATCGTGTCTGCCAGTGTCCTGATGCTTACTCCTCTTGCTTTTTCTCTCTCCTATATACCGATTATTCTCCTTTGGTTTTCGCTGCAGTAATTCATGCAACACTTGGCCGGGCAACAAGAGTGGGTGCTGTCGTTGCAAGATTTGAACAATTTTTGGCCACTGCTTTGGTTTAAGTTTTTTTGTAGAGCCCTCAGGGGGCCCCCTACTGGTCTGGGGCCCCAAGCAGTTGCCTGCCTTGCCTGTTGACAAGCAGCGCCTCTGTCCGGAGGGAAGCCGAGGACAATCCTGACTCCTGTATGCAGTGACCAGCAAATAAGTTCATGTATAATTAACACACAATAAGGCAACAAGTCAGGAACAGCAAGTGGAGTTTATCTGCTACTTAGTGCAAAAACATAAATGAAGTTTTATTAGAATTTCACTGAGTAGAAAAGCTGGAGCCGAGACTTCTTGGACAGCCAGTTAGAACCATACACTTGACAGAAAGCCACGTCTTTAGTCAGATGTCCAAGTTTTTGATGAATAAATCTCATTCAAACACTTGACAAGCAGCAGTATCCCCTGATCACTCAAAGTGACCCACCCCTAAACTTTAAGGACAAGAATAATTAAAACAGATTGTATAAAAATGCATCCCCTGTAGACTTCTTGATCGATTAAGCAGCTGTAGACACCGATACCAGGCGGACATCATCATGATTTCTATTGTAGAAATAGATGTTCTAATGTGGGGTCTAATGAAGATTTATTTTGGCTTTTCCACACTTAGAGCCACAACTTGTGTTGTTTTTTTCTCAGCTTGGTCTCAGTTTGTTCCTCCATCTCTTTGCAGATGTTCTTCAGATGCTGACTGTCATGTCAGGGCAGACTGCTCTCACTAACTGTTTGTTCTTTAAATGTCCCCTCCTCGCTTTGTGATCATGTCTCCCCCGCTAATGAAAACAATGATCACCTCCAGCCATTTACTTCATAGCGATACGAGACGACTTTACGCTGCAGGTCAGAATCCTTGTCCTGTTCGCTGGCTTCTCATTATGAACAGGATAATAGGAAAAAGATGTTCCCCATGTCAGCTCTAATGTGACTGCACACAGAGCAGGAGTCGTCAGCACTTGAGCCTGCTCCATCATCTGTGTTTGATTTCTACCTGCAGACCAGACATTCTCTAAGAGGACACAAACTTCTTCTTCTTGTTGATTTGCCATCCCGATCTTTCCAAAGTCTGAAACTCTGATGTGCAAAGTGGAACCATTTAAAATGTTTAACCTCTATTTTACTCGAATACGAGTTAGGATGACTTGATGTTTAAGTGGCCGTTCATTTGTGAGTGTGTAATTCTTTTAGCTCACATCTGGATTTGGTGTTCATGGACCTCCCCCTCCTTTTGAATACCAACTGTGTTACATCAAGATGCAGGGGTCCCGATTGTGTGTGTGTGTGTGTGTGTGTGTGATAGTGAGAGAGTAAACCACATTCCTGGAGTAAAAAAAACCCTGGCCTGTAGGATGTGGAGGGGTCGGGAGTGCAGGCGAGGGCGTATGTCTGGGGAATTGAGGAACAGAGAGGAATTAGTAAGGTGGGTAATGTAGGAGGGACAAGAACAACTGAGTCTATTGAATTAAATCCATGTGTGAGAGAACGAGAGAGAGAGGGAGCACAGCTGTGTGTTTTCATGTAATATCTCCCCATGCAGAGCTGATAATACAATCTTAATGTTGTTTTTACCCCAGAGACGTTGACCCCCGACTGTGTCGCTGAAAATACACGAAAGCAAGTCTCTGTCTCTACGGGGAATCTATTTGTCACTGTGTCTGGGATTAAGATGCAGTGTTTGCTGAATTTTATACAAAATAATAAGGAGCATTTTATCCTTCTATCAAGCTTTATTGATCGGTAGACACAAAGAATAATTTAAATACTGGATCCTACTCAACTTAAAGGCTTTATATGTGATTTTTCAAGTATATCCTCTGAAAATAACTCTGTGAGTCATGACTGTCTACAATGGGTGTAACACCCGAGTCCCACTGTCTGTGATGCTTTACGAGTTTTCCGAGTCCTATCTTCAGTTTGTTTACATCGCCAGGACGGCCGGCTGACTCCTCCCCTCGTGTATAAAAGTTGTTTAATTGAGGGACTAGAGAAAAGAAGAATAACATACTGTACTCACTGTTTAACTGTGTTTCTAGATCACGCTCATTTCAGGTAAATTTACATGCAGTGTGAAGATACGAGCATAATAAAGATCGCTAGCATTAGCATGCTAACACAACAATGCAGCGTGAGTTGTTTTGGTTTCATGCTGGTGCTCAAGGGCGACATCTGCTGGATCAAAAAATCGTATATATAAAGCCTTTAATGTTCAGAACTATGAAGAGCTAGCTCAAAATTCAGTCCACACAGATTTAAATAAGCAAATTCATTCATGTTCAAAGTTCATCATTTGAAATTTGAATTTTTGTCATTTATTTTTTAGCTGAGTCAGTAGAGCCTCCTTTGCTTCCAACGTCATCGCTCACCAGCAGATATTTCACTAGAGTGGCAGAATGCTTCACCTCACTGTGGTGCTTTATGTTTTATACTGAATACTGCAGGCAGGTGTTGTAATCACACTAACAGAGACCAAGACCGAGACAAGACCAAGACAGTAAATATCAATGTTCTTTTAGAAAGGCGTGTTTTCCTTCTAATGAAAGTAATGAAGTGAAAGAATGTTATCGTTTTCGAGACAAGACTTAGACCACCAAAAATGTGGTCTCCAAACCAGTCTTGACACCAATACCGATTTAAAGTTTCAGGTTTTTTTTTTTTTTTTCAAAGCGCTCCGTGTTCCTGCACGCTTTGCAAGTTTCTTTGTCGATTTGTACGCGCAGCACTCAACCTCAGGTCCTGCAACAAAACTTTTCTAGCAGTCTGTTGATTCAGAGTGACGGTTTAAAGTCTTTCCCAGTCAGTAACTTCCAGTAAGTCTTAAATAAAAACTTGGCTTTTCTGTGACATTTCTCTCTGCAAAAGCACAGTTAATTTGTTTTGAAAAGTGCCACAGAAATAAAGTTTATTACTGCCCGAGCTGTAATCACGAGGCTGTAACACGTCTTTGTTGGACTCCTCCTTCTATTCAAAAGCTGTAAAATGTTTGTTATTTCAAGGCTTGACCCAAATCTTCAGCATTATTTATAGAGCGCACTACTTTTCACTTACTGGGTCAGAATATTGAAAAACAGTGCCGCATTCTCCTGCCATCTTTGAAACATCTGGATTGAATCTCACAGATCTGTTTGTGAAATCATAAAACTTGCATTTAGATGGTGAGGTCTAATCCATACTCGGGAAGAATACAGTATTCACTCCCTCCCTCTCTCTCTCTCTCTCTACAACTATTCTCTTAACCTCAGTGGAGCGTAGGTCTGCTGTACAGTATAAAGGCCGAGGAGTGATCGATGTGCAGCCCACACAGCAGCATCATCAAACAATACAAGAGCGAGAGAAAGAGAGAGGACAGCAGGAGGAAAACAAAGAGGGAGAGAGAGAGAGAGAGAGAAAAATGAGAAACTAACACTGTAAATACAAGAAACTCAAGAGGCTTCACCTCATTACTGCTGATCCACAAAACCCTGAAAGTATTGAAAGAGCTTCTCATATTGTTTGCACAACTTCATAGATGTATCCATAGAAGTGCTAATATTCTTGAAAGTCCATGTTCAGTCCCTTCACATGTTCACTGCAGCGTACGTTCCCACACAGATTACACGCAGTACTTGCACACACACAGACACACACACACTCAGGGGGGGCCTTGTGTCTAACATCCTTCAGGCTCACACATCAACATATTCGAAACTTTAGATCAAATTTGATTACAGCCAGGGGTCGAATAGATGAGATGATAAGAGAGGCTTTTCTATCCTTAGGGATCAACTGGGAATTTTGCAGATGCCAGAGTAAAAGTTGACAAGTGAGAGAAGGGAGGTTGTGTGTGTGTGTGTGTGTGTGTGTGTGTGTGTGTGTGGTAAGGTGAGGTTAGAGAGAGGATGTGTGGTGTAGCTGCAGACAGAAATTCCCTGTAATTGATTCATTCTGCTTAAGAAAGAAAGTTAGGGAGAGTAATTTATATCCATCTGCTGTCTGTTGCACACACACACACACACAGATAGAGCAACGTAACTCTAGCTGGGTGTCATTTTCTAGGCCTCCCCTTTGCACACAGAGCTTGTTTATGTCTCCGTGATGTCTTACATAGAGAATGTATTTGTAATATGTAATTAATTTTAAGAAACGTCTGTTTCCTCGAAACTGCACAAGATGAAGCACAGGTTTTTTATTGGTCCTTTCCAGCAGGTATCATAAAGACATTCAAACATTACAAAAAAAAAGCTATACATCTATTTGAGAGGCTAGAAGCAAAGAGGGTTTTTACATAAAAGATGACAGAAACTACTTCATGATTAACTGTTTCAACTCCACTCTCATAAACAGAGAAAATCTTCAGCACCATACGACTCCTCCGATCCCCCGCCTCTCCAGCAGCTCTCTCACTCTTACATCCTATCAATGGGACATGCAATATCTGCCACACACTGATAACAAGGGTGTGGACGGACACACACACACACACACACACACACACACACACACACACACACACACACACACACACACACACACACACACACACACACACACACACACACACACACACACACACACACACACACACACACACACACACACACACACACACACACACACACACACACACACACACACACACACACACACACACACACACACACACACACACACACAGTTCACTGTTGCACAAGAAACTTGCGCCGAGCTGCATGTGTGAACGAAAACGGCCCAATTCCTCACGATCACACTTTATCTGGAGCTTCTCCTGACAGCTCCCCTGGATTTTCACAGAAAAGTCAGAGTGAGCTGACGTGAGAACGCAGCAGGATAAAATCAGGAGAATTCACCTCAAGCGAGTGGGAGGGAGGGGGGTGGTAACGTTTAGTCCCTGTGATCAGTGCACGACCATAGACTGTTTATTTTTCTTTAATTAATTTTTTTATTGACATTTTCAGCAAGCATAATAGTAACAATAATCGCACTTGTGAATTTTTATGCAGAGGAACATTATTTGCATTGAAAGCAACAGACATTTAAAACAGAATGAAGACAAAAAAAACAAAAAAGGCTTTAAAGTCTTTATATGTGATTTTTCACACTTAAATGTAATAGAAATCAAGTATATCCTCTGAAAATAACTCTGTGAGTCATGACTGTCTACAATGGGTGTAACACCCGAGTCCCACTGTCTGTGATGTTTTCAGAGTTTTTCGAGTCATATCTTCAGTTTGTTTACATTGCCGGGACAGCGGCAATGTGGCTGAAGTATATATAATAAAAATTTAAAATACAAAAAAACAGATCATTTATATAGATGATCAATTACAGGTCAAACCGATTTAGAAAAAAAAAAACTGTACTGCAGTCTACAAGACTTTAACTGTGATTCTGTCAAACTACACATAGCATTTATAGAAAGCTAAATATTCTCATTATGGCGTCTTATAGTGGACTGTGCTGCTTTGTTTGCCACTTCAGCGTCTTTCTTTGTACGTCATGTCTGACCTCAGAAGACCCCCTCGCCCCTTCTTCTGTCTGACCGGGATACTTAGCTACTGTGAGGTGAGGTGCATGTGAGAACAACCAGATCAGGAGGATTTCAGGGGCAGCCGTTCATATGTGTAGAGGGAAAGTATGTATCAAAAATCCCACACACAAATGCAGTGAGGTTCACAAATGACAAACAGTTTGTAAATGCAGACTGAACAGTTTGTATATTTGTGGATTTCTATTAGATATATACAAAACTATAAATATTTGTGTGTGAATCAGAAATACATTTGTGAATCTTGTTTTTTTATTTGTGGATTTGTTTTACATTATATAGAATAAAATATATTTGGGTATCCTTCTGTGTGCATTTGTGAATATTGACACTGATCTAACTCCATAGGAAAGTATATTAAACATATTTAAATCCAACAATTGACAGGAAGGGATACGAACAGTGAAAAGCAGAATTTAAGTTTGGAATATCTGTGACACACATACACATGGCTGCAGAAGCCAGCTGAATTCATCTGCAGCCCACACAATTTAAACTGACATTTAAAATTCCAACGTGCAGAAATGTTGCATTCACTTCACGGCGATGGGAGTGTGTCGTCGTAACGAGCCACTCAAGAGACAGCAGAGCGGTGAGACCGAGTGGGAGGGTTTAAAGAATCAGTGCAGGAAAGACGAGATGTTAATACCATGACACACAGGCCGCAAGTCTGCAGAATAAACAGGAGATGAAGGAAGAATGGAGTGAGGACAGATAGTAAGAGACAGGTGGTGAAACCCCCCCCCCCTCCTTTCTTTCTCTCTCTTTAAATGCAAAGTGTCTTTAACCTCCTCATGATATGCTCAGACTGTGAAAACCAAACAGAAGGATATGTTGACATGCTGGATAAGAAACAGCTGATGAACAGTCACTGAGGGTCTAAAAGAGGGGTGACAGATCCCATGTGATCTGGACACTGTCTTCAGTTTTATCTTTCCCGTTTGTTTTCCACCCATCCCTCTCCTCCTGCGGTGACGAGCAGCTTCTTTAGCATGAATTATGTCCATGGAAATCCAACCAGCTGCATGCAGCAGGTTCTCATGGAAACTAAAGCTCTCGCTCTCTCAGAAAGGTCGTATCAGCGTGACATGTTGCCATCAGCGGATACAAGACTCACAAAAGCCTCATTATGGAAAACCAGCTGATTTTGTTCATGTTTAGTCTCAAACAGTGTTTCTATACCACGTTCTCAAAAAGGACATTCTTTAAAAATCCCTAGAGAAAGGCCCGACGAGGACTCACTGTGATGCAGCTCAATGTGTTGATCATAAAGACCGTAGTGGTTTCTGTTCCCTTTCATCAATTCCACTCACAGTTTGTCCACAGAGATCCACAGATGATCTGAGAGCAGTGAGAGATACAGAATATCAATCAATGAATATGAAACAAAAACACCAAAACAGAGTACGAGTTGTTGCACATGTTCTTTATATTTCTGTTTGGCCAGCAGAGCAACGAGTAGGGCTGCACGATGTTGGAAAAAAAACAACAGAAATTGCTTCATCTTTTCTTCCTGCGATACCTATTGTGATTTTTAAAAATACAGACAATTCAGAACCCTGCATGAAAGAACAGATTATCGGCCCTTTAAATGCCAGGGAATTCACATGATTCCCAGCAGTTTAAGGCATGGTTGGTAGTTTTTCGAAAACTAGCATGATTTTAAAAGTAGCATTCCCCTCAGTGCTCCGTCTACACCCCCCCCCCCCCCCCCCTCCACCCTGTGCTCCCTCGAAAGCTACGCCCCCTCACTTACATGCACGAGCACCGTTGCTCCAGAGGCGGACCTCAGATCATCGCTTTGAGTGTGGGCTCGTGCACGCGTTGGGTAGAGAGCGAGCAGGGAGACGGGAAGGCGTCTGATTGGTTCATCAGATTGGTACCTCGTGGCAGACATTGGTCAAAGTTTTTACAGGCTTACAAACTGCTACAGATGACAGATTTTCTTTGTTCCTTTTTCAGAGAACATGAGTTATTAACGAGATGACATACAGTAATTTAACACATATAAAAATGTGAGGATTAGCTCTGACTCTGTGCCTATCTCCCGCAATGTTTCACACAGTATAAGTGTTTGCAACAAGTCTCTCCTGAAGATAACATCCAAAACACTGTTTTTACCACTAAATGTTAATCTGATAGCAGCTTGAGCTGGACAGCGTGGGGCCAATGTCTGCTTCCAACAGGTCCAATGTGCACATGTTGAGTGAGCAATAGTTTATTCTTTAAATATTATAATTCCACTTTTTTTATTGTGTTTGTTGCGGACGTTCATATTTCATTATCGATATATCATTGCAATTTATTGTGCAGCCCAAAGCATCAAGTTTGTGGCTAACTCCTGAGCACACATGCAGCCATTTCATGACACAGCTAACTGTCTCTGTCTGAAGTTTTAATTGGGTCTGATTTGTCCGTCCATGTTGTTCTTGTGTATGTTGTCTGTCTGAGTGCTCCTGCTGCAAAACTAATTTCCCCTCTTGGGACAAAAAGAGAACCTGAATCAGCGAGTGTGTGTTTGAGGCGTTTCTAATTTTGTACAGCGCTTTCAAACACAGTAGGCGAGATTAACCTTTAAACCTTGAAGGAAAATATGACTTAAGACATTTACATTTTTGGACTACAAGTGGTGCAATGTTTGTTATTTTTGGCATTAAGGCTCGTAGTTTTGAGATAACACATGTTGTGCTTATGGAGTAAAATAAATCTCCTGTGTAAAACAGAAAGACTTCCTGACAGCGTCACTCTGGGTGTTTTGTTTTAGTCTGAAGTGGTGTCAGCGTGACAGCTTGTTTGTGCTAATTATTCAAACCAGTCAAGCTGCGGGCCTTCAAATCCATCACGATCTCATCTGTCCTCAGTGACAGTTTGGCCTCGAGCAACAGAACCCTTTAAGACGTGTTTGCACTCACAGGGGAGGAGAGGAGTTTTCCACTGGATTGCATGTTTCAGCCTACAGCTTTACAGTAAACCTGACATTTGAGTTTCAGGCCACTTGGAACAGGTGTGAACAATCGTCCACATTCATGCCTGCCTCATGCAACTATTCTTTTGAATGTTTCATTTTACATATTTAAAATACATTTAAAATCATCGTTGTTAGACTAGCAGTTCAACGCTGCTCGCTGCCTTCAATGTGACATATTGCACAGCCTGACTTCATATTTTCTCTCGTCTTAAATAGTGCAAAAGGGAGTTTTTTTTTAAACAGGTATATTCTAGAAAATTAACTTTGTACAGTGAACTGCTGACAGGAACAAAAAACAACACGAGGGAGGGAAAAAATACATCGCTGTCCGTGAAACAAAAATCAGAATTAACAAGGCAGAAAAAAACAACAACAACAGGAAGTGGAATAAACAGAAACCTTGAGATTCAGATTGCCACAGACAACAAAATAAATCTTCTCCATTGCGAGTTCCACTTTTCATCCTGAAGCTGTGGTGCAGATTTCTGGTGTTGAACTAGTTGTGATAACAGAGCTGACTTTTGTCCACACAGTTTCTGGTGAAAACTCACTCCATGACTCACACAGTGTTGTCAGTTTTCTGATCTGATCATGTTGCTCCTCAGAGGGGAGCGTTCCACCTTTAAGCTCCTCTCTCAGTTTCCCTCCTGATTGTTATGATCTAATGAAACACTTAAACAGCAGGAACCACGAGTAAGACACACTGCAGCAGACTTTTGTAAACACATCTCAGCAGGTCCAGTAGAGCAGAGCTGGACGCACAAACACACACAGATAGAGCAGTTACACAAAACGACAACACAGCAGAGAGGCAAAAAACTGACTGATCTCCAGTCAGTCCTCGTGCTCTCATGTTCTCCCCACTCGCTTTATTAAGTGCATCATCTGCCTCTCTGCTCTATTTCTCTTTATCATGTTCTTCTGTTGCTCACTAGTGTCTCTCATATTCATACGCTCCCTCGTTTTCATTTTCACAAGCTCCAAATCCCCCTCTGCCTTCCTCCAGCTGTCTGTCATTTCCTCTCTCTCTCTCTCGTTCCCTTCCCACTCCTCTCTCTCTCTCTTTCTCACCCTCAGTGAACTGGACCGATCTGCTCTTTTTCCTCCGTGATTGAGCAACACTGAGCGCAGCTGCATGTGGGGGCAAACACACACACAAACATACACACACACACACACACACACACACACGTGTACACACTCACAGTTTTAAAGGTAGGGCTGTAATGGCCAGAAAGTCTGAGGCTCAGCAATTTTACTTAATTTGGTAAATCCCCTTTAAATGAACTGCATGTGGGCTTTTGGTAAAAACGGATGAGTCATGCTGTCACGCACATGCAGGGCAATGTCAGGAAACATTACACAAAGAAACTCTAAAAAGATAAGACATGTTCATCCACCATGTGTTTGTGTCAGAGGACTGGCTTTACTGGTTTCACCGCTGTCTGCATGGTGACAACAATGACATCAACAAGAGTCCCACATGCAACTGTTGTTTGGTTTTTTTCAACATCAGCAACGCTTCCAGTCAGAGCTCCTTTAATAATCAGAATTTTTTGGCATCACATAAAAACCATGGCTTAAAATCTAGTGATGATAACTTGAATAAATTATTTATTAGATATATCACGTCATATTTTAAATATATTGTAACTGAGGACAGCTCTGATGAAAATTATTATTTTAATCTGTTGTATACCTCAGAAAAAACAGACTTGTATTCTCAGACTTGATTCACATTCTGCTGCGGCAGGCGTCGCTGTTCTGAGCCGTTTTAGACGCTGCTGAAGGTTTCTGGAAAATTCTCCGCAGAAAGTCCAACAGGAGAACAAGCTGTGGACTTGAAATCGAATTTTTCCAGCTTTAGAAACAGCATTTATAATAAACTTGGATACAGTTTCGAGGTTCATGGCAGAACTCTGGCTGAGTTGTGGAAAGCCATAAAAAAAATAAAAAAAATAAAAAAACGATATTAGTGCCATGGAAGAAAAACATGTGCTTTCAGTTTGACTGCAGAATCGACTTTCTCTGAGATGCTTTGACATGAGACTTCCCTGTCATCACTGTTTATATATATGCAATTTATGCCATATGTTGGGTCTCATGCATTGTACCCACAATAAACAAAAAAATAATAATAATAATACATTATCATACGCTTGCACTCTTAGCCGTGCCACAGAGTTTGCCATGTGTGCCATCAGTGAGCCAAACTCTTCGGGAAATACTTCTGACTCCTGAAAGGAAACTGGACCTCCTGATTTATTAGATTGGGGATATTAAGTTTACCATAATCCCCTATTAGAAGCATGCAAGTGAAAGCTCTGTTGACACACATGGCATCGTTGACTCACACACACACACACACACACACAGGATTTTAGGTCTCTTTGTAACGACTCAAAGACACACACATGAATGGATGCGTGCCCAGACACACTTCTTTGTGTTGTGTGCCCGCGCCAAGCCAATGATCCTTGGCTGTGAAAGGGTTAACAGCGGTCATGATCCATCCATCGCAGCAGGCCGGCGCTCAATTATTCAAGAGGCTGAGATCGAGTTTCATCGACTGCCAACGCCACTGCCAGCCGTCGCTTTTCAGAAGGAAATATACTCATAACACGTGTGTGTGTGTGTGCACAAATAGACTCACAAATGAAACATGTAAACTGGTGTGTCTTTATTTCCAGTCAAACAGCAGACTGCTCCCATTAAGAATCCTAAACTCACAAATACATGACGACAGACCACCACTGCAGGTTTAGTTTTTTCACTTGTGAGAAGAATCAGACAATAAAGTATGCGCAGGTTTTCCCCTCACTCCTCACCACACTGTTCAAACGAAGCCTCAACAAAAAAAAGGGGACTTTCCATAGACTGTAAATAAAAGTAGACAAAGCCTGAGTGACACACATTGGTTCCTGCAGGGGGGCTTTGGAGTCTCATTGATGGCGGACGCCATGCTGGAAATGCTGAGTCAGCCTAACTTTCAGTCGCCCTAACGACAGACTGAAGCCTGGCTCACACTGCAGGAGTTTTAATAAACGTCCTGATTTTAAATTCGAGTAGCAACACACACATCCGGAGAATCTTCTCCAAAATTTCAAACACGCTCACACTACAAGATATCGCAAAACGCATCACATACTGCAGGATTTCCTTAAGATTATCCTGCCCGACGAAGTAACGCAGTACCTCACGTTACCTCAAATCGGTCCAAAATCGGCCTGATTTTCCGGCAGTCTGAGCGAGGCTTAAGAGCTGGAGCTGAGGCGGATTTTAAGCCTCCTGACAAATCGCTACACCGCATCCGCCTGTCAATCAGATCAGACTCTGGTCTACCTGTGCATAACTCGTATCGTTCATAAAATCAAAACAGATTAGTTGTTAAAAAAATGGAATGGGGTGTGTATGTGACCTCCGGGTCTTCCACAGCCAGCCTCAAGCGCACTCTTGGGTTGCCGCTTGTTTCATTCACAACATAAAAGTGAATCTTAAAAGGCATAAAATAACAGTCAGTAGAGGCAGAACTTGAACAAGTCTGCATGAAGTCAGGGGGACAAGGACAATCTCCTGCTGTGAGGTGCACATCTGAAAGGCAGCTCCTGAAAAAAATCAGGTCCTGAATGTCCAGAAATGATCTAGAACATGTCCGGAGTTTAAGTCTGAAAGGGGTCTAAGAGAGCGGAGCGGGATTTTCCGGCACAACTTCACCAACTACCAAGCTGGGTGCATGAAGAGTGAAAGGCTAAGAGGTCAAAAAGAAACACTTTTAGTATGAACTCAACTTTATTAACAAATCACACCGACACGTTTTGGCTTGTGGCCTTCATCGGGGTCATGAGGGGCTAAGAGAGTAACATGATTTAACCCTTCATGATGCTACCAAACATGCAGCTCTAGCCTCTTTTAGCGTGACATCATCCATCATATGAGTGTTTATAAAACCTTTAAAATGAGTCAGAAGGAGATATTTAAGTTGGCAGCAGAATGTATGCACCAATGAGTTTAACATTAAGTTTTATCAGCTACATTATGAGTAGGTGACAGTTTTTATTTCCGCCCACAAAGATGAAAGCAGCTAGAAAGAAAAAGGGAAAAGTGAATATTTCATAGTTATGGAAAACAGAAATAAAGACACAGCGACTTTTAGTTACCTGCATAAAACGTGCAAATTTAGTCAAAGTTTTTCTGCAGTTCATTTTGAAATCTACAAAATATAGCGAAAGAAGTCACCTCTCATGAAATCAAAATGAGGTAAGACAACAAGCGGGTCAAACACAAGCGTGTAGACGGGTCTCTCCCCCACATGTACTCACAGACGGACAGAAACAAAGGCCGATTGTGACAAGAAGCTGAAGGAATTTATGGGATGGCACTTTGACAGCACATCCTCTCAGTGTGCCGCAGTCAGGAGGTCAATGTATGTGTGTGTGTGTGTGTGTGTGTGTGTGTGTGTGTGTGTGTGTGTGTGTGTGTGTGTGTGTTGGGGCGTCACACGCCATAATGTTCTGCTGTGGGTGTAAAATATTCCATATTGTATTTCCTGTATAGAAAAACCTGATTTATTGCAGATTTTTTTTCCATGGGAACATGTTTTGAGCAGGGTTGCGTTCATGGGCCTGGAAAAAAAACACGAACACTGTGTTTCCCTACCTCTTCTCCTCCCTTTGGGACTTTTGTTTTGTTTTTAAATGTCTGCTGCTCTGATAAGTGAGCGCTTTCCTGATGACAGGCTCGTGTGCTGACAAAGGGAAAAACATGACATCGATGTTTCTTTCTCTCGGTCGAGAACCATAAGGTTTTCAACACCCACTGTTCAAACAAACACGGGGGACCACATTTCATTTGATGGCCTCTCTGTTTTGGAGAGGTTGTGTGGTAACTCCAGGCCGTTACGACTGAAAGTACAAAAACTCTTTTGAACCAGGAGACTTCACAGATCGAGCGTCTTCACCAGAGGATACACGGCGCAGATTTAATCGCACAAAGTGAGCATGACAAAGGACAAACCAAAGATCAAAAAGGCCAAATGAAGGTGTTCAAAATGCACACAACAATGTAGAAAGGTGGTCAAGTGTTCCGATTTTCAGTGAAATATTCAACTAAACTCCTTCAGGAAAGAGAGAGCAATGTATTTGTGCAGCTTTTTGTAGTTAGAAACAAGAAATTACCAAATATTTGACTTGAAGTTTTGTTGCCGTGGTATCAAAACAGGATTCAAATCGTACCAAAGTCTAAAAACCTGTCATAGTTCGACCCCTGTAACATTAAGAAAAGAGACGGCACAGGCCCCACAGGGTGGTGAGTTCGGTTCAGACGGGCCTTCAAGAGGAATTCGGGGGTCAGATTGGCAAACGCCTGAGCCTCCCCCCACATAATGACTCCCAGCTGTGCCTCTCTCTCTCTGACACTGTAAACCCCTCTCCTCCCCATGGTCGCTAACTGGAAGCTCCTGTCATCTTGATTTTTCTCACAGCTCATGTCTCTCTGTGTTTATCTGTTGCATGCTCTTAACTCCACTGATTCATTCCTTGAACTCTTTTTCTCAATCCTCTCGCTGCATCTCATTTTCTGTCTCTCCCACGCGCTCGCTCTCACGCCTCGCTCGCTCCCTTTCTCCTCCTCTCTCTCTCTCTCTCTATTTCTGCAATCCCAGGATGCTAACACATTTGATTTTGGATATATTTTATTTTCTTCTCTCAAGTATCTCCCCCTGCTCCCCGCCCTAGGAACTTCCTCTGCAGCCTGGAGAAGGAGGATCTGGAGGGACTTACGGAGTCTTTTCTGTTTCTATCCTCCCTCTTCAGGGCGGGCAGACTAAGGCATTGCTTACCTAAAAAATGTAGCGCCTGAACTGGAAATATCGGTCGCTTTTTGTTATTTTTAACACTCTAGGGGGATAATTCAAGGCCCTGTTGTGGCTAAGATGGATGTTTGATAATCACAGAGGGAGTTAAAGGGGTGAAAGAATTCTGAAAATTAAACAAGATTTCTATCAAAATCATCTTTTTTTTTACATTCCTGTATTTGTCTGTCTCTCTCATTCTCTCTCTCTCTGCCCACATACTCCATATGTATTTTTAGCAGCCACAAGCTGGACCGCGATGTTAGCTTCACATATGCAGCGGAAACAGTAGACTCCTCACGTTGCATAATCTGCCTGCAGACCGGTCCCTGTGCACACAACATGTCACCCTGCATGCACACTCATATCTGGTCATGTGACACCCGCTCTACCTGTCTGTTACCTCGCAGAGAAAATCAGCTAAGGTTACAGAGCTGGCCATCATCCCTCCTCGCTGCACTTTTTCCCCCCTGGTGTGTGTAGGCGGAAAAATCAGAGTGATGGCATTGAAGAGCTGGAGGCACAATTATCCAGCTTCTATAAATGTCTTCATGCAGGCTGTTAGAAATGTCAGAGACAGGCTGCAAATGGACGCTTTCACTCGAGATTTGAGTGCACTGATTTAGGAAATGTGACTGAATGAAAGCTCGACATAAAAAGGACTAAAAGGAGAATAATTAAGTTACCAGCGATGGAAGAAGTGTGGTGATTCTTTATCTTTTTCATTCACAATGAAAAACATTTTGGACAGGACTTTTTGCATTAATTGCTTTCCATCCATAACTTTTTTTTGTGTGTGAAATCTACAGAAAGGTGTTTGTTTCTGAGATCTCAAAGTGAGTCAGCCGTGTGTTTAGTCACCTGCTGTGTTCACATGCTCAGCAGAGATCAGATAACACTCTGACTTCACCAACGCCTAAATGTTTGGCACCGTTTTAAGGTATGATAATACAACTTTTATTTATATAGCACCTTGTAAAACACAGGTTTACTAAGTGCTTTGACGTTCAGCAAAGCCAAAGAAACCAAACACAGAAGAACACAAACAACAGCAAGAATAGAGACGACGGCAAATAACAAAAATAGAGGTTAAACATTTGAAATGGCTCCACTTTGCAAATAAGGAGAAGAAATGTCAGCCTTTAGAAAATCAACATGGCAGAAGCATCAAGAAGAACTTTGCGTTTGTGTCATGTGTGTCTCCTTAAAGAAAGTCTGGTCTGCAGGTAGAAAATCACAAACAGATGATCACACAGGTTTAATATAAGTGCTGACAACTCCTGCGCTGTGTGCAGCTCCATGAGAGCTGACAGGGAACATCTTTTTCTTGGCATGTGCATGCGATTTTTAACGATTAATCATGCAGCCCTACTTTGTGGTAAGTTCACATGCATTGCTTGGATAGCCGACTGCTGCAACAACATTATATTTCCTACTTTGGGATCAACAGAGAACAGCTTTCCTCGCTTATATCCACCAAATGATCGACCAGTCTTTCAATTGTCTTGAGCATCCCACATGCATCTTCAATCTACTGCTGAGCTGAACAACCCTCATGCCTGTCATGTTGTTTTACGTCTTTGTGGTGAACACTAGATTTCTACTTTTATTGATTGATTTCATTTCTATATCAGTTCAGTTTTTTCTTCTTCACATTTAATCTTTATGAACAATGCCTAAAGTGTTAAAAGTACAACATGCAAAGCTGATAAAAAACACATCATTAGGTAGACTAATCATGTGCAGCTTTACAATGTGTGCTCGAGACGCTAATGAACAACTTGAATGAGCTCGAGCTCACACTGAGCAACAAGACAAAGGTTATTTTCTGCATGATTAAAAAAGTACTCACTTCTCTTCCAGGACGCTCCTGTCCAGGCCGAAGCGCTCTCCCAGTCCCAGCTTCATCCCCAGTCGCGGCCCAAAGTGGATCCGTCCGAGCTCGCCCCCCGGCTCTGCCACCTGGCTCGCACCGAGATGGGATACGGCTTCAACCTCCACAGTGACCGGTCCCGACCCGGACAGTACATCCGCTCCCTGGACCCGGGGTCACCGGCGGATCATGCGGGGCTCCAACCGCAGGACAGACTGGTGGAGGTAAGAATAACACACTATGTCAAAGGTCACAAAGTGTTACAGTTAGGCCTGCTGTATGTGTGTGATTGATAAGAAGATAATGGGATAAGAAGTTGTGAGAAGCTGTGAGGGGGCAGTAAATTATCTGGCACCAACAAAACAAAAAGAAGATGAATGAGGGTTTTCATGCATTCCTGCACTCGGCCGACACAGCAGCACTTGGCAGGTTGTTGAGGGGATGGTGAAAAATGAGGACAAACACTAATGAGGTGATTATTGATAAATGGTTCTGGGTTAATCTGGTGCACGTCAGAGAAGAGTCTGATCGAGTGGGTGGAGAAAACTCTCACCACCGCATTTTTGCCTCTGTGAAGAAGCATCACTCTTCTGTAGTGTCTGAACTCTTTGTACGAGTTTTTGTGCGCTGACCTCAAATGAATCAATAAATACACCTTTGTCTTCTTTTATTAAGAGTTGTACTTCATCTATATCACTGCCTCCCTTTCTTAGGAGCTGCTGCTGCTATTTAAACTCATGTATTCAGCTTTATTCTGAATGTAAAGTCGAAGGCTTCAGGAAAAGTTTGTGACAATTTGAAATGATGCACTCTTCTCCCACACCTGATTGAATACAGATGTGAGCCCCATCTCCAACATTATCACAGCTGTCATTAAAATGGCAGGAGTCACACTTGTGTCTGCTGTCAGGACACTCTTTTGAATGAAAACAGGACCAGAATGCCTGGACTCAATCTTCACTGAGAGTCAGGATGGAGAGAAGAGGCCGGTCATAGGGGAGGCACTTAAAAATCAGTTTGAGGGGGGAGGGAGGAGAGGAGGAATTGTGTTTATGTTTGCTGAGAGTTTTTCAAATCAATGAGAGAGAGAGAGAAAAGCAGCAGAGAGAAGATACATGGACCAAAAAGAGGAAAATAAGGCTGCAACTTTACAACAGTCCTACAAAGTCTAACAGTGAATTTATGAAGATATAGTTCATAGACTCCAATTTCTAAAAAGGAGGGGGGGGGGGTATAAGTGACAAGAGTTTGGGTATTTGGGTAACTGTTTCCCTGTTCAAAAAGTAAAAAAAATGACACCCTTGTAGTAATATTCATGCGAAGATATTCCTCCAGTGAGATAACTCACAACTCTCACCCTTCAGTCCCAAAACTTCTGACCTCATTAGCTGCACATCAGGGTTCAGAGCAGGCTCAACAGGACCCCCCCTAAAGGGTCCGATAGCAAAGTTAAACAGAGATCAGTCAGGATCACCTCAACATAAAGAAACATGCTCCAGATTTCTGCACATTTTGGGTACATTTCCCATCAGACTTGTTGATTAGATTTCATAAATCTGCTGGTTGTATTTGATGATGATTTGATTTAGAAAACGGATATGCAGAGACCTTAAAGATGCTTCACATGAAACTATACATCCCGGTTTACTGAACATGAACCTAAAGTATGAAAATGGAGTTTTAGGAAGAGAGTTGTCAACTAGCCTGCAGGATAAATTTAGCTCTCGCATATTTGTTTGTGAAACAAATATCTTAGCTTTGCTTTAAGGTCAAAAAAAAAAACTCACTTTAGTATAATTTCTGGTGAATCTAGTCAAACTACAAAAAGCTGTTTTATGGGAGGTCATGTGCAGAGAAAGCATTTCATGGCAGCAAAGCAGACACGTCTTGAAGCAAAGCTAGCTGTTTCCCCATTTTCTTGCCTTCATGCTAAGCTAAGACGGTCACACAGGCATTCAAAAACAAATGTAGAGGACCCAAGTGCAGACTCACCAAAATATTTAATCAAACACAAAAGCTTACTTTTTCCAGTTCAAAAGACAAATGCCAACAAAAGTCAGCGGAACAAATACATGAACGTTGAACAATGAACTGAAACAGAAGGGAAGAAACACAGAGAGACTAAATACAGGGGTCAATCAAACACAGGTGAGACTGACGAGATACAGGTGAGGACAGTCAGGCCAATTAAAAAAAAAGGAGGGAAACACAAAAAGGGAGGAAGTAAAACTAGACCAGAAACCTACAAAATAAAACAGGAAACACTAAAGACTAAACTCAGAAAATACACACAGGGAATAGACAAACATGAGGACAGGAAGTGACAAAATAAAACAGGAAATGACAACAAAATAAGGAATAAACAAATTAAACACGAGTGAATCATGACAAAGATAACCACTAATAAGCTATACGTTGTGGTCGTAATTTCTACTCTGTATTGATCGTAGTCCTGAACAACCTTATCTGATGGTTTAAACACTACCATTGAGTCCTTCATCAAATCCTCCAGTGCCTTCACTTCATCTCTCCGCATGTTTTTTCAAACGAGGCCCCTGAAGGAGTTTTTAAACTTCATATTGAAGTTAAAGTCTTGTCATCAGCAGCAGATGCAGAACATTTTCTGTGTGCTGAGTGCGTGTGGGAACATCCTGCTGCAGGTCACTGATGACAGGAACAGATGTCACATAGAGCTTCATTTGTCCATGGAGACACTCAATGAGGATCGCATTAACATGCTCTCAAACAAATGAAGATGAGGGGCCCTCGAGACTGTGTCAGGCCAAATGTATGTCAGTTAGAAGCAATTTTATTTGTTTGACTCGATGCATACATGAAGCAAAGTAAAGATGAGATGTCTGATAGTTCATCGTTTGATTACAGCTCAATTAACGAGCTTTTGAGTCACTTTTCAAGCCTTTACCAAGGTGGGAAATTACAAAACCACACAACACACAATATGATATGCTATTGTAAGAGATATTGTTGCTTTTATTTGTTGATATCATGGCAACCTGAATATATTTATAAAGAGGTCTTAAAGGCTTTATAAGTGATTTTTCAGACTTAAATGTAGAAATCAAGTATATCCTCTGAAAATAACTCTGTGAGTCATGACTGTCTACAATGAGTGTAACACCCGAGTCCCACTGTCTGTGATGCTTTCAGAGTTTTTTCCAAGTCCTATCTTCAGTTTGTTTACATCGTCAGGACGGCCGGCTGACTCCTCCCCTCGTGTATAAAAGTTGTTTAATTGAGGGACTAGAGAAAAGAAGAATAACATACTGTACTCACTGCTTAACTGTGTTTCTAGATCACGCTCATTTCAGGTAAATTTACATGCAGTGTGAAGATACGAGCGTAATAAAGATCGCTAGCATTAGCATGCTAACACAACAATGCAGCGCGAGTTGTTTTGGTTTCATGCTGGTGCTCAAGGGCGACATCTGCTGGATCAAAAAAATCGCATATAAAGCCTTTAAGTTACTTTTTAAAAGAGTCAACGGCGCCCAAAGGCAGAGCGTTCCAAAGTGTTGGAGGTACGACCTCAAAAGACTCTGTCGGTCTTCAGTCTGGAGTGTGGACCCACCAGCAAACCCTGATCAGAGGACCTGAGAGACCTGCTGGGAGTGTAAGGCCGTAGATGTTCTGTGAGGTAGGCTGGTCCATACAGGGCTTTAAAAATAGTCAAGAATCTTGATTTGAAATTAAGGGGAAGTCAGAATCAAAGTGATGTGTGACCATTTGGGGGACCTGGTTGATAGTCTGGCTGCAGCATGTTGAACTAGTTGTAAACGGTTGAAGGATGTTTTGATCAGGAAGCTGAAAAGTGAGTTGCAGTAATGCTAAATGTTAGACTTAACAACAGCCTGATAACTGTATCTCGGTTTTTTTTTTTAGTTCTGTTTGGACTGAAAATCTGAGCCTCTGATGACTAAGTTGGCTGCTTCATGTGTGTGTGTGTGTGTGTGTGTGTGTGTGTGTGTGTGTGTGTGTGTGTGTGTGTGTGTGTGTGATAGCTGTAACCGTCGATGCACCAAGACACCGCTTGTGTTATCTGTCAGCAGCTTGTTAGCGAGGCGAACAACCATGACAGATCTCCCTCTCCCGTTGTCTCTCAGTTTCTTTTTTTCTCTCACCACGCCCCATTAACCCTGGAGGTGGATCATCAGCAGCGGCGAGCGCTCAGCTTTGTGTGGATGTTTGGCAGAAGAGGCGGCAGTGAACGCCTCATCAGTCTGCCTGCTCTGACTGCATTCAAAACATTATATTCTGGACCTCTCACTTACTTCAGAGCGGCATCACAGGACGTACAAAACTGCATCACACTCACTCCTCTGTCATATCCGTTTACATGTCAGAGGCTGCTTTCATGACATCCCACTAATCAGCACGCACACTTAATCCATCCTTGTCCACCTTGTAGAAAACCTTTCAAAGCAAAACCTAGACCTTTTGTTTTTAACAAAGGATGTACATTTATGAACATAAAACTAGTGATAACACTCTTCGGTTTGTTGACTTCCTGTGTTTTATATTTTGCTTATACGCTTGTGAGTTTTTTTTGTTTTAAATGTTTGATTTTGGGCTTTTTGTTGATATAGCCAAAAATCTAAGAGAGAGAGAGAGTGGGAGAAGAGCCACAGGTCAGATTTGAACCCGGGCCACCCGCTTGGAGGACTAAACTGCCTCTGTACATGGGGCGCGCGCACCAACCACTACGCTAGCTGCACCCCCAGTGTGTTAACGAATCAAACTGTCATCAGCTTTAACTGAACACAGTCAAACCTTTCACTGTAAAGTTACAGAAATGCAAGTGAAGTCATTTTTACTGTTTCTTCTACTGTATTTTAGAGCTTAAATAAAATACTAGGGATTAATATCTAGTAAATTGATGTACTAATGTGGATTTACAAAATATTCTAGCCACATTTTGACAGTTCATTACTGTAAGTTATGTACAGAATGTACGCTGTAGATGAATCTTTGACGCGTTTCCTGTTTTTATTTTGCACAAATGAGAAAATGTGAGCATGCAAAGATGCTAAACTTGACTGCCTTTTGTTGCAAACATCATACCTGCTAAACATCCTTAAAGCAGCATTGAATCATCAGCATTTAGCTCAAAGCATGCAGATGTGGTCAGGCAGAGATACACGGGTAATCAATGTAGGGCCTTAAAAATATATTTGTTTGTGATTTAATTTGATTTAAGATTTCATTTGTGATATGCAGACTGTGCCGCTCACTCTTCCCACCAGGAGGAACATGATGAGCAGTTACGAGAGCGTTACATTTCAGAATGAGAAACAGGCCGTGCAGATGTTACATATCGGATAACAGGTTACAGCATCACCTGCAGGTTCAACGCAGGGCTCTGGTTTATGTCAACACCGACATTAAAAACACAAAGTGGAGACAGAGGGGTTAAAAGTCACACATGCGTCATCTTCACAGATGTGCAGACGCATCAGAAACAGTTTGTTTTGATCCAGCCAAGGCTCGTCTGCAGTTTCTCAAACAAAAAACACGTGTGTGTGCCATCGGGCTTCAGGTGGCCGTGACTTTGACGAAGCATGCACTTTTGTACACACAGGCGCACAAACGCACATACACACACACACACACAGTGTTAAAAGTTTCCCTGAGGATAAAGTCCCTCGAGGAATAAGCGTCTGCGCTGTCCGTACAGCTCGTTTTAATTAGCCCAGTGGGCAGAGCAGAGTGTATTGTCTCGTGTGGGACGGACTGTTAATGAAGGGCTGTGAAACGTGACACAACACCTGTTGTTTGGCCCAACACAAAGATGCTTGTTCTCTCTGTATCACACTGTCTGTCTGCGTCCTCGGCTGACTGATGATGTCTGTTTTTATTTATTCCTTATCTGTCTGTTATCAGTCCTGCAAGGAGAGGAGCGATCGTTTACTGAGAGAGAGAGAGAGAGAGAGAGAGAGAGAGAGGACGGTAGAGTCCTCTCTCTCTCTCTCTCTCTCTCTCTCTCTCTCTCTCTCTCTCTCTCTCGGTGCCATCAGTTTCGACCTTCAACATTCATTTGAAGCACTTTCTTATCACCTTCAAATAAGAGCAGAAGCCCCCTCACTGCGTCCCGTCCTGTCATAATAAGTGGTGAGTTTTAAACAAATTCCCCCTCAGGATGTGACACCTGAAACCCCGTCGAATAGCCGGAGCCCAGGAGAGCCATCAATAATAGATTGAGTACCAACACTAAGTTGGCGTGGTGCAGAGCGACCTGCCTCAGAGAAGCCCAGGTCTACACCAACACAGGCCTCCATGTGCACTCCGACTCCAGACCATCCAATATTTTCCGTTTTTGTTACGGGATTGTTGCAGCCCCTTTTTAAGTGTTTACAAGTTTTCCTTTAATATTGCAAATGAAATCTCTTAAAGCAACACGAACAGCTGTTACAGGAATGCATGATTCAAAACACGAGTTTAGTTTAGTGTTGAGTTCTGCAGAAGCTTTTAGTCACGTCAAACAGTGCAGGATCAGTGAGTTGATCCACAGCTCCACCTGCTGGACGAAGGAGGCTGCACCGGCTCTCTGGGAAAAGGAGTCTTAGGTGCGCTGCTCCTGCAGGATGATCTGAGTCTGGGGGAGCTGGTCTCTTTAAATCTTTTTTGAAGTAGATTGAAGGTGTTGGAGGACGATGCTTCAGGAAGTAGATGCTTTGAATAATGACTTTTCTGCTCTGTGACTCAGGACATGCTGATCTGTGTTTTATGTCTGTCACTTGTTTATTGTGCTGCTGCCCCTCTTGGCCAGGTGACAACAACAGATAAAAGTGAATTTCCAAGTTACCAGTCGACTGATGTGGAGAGGTTCTGGTTGTAAAAGTTCTGAAGTCTAGCAGAAATCTGAAATGAAATAGGACTCAGGACTCTGGGCTTGCTTGCTTGCTCACATTTTTTAGCCTGTTTGGGAGAAAATGGACAAAGTGAGTCACATTATTATTGCTTTTTTGCAATGTGGAGACATGCCTTAAGCTCTGTGACTAAGTGATGTCTGGCCTGAAGATTGTTTTGGCTGCAAATAAACTTCTTCACACACACACACACACACACTGGATCTAATTATGAAAGCTCTGTGGAAGTAGATGAGGTAGTTACCCCGAGGAAGCACAAACAGATCCATGCTTCTTTTTAGCACGTGTCTCAATAAGGGCACCAGAGCAAAATGTTTGTTTGTAACTGATGAACTCGTTGTGTGTTCTTGCTCTACATCTCATGTGTGCAGCTCAGTCAGAAAAATTCTAAAAATGAAATTTAATTTAGGTTAAATTTCAGCCTAAAGAAATCATTAAATGTATCTGACTAAATAAAGAATTAAATGCAGGTTTTATGTCCGCATGCAGGTCAGTGAAGGCATCATTCCTTTGTGTTTTGAAAAGCCTTTTTTAGCATGTTTCCAGAGATCTTTGGACACCAGCTGTGGCTGTCAGACGGCTTCTAACATTACTTTAGATAAACCCTGTTTCTGTTTCTGTTTTTGAAGGTAAACGGTGTGAACATCGAGGGCATGCGGCACGCGGAGGTGGTGGCCTTCATAAAGAAAGGTGGAGACGAGACCTGGCTGCTGGTGGTGGACCCCGACACAGACGACCACTTCAAGAGGAGGGGGGTCGTCCCTTCCGTCAGCCACATCAAGGGTAGGGATGCATTTACAAAAGACGCTGTGATACATGCTGATTTAAACTTTCATAAACGGATGCTTCACTTTCTTGTGATTTTAAAGAAAGTGCATGTTTTTTGTTTGTTTGTTTTTAACAGACTACGACGGTCCGTCCATATCCAACGGCTCCCCCAACCCTCAGATGAACGGCAGCTCCACCACGCAGTCCATGCGGTCGACGCGCTCCGACCTGAGCAGCCAGGGAAACAGCACACAGGTGGGTGGTGACAGAGATCATGCATTCAGCTGTTTTCACATCACAGTCTGTCCTCTCAACCTTTCTGTCCGTCTCTATCTCTCTCCCCCCCCCTCCCCCCCCCCCCCCCCCCCCCCCCCCCCCCCCCCCCCAGCTGGCGGATGAGGAGGGCAACCGGCTGGACCCGTTTGCCGAGATGGGTCTGAGTCTGAGCGCGACGGCAGCAGAGGAGAAGATGAAGGTCCACTCCAAAGAAAAGAGGAAGGCGCCGCAGATGGACTGGATGAAGAAGTACGAGCTCTTCAGCAACTTTTAGGTCGTTCCTCTTTAACGACAGAGACGGGAGCTCGCCGCAGCCCTCTGCGTGGAATGCGATTGTGTCTGGAAGGACGTCCCGCTTACTTACACAAATCAGAAACAGAACAACAGAGGATGTTGACAAATGGAAAAAAAGAAGTTGTTGGATGGATTTAACTTTTTAAAACCGCTGCAGAGAACCAGCTGCTTCTCCCTCTTCAAAGTGATTACAGATTGCGATATTCAAACTCTTTTCACTGGAGAGAGCATCTTCTATCAAACGGGAGTGTTGCAAATATATTTTTCACATATTCTCCTAAATCTGCATCACTTTATATGATCCTCCCATCCTCCCACGCTGCAAGAGACCGGTTTCTAACAAATGAAGGAGACGTGTATTTTTATATGAAAAAAGGATGAATAACAAACAGAAGCCCGTCATCATCATGTACTGCGTTTTTTTCAGAGTCATATGGACACTGTGACATTAATGATTGTGGACATGGTGGGGGTCAGACGATCACTGTGAAGGAGGAGAGACAATCCAGCACACACGCAGAGGACAGAGCGCCATGTGGACTGTCCCTTTAAAATGTATAACACATGCTTTTTTTTTTTTTTTTTACTCTCGTATAGAGTTAATGAACTGATTATCAGATACGCCTTTACTTTACTCAACAATACTTCATGTTACATGTTATTTAGAACTCGTTTGTATGACGTGTGTCACCACTAACCTCTTCTCCAGAAGTGCTCCAGAACGAAGGGAAGCACCACTAACTCTACGTCTTCATACAGTAAAAAAAAGAATGTAGAAGAAAGGAAGATTTCTCAGGACAAACGAGTGTGTTATGTGGAGACGGCTTCATGTGTTCTATAAAGGGTTAACCGCACCACAAATAGAGGCCACACTTGTCCTGAAAGTGAACAGAGTGGATGTTAAAGGGGACATATTATGAAACATCTATTTTGACAGTGTTTTTCAACATATATTTGGGTAACCTGAGTGTCTACAGACCAAGAAAATGTGAAATAAACCCATCCAGTCCTTTTGTTTGTGGTCTGCATAAGTCTTACAACACAGAGAAAAATGCTCCGTTTCAAATGTGCTCTCCTTGTGATGTCACAGTGGGATTCTGGTGAAAAAAAAATCCCCTCCTCTCCCCTGGTATCTCCACCCATGGACTCCACCTCCAGCCTAGAGCAAAACTTTTTGTGCAGGTCCGCCATTTTTATTCTCGCTAGTGAAGGAGTGATGTCTACTGGGAAAACTCAGGGGGGGGGGGGGGGGGGGGTCATTGCATTTAAAGAGACACACACACCAAAACGGAGTGTTCTGAGAGAGCTGGTTTATACAGGGTCACAAACCTCCTCTGGTGCTTGATTCATGGTATATTTGGACCAAAGCACAGCACAGATGTTTCATTTAGACCACAGGGGACTGTTTGAAAAGGTGGAGAAGGGGGATGATATGTCCTCTTTAAATCAGCTGTTAGGTTGACACTGAGTCCGACTGAGACTCAGTTAGGAAGAGAAACTTCATGTCACTTTGCTTTCATCGTCTCAAACGTATTACATCTTGTTGTGGCTCGCTACATTATATGAAAGTTAATTACAGTTTTTAAATGTAACAATAGTTTGGCATAAAACTTCCTGTAAATCTACAATTTGTGACGTCTACATTCATCTGACTGAACAAGCAAGATGTGAATCGAGCTTTTGAGGTGCTAGAAGGAAGATTTGTTTTTATTTGAAGAAATTATTTTTGGCCGTTGTGCCGTCACTCGATGGTTAGGCAGAAGAGAGACAGAGAAGATGTCTGTGAGAGGATGATGTTCAGCAAAGGACCTCAGAGTCTGAATTGAACTGGGCTGCTGTGATTGGTGAGCCAGGTGAGCTACTGTCCTACCTGAGAATGTATTTGGAAGTGGTTTGAGAGCAAAGTGTGGAAAGAAAAGTAAAAATCTGAAAGAGTATGCAATCTTTTCAAAATGCAATCCGACTTCAAATGTTTATTTTTTTGTTTATTTTTTTTATTCCAAGTGAAATAAAAGTGATTCAAATGTATTACTGCAAAAAAGAAAACATGCCTGCAAAAAAAATCATGTTTGCAATTAAAACTGCTTTGTTAGCATTTCCCCCAAAATGTAATTTGAAATCCAGAAGTTTTGTTTTCGACAGAAATTAAAGTTTGCACCATTTCTTCATCTACTTTGACCACATTGAGCGACTAGTCATCCACCTTTTTTCTATACTTTCCTACTCTTCTATCCAGCTCCAAAGACGGTGAATTTTGCAGAGGTATCACTCTGATCAAAACAGACCGTAAAGGACATGTCCTACATCTTTAGACACAAATCCAAAACCGAGAGATTCAGCTCAACTGCAAGAAAAATCCAAACATATTTTATTTAAATTGCAGGAGCATTTTTTTAATCGCAGTATTAATATATTACTGTCAAATGATTTTTTTTGCTTGCATTTTCGAGAGTTTGGCTCTCAAACCTTTTTGAGTTTGATAGTTTTCATTTTTACCACCCAGACATCAGAATCACACAGAGATCTGCTCGTTTAACTTTTTAACCAGAAAACCATAAACAAAATGTTGTGTTATTAATAAATGTAACGATGACCAGGAAGGAAAGCGCGAAGGCTCATTGGTGCAACAAGCATATTTGCAGCTATGGTTATCAAAGTGGGACTGATACGATGTGATCAGAGAAGGTGCAGGAGGAGGAGGAGGAGGAGGTCAGAGACGCTCTGGAGGATCTATGAGAGGAGACAGAGGGAGCCATGGAGCTAACTGAGGATTATTACACATACAGAGACAGCGGCCACACATTCAGAGCACAATGTGTGTGTGTGTCTGTGTGTGCAGAGAAGGTGTACACACAGCAATAAAGCAATGTAAAAAATGGGATCGTCATAAGTGAGTCTGCACTCAGTCAGAGAAATGTCAGTCGTCCTCTTCGTTGTTATTCTGTCTTTTTTGTACTCTCCCTGACTCTGTATTTTCGCACAGTACAAACTCTGTTACCATGTCTGATGTATATACAGTTATATCATACAGAATATATGGAAGGTTGCATATTTTTCAATAAAGTGTGACGGCATTTTTTGGAATATATATGAATCTGTTTTTGTCTTTTGTTTCCTGTTCTAGCGTGGTTTTCCATCGCAGCGATCAGGTCCACAGTTTTTTTTTTCTCGACCTTTTCTCTCTCGCTCTCTCTCTTCTCCTCTCTCATCCCGTCTCTGTTTTTCAGGATTATGTCGGCGATCAGTTTCAGTTTGAGCCCGTTCTCAGGATTCTCCACCGGCCAGCTGCTGCTTTCAGACACACAAAAGGTCAAACAGAGGTCAAAAGTGTGTGCGTGTGCGTGTGCGTGTGTGTGTGTACTTTCATTTGTGTGTATTTATCGCTCCATGTGTTTATTCTTCAAAAAAAAAAGAGGTAAGAGAAGCACTGAGAGGATTAACTGGAGAAAAAGTTCTAATGAAACAAAGTAAAGACTCCACTTGAAATAAACTCAGACTCCACTTGTGTCCGAATTAAGAATCATCAGGAAAATGTGACGTTAAAAGAAACTGAAGAGATGAAAACTAAACGTACCATCAAGCAGGAGAATGTTTATGTTACATGTCCAAGTGTTTAACTGTGATTTACACGATCACTGTATTCCTTCTTTTCTAAAAATCTTTGCAAAACATTTGTGTCTTCATTAAACACCTGAGAGGTTTCTGAGAGGCAGGATTGTCTCAGAGGTAAACTCCCGCTCACTGTCTAACAAACAAACATTTAACGGGCAACGTTTCGGTGCTGGACGTTCATCAGGCAACCAGTTTGTAAAAATGGGCCGGACATCTTAAATAGGAAGTCTGCAACCAATCATCATTATGATGTCAGATCTGAATCAACAAATGAACAGACTAATAAACATCAGCTTCCTGTGAGAGCACACACACCAAAACAAAACAAAACAACAACAGAGAGCCTGATGAGGCGATCCTGAAATAACTTAACGATTCATGAGCTCCAGTTCAGGGGACACTGAAGGTCCCAAAAAAATAAATCATGATCCAAACACAAAATCAGAAACGTAGCAGTCAATCAAACGTTCAAAATGACTTATATCATATTTCATACTTAGTCATGTACAAATCCCTCATAAATTACAAAAGTCACCAAAAACGCACATGTTGGTGGAAGGATTGTGGTGGAACCTCTCGTGTGCTCTGATCAGAGAGACGTACAGAACTGTCTTCATGTGGTGAATCTGTCATTTTGATAACCTTCATAATACTAACTTTAAAAAAGGTAAATATAAAGATAATAGAAAGGATGGATATGTTTGAAGCGAGTACAATTAAATTAACAACGCAGTCACTATAGATACAAAAAAATAGGTTTTTTTCTAAATGATTACAAAAGAAGGAATTAAGGAAATAAATAATGATTTAAATTATGAATATGAATTTATCTGAGGGATTGTTTAAGAGTGAATTTAAGAATAAAACTGATTTGAATGCCTGTCATTTTCTCTTGTAGGCCAGACAAATGCACTCTAATTTTCTTATTATCCAAAAAAAGGACAAGGAAAGAAAACATCCTTGTTGTCCACTAGGTGGCACACTTTCAGCAATAAGCATGCAGGAAGTAAGACAAAAAGTGTAAGCGTGCACTTTCAGGTGATCTTGGTGGAAATGTAAAGCTGCACGTGGGCACATTATCAGGCTCCCTGGAGGTGACATGGAGGCCGAGCGGTGACGGCAGCACATCAAAGGACGGAGCCGGTTCAAAGCAGTCTGCAATTTCAGCGCCGTAAAAAGAGACAGAGAACAGAGGCAGAGAATAGAGCCACAGGTGGGCACTTTCTGTTTATCCTGCCTCAGCCAGTGCACACATTTCTCCTGACTATTGGTGATAGCTGATTGCTTTCCTCGCCCGCCCTGGTCTCTGTTCTCCTGCAGGCTGCTGGACTTTTTTACTTTAACTCATCTGTATAAGCAATTTTTTCTTTTTAACACGTGCTCTTTCTGCCTCGCTTCAATCAGTTTTCTGTGTATCTCAAATTCCCCTCTGTCCTTCTTCCACCAGGTTCAGTTCCCCACCTCTCCACCGCCATCCCACCCAAGTTTACGGTGCCACCCATCAAACCGTGCCAGGGCTGCCCGGGATGCAGCGGTGCCCGCAAGGAGGGAGAAACCAGAGCCCGACAGGGGGAAAGGGGGGAGGAGGGGGGGGTGAGCGAGTGCATCCCTATGGCAACCGTGTGTTTTTGTTAGCGCTTGTGAGTCATACAAGCAGTGACTCACAGTCAGGAGGAAACACACACACACACACACACACACACACACACACAGTCACATTCATACTCACACTCCAACTCAGCCGAAGGGAAGCCAAATAAGGACAGCTACACCAGCATGTACAGAACGAGAGAGAGAGAGAGAGAGAGGAGCAGGAAAAAAAAGAGGATGAGAGAGGGGGAAAGAGTTGGATAATTCGTGCTTACCAAAAAAAAAGAAAAAGTAAGTTGCAAGTAAAAGAGATGAGAGAGGAAAGAAATAAAGAGGAGATAGCATGTGCTAAAGAGGAGGGAAGCCAAGAGGTAGAGGGCACGAGTGCGGGCACATACCCTTTCCCAAGAGCACCCTTCACATGGGTGGGGGGAGCGGAAACACACACAGACACACCCAGTGTGTGCACACCTTGGCTTAACTCGTTAAACCACCCATTCATTGTCTGACGCCTACACATTAAGGAAGGCCGCCTTGTTCGCTTGTGAGCAACTCACTTTGCGTCGGTTTGATTTTGTTTTTTGGGTAACAAACTTTGGGAAAAAAAAGTTTTAAAAAGTTAAAGAAGGCTGAGCGGAGATGTGTGTGTGTGTGTGTGTGTGTGTGTGTGTGTGTAGCGTGTGCTTTCCTGTATCGGCCATGTCATGCTTTTGCATTATGAAAATGAGCGGTTTGATTATTCCCAAGTTCATCATCTCTGCTCCTCCTAGCCGGTGTTCTGGTGTATTTTCCCACGGCCTGTTTGTTGTAGCACAATAGTTCTTACACAGGGGACATGTCTGATTTCACTGACTTTGTGAACACAGAGAAGTCTGCAGGTTTATGTGTGATTTACATATATAGGGCTTTCACACTTGCAGAAATATCCTGAAAAACTCAGGATATTTCCCGGAGGAGCTGTGTATGTGAATGTATATATAATGTATAATATACATTTTTTCCACAGCAAATCCAAGTGGGCTGATGTGAGAACGCCGCAGGATATTCTCCGGAGAATTCACCTCGAGCCAATAGGAAGAGAGTGACATTTCTATACTGTCACTGCTGCACGGTGCATAGACTGTCTGCATGCGACCACCACGACCTCTGTGCACGTAATTGCCCCCCCCCCCCCCCCCCCCGACCCCCCTCCTGTCTGACAGGGATAGTGTCCAGCTGTGAGGAGCATATGTGAAAACAGATACAGACCACAGCTCATCCCCACAGTAAATGTGTATTTTGGCTACCGTTGACCCCGTCATCATGGCTCTTTTTGTGTGTGTGTGTGTGTGTGTGTGTGTGTGTGTGTGTGTGTGTTTTTCTGTGTGAGAGAGTTTCCACTTCTCTCAGCAGCAGCAGCAGCACAACACATATCATCTCCTCATCCTCCCTGTGAAGATGTATCAGTTTTTACAGTATCATAAAAGTTGATTCACTGCACATTCTCTCCCTGCTCTACTCGACCACGATGACTAACTTCCACTAAGTGGCTTCATGACTGTCGCTATCCACCCATCCCTTTTTTTTATTCACTTCATCTCAGCGAGTTTATTGGCATCATATATTGCCAAAGCTTTAGTTGCACTGCAATTAATAATGACCTATTTAGCAATATTAAAAATGAAGCATACAGGAGCATGTAATGGCTGATTTCATCTGCTCTCTCTCTCTCGCTCCCTCTGCGGTCCAACGGTGTCAGAATGATTCAAAATCGGAAAATGTTGGTAACCAACTCTATCTCACTTCTTCTGCACCATCCGGTCGAGGCAGATGACTGACCACCAAGGATTCTGGTTCGGCTTCAGGTTGTTTTCTTGCCACTGTTGCTAACTGAGTGCTCGTGTTGGATTAATGTTGTGCCTGAAAAAAAATATAAGAAAGAGTTCCGTCTGGACCTGCTCTTTTTGTAAAGTGAGGTCGACAGGAGGCCACCCATCTGCGACGGCCCAGAGCACTTGTTGGTGCAAATTTAGAAAATGATGCCGATTCAACATGTGCAAAAGTCCAAAACAAAAGCAATGACGGAAATGTGTTGCAAATGAAAGAATGTGCTGCAAAAAACTGAAACAACTGCATTGGTATCAAACATGCTGCAGATTCATAAACGATGTAAAACAATAAACACACAAACTCAGAAAACAACTGCTTAAGCAAAATGCTGCATATAACGCAACACATCAGGGGAGCTCACAGCCTGAAGGGGAGATCAGTAAAAATGTTTTAATATTCAAATGAACTGAATTTGCAGCTTGTTTTATTTGTGCAGGTTGATTATCTTTGTTGTCCGACATGTTCAACTTAAGAACTGAGACGATCCATGTACAGAGTGAATGCAGGATAACTTCTTCATCTACAACTTTCCCCTACTTTCAGCTGCCTCTGCATGTCTCTCATGACTGAAGTTCAGCTCTCAAACAGCCAATCAGAGGCCGGTGTAGATGATCCCTTGTGTCAGGTTTTATCTCTGCAGAGATAACACCTGTCTTCTAACGGCCGTCTTTTCTTTCTTTTTTTATCACACCTTGTGAGCGGGAAAACTGCCTCTGAACAAGGCTCCAGTTATATAAAAAAAAAGATGACTATTTCTTTCTCCTTTTAGTTTTTACAGGCATGTTTAAAGACCTCCCCTCCCTCCATGGTCTGCGTTCATCCCTGCAGCAGGTGAGCAGCAGGTGGAGAAAGCATGGCATGGAGCTTTTATTGGAGGGTAGGGGTCAAAGGAGAGCGAGCGAGCGGCTGATGTCGGAGCTGGGGAGCTAACGAGGGAGGGAGGAATGTGGTGCCGAGCTGTAAAGGGGACAGGAATCGAGGTGTGTGTGTGTGCGCCTGTTAACACACAAGTGATTAATGGGACGGAGGAAGTCGCCCTGCCGCGTGTCACTCCAGATGATGTCAGCCTGATCGAGCGGAGGAACAGAAACACCATATGGACACAGATAGGCTTCCTCTCTCGTCAACCAGCACAAACAAACACAAAAAAATCTCCCTTGTGCACAAGTACAGTACGACACTTTATCATCAGTTCCTCAAACCCAGAAACACCAGCGTGTCCACAGAGCAGTTCTTTGGCAACAAGTGGTTCTCAGCGGCAAACTGATTTGTCCTTCTTCCTCTTTTTACAGACACAGAGTCTTTTACAACTGCGCATATGGTCTTCTCCCGTAAATTACAGTGTCACACCCTTTCACACTGGGCTTTATTATAGATGGTAAGATCATCAAATCAACCATGTAAAGTATTTCACATCTGCACATTCAGTTGGGTTATTTCTCAAAGAATAAACAAGGTCAGAAGAAGAGATGCTCAGAAGCACTTTTATATTGGTTGGATATCAGGACATCCAATGCCCTTCATATTTTTGAAACTCAAAGCGGGACATGGTGTGATAAAAGTCAGGGTGCAAAATGTGTGGCTTCCGCTTACACATGCAGCCCACCCCGGCCCGGGTCTGTAATCCTTTTAGGAGTGGGAGTGCATGAGTGAAAGCCACTTATTCTGTGTTTCTCAATGTGTTTTGTCATCTCAGGTCATCACAGGGCCTCAGAATAATCATCTAAACAAAGGGAAAACAAGTGTTTAAGCTATTTAAGGGCAATTTGCTAGCCTTTATGCACTTTGCACCTTGTTCTCCCCCCCGTGGTGGGCGGGGTTTCAGAAGTTCATGACATTACAATCATGTCTCTATGAGCTGGGTTCAAGAGAATACACCCCTTGTTCCCTCTGTATTTGTGTGTGCCGAGAATTCGTCTGTTACCGGGTAAAACCAAGTACCAGACCCCTGATAGCTGGACCTCTCTTCATCTGGTGAGCCTGGGTGGTCAGCTGGTTGGTCTGATTGGCCGGCCTTGATGGATGTATGAATGGAAGGAAAGATGGAGGGATGACTGGCTGTCTATGTCAGCAGAAAACGCCAAAGCAGCCGCGGGGGGATTGGAAGGAGGCCTGCTATCGGTCAGAGAAGCGACAGAGGGCGCAGAAAAGGAGTAAAAGGAGAAAAAATAAGAAGTCAGGATTTGTGTAAAATAATGAGCTGGCGTTGAGTGCCAGACGTAAACAAGCAGTGAAGAGGCCGAGGGCAGAAAGAAAAGCAGCGGTGGGGGTGGGTGTGGGGGTTTGTAAAGGTGGTCTTGGCTGGATATTTTTAGCGTGTGGAGTGGAAGAGGGCAGTATCTTCTCAAGGGGTTTTTCCAGAGGTGTATATTTAGAGCGAGGGTGTGTGAAAAAAAAGGGAGAACAGGAGGGATGTGCACTGTACGCTAATGCCAGTCTGATGTAAGAGTGTGCAACAGGACCACACACACATTCCTGCTATTCTCTCACTCCCTAAATCTGACTCCTACTCACACACACACACACAAACACACACACACACACAAACACACACACACACACACACACACACACACACACACACACACACACACACACACACACACACACACACACACACACACACACACACACGTCCGCTGGCTTCATCAAATACCAACAACGCAAACAGCATTCAAGAGCGATTCTCTGATCAATACTTTGATAGTTCTCGATTCCAAGTGTTCAAGTGTGATACAATCTCTGATATTTTAAATGACTGATAGCATCTTAAAGTACCGGAGCTTAAAAAAAAAGACATCTATTGTATAAGACGGATACGTAGGAGAGGAAAGAATCCATCAAAAGTTGAAGGCAAACTCCTGCACACTGTCGACATCAACCACAAAAGGCTGTTGATGTTTAGACAGCGTGCAGGAGTTTGCTTGCAATTTTGGTCATTACAAACAAGAAATTACCCAATAGTAATAGGTGTCTAGGATTTCTACGTTTGTTGCCATGGTATCAAAACAGGAAACGATTTTACTTTTACTTTGGGATTGTGACAAACCTATACTCAAGTAGTAGTAGTCTGCACTTAGAAATCAGTTTTTCATCCTTCATCTCACACTCTCAGGCCTCTCACAAACTCCAAAACATACAGTACACACACACACACACACACACACACACACACACACACACATTCCTGACCCAGATTTGAATCAGGGGAGTCGCTTCTCGAAAGTGAACGCCCTGAACGCAGGTCGAACATTTAAAAACGCTCGATGCCCAACAGCTTCTCAGCACATCAAACTTAACACCAGGCATCCCAGACACCGCAAATCAGACGGAGATTTTTCCAAACGGTAAAGCAGCTAATGTGGTAGGAGAGAGAGGGAGAGAGAGAGAGAGAGAGAGAGAGACGGAGAGAGGGACGCACACACACAGCTGCAAAAGCAATGCTAATAATAATGAGGGAAATGAGAGAGCAGAGAGAAAGCGAGAGCACTGTGGTCTCTGTACAGAGAGCGGAGGATAACAGCATGAGAGCTGACTGAGGCAGACAGAGAGAGAGAGAGAGAGAGAGAGAGAGAGAGAGGGGAGAGAGAGAGAGGAGAGCGAGCGAGTGCAGAGCCGCAGTGACGCCATTGTGGTTCCGCAGCACTTCCTGTCTACCGCCACAGTGTTTGTGTGTCTTGTCTCCACGGCAACTGCCAACACATAAATACCAGAGAGAGAGAGAGAGAGAATAAGGACAGAGCAAGTGGATCACTGGTAGCCTCTTTGCTGGCTGCCTTTTGATTCTTGGGTTAAGACGTGCTGCTCTTTAGCTGGACTTTATGACAGGCTCCTGGACTGGTTTCCAGTGACCTGGTCCAGCACTGGATGAGGTATAGAAAAAGTTATGACCTCAAATGTCCCAGCACAGGGTCAGGGTTGGATGGGGGAAAAAAGGAGGCCGGGATAAAGGGAAGTTGAAGTTCTCTAGGCTGCTAATTTAGGGTGGAGATGAGGAGGAGGAGGATGAAGGTTAACAAGTTGATTTTTTAAGGCCACCTTCTCGCTGACAGCTCGCTGGATCAGTCGTCTGCAGTAACCATGAACAACACGGCACATAAGGCCTGCTTTCTTACTTCATAGTTAACACGTTGTGTAAAATGTAAATTACAAACCCAAAGTCCTCATCGCAGTGAACGAATTTTCCGATATGGTCTCGGCCCTTTTGTTGCATGTCCTCCTCCACTCTCCGCTCCCAACATTTCCTGTCTCTCTTCAGCTGTCATATCCAACAAGAGGGCCCAAAAATAGCTCAAAGGTCACATGTTATGCAAAAACACACATGACCATGTTTTCTCTAACTCTAATATGTGTCTGTAGTCGGTCTAAAAACCCTGCTATGATGAGAAAAGTCCATCCTCTCCGTCTTCTGCCTGCTCCACTTTTCAGAAAATGTGTTCTCAAACAGGCCGTTTGGAGATTTTCCCTTCATGACATCACAAAGGGCAGTAACCCCTCCCCCAGGTGGGTGACACTCCTACAGCTAGGTGTTTGTTCTGCCCTCTGAGTCTGCCTTCTCACTGCTAACAATAGGGCATGGAGCAAGTTCAAATTCAAGTGCGGATCAATTATGGAAGTTGGTCTGGCGGCTGAACGGGTGCCAGGTCACTTCCTGTCACTTCCAAGTGCTGCCGAGGTGCCATTGAGCAAGGCACCAAACCCCCAACAGCCCCAGTGTGCTCCCTGTGGAGCATCCCCACATCTCTCCACTAATGCATGTCCACATGTCCTGTTTGTGCAGAAGCATGCCTCTCGGGGATTAATAAAGGATGCAAACATTTAAAAACAGTAAACTGGATTGTACAGTATTAACTATCTCTGGACTGTAGCCTTGAAAAATAAGATATGCATGTGCCACTCTCCTTGAAAAGTCCTTCAGAAACTGATGCTGTGAAGAGGAACGTGTTTTCACAGTCAGCATGTCTGATTCAATACGATCAACACTGACACCTCACAGATCAGCTGGCACTGACACAAGCTCTCTCTCTCTCTCTCTCTTCTGCATTTCTTTCATTCTCTCTCTAAAACCATTTTCCACGGCTTGTTGCATAATTATGATCTAAATCACCATGACAACTAAATGGAGTTTTTTTTTTGTTTTTTTTTACTCCCTGCGGTTTGGATTACAGTCTGTTACTGTCGTCTGACTCACCGTCTAAGATGGTCACTCAGCTGAATGTCCCGTGTGACCAACTGACGCACACAAATCTGCACATTCACACACACACACACACACACACACACACACACACACACACACACTGTATGCATACACTACCATTACAGAAAGACACATTTCTGGACCTACATATGAATTTAAACATTCAAAATCATCATGTAACCCATTCAAGAGAACCCTGTTTGAACAGACACATATAGGTCAGTGCTCTGACCTCTCATTATATGGAGCATATTTCTCATGAACTATAAACCAAAGATGACACACAACTCCTCCATGACTCCACAGATTCGCCCACAGGAGCTGCTGATCTGACTTTGTAGGTCAAGGCTGCCCGCAAGACTCTCACACACAAAGTGTACCCAAAATCATATATTCACACAAATGCAAACACACATACACACACCATGCCATGGATACACCTCCACTGTCGCCTGTTATCTCTTAAAAACTGAACTTATCAGTTTTAATGCACACACACACACACACACACACACACACACACACACACACACACACACACACACACACACACACACACACAGCAGGAACCTTTACAGCCATGTGTATGTGTTGTTACATTTTCCACAGAACCATAAAGAACAGACAGATAAAGAACAGAGAGCGGCCGCAGGTGAAGAAGAAGAATGAACTCAGTGACGGGTTGGTTGTGAACCAGCAGGCTCTTATCGGACGCTTCTGTAAGAAAAAAAGTGGAGGTCAATTTGCCTTTTCATTTATCGTTTTATTTCTTCTGTCGTTCTGGCTTTCTTGACCTTGTTTACCTTTTTTTTCTATAGTCTTCTGATGACTCACCGCAGGTCACACCTACACATTCACACTCTGATGGTAGAGGCTGTTATGGAAAGTGTCAATCAGCATTAAATATTCTGTTCACACACATTCACACGCCGCCCGATGAAGCAGCGGGAGCAACTCGGAGGTTAAGTGTCTTGCCCAAGGACACATCGGACATGTGGCTGCAGGAGCTGGGGATGGGGATGTGGCAGTCTTCAATGTGACATCTGGTGTTTCCACGGCAACGATAAACATGTCATGGCAGCTGCAACGGCAAGTCACATCCTGTTACAACTACAAAATGAAGGATTTCTCTGGCTTTTGATAAATGTACCCAAGTACCCAACAAAAAATATAAAACATAGGTTTAGAGAAGTTTTCTAATTTAGATATTTTAGTGTAAAAATTTGAACATATTGAATTTTTAAGGCTTTAAATAATAACTGAAGTCATATTTTGTTGTTTGTAAATAATTAGACCAATTATGATATTAAATAATAGAATATATATATATATATATATATATATTTGCACACAGACCAATCATGAGTCCTTCATTTGACTGAATTATAACATCTCGAAATGTAGGAAGTGAAAGATCACATTTCACCAAAAAAATGTGATTACTGAGAAGCGACTGAATTTCCATGACTGCTTCAAGTGTTTTCGGTAATTACCAACGAGGCTGCAGAACTCTGTGCATCAACATTTGTAACAAATACATCGACCTGGCCTCCTCTTTAGAGTTTCATACCACGTTTACTGTGCTCATGTTTCACCCAGGCTGAAGGGACCAGTATCGGTCTTTTGATGATGAGCAGCTCAGTTACTACACTTCTGGTGTTCGATGTGGTTATACTAATTGTCATCTGAGCAACGCAAAATTGAGAGGGGAGTGTGCAGAGCGTGCGTTGAGGTTCAGACCACAGAGAGGAGACGGATTTTTTTCTGTCAGACGAGCGTGTAACAAATAGGACACAGTAAGAAATATTCAGGTCGACTGAGTCTCGGCTGGAGAGCGTTTACATGACAAACAGCCCTCATGCGGTGTTACAGTTATACACACTCACACACATAAAGGGTGGTAAGGCCAAGAAGACAGAGTGGGGGGAAAAAGAAGAGCTTGTTTCCACTCTATCATAAGTGAAGTCATACCACAAGTAATCATAGCTAACAAACAAACAGAAAAGTGCAGCTATTCATTACGTCCCCCTCGTCTCTGGCTGTGATGCAAAGTTGTAAATCCCCTTTGAGGACAGCATAGAAACTGAGGTCCATAAACAAAACATTATCCCATCTTAAGATATACGACGTGTTGCAGTCTTACTGGCAGAGTCATTACACTAAGCTTGGGTGTATATGTTGCTAAGAGACGCCCCAGTGTGTGTGTGTGTTTGTGTATGTGTGTGTGAGTGTGTGGAATGTGTGACGTCCACGTTCTCACAGGGGCGAGGTTGTCTGTGCAGGACTCTGCCGCTCACACACACACACACGCATGCGCACACACACACACACACACACTCACACACTCATCCAGAGGCTTCAGGGGAAGAAGGGGAAGTCATAAAGCCTCTAATGGCCCCGCTATGAAGCTTGTGTTACTATCTCTGTTTAGGGGTTTTGTGTGTGTGTGTGTGTGTGTGTGTGTGTGTGTGTGAGTGAGGGGGCCCTATGCTGGACAGGTGCAGATCAAACCGGGCCTGGACACAAACACCCCTAGCACGCTATGGACGTTTTAAAAATTGCTCCATGAATTTTAAAAATGTCCTTCTACTCTACTCCTCTATACTTGTGTCATTATGATACGGGGGCCGGCGGGGGGGGGGGGGGCAGACTTTCTGTTGCATTGACAGGTGCAATAATGTCGACATGATAACTGCAGCGTACTCACATCCACACGCTGACACACTCTCTCTCTCTCTCTCTCTCTTAAAATGATTTCCATATCCAAAACAGACATCCAGCGTGAAATGAACCGGAAAAACCAGCTGATGTGCTTTGTGTGTTCTCCTTCAGGTTACCATAACACTGCACTCCCGGCCCACTTCAAGTCCCTCTCTGAGCAAAGAAAGAGCAGCTAGAGGCATCTGCCAAAACAAGAGGCAGGACAACTTCACACCGACATGAGCAGAAACATTCAGAAGTGACCATTATGACTACAGTAAGTTTGTTTGTTGGATGAATATTGTGTAAAAATTGTCAGCTTCTAATGGCTGCAGGCACATTTGGATTCAAAACAAAGGTCCAAAGCTTTTGTTTTGTAACATATTAAATCTCTTAATTACTTCTTCAAGTCATATTTACAGAAAAAGGACAGCCCTCTCAATATTACTTTCTTTTTGACGGAGGTTACATGTGTTCTTAGTGGATTGTTCTTTTTACTAAAAAGTGTTTTCTTTGCAACACAAACTCAAGTCGTCTCTTATCTTACAGAGGAGGCAAAGGAACATTTTAGATACCAGTGCATCGAATGAAGAGTTTAACTTCTTTACCGAAGGAAACCTTAAAAAGTTGAGACTTTGAAATGTACTCGTCCCTAAAAACAAAAATCCTCTAAAGGATATATTTAACACGTGTTTCTGAGCAAACTAAACCTCACAGCATATTTGTAAGACAAAGTAAAATCAGTCAAACTTCAGATCGATTAAAAACATGATAAACTGGGGGCGCCTGGTGGTTGGTGGGGATTCTCCACTGTCCTGTCTCTAAATAAAGAAATAACAAGCCCAGAAATAAACCTTTAAAAACCACAATAAACCGAAACAGAGGGATAACTTTCCTCCAATCTGCTGATCATTTTTCTCCCATTCATTAAAGTCAAATGGGATACTGATGTCTGGAATGCTCAATAAAGCAGGATTAAATAAAGGATTATTTCCCTCAAATGCCTCAATACCAAAGTAAACACCTGTTTTGAAAATGTAAGGAGAATAAAGTAAAGATATGTGTGCTAAAATGTGGTGTGTAGAAGTTAAACGCTCTCAGGAAAATGAATAGGATATCCAAGAGAGTAACAGAAATCTGAAAATGCGACTAAAGTATACTAAAGTATCCCGACTGGGATTATACTGTAAATAAATTCATCCACAGGGGATTCATAAATGTACGGAAGCCCTGAGCTGACATGCATCACATTTGATTTAACTCTGTCTCTCGTCATAACGGGGTCATGTCAGCCATTTTCTGGAGCTCTTATGAAATGAAGTCGTTATCCCGGGATAACCAGCATTGATATCCCAAGACAATGAGACACATTGGACGAGATCTTAAAGAAACTACAGAAATGTATGTCCTCTCAGGGCTTCTGTACATGTGTGCATTCTTGGATTTATCCAAAATAGCAAACATCTCAACGGTAGTTTACATCTCTAAAATCATTTTCTGACATCTAAACAATTGATATTTGTATAAGTTGTAAAATACCAGTGTCTTTAGGATTCAAATGTAATTCTGTTGTCTAGAAAATATCACTGTTTGCTGGGATGGATGATTTAAAAATCTTCAACTTTTGGCAACTTTTTCAACACACAACAAAGTGATAATAACACGCTCAGCATGTTTGAACATTCAGCTCGCTCCTCTTCCTGCTGTTGACTCAAACGGCCTCTCCTCATTTATTAGCAGCTGTGCGGCCAATTATCTCCCTGCCCCCTTTCCTGTGTTCGAGCAGCAGCCTCGCTCGGCCTCGCACAGGGAGGGAGGAGAGGGAGGGAGGGAGGGAGGGAGAGAAGAGGGAGGGCTCCTCTCCCCTGACATCGTCATAAAGGAATCCCCAGCTCGGTGCTGGACCCGCCCACTCTTACTCTCACCCTGTCTGGCTCCCAGACACACTCACTGCCGTCTGCACGGAGGAAGGAGAAACAGACCCATGAGAGAGAGAGAGAGACGAAGAGTTGGAGAGACAGACACAGAAAGGAGAGAGAGAGAGAGAGGAAGACAACTGTGAAGTTCAACTCAAAGTGTGGCACTCTGGAGAGTATGAGGAAAAAGGACTGAGACAGAAAAAGGAGTAAAAAATCTGTTTTCTCAGGTAGGTGCAGCATCCCGTCGGCCTCGACTCAGAAGTTGTTAGTTTCCTTTTTACTGTTTTATGACTTTATGACTGTACGCTTCTTTTTTCTTTTCTTTTCTTGAACCTCCTGTCGTCCACAGAGAGGCACTTCACACTCTCTCCACAGCCTTTCCTGTAACCTGTTGATCGACACACACACACACACACACACACACACACACACACACACACACACACACACACACACACACACACACACACACACACTCACTCACAGAGAATGTAAAGTGCGCCTGCTGTTCAGACGTGCTGTAATATTGGCACTGGATTATTGTCCTGATCTGATCTGAGGTCCGCCGCTGTGGACCGGCTCCATTACAAAGGTCAGACGTAAATAGTTCCCTCTGAATTGGATGGTTGAATTCTGTCCGCTTGTCTGTGTGTGTGTATGTTTGATTTTTGGGGATCATATCTCCACCCGCCTGCTGCATCATTTGTTTGCCTCTACCTGTTTGTCTTGTCTTCCTTTGAAGTGTCTGCGTACAGTCAAACGTCATCCTTTCATGTGTGTCTTCATGTCTGTCTACACGTCTATCAGTCTGCCTGTTGTTGTTGCTGCACACACCGGGGGAACAGAGGTCATAAAAAAGTTACAGAAAAGAAGCCGTAATAGTAGTGGTGAAGCGAGGCCGGAGCCGCTCAAACATTCCTCTCATTGTTCAGAGGCCCTGTAAGTCTGCGAGCTCCCAAACCTCCATGAAAGGAAAGGGAATCCAGCAGGCTACTGTAGCTAAACCCAGATTCTGCTGCAGCTCAGGACCAGCTGTGTGTGTGTCGTCCTGTCCTGGTTCCCCTTTGGGAGTGTCGGGCACAGTGGAAACAGAGCTGACGTAGGCTAAAGCGGAGAGAAAGACAAGATAAGAGGGAATTAATTTAGCCCAAATAAGGAGGAGGGTTTGTTGCTCCGCTTAACCGACTCTGACTTTAGATAACCTCTACACCAGAAGACATGAGGGAGAGGAGGGAGGTGTTTTTTTATTCAGTGAGGAATCCTAAGTTTTCCAGGGAGGGACGGATGGATGAATGATGGAAGAGGGGGTTGAATAAAAAGGAGGGAGAAAGACTCCGGCGTTGGGTTTTGGGGTGGGTGTGTGCACGGCAGCCATCTGTATGGAATGGGCCCGGGCTCAGGAAACCGTGGCGTAGTGGAATAAAAAGTGTGTATGTGTGCGTCCATTTGTGCATGTGTGGGTTATGAGGCAGCAGGGCGGCTGTACACTAAGTACAGGGCTGGTGGCGGTGAGGGTGTTTGGCAGAGACTCAGCCTGAGGATAGGGTTACACGCACTGGGGCTGCAGGGAGCGGGCCCGCGGCCTTCTGGGCTGGGCTCTTCACCGCTCGCAGTCCGATGAAACTTTTCTCTTTTTTTTTTGTTTTCTAAAGAGGACTTGGAAACACTTTTTTTAAATTCTCAGTCTAATGTCGTTCCATTGATTCCAGGCTAACCCAATGAGTATTCCCCCTTTGATTCAGAGAAAAAAAAAAAAAAAAAACGGCGACAGAGGAGGCCCATAGTAGAGCGCAAGTCCTTGTTTGAATGTCACTGAATGTCACGGCCCTCTGCGATAATCACACGCTCGCACGAAACATGAAACAAATACATATCTTACTCACAGGCTCACACATACCCAGACCCACACGCTGTCTGCGAGCCGTGGAGGCCGGGTGTGGTGGGCTACGTTAGGTGTGTGGGTTTGTCTTTTTTTTTTACATTTTTACATCCGTTCTCCAGATTCCAGAGGCAAGGTTAGGTAGTTCTGCTGCTTCGCTGTTGAGGTTTTTAACTTATATGATCACAGACTGGATGCACTCACATGACCTGTTTTTTGCATTTCCTGCAGTGTCAGACGTCTTAACTCGCCACGCTCATTTCTGCACCAGTTGGGACTGAGGTGATCTGCCGTGACTTTCCTGCATTTACTCTTTTCTCTCTCGTGAGACAGTCTGCACTTAGAGGATTAAGCGTGTTTGAGAGGCATACTGTGTACAGCCGCAATTATGGAAAGCACATTTTTCATATTTGCACTTCCAGAAGGGAAATCAGACGTTTTTGTGCTCTAGTGTTTCCAACTATTAGACTGGCAATGGAAAGATGCAAAAACTTTACATCACTTATATAAATCATTATTTTTTTAATATATCCAATGGCAGCATGCAGCTATAGCCTGCAGGCGTCCCCGCTCCCTGTTTGCTGTGTGAAGCGTTCACAGCCTGCAGGTGTGAATGATGTCACACTGCGATGTATTTGCACTCTTCCCGCTTTATGAGACAGGGTGAGAACCCAGCTGATGCACATGCCACGTTTACCCGGCAGCCCGCCGACATGAACGTGTTTGTTTATTGAAAGTAGGCATATTAAACGCTGGGGGGGACATAAGTCTCTGCCTTTATGAGCACTTCGTGTGTGTGTGTGTGTGTGTGTGTGTGTGTGTGTGTGTGTGTGTGTGTGTGTGTGTGTGTGTGTGTGTGTGTGTGTGTGTGTGTGTGTGTGTGTGTGTGTTGCACACAGGGGGCATATGGAGGGAGAAGATATGTGTTAAAACAACAAGAGGTTGAGATCCAGCTGTCTCAACAGAGGCTTTTCCACTTAACTGTGTGCCCTTGTGAAAACGTCAATGTCAGTCCTGAACTCTGTCTAAAGGGGAGAAACAGTTTGAGAAAAAAACAGCCGGAGGCCACGTCTGCACTTGGACCTCCATACGTCGTGTGCACAATATAAACTAAGTTTGCTCTCTTAAACCATCAAAGCACCCTCAGCAGGGGCCACAAGCCGTGAAAACACTCGCTGAAAACGTTTTGATTGGTGATTGGTAACTGAGTGATACTCATTTTCCTTTTCTACGCCTCCGTCAGGATGCAACACGTTGGCACAATTATGAGCTGCCGATAAGTAGCAAGCCCACATGTCACAACCTTATGATTATTCCCCACCATAATAAACATCCAATTTGAGCAGAGCATAGCAGCAGGATAGCCTGGTGGCTCCACTGTAGGACTTAAAAAAAATCTTGACAGGCCAAAAAGTGAGCCATGTTGCGCTCCTCTCTGCGAGCGTTTGAGGTGAGGTGTTGGATGGCGTGCGTCAACCAGAATGCTGTCATTACAGGGAGAGGGAAGGAATGAGCTCATAGACATTAATGGTTGCGGGTTCGACAGAAAGGGGGGACGCGAAGGGGAAGGAGAGAAACCGATGGAAAAGATGAAAAGGCAGAGAAAATAACACACAGAGACGAGCCACTGGCAGATGAAAGGACGGCGGGATGATGAGAGTTTTAGGTTGATGGAGGAGAGGAGTTAAAGAGGAGTTAGCACGGCATCTTTGATGAGCGCTGGAGCCTTAAAACGACCTGTTTTATTCAGATAGCACGCATTATCAGGACCGTTTAGACTGAACTGCAAATCAAATCTAACACTGAAAGTGCAAAGTGTTAAATGTATTTATATATTTGAGTTTTCAGTGAAGCGAGAGACAAAAAGTACCGCTGATAGCCTGGAATTAAAATCCCACTAATCCTGTCTAGAGCCAGAAAAATGCTTCTCATGTCGTGATGTCGTGTAAAGAGAGATAATTTCTAAGAATACAGAGAGAGCTAACAGGAAAGCACAAAAATCACGCCGTGTTTGAAGCGGTTAAAATGTGGTATTATTGGTTAATTGGACCTCAAACCAAAAGATCGTCAGCCTGTTAGACATTAAAAAAACGCGTCTGCACATGAAACACAATTTTCTACAGAAGCCTCAAGTGGACATGCATCAGTACATTTAAGTTAACTGAGTTTTCCCATGATAACGAGTACATGTCAGTTGTTTTCTCAAAATGTCAACTATTAAACATCGCTGGTTTTCCCAAAGATAACGATTGAATTTCAGACCTTTTCTCAACATCTTGAGAGGTCGTTTTCCCCAGGAAAGCTGCGATGTTATCCAGAGATAACAAGAATAATAAGTGGAGATCTGGAGAAAACAACCAAATTTGACATGTTATCACTGGAAAACAGAGTTAAGTAAAAATGTATTGAGTTTGTCTGCTTAGGGCTTCCATAGTTTTAAATCTGTCTTAGGTTTGCTGCTGTTGCACTAGAATATAAGTTGCTTCTTTTTTGTTGTTAGAGCGAGATCAGAAGTAGGTCTGTTTCTCTGTTGGGTATGTCCGTCTACAAACTCTCAGACCTGACTGTAGCAGACAACAATGATACGGGGAGTTCACCGTGTCCCCGGCTGAGCGCTTCAGCAGGTTTTGGGATGACAGAGCGCCGGCTGAGACTTATTTAGAGTCAGGAGTTCCCCAAAAGTGTCCCACTGACTCAGATCTCATTAAGGCTGCTGAAAAAAAACAAAGAGACTGGAGGAGAACGGCAAAGTAGGATTCAGTGTGGATCTAGAGCTCAGGTTAAATTATTAAAATATCTCCTGTCCAGACAAGTCAAATCACACAAACAGGAATTCACCGTCAGAGGTTTAGCTCCGGAGGTGTGTGTGTGTGTGTGTGTGTGTGTGTGTTATCAGATTTCATTTGATGGACAGTAATGAGAAGCAATAACAAATACAGTATCTGTATCTTTACACAAGAAGAAAATTCCTGACAAATTCTGTAGAGATTACGCTGCTGTAATTTAGCAGCAAAGAAAACATGGCTCAGAGCTCTTTGGCCGCCGAACACACACTCATGCACACACACACACATGCACACACACTCTCTCTGATAAAGGGGCAGAGGTAGAAGAGAGCGGGGCAAACGTCTTTAAAGGGAGTGCCACTTGACTGGCCACTTCCTCCTAACCTAATTCTCCTTTCTGTCTTTGAAAAGCTATTTTTATAAGAGGCCACGGGAAGTCTGGGAGAAGCAGGCGCACACACACACACACACACACACACACACACACACACACACACACACACACACACACACACACACACACACACACACACGGGGCTGAGTGTGTGATGCTTTCTCACAGAGGTACAGACTGAGGTGATCACTCAACGACAGGACGGCACCACGCTGGAGATTTGCTCATTATTTGGTTTGTCTGTCTTGTTGTCTCTGTCGGCCAGGGGAATTCCTGGCGGAGTGATTTTTTGAGACTACAGGACTGAATCACATTGCCAGGGATTTCCAATGGCTGACATGAGGAAAGCGGCGTCCTCCTCGCTGACACACACACACACACACTCTCTCGTCTGTTAACTCACACACGGCCACACCCAGGTTTTTTTCTGATTTGCATAGCCGCACACAAACACACCCTGCTCTGTCACCAACAGATACTGCTCCAACACCTGGCAGTGTGGCGGCAGGACTTAACCCACATGTGAGCAGTGAGTGTTGGTCATGTTCACAGTGGTTAAGTTCTGCCGCCACAGGGCTGCAGCCTGCAGGGCGGGGAGTGGGGGAGGAAAGGTCAGGGAGGGGCTGCACAGGATCAAAACCCGACTATCAACACCAACACCAAATATGAGACGAATCCAACAGCATCCACTGCAAAGAGCGTCCCAATAAAAAGAGGTTTTATATCCTCCAAAGACAACAAACATGAACGTCTGTAGACATAAGGTGTGCCTCCATCCACCTGTAGACTGACATCAATCAATCCATCCAAACACTTTGTAAAATCCTTCTCATTACGTTCTTCTGCTTCGTCTTTAGACTACAATCATCCGTGCTTTGATCGTTCTTGGGGGGGGGGGGGGGGGGGGCATGTGGATATTTTTCAGGCATTTCTGTCAAAGTGTGTGATCATTTTTTCACGACTGCTTAAATAAGTGTACAAATAATAAAGTTCATTTTGCTCAACACTTATCAAGAAAGGTCCGGTCTAACTTGTAGATTATGTAGTGAAGGTGGCACAACATGTATTTCACTTAATATCAATCTGGGAACTTTGACAGACTATAATTTAATAAAACGACTGCAAGAACGACGGCAAACACAGGAAGTGACATCCACCCTTTTTACTTTTTTTTATATCTCATGATAAGACACCCAACAAGAAAAGCTTGCTTACCCCCATCGGTAGATTTATTTCACTTATTATAAGATAAATGTAGGACGTATTTTTTATATCTTGAAATAAGATTTCCATTGAGACTTGTCTGGTGAATGTGTCTGATATTCAGTGCTATGAGATATTTTGGCAAGAAATTAGACAAGTACTCTTTCTCAGGTTTGAGTTTTTGGAGTGTAAGCTCGTTAAAAAAGAAGTTGATCAAACCTTGATAACCACGTTATGAAAAGGTTGAACAAGATTCTTCACAAAACACGTAAAACCTAAAAAATAAAATAGACATAAATGAATGAAAAGAACAAGAAGGAAAATTGAAAAAAGAGGAAGGACTTCAAACTAAGGTTGACTAAATTAATCAATAAAAAATCACAAGTTTAGATATAATTCTGGGGCCATCATGGACTTTAAAGATTTAATTTTAAAATGAATCCTAACTCAAATGAGTGGTAATAAAAAACTGCTGTACTTTTATTTTTTATTTTTGGAGTCAACCTATCCTCCTCTGACGTTTTCCTGCTACAGGCTTTTAGGTTAGTCCAATCATTGGGAATTAGATGCATGAATATAATAGCGTCAGTGTCATTTAGACTGGTAATAATCCTGAGGCGGTAGCAGCATGACTGAATGACTCGTGAAAATAATTTGAGAAAACTATTAAAAGCACTTTAAATGTATGAAAGCTGTCGAAACGAGGCGACAAAAAAAAAAAAGAGTCTGCTTCTCATTTGTTGAATTCTCTGATTTTAAGATATCCAACACTCAGATGAATCACTCCTGCGCTGACAGCATACATCGGAGGTCGAGCGCGTGTGCAGATCTCTGATGACTCCGTTTTGTGATATTAAAGTGTTAAAGGTGATGCGTTTGTGGTCAGGAGGGCAGAATGGGAGCAGGGCTCGTCGTCTGTGAGCTTCTGGTAATAACTGGTAATCAGTTGAATGAGCTGGAAGAGTGCGGCCTCAGTGTGTCTGTTAAATGTCAGCCGTCTCATTAGTGCTGAAAGCTGCTGCTGCTCCTGTAGGGCGAGCAGTGTGTCGGCTCATGTCGTCATTTTTAACTCTGGCTGCTGGGTGTGGGGGGGGTCTCTCAGGGGCGACGTGTGTGTACATGTTGTGTTTGCATTTATAATTTTCTCACCTGTTGATTTTTGCATCAGCATCCGTGTCTGTTTGTTTGACTTTGTCTGACTCTTCCATCTGTAAATGTATATTTGTGTGTGTGTGTGTATTTGTGTGTGTGTGTGTGTGTGTGTGTGTGTGTGGTGTGTGTGTGTGTGTGTGTGTGTGTGTGTGTGTGTGTGTGTGTGTGTGTGTAATCACCTCTGTCTGCCCCCCCCCCCCCCCCACCCCCCCCCCCTCTCCCGCTGGGTCGGTCTCCTGTGCCTGCTGTGCTGATAATCAGTGTGTGACGTCGGCTGGCTCAGTTCAGCAGGAACAGGGGTCTGGTCTCACTTCCACACACACACACACACACACACATGCATACACACACTTTAATACCATTATAATGACTGCAGCCTGTTATTTCATGTCGAAGTCTGGATGTGTATGTGCATGTTTAAATGTATTTATCGGGGAATAATAAAATTCCTGCCCACATGTTTTTGAATCCGATCTCATCGTGTCATGAAACACTTTATTTTTGTTTCTGTGTGCAGCTCGATTTCATTTACAGGCTGTTAAAACACACAAATTTGTTAAAGCATGTCCAACATTTTAATAAGGAAATCAATGTGAAGATGTAATAAACATTCAAATCTGTTGTCATATTGTTTTAGCATTTCCTGTTATAATTTTAATTTCTCAGATGATTCAAAAACAAATGTTCTTTTTTGTTCATTGTCTACATGTTTGTAATAAAATAATTAAAGAAACCTTTTCAATGCATGTCTCTGTTTTTTCACATCAAAATGTATTAATATAACATTACTCTAAAGTCTGGTTTGTGTGTTTGTGTTTGCAGCCAAAGCTCAAATATTTCAGTTACTCATAGAAACTGCCTTAATGACTCACTTGTGGTTAGAAAAGTACCCAAAAAAAATATTTCCTAATCTTTTACAGACTGAGATAAAAAGGTATTTTATGGGGCTGTCATGAAACTAGGATTATTTTTTCTATAAAACAGTTGTAATATTTTTATCTGAGACATTTATATTTAAATATATTCTCTTGAAACAGTGGTCTTTTGTTTTCTTCAATCAGGCCTCCTCTTACAGGATGAATCTCACTACACCATGTAGTCACCAGGTCAGACACTAAACATCAAATGCTGTTGTTCATGTATTTATCAGCTCATATTAAAGAGATGTCACTACCAGAGATAATGATTCTGATCATGATGTGCAAACATTGTGACCTTTGCCTTTGTGTTATGGCTGTCTGTTCCTGACCTGATCCTCATCTTTAACGGTAAACAACCGTAAACACAGTTTGTATCTTTAATGATGTCACAGCACATCTCTGCAACATTCACTCTTTTTTTTTTACCTCTCGTGCATTCTGCACAGTCGACACTTTTCCTCTCTGTTTGCATATCTGAAAGTCTTCCCGAGGTGTTGACCTGAACAGAAAACAAGTGAAGCAAACTGAAATGAAAATATGAATTTAAAAAAAGTAAACGTAAAATGCTTCTGTCAGTTTAAAAAAAGAGGGAAACAAACAGTCACACTTGAGTGGTGCTGACTCAGAGGCAGACATAAAAAAAAGAGAAACGAGAGCGTCCAGTCATCTCTCTGATCCATTGATAAAGATCCACATTTGACGTTGACTGTAATTAATGCAAAGTATGAAAAGGAAGTTTTACACATCAAGGCAACAAATATTCAAATGGTCGAGAAAACAGAAATAAACAGATATCATAGCACAAAAATCATATTAAATATAAATTAATTTTTCAGATAGTGACTTTAAGTCAAAAGAGAGCAGAGGTATGACTGTGCAGATTGAACATGTTATAAAGCTAACCTCATTTAATCTGCATCTCAGGGCATCTCATCATGTCAGGAAATATTTACACATATTCTTAAAAACGACACAAACTGGAAACCTTCACCGTACTGAACTGTCTTTATCATTTAAAGGGAGCGATGTAATCACAGTTATTAAATAATCTGACTCATTTTAGCATTATGTTTCCACTGCATCTTAACATCGTGCAACACTTTCTGAACATTAGAGGGGATTAAATCACCTGTGGAGTCCACGATGGTTTGTTCATTTTTTGTATTTAAAACTCCATTTACCTGACAGACGGGTTATTTATCAGTTATCGGTTATTTATTTTGATTCAGTCACAAATAACAATAACATGAAAATAAAGTTTAAAATGATTAATGAACTTTTCATTTCAGTCTTGTCAACTTTGTCATAGTGTTGTGATGATGAAACATTATAATGAACTCCATTTAAAGGATGTTACAGATGTTAATCACCCTCGTTAAAGTAAAGGGAAATTAATTTGAATGCCTGTGTGTTTGTGTTTCAACATTCAAGATGTTTCAGCATGAGCAAAGCTAGTTTCAGCGTCTGTGAGTATTACGAAATCAACTCATCTCAGTTCAGGACTGGTTATTTTACAATCATATGATATCAGTTGATTATAATACAGTTTAATAGCATTAATCAAACATAAGTGCTGCTGTCACACAGTAGCTAAAGGGACAGTGACGTTTGTTTCCTTTTAAAACTTCATTATGAGTCAGCAGCACAGGTGGTAACCTAATTTAAGGAAATAAACAGCCTTATCTTTGAAAAAATACTTACTGTGTTTTACTGTAAAGACTTTAGAGACGGACCACAGACTCTGAGATGATGTCAAACTGAAGGAAAGTATTGTTTAGTGTCAAGACGTTTTGTAGCAGCTATTCAAGATCAGTTTAGGTGATTGCTGGTTGATTTTTGCAAATATGTCAACATTAAAATGCATGTGTCGATAAACTCATGCATTCAAAAAATTTGAATAACGCGTTACAAAAGTAAAGCCTTTATAATCTTCAAACTAAGATCTGGTACAATGTTGGTTCAGTTTTTTTTCTAGCAATCAATCAAGCTTTATTTATAGCCTATAAAGCACCTTTCATATAAATCAATCATCAGGAATTGAAAAATAATAAATGGACATAAATATAAATAATTTAAATAATCACAGTAAAAGTGAGTTAAAAAATAAATAAAAGCACGAAAAAAGTGATAAAAATGAAGTTCAACAAAAAAAGATAATCAGTTAAAGAAAATAAACCAATAATACAACAATCATTATAAAACATTGTAAAAAATAAAGTATAAAACCCTACATAAAAGCCAGACTGAATGTTTTTAGCTTTTAAAAGTATACATATTTTACTACATGATAGACAGTTTAATGATTTTGCGGTTCAGTTCAGTGTATTCACGTGTAAAAAATGAGTTTTAAAGCGGTTTTTTTTGGGGGGGGGGGTTTACAGTTTCTGGACGTCACAAAGGTGGAGAAACCTGTCACCGTACTTCCTCTTTATTTTCCAGTCTCCATGGTGACCTCTGATAAAAGCAGATTTGAAGAAATTAGGTGACACGGCTGAGAGTCCCGAACGTTTGGGTTTTGTCCTCGCCGGGCCGTTACTATAGCAACAGTGACACGTGGCCGTCAACAGCCTGCCAGAGCCTACGTCACGGGAGGAGACTGCGGTTGGACTGTCTGCTTCCGCATTAGCACCCAGCATTCGCTTAAAGTCACCTTACTGATCTCACCGTTCCATTTAAAACAGTCTCAAACATCCTTTCACATTTATTTACTTCTCTAGTGTGTTATCTTTCTGTCTTAAGTGTTTGTTTTGTGTCTAGTCAGCGCCTTCTCTCTCTCTGAACACTTCTTTGTTCTTAACACCTACGCACTTACTTACCTGTCCGCCGCTAGCCTACCTCTTTAGGGTTGGCCAATGGGATTCTGAGGAGGGAGTAACTATGGCAACATAACAGGTAAACAGAGGTGGAGATAAGAAGGCGGTGAGATGTAACAGGATGGAGGACTCCGAAACACACACAGTGACGTAGGTTTTGTTGTAAAGGTGATGGGGTTACCTGTAAGTAATTTTAGATGATTTATTTCATAAATGCATTTTATATCATTCAAAAGATGTTTGTTTGTTTTGTAAGCCTGATTCTATCAAATCAAAAATATTTCAACAACAAAATTCCTAAAGGTTAACTGTCTTTTCAGGAGACTATTAAATAGAAATATATTACCGGTACTTTATTAAGTCCCAAAATACAAATTTGCCCACTTTTTTCAGTAGTGTTTGAAGGTCATCTGTTCAGGCAGAATCCCTCTACATTATTTTAAATCAAGCATGGGCACTTTATTATTAGATATTTGAGAATTTGAATACATTTCAAGGGAAATCAGACTTTATTACATTTATTGGGGGAGAAAATACTGGCTAATGTAAACTCAAGAGTCAAGACACTCAGGTGCACTTAACAGTAAAAAGAAAGAAGACATGAAGATCCCGACAACCTGACAGGAAGACCACGGAAAAATAAGTCTGCAAAGTCACTCCTTAAGATGAAAGAATAAGATTTATTTCAAATATAAAGACATAAACAATTAGACTGAGCAGGACAAAATAAATATGCAAATGTGCATAAATCTACTTGTTGTGGATTTTCTGTCTTGTCCCCCTCACATCTACAGATCCACCACCCCACCCTGCAGCTGTGCAACAGGTCAGCTCTCTTCCTCCCTCCTTTTCCCCTCCCTGTCTGCGCCTTAGTTTCTCACCATAAAAAAAACTGGCGCTCTCTGGGAGAAGACATAATTGCCATTATGACTGCTGCAGCCCGGCACATCACACAGAGTGCTGATTGTTCCAAAGAGGAAGAGGGGGCAAACACCGTCTGCTCTGTGCAGACGCCACACAATGTTATGATAGCGTGACTGCAGCTCACTCACACACACACACGCAGTCTCCACCTTCCTCTCTACAGCGCTCTTTAGTCGCCCTGTAATCTTTCCATTAAACACAGAACAAACATACATTTCTATAGGGCTGAAAATCCATACTCCACTGCCTTTAAAGATCGTTTCTCTGTCAAGCCCTGGATAAACACACACTCAGTAACACACGGTGCCACCGCCAATAGGAAATGATAGATGGACTGAATGGAAAAGCCGTTTGTACAAAGACAGGAACGCCCAACTTTTGTGTGTGTGTGTGTGACACAGGGCTGAGGTTTTGGGAAATTTCACCTCATCCCAGCTCCAACTCTCCATCTGTGTTTCCAAAAAAGAAAAGGTCACCCTTCCCACAAAAAAAGAAAAGAAAAAATGACACTTTTAACAACTTGAGAACTCAGGCCTCAGTGAACTTACTATAAAAAAACATTTGATGCACAAAGTTTCTGCTTTTCCATCAACAACAGGACTGAGTGTAACCGTGTAAAGGAGCAGATATTTGATCAGCCAGAGGAAACATATCCACTCCCACAGTAAGCAGAATGATGAACAGTGATGGGAAATGTGTTTATCATTGTTTCTACATTGTGATGTTGATTCTGCAGAGAGAGAAGGAGCTGAGTCCCGCCTCCTGAGTGAGCACTATCCATGCATGGATACATTTTTTTAAAGCTTCAACAAGCCCCTAGGAGGATCTGGAGACACCCACAAGAGATTACCCGAGCTCAGACGCAGCATTCGCAGCTCCCCTCACCTCTTCACAACTCACAGAGAACACAGTGCTTAGTTTGGGATGTTTTTTAAATTTTTTATTGAGGACAGAAGTTCCAAAAGGTTGGCCATAGAATCAAAGTTTACAGAAGGATGTTTGAGTCTCTCAATTAGGAACAAAAACATGTTGTAAAATGAAGGCTTTCTAAACGAGTTGAATAAACTCAGGACGTTTTATGAGGTTCACCTGCACCGTCCAATGCCATACAATAGAACTGTTGTGTCATAAAGTCGACTTTATGATGCCTATAAGGTTCAGATGTTGTTGACTCTGTAGTGGAGCTGTTGGTTAGATTATGTGTTAGCATTAAGGTCACCGTTTGTCTGAGACTGCAGCTTGTTCGGAGGCAGGAAAACTTTACTTTTACTAGTCTAAATACCTAACAGAGCTAAATGTGGACATTTCAGAGTACATTATTAAGCATTGTCATCATTGTGGAGGTGGAACTGTACTGAACTGAATATATAATGCACATGAACCTCAAAAAGGCCCCTGAATTATTTTTGTGTCTAGACATAAATCAAACTGAGGAGAATCAAACTTTAATATTCAAAGTGTTCTTTTCAAAGTCCAGCATGTAAGTGTTCATTCCATGTAAGGCAAAACATTTTTCTCTCTTCACAAAACGCAGAAACCAAACAAAGTCACGTTAGGTAAAGTGTCACATGACGGGGCCTTTGTGACATTCTCACATAGACCCTCTGCTCGTAATTTTTTTTTTTTTTTTATTTCTTACAGGAGGAAATGATCCATTTGTGATTTATTAAGCGGCACAGTGTCTTTCATCTTGTAACAGGTAAAGGTTTGAATAAAATAAAGAAGCAATAAGGTCATATTCAAGTGCTGTGACGGTGTGTAGTGCCACAACTAAACAGAAATAAATAACAATGCCTCAGGAGCATCGATCCCTTCTCACTCCCACACACACACACACACACACACTCATTCTCTCACTCACAAACTTGCGCACAGCTAAAACCTGATGCATTCTAGGCTGTCTCTTTGGTGCATGCAACAGCATGCGACCCGTGCTATTTCAATAATCTGAAAAGACAGGGGGAAACTGTACTTGTTTTGACAAGTAAATAGTGTTATGGAAAGCATTAAGACCAGAAACCCTCACCGCTGACTCCCATAAAAATCAGGTTTTCAGTTGCAGCCTTAGATGACGCTGCCTTATTACTGTTGCCTTGCCTTAACCGAGTACCTTCACCACTAACACCTGCTAGAAGTCAACCACAGAAAGAAGACCCAGCACAGGAACAAGCTGCTCGCCGTTTCTAAAAGACGGGTTGGAGCACTCAGTCTTTTTTCTTGAGCGCAGACAGCTCGTCGGCGTGGCGAGCGAAGGTCTCTGCCACGAGCAGAGGGAAGACTAAAGTGGCGTCAGCATACACCTGGAAACAAAGAATACAACAGCATGTCAATTGTCAGCAAAATAAGTCACACCTACTTCATTACACTGAAGGAAATCCTAAGTTTTCATCTTTATGTGCTGGTGCTCAAACCTATGATTGAACACTGTGCAGACGCTGCCACCTGGTGGCCAGACATGGAGGCACAGCTCCAGGCGACCACTCAAAGTTCAGGCAAGTTATTGCACAGAAACCTCAGCAGAAGCATCCATTAAAGGCTTTATATGCGATTTTTCACACTTAAATATAAGTGCTCTGAAAATAACTCTGTGAGTCATGACTGTCTACAATGGGTGTAACACCCGAGTCCCACTGTCTGTGATGTTTTCAGAGTCCTATCTTCAGTTTGTTTACATCGCCCGGACGGCCGGCTGACTCCTCCCCTCGTGTATAAAAGTTGTTTAATTGAGGGACTAGAGAAAAGAAGAATAACATACTGTACTCACTGCTTAACTGTGTTTCTAGATCACGCTCATTTCAGGGAAATTTACATGCAGTGTGAAGATACGAGCATAATGAAGATCGCTAGCATTAGCATGCTAACACAACAATGCAGCGCGAGTTGTTTTGGTTTCATGCTGGTGCTCAAGGGCGACATCTGCTGGAGAAAAAAAAATCGCATCTAAAGCCTTTAATCTAAAGACCTATCAAATAATATCTGGAGGGACAGGACAGGTAGTCTCTCAAAGTATCTTCTGATTGGAAATAAAAGGTACACAATGTTCACACTAATCAGGGGACGAGCATGCTAATTATTTCTGCGCTCAATATCTGTCAAGTCAAATGTATTTATATAGCACATTAAAAAACAAAACTCAGTTGACAGAAGTGCTGCACAGGTCAAAAATTAAATGTGTACCTTAACAGGAGTGGCATCAGCTTTGATCTTTCCCCAGGACACGGCCTCGTCGGGTCGGGCTCCAGAGTCAGAGCCATCGAACTCGTGACCCGTGTTCACAAACACGGCAAAGTCAGCGCCGTTTCTCTGGAGGACACAGAAGAGAGGCAGAGCGTCAAAGGATGGAGTGATGCAGGTTACATTCTACCACTCAAGGCCAACTTCATTCATTATTCAAAACTTGGCAGCGTTGATTACAACATCTAATGTAAAAAACAAAGACGAGGTGCTGTTAGTTACCATCAGATTAGCATTGGATATGTGATGTTTGACCACCCCTCCTCCCAGGATGATCATTCCAGTCCTTTTGGCAAACACTGAATGGCTGTTCAACTGGCGAATGTCTGAAATAAAAAAAAAAGTCCACAGTCATGACATGAACAACAACTGAAACGCCTCCAACGATCCTGTTCTGTAGCAATGGTTTTACCTTCAACTATGTCCAAGACTAAGCCAGGGTTCCTGTAAGAGTGGAAGTAGATCATGTCGCCCATCGAGCCGTCAGTCAGAGCCGGACTGAACACAGGGATATTATTCTGGAACAAACATATAGGAAACATTTAACGACCAGTGAGACCGGACAGGAAGCAGCTTTACATCAAGAGCAAACTTAGATATTCACACTGGTTTTAAATCCACTGATTTTACCAGTTCTTATCAAACCACCAACAACCAATGGTTACGTCATAACACTAATAAATTAGATTAAAAAATTTAACCACAGCTTTAATTAAAACTCAACAGAACAGTGTAGTGTAGTATACGACATTAGACGCAGCCAAAGGCTCACCTTGTACGCCCAGTAGTAAACCGACTCAGGATTATTGATCTCCTTGCCAAGACGATGGATCATTTTGGAGGGAGTCCAACGCACACCCTGGAAAAAGAGAAGTTGAAAGTTTTAGACAATTTATAAAATAAACTTTAGTAACATCCTGACTGCAAACTTTGTGGAAAACTGTTTTTTTTAATAGGGCCCGTGTCCACATGTCAGTGATTCTCACCAGCGCCCACTGTTGCGAGGCTACAAAAGTTAGTTGTTTAATATTTGCATTAATTCGAGGAAATATCCCGAAGAAAACAGAACGATGCAAATGAGTCGTGTCCCGGCATCAGCAGCACCTGGAAATGTTCCCTCGAGAAGACGAGTCAAATCTAGCGTCTCCTTCGTCATTGTTGTTGACAAAGCTGACATCAGAAGCCCCGCCCCTTCTTGATTTTGATCAGTCGTTGAGGGAAAGGTGACAATGATGAGCACCGTCCTGACGCCAAGGGGGTTTTAGTGCTCAGGATGCTGGGTGCTGGACTACACTGGTTTTGTATTGAAAGGGGGGCTGTGCCAGTGGAAGCCCTTAATGTGAGACCCACAACTACTGCCAGCCTTCTCATAATAAAGACGTCCGCTGTGTTCTTAAACAGCGTCCTCATCACTCTGAGAAACCCACCTCTGTGTTCTGCTCCAACACCATCTGGTCCAGGATCGGCATCAGCCAGTCTTCAAACTTGCAGTAGTTGTCATTGGGCACCAAAATATTCCCAATCCTACGTTCAGCAAGAACAACAAAAGAACAAGTTAGGGAATCTGCGACAGGAGGACCTTTAAAGACGAGCACCTGCCTGTCAAACATCACACTGTTTAATATACGAGTACACAGCAGAGAAAGTCTCGAGATCAAAGATAACAACAGTAAAGCTTCAGCCGAGGATAACAGTCTGACCGGAATGAAAATAAACTTACCATGAGAGAAGCCTGAGACATCAAGTGTGTCTGCTATAATCTAAACTACAGGCAGCTTTATGGTTAGCTTAGCATAGCATGTTAGCAGCTAAACCAGGCTCAGCGCTTCAGAGGTGCTGACGAGTGGTTGTTTCAAAGTTATCGGACCAGATTTAATATATGGGTTGGATCAAATCTTAAACACAGGTAGTTCAAAGAAATATTGTAAAGAGCAGGTATCTAATCTTGTTTTATGTCTGGATTAAACCTGCAGTTTGTGTTGTATGACAACCATCCAATTTTTCTTTGAAAAGCTGAGACAAAAGTGGGCTGGCTTACCTGAGCCTGGGTAGCAAAACAAGGAGATTATCAAACTGTTTCTGGTCAATAAGAGGTCAGCCATATAAATCGACATAAAACAGGGAATCGGTTGTCATTGGACACCCTGAGCTCAACTGTTTCATGCTAAGCTAAACTAAGATGACCGGCTGCCAATTGGACATACACAAACATAACTCTATGTGTTCTTTAAGGCTCAGCTCCCTGATCAGAATCACCCTGAGGACATGAAGTGACAGGTGTATTATATATCACCAACCTGTTGATGCCTCTCTGACGGAGCTCCTTGCCCGGCAGATTGAAGTCTCCCAGGTAAGCGTTAGCCAGACACTTGATGATGTCCTCCTCTATGCCTCCAGCTGTGGTCACAACCACGTCCACCTGACACACAGGAACACGGTCAGACGATTGCTTTTCTGTGATCTGAACATGACCTAAGTTATCATAAGAAGGCAGTAATATGTTTGTACCATTTTGTGCTCAACCAGGTAGCGGATGCTCTCTCTGATCCCGGAGCTGATGAGGTTGGAGGTGTAACCCAGGAAGATGGTGCAGCCCAGTTTGGGTTCCACGCCTCCGATAAAATCAGCTTCGTCTTGTTCTACCTCCTGTGGCTCGAGGCGCTTCTCAATCTGTGTGTGAGGGAGTGACCAGACATCAACCGTCATGAAAACAAGTCGGGTGAGCCAATGTGTCAATGTGGTGGGAAATATTCAGGAAAATTATCATTCTATTTGTCAGCCAAGGGGCAAATAAAAATGCTGCATTCTGATTTTTGGAGTTCGGTTTTGCTGAACTTTTGACTTCAACAAAGCAGTTTGGTGGTAAACTCCTAGATTTAGCACCAAACTGCTTTGTTGAAGTCAAATTTCACTTCAGCTGGTGATGAAGATAGGCCGGCATTCCCAAAAATATTCAGTTTCTCCTGCTTTTGAATTATTTATCTTATAATACATTTTTTTATGCTTTGAAAGTCACATCTAAAATCTCACCCGCTTCTATTGTACAGTGATGGAGGGAGAAATCTTAGAGGCAAACCTCTCATCATCATCAAGGCTTACTCGGGTAAATAACAAGAGTTTGATTCTTTTAAGGTCCTTGATCCGAAGTGGATCCTCTCACCATGCGGTTGATCTCCTGGATGGCCAAACCGAGCCTGCTGGCCTGGAACCCCGTGTTGAGGTAGGTCTTCAGTACGGCCTGAAGGTCGACCCCCTGGTTAAAGTCGTAGCCTTTAATCATCGGGGTGTCATCCGGGAGTTTGCAGCTACGCTTGAGAACGGCCTCCATGGCAACGGTAGGGGCTTTGTCTGCCATCTTTTTCTGCAAAAACAAAGAAGAAGACACGGTGGTGGTGGTGGTGGTGGTGTGGTTATCATCAAGGAGATTCACCACTAAGGTAGCAGCTCTGCTCTCACTTCACATGCAGAGCCACAAGTCTAAATATATTAAGCTCTTCGCTCATAAACCAAACAGCATGGAAAGTTTTCAACAAGAATCTGCCTGCAGGCTTTTGTTTGAGGAGCGTCGGGAAATTGAAGTGATGTCTTCAGGAGGTTTGAAACTGGTTTTCTTTTTTTTACATATTTCATGAGCATAATAATACAATGGAAAACAACTGTGATACACCCATGAACATCCAGTTAAAACAGCCTGAGACTTTTTCTGTTCAAACCAAGAAGGAAAACACAACAGAGACATGTTGACAAGACTTTTTGCATCTGCACAGCGGTTAAAAGAGAAGAGTTCAAACACCTGAACTTTTAACTCTGTCCGCGTTATTTGTCTCACAGCAGGAGGGGCTGCTTGATTATGACTAATCACGATCATTCTGATTGATATTGAGGTCACGATTCATTTACAACATGAGGATCACAAGCACGTAGTTCACTTAAACGCTTTTAACACTTTCACATAATGCACACCACGACACACACAAAACAAACAACCCATGAACAAGTACAAAATAAACTAACTGTGTTTTTCAGGTTGTGGTGATGTTCTCTTGTGGCCAAAACAACAAACACTTTAAAACATTTACCACACCTGACAAAACCTAACATCATAACGAGGGCAACTTTAAGGAACAGTAACTGTTTAATCTAGATTATCTCAGGAAGCCAAAATCGTAATTGAAATGAAATCTTGATCAATTGCCCAGCACTAACAGAAGGGATCTTTTCATTTTCCTTTCTCACTTGGGATCGATTACATCTTGAATTCTACTTAAGAGCTAACTGCACTGATGGAAAGTAACTAAGCGTATTCCACGTAGTGTATTACAAAAATACAAATGGTGCTTCTTCTTTCCTTCTTCCTTTTCTTCGTGCCATTAAAGTTCTACTCTGCAACAGCTGAAGTGGAAATAATTTGTTTTCCTTCACTTCACAGCTCTGTTTGCAGGCTCTGCTGTCACGACTTGTAGAGGTGATTGTTTTGGGGTTGGATCGTTGAAGTTTTATTTACTTCCCCAGTGTGCAGAGATTAATGAGAATATTCCATCATGGGACAGATTTTGGATGTTGAGCATTGTTTCTGTTTGTTTCTACGGATGCTGTCAATATATTGCATGAAATCCAGGAGCTGGATTTTAATGTGTAAATAAGTTATATATTTAAAAAAAAAAATGTCATGTCAGCTGTTATTTTAGCCCAGTGTTTTCAGTTTTGTTCAAGTTTTTGATGTTGTTCACGTGACTTGATTTGCAGGTTTGAAATCGTCCAACAGCGTTCAAACAAGACACAAACATTTGAAGCATGTCAGCAATTAACTCTGGGTTTGATTTCAGATTGCACTTAGGCTCAGAAGTTATTTGCAGACATGGGACAGACTTTAGCTTTAAGTCCTGTTTTGGTCGCTACATGCTAATCGATGTTTTAAAGCATTATGTAATCCCGACCTGTGTGACCTCATGTTGGTTTTAACAGCTAGTTAGTTTTCTTTCATGCACAAACAAGTTGGTTACGTAACCCACAACTTTGACAAAACTAACTTACTGCGATGAAAACAACAGCAACTTCAACGCAACCAAAGTGTTAAAAATGAGCCAAAAACAAGCGTTAACGATCCGGTGTTACTGTCACATTAAGCCACTTCTTGAAAATAGGAAATATATTATATAACTGAAGCAGAACAGCATCAACACCAACAATCAATGAGGCTGATGTTAGCAGGGAGGCTAACGGTAGAGAGCTAGCTGAACTGTGCGCCGCTCTCCTCCTATCGAGCAGCTTTAAATCGAAACGAAACGTGTAAAAACTGATATTAATACATACCTCTTCTTTAAGGGGTGTCAGGCGTTAAACGAAGTCAATGGGTAATGTCAGCGAACACAAGAAAGACGTATTTTTAGTATTTGCATTCCGGTAAATAGAAGCATGGGCCGCCTGCGGCAAGCGAGCTCCAACTACGGAAAGAGCGAAGGATCAAATAAGACCAAAATGTATTTCTGCGCAGAGAAAATTAAAACCCCCTCTTAAAAACTTTTTTAGCCGTGTAAATACTGCAAAACAGTTTTTTCCTTTAATGCATTATACCATCCATGTTCATTTATTACATGTTAAATTGTTGCTGTGATTCTTTACTCAGTTTTTGTTTTTTATTCTATTTTATTTATTCATATTTAATACCCACCGTTTGTCAAAGGTGCCTGCAAGCACACCTGTAATAACCTTATAAATATTAATAATTTTTCCACATTCAACACATTTTTATCTACTAACAAAAGTTATTTATAAAAGTTCTATCTTTTTATTGTTGTTCTGAGACACCCTGTTTTTAGACCGCTGTACATGTTGTTAAAGGTAAATACACATGATGTAGTTTAAAGCACAGCTTACTGCCAATAATCTTTTCATCACGTGGCTGTGAAGTGATGTGTGATGTTTGTGACATTTCCAACGCTTTTTTTGTATGACCTTTAACATCACAGAGCCTTTGAACTGCCCCTGATGGGGAATAAAGAGGGGCAAAAAGGTGAGAGAGGACGGTCAGGAGCGTCTCTGAGCACACTCTCCTGCACAACCTGCACAGTCCCTCTGCATCAGGTCAAAGACGTAATTTTCCTGATTCTTCTTTGGTGTTGGAGGGGGACACTGTAGTCCTGGTAGAAGGTTTTTGTACAACAGGAAACTTCAGGAAAGATGAGCAGCAGCAGCGTTGTTCAGGCACAAAAGCTGGTGGATCAACTTCGGGTTGAGGCGGGCATGGAGAGAATCAAGGTGTGTAAAAATCAGATCTACATTTGTTGAAAATAAACAAAGTACTGACATGCATTATGTCTTTTTTATAGCATTGAATGTAGGCTATGATGTAAAGTATTTATTTACATTATTAAATCATCATGATGTGCTATCCTGTGAAACGTCGTCCTGTCCACCTTTATCCCTGCAGATCTCGCTGACAGCAGCAGATTTGGTGCGATACTGTCAGGAGCACAGGAGAAGTGATCCTCTGATCACCGGCATCGCCACCTCGTCCAATCCTTTCAAAGACAAGAAGAGCTGCGTGCTGCTTTGACAGTCGTCCCGAGTATTAAGATAACCAACACATAATCAAATGTCCAATGGCCTTCTTTGTGGGGGAGTGCAGCTGAAGATTTCAAGAGTCAAATGTGGACAGAAGAAACCTTTTCAGCCGTGATTATTTATGTTTTATTTTTCTGTGTGCATCTAGACTTTCCCTTCAAGCATCTCTTCTGAGACACTGTCTAGATGAAACACTTTACAACACATAGGTAAAGAGTAAAAGTGTTTAGCACAGATGATGGTTTGAGATGTTTTGACATTTTGTAGAACATTTCAGGTATCCAATTCCACAGACCCAACAGCAGACGCAGACGGTGGTTTTCAGGAAGATGCCTTTAATGTCTTTCAGTGTGTTTTCAGGGCTGCATCTCGTCAAGTGTAGTGCAAATGAGTCATACTTTGATTTATTGTAGCCATTAAATGGTTGTACTAACACTCTCTCACAAACATACACACACAGGATATAAGGAGACAAACATACAAGTAAACATTTCTACGATTAGCATGAGTGAGTTTAAATAAATAGCTTTACAATCAAGTGTGTTACAGAGGGCTTAGACTTCACAAGTGTTTACAGCATACATGAGGAGTACATCATGCTTGTGGTACAATGTTAGTTATTGTATGTAAATACTCGTAACTAGTTTCTTTGTTTTGTTGTTAGACGTACAATAATTTAAAAAAAAGAGACTGACTTCTGCCAACCAAGTGTTTTTTAAAGTCTTCAGATCCGGCATGAAATGGAAGTGAAGGGTACAAGACCCAAACTAAATAAAAATAAATAAAAATCATGTTTACACACTTGTGTTTTGTTTGTAAAAAAAAAAAATCTCTCAACACAATCACACAGAGGATAAAAAAATTGAAGAAATTGGACCTTTAGTCATTGTTTTGTGCCCCATGTATGCTAAAAAGAAAAACCTGTTAGCTGTCGCTGCTAGTCTTCAGGTTCTCCTGTCTGCATGCTTTCAAGTCTCACCCGGTAGTCTGCAAGGTTTGTTCTTTTATTTTCTGGGCCTCCAGATCTGCACGTGCATGTCTCCTGAGGCCACAGCGAGGACACCGGCCTCCACACTAAGCTGTGAGACGAAGACAGCGGCAGGCGGGGCATTGGGGGAGAGAGGGAGAAAAAAAAATAATTCAAATATCTTTTTAAAAGACAGATTCTAACTAGAGAAACGGGTGCAGACTGGAATGAACTAACTCCTAAACCTGACTCCTTCTGTTTTGATGTAATAATGCAAAAATGTGACTCTTTGACCTTGCCTGTTTTGTTTTTTTAGTATGCATTCCTGTACTGTTTTTATTTTTCATGTGTAAGTGTGTGCTTTGTTTTCCTTTTCTTTGTGCTATATAAAATTAAACTGAGTAAAAAAAAAAGAAAAGCAGACAGATGATTATTTTGTGTGTGCTCGTTTGCCATCCAAAACCGGTCAAATAGTTCATTGGACATTTGGACATACTGGACATTTGGATCCTATACATGTGCCACAAAAACACTAACCCCGTTGACTCCAGCTTTGTGGTGCTGTGTGCATAATGTCCTCGGAGGTACACAGGGGATATGCACCTGAAACACAAACAACACATTACAACTCAAGATCAATCAGGGGCAGAGTTCACTGAAGGAAAGCAGTTCAATATGTAGTAAAAGTAGGAGTGTGCATGCTCCTACCTTAACAGTGCAATCCGTTGAACAGGTGTAGAGGCTTCCAGCGGACCTGTGGATGCCGGTGATCATGGCTCTGTGTCCCACATCAAACTTGGAGATGGGTTTTAAAGTCCCCGCCTGCATGGAGAAGGCGTGGATCATGCCGCTGTTGTCTCCCGCCCACACCTCACAGCCACGGTAGCTCATGGACTGCAGGTAGGAGCTCAGCTACAAAGGAAGAGGGGTGTTAGTCGAGGTTCATGTTAGCGCACAAACGCTAACTTAAAAGTTCCAAGTGTGTTTGTTTGTTTGCATCCACCTTAAGTTTCTTCAACTCTTTGCCTGCCCTGCGGTCATACACAGCCACAGTGCAGCCCTTACTCCCAGCGATGATGTACTTGTCATCAGCAGCCATGCACATCACAGCGTTACCATGGAGACAGATGCTTTTCACCAGGGGTTGAGCAGCTGTAGACAAAATCATGACATCATCAGTCACACCAAAGGATACAAAACCTTCATTTTGAAATACAAGTTAGATTCTATTGCTCACCTCTGGGGTCATACATGTTGACCCTCTTGTCAAATGTACCAGCGAGCAGTACGTCGGCCTGATAGGACAGACAGAGGACAGCCGCCCCGGCCCTGATCAGACCCATCTTTGCTCCACCTGCCTGCAGGTCCCACAGCCTCACCGTGCTGTCGAAGCCCCCCGAGGCCAGCTGATGGCCAAGAGCTGACAGACACCACACCCAGCCCCGATGGGTGCTAAAGTCACCCTGCCCACCCAGCGTGTGCAGCAGTGTGGCCCCGGATCCTGCCTGCAGATCCCACAGTTTCACATTCCTGTCTCTGGAGCCTGTGGCCAAAACGGTCCCCTCACCCATGAGGAGGACTGAGTTGACCTGAGCGATGTGTCCTGAAGGTAGATGGATGCACTCCAGCTCTGGGGGTGGGCTAAGACTTCTGGGTGGTTGATGTTCATCTATCTCTATCCGTCTCCCGTTTTCCTGATTCTGGGGCTCTGCCAGGTCCTCCTGAGGATTTAGAGCGACATCCTGTGGCTGCCTCTCCCCCTCGCCCTCTTGTGTCTGTTTGGCTTTAAGGTGAGCTTGTCCTGTCCAGCAGGTTGTCAGCTGCTCCATCTCCACACAAGCAGAAGGCCAGTCAAAGTCCTCCCTCGGGCCTACAGGAAAGCCAGCTCGGGAGCCTATTAGTCTGGCTGCCCGGAGCTGCCAAGCTGTGCTGTCCTTTCCCACATTCTCTAACGCATGACAGACCTAGAGGGAGCAGGGAGAAGGATTTAAAAAAAAAAAAGACCTCTCAGACTTCAACAGTTTTCATGTACTCTGCAAAGCAATGAAGCATAATGCGTGACTCCACTGAGTTAAACGCTGAAGGAAGTTACTTTGACACATCTGTACTAGCTTTTTATTTTTAACTCTTAAAGCAAAGATACAAAAGCCTGAACAAACATACTTAAGAATGCACAATAACTTATCATCAGATAGTAAGAAATCTGAAAGTCGTACCTTTGGCAGCACGTCAATGACACATTGAGCAGGAAGGTGTGAGGCGATGTTTGTTAACATCTCCCAGGGTAAAGACAGCAAGCCGCTGGCCTCGGCAGAGGGGGAGGGGCTCACGTCTGAGGAGGAGGGGGTAACAGGAGGAGGCAGACTGGAAGAAACATGACGATGATATAATCGTCATTATTTTAAAGATAAAGTATGGTGACTTGATTTGTACTCGTAGGTAGATTTTGTATACAGTGAGCTCCTTTTTTAGGCCCGACCGATAGAAGATTTTGGGGCCGATACTGATATCGATATTAGGAAGAGAAAAACATCTGAAAGCGATATACCGGTTGTGTTATGTTCAATTTGCAGAGATAGATAAATACATTTATTGTGTTGATCCTTTAAATGCAGTTATCAAACACTTGCGGAAAGGATTTATAATGAAGACAAGATGGTTACCCAACTGGAAAGTAACCGAGCATGTACTGCATCACCGCCTTACACTCTGGAGAGTGATGATGCTTGTTGTAGTCCATATAGCGCCCTCTGCTGGTGACAGAGAACTACTAGTGTAAAACAATGAGACTCAAATGAAATGCTGTTTGACTGGTAAATAAATCTAATAATATCGGCGTATCTGAGATAAAATTAGCCGATACAGATAGTCACTGGATGTGCTAATATCGGCCAATATTATCAGCTGGCTGATTAATCGGTCCGGCTCTAGTCCTACTCTTTTTTAAACATGAGAAAGGGACAACATTGCTCAATACTTAGAGAATAACCCTCAGTAGACAAGATAAAATAACCCATCAGGAAGAACAAGATAAAGAAAAACAAACTAAAATGGATAAATAACACTGAACTTTGCTGCTACATCACGAGTGCTGTATTGTTACGACCAGTTCTTCTCACTTACGAAGTTATTTTTGTATCACTTTTTTTTTTTACTAGAGTTGAAGTCAAAACATCTGGTACCACAGACAGCTGAGGGTGAGAGGAAGTCTTACCCCGGCAGCTCAGGTCTTGAGGCTCCACCTCTCTGAGATGTCACCTGGTCAGGAAGAGGTGGTCCGTCCTGGTCCTGTCCACAGTCTGTCCCTGGGTCAGACCGGTCCATCATCCTGACCTCAGACATCCCCTTCTTCTTCTACTCTCAGAACCAGACCACTAGCTCATAAAAAACTGTAATGCCACATCCCCCTTCAACACTTCTCTAGTGTGGGTTCAATTAGTTTGCTCATAAGGGAATAAACTAGTGTTTTAATCTGAGATACGTTGCTTAAAGAAAGCTTCAGCTACCAATGAAGACAACATTTCACTGCTTTATCTACAACACATGTCAGTTATATACATTCAAGTATAAATGTCTTGTTTCACCTTAAGATTGATCTATTTATCTTCAGCCCAGCCTTTTAAACCCCGCTGAGTTCATTAAACTCATCCTCCGAGTCTGTTTATCAAAACACGAATAACTGTCACCGCCGCTGTGCTCCTTAAATTCACTGAACTAACGACTTAGGAGACAGATATCAAAGGACATGTCTTGTAGGACTTTGAAGAGCCATTTGTGAGGAGAGACCCTGAGCGAAGTTAAGAAAACTCAAAACAAAACTTCCGGTGTGTTAAGGTGACGTCATCGTCATGCGAAGTACGTTGAAGCATGTTTTTTAAAGAGAGAGCCCACCCATAAAAAAAAAAATAATAATAATAATAATAATAATTAAACCCGCAAGCGGTGATGAAGGGCCCTCGCACCCCTGTGCATGTCAGGGTGTGTTGCGACCGCGGGAGTACAGCAGTGATGGAACCTGGCTAAGCGAGTCGGGTATGGCTGCATCCTGGTGCTCTCTCGTCTGTGTTCTCCCGTCTCATGTGCTCTCGCGCCCCGCCCCGTAAAAGTGTGTGTGTGTGTGTGTGTGTATATATGCATATATATATATATATGTATGTATATATAAAAAAAATATTAGTCTTCGTTTATACACAAACATTTTATTCTGTTAATGTTTTTAAGTATTTTATTACTGACAATTCAATTGCATGACCTCCGGAGCTTTATTTTGAAAATTTGAAGCTCAGGAGGCTCGGCTTTAGGCACACAGACATGATCACAGACGAGAGTAGCCAGGCTGCACTTACAGTCTAGGGCTAAGCGGCACATCAAACTTTGAACGGACGCCATAGCCACGCCCTTTGATGAAATCACGTGCAGATCACAACGAGATGTGTTGATCACAACGAGATGTGTTGATCACAACGAGATGTGTTGATCACAACGAGATGTGTTGATCACAACGAGATGTGTTGATCACAACGAGATGTGTTGATCACAACGAGATGTGTTGATCACAACGAGATGTGTTGATCACAACGAGATGTGTTGATCACAACGAGATGTGTTGATCACAACGAGATGTGTTGATCACAACGAGATGTGTTGATCACAACGAGATGTGTTGATCACAACGAGATGTGTTGATCACAACGAGATGTGTTGATCACAACGAGATGTGTTGATCACGAGAACACACTGACAGTTTGAATCCAACAGCTGAACGCTTTATTTTTATACATCTGTTTATGTATTTCCGTTTTCTTTTCTTTCTTCAAAAACAACATTTTATCCATATTTCAACACAATATGCACAGAAATATACATAAACTTATACTTGACAAAATTCTCAAAACTACAAAATAAACATTTCTGTGTGTTATTATTCTTTTCACAAATATAAAATAATTCGGTTCTGCTACTTAAGAGCTTCTTATCAATGCAATACAGTTACAAACAGGTTTCCAGTTTACTGAATAAAAGTTCAATTCTCGCTTAGCATTATGCTAACAAATAACATGGGAAATCCCATAGAGAAACAGCGAAGCTAGCGGAGTTAGCGCTACACTTTTTACATGAATGTTAGTACAAAATGTGAAAATGAACAGTCTTCATGAACCCACGGTTACTTGCAGGAGCTTTACAAAACTAGCAAAAGAGCATGGGACAAGCCATGACAGACATGAGCTAAACTAGCGCTCATGAGCATCATAGCTAAAGTACCTTAAAAGCTTCAAAACAAACGTAAAACACATCCTGACACACACTAAAGGATGGCGTTACATTCCACATGCTATAGAAGAATATATAGACCACATGTATGTGATTTGTGACATTTACTCACCTGTAAATAACAGGGAAATCGTAGCAACAGGTGTGTTTCCTTTCCTGCTTGCTGTCTCACTTGGAGGTTAAGCCTCCTTGTGGAACAAATTGGAACCACACTCTAAATTAAAATATTTTAATCATGAATAGTCACCACAAGTCAATTTCAGACGGGCTCTGTGTCATGCATGAGAAATTTTGAACTTCATTGACTTGAGAGCGTTATTAGCCCCTCTTCACGACATGATAGCATGTCATGTTTGGTACCAATGGATGCAGTAGTTCATGCAGGTTCATTTGATACTTGTATTTATTTATTTTTATAAGTTTAGCTAGTTAGCTAGCAAGAGTTACAACCACTTCCTGTTTATGGCGATGTGATTTGTGGACTTCCTGTTGGATTTTGAGCATGGGTGCAAGTAGGTTTATTGTAGTAGTTGTTGTCAAGATGGATACACATAGTAAAATTCAGAACAGTAGGTTCAATGTGCTGCAGGGGCTGAATGTTTGAAATATTGTAGGGGGCGCCACTGAACCATTAAGCGCCCACTCATTTAAACGATATCAATAATAATAATAATAATTTATACTTTATTGATCCCGCGAGGGGAAATTCGTTTTTACACTCTGTCTAGTTAACATGCAAACAACAAATGTTTGACTTTACCACCAGGGTCATATGTCTCAAAATTGGTGGTCCACACCAATTTTGAGGGGGAATTGAGCTACCGTGTAGCAATGGCTAATGCTAATTGAGTAGAAGTAACTTCCTGTTGTCAACAGGTGGCACTGTGACTTATCCAAAAGTTTCAAACATGGATGTGTTCAGGGCAGGTCCCGTATCATGCATGAGAAATTGTAATATGATTGAACACTGCATAGCTGAGATATAAGAATTTACTTTTTTGGCAAGTTGCCAAAACGCAACATAAAAGTTGTAACGCACACCATGGCCACGTCTTTTGACAAAATAACGTGCAGAGCACAACGACATATGCTGAGCCTGTCTAGAACACACTGACAATGAGTTTGTGCCGATCGGATGAGCGCCCTCGGCCAAGATCCTTCAAATAGGAAGGCAGAAATCGGCGATTTTAAGCGATTTTGGGCCATTTTTGTGAAATTCAACTTGAATTCGTGGACTTCCTGTCGGGTTTTTTGAAACGCCGCAAGAGGATTTTTAGTCCGTCCCGAGAAGCTTAATATGCATACCAATTTTCGTGAGTGTACGTGAAAAAACCCCCTATGGGGAGGCCATTTTGAAAATTTCAAGCGGGCGCCACTGAGCGAAATTCTTTTACAAAACCAAATTTTTTGCGAGACCTGATGACCGTGGAAAGTTTGGTGAGTTTTCGCGCATGTTCAGGCCCTCAAAATCGCATTTAAAGTGGAGGAAGAAGAAAAATAATAATTCCTAGGGTTTCAAGAGGGTCCTACGCACTTGTCAGTGCTTCGGGCCCTAATAATAATACATCCATGAAGCACACTGTGAAACCACTCCTGTGTCTTTTGGCAAGACATTTGTACACTTATTAGACAACGTGTTGACTCTGAATCTTTCATTTTTCATTATGTAAATGCATTGTTTTGGATTGTTTTGGATTGAAGTCTGGAAATTAGTCTGGTAGCTGGAGAGGTACCAGTTAACCGCCTGAGCACTGCCAAGGAACCCTTGAGCAAGGCACCTACTCAAATCCATCAACTGAAATAGTGTGTGTGTGTGTGTGTGTGTGTGTGTGTGTGTGTGTGTGTGTGTGTTTTGGATGCTTTTCAAATAAATTTCAAACAATCTCCTTCCCACTCAGTTTTTAATACAGCTTTCTTTTTGCTTTGTCAAAATGTACGAACACGTTTGTTTGGAAAAAAAATTCTGCACTTTGTGGTATTTCAACAAAGGGTTAAATTCGTCGATCAATTTGTCATCTTGTCAGCGTGAACTGCAAACGTCTCGGCCACCAGTAACGGAAAAATGATGGAAGCATCTGCAAACACCTGGAAAGACACACATAAAGAGATGAGGAGCTTTATAATCCAATGATGAAGAAGAGAAGAATCTGCTGCTTTAGTGACTCAGGAACAGATGAGTGTATATCTGCTGATCAAAGTTAATACTTGTTACTTTATTGTGTACTCTGTTCAACATGAAATACCTTCACAGGTTTCGCTTCGGCTGTGATCTTGCCCCAGGACACGGCCTCATTCGGGCTGGCTCCTGAGTCACAGCCGTCGTACTCCTGAGCCGTGTTGACGTACACCGCAAAATCCGCTCCATTCCTCTGGAAGGAGACGGAGCAGTTTATCAATGAGTCTGCTGCAAACACTCCTATGCCTTCACAAGACAACAACTGCAACCACAGTGAAAGACGATACCTCTGCACTTTGAACTTTCAGTTTCTGCAAGATTCTGTCGTTTGTAAATTTCTCTCAGTGCTCTTAAAAGTGTTGCACATCTTGAATCTGTTTTGTACGACGGAGGATTAGGGCCACGTTAAAAAAATTATATTTTTTTAATTTCGAGATTAAAGTCGTAAATTTACGAGATTAAAGTCTTAAATTTATGAAAATAAAGTCGTAAAGTCATAACTTTACTACTTTCATCATTTTAAGCAGGCTGGTCTCGAACTCATTAATTTACGAGATTAAACTCGTAAATTTACAACTTTATTCTCGTAAATGTATGACTTTATTCTCGTAAATTTACAAGTTTAATCTCAAAATAAAAAAAATAAAAAAATGTTTTAACATGACCCTAATCCTCCGGCGTAGTTTTGTTCTTGGTAAAATGTAAAAATGTTTTCTAAAATGTACATTTGTCTCAAGCTTTGTAAAACTGTTGTACACTTGACTACGTTTGTCTTGAATGGCTGCCAAAATTAATTCCTAAAAGCGTATCCGATGTAAAATCCTTACCCATGTAAGGTTACATATGTGATGTTTGGCTACACCTCCTCCCAGGGTGATTATCCCCGAGCTGTTGGCAGCCAGCGAGAGTTTGTTCAGCTTTGAAATATCTGGAATCAAAAGCAGAGAGTATGATCAGCTAATGATAATGAAAATGACATTATTTATAGAGCACCTTTTAAGACAGATGTTTACAAAAGCAGGAACACAAAAACACACAAAAAAATCAAGAAGTAAAGAAGAAGACTTGTTCACCTTCGACTAAGTCTATGATCAAGCCGGGGTTCTTCTCTGCGAAGAGGAAGAACATGTCTCCTAAGGCGCCGTCTGTCAGCGCGGGGCTGAACACCGGGATGTTATTCTGAAACACCAGAACACAAACACATCAGGGTTCACACACAGACAATAGTCAGTGCTCTACCTCAGATTTTCGGAGCTCTGTAATGAAGGGGATAAGGACTCACCTTGTAGGCCCAGTAACAAACAGACTCAGGGTTGTTGATCTCTTTGCCCAAACGATGAATCACCTTCGATGGAGTCCAGCGAACACCCTGAATTAAAAAAAAAAAAAAACGAATAAAGAAGGGAGCAATTGTTTTGAGAATATTGTGACTATTTTTGAAGCTCCTACAACACGTCACAGGAGGAACATAAAAGTTTAAAAAGAAGATAAAGTCCACACACACCTGAGTGTTCTGCTCCAGCAGCATCTGCCTCAAGATCGGCATCATCCAGTTGTCGAATTTTATGTAGTTTTCTTCCGGGATCAGAGTGTTTCCATTTCTGCAGCCAAAGAGACAAACTGAAGAACTGAATGTTTCTGAAATGAGAGCTGTAACTCAATATATTGATCATTCCCATCTTCAGAACTGATAAAATAGAAGTTACGACGTCTTTACTTCGAGAAATAACTCACTTATTAAAAAGTGTTTCAGAACATTTCTGTCCATCCTGTGTTTTAGGATCGTGGTATTTCCAGATCTCAGCTGATCTTGTTGACTTATTTGACATTATTTTCTGTTTAAAGGAGCAGTATGTAACTCTGACACCTAGTGTTTAAAATGGGTACTGCAGTCAGATTCAAAACATTGTAGAGAACTGTCTCCCCCCACACCCCTCCTCTCTACAGTCGATGCTCACGCAGGTCACCATGTGGTGGACACTGAAGCTTCAGTGTTTATCCAGCTCTGCATGGGTCTGTAAACCTTTCTGTGTTCTAACCTCTCTCCATTTTTCAAAAGCATCTCCAATATTGATCCTAGTTTGAGCACGTTTCTGCTCGTGGAGCTTATTAGAAACATGCAGAGGCTTTTTAGGTCGGGTACAATCACTTCTATCTGAAACACTTCTCTTGCCCGCTTCCATCGCTGCAACACCTGTTGGTTTGACCTGATAACTGCTCTCATATCTGGCAAACCGAGGGGCGTCCAAAACAGGCCGTGTTTTGGGGGTGCCTGAAAACCGCCTACCTTCTCTGGTCCAAACAAATCCAGAGCATTCAGGACCAGAATCTAAAGTTAGAAGGAGAACATACTGGCTGCTGCATTGTTGTCAGAGAAGCCAGCACTTCAACATAGCATGTTTCCTTAATGTCTGATCATATAGTAAGCTCACTTTATCATTTCATTCAGTAGATATCTCACAGATTGCTCCTTTAAGCTATATTTGAAGGTTTCAGCGTCATGCTCTCTCACCTGTTCAGACCTTTTTTGTACAGATCTTTTCCAGACATGCAGAAGTCTCCAACATAAACCGGACCCAGACACTTGATCAGATCCTCCTCTATGCCGCCGGCTGTGGTCACTATAACATCCACCTACACAGAGACACAAATATAGAGTGAATTACACAGGTAATGTTTTATTTAATAAGATTATACTCTGCAACAGTTCTGCATGTGATTAATCATTACTAAACCAACAAGTGCGCTATATATTACAGGCGCTCTGAGTATCTGAGGAGGGTCTTACCATGCTGTGTTCCACGACGTAGCGGATACTCTCCCTGACTCCGCTGCTGATGAGGTTTGAGGTGTAGCCAAGGAAGATGGTGCAGCTCCTGAGGCAGGGGCAGGTCGATGGATCTTCGTCCACACATCCTGTCTTCACCTTCACAGGTGTTAATCGCCTCTCGATCTGCAGAAGTGGACTTTATTTATCATTTCAGATTAAACCACCAGATATACAAGTTTAATTCACCATCTCAATACAGAGGTGGTGGTGGGGGGGAGGAAATTTCAAACTAAAAAGAAACTATTTGCTCGCACAAATTTGGAGAGAAGTTGTTTACAAATCTGTGGGGAGGATTTGTGAAAAAGTCTGATGCACAGAATTAATACTTGAAGTTAAAGAAATTGTGCCAAAAAATGTCCAATAACTGGCAGCAGAGTGACGGCGTAATATTGGTGTCCCAGGGTGTAAACTGTTTACGCTGCTGACTAAGTCTAAATCAGAACAGAGTCTTGACATTTCTGGAGGGCTTGCACCATTAAAAGCTTCAAAGTACCATGCTGTTGATCTGCTGGATAGCCAGCCCCACATTGGTGGCCTGCAGGCCGGTGTTGAGGTACGACTGCAGCAGCGCTTTGTGGTTCACCCCCTGGTTAAAGTCATAACCTTTGACCTTTGGTGTCTCCTCTGGTATAGGGAGGGTGTCCCTGTAGATACTTCCAACTATTCCGTGGACGTGTTTGGCCATTTTGTTGTAAAAAAAAATCTGTGAATGAAGAACCCAAACCACTTTCATAAATTAGAACCGCAGTAAAGGAAGAATGTTTGACTTTTTGATCCAGTAGATATATCGCCCGTAGCACCCGCATGAAACCAAAACAAACTGCTGCTTGGCCACACCTCCACCACACCGACTCATAACATGTCTGTTATAGCGTGATGTGCAATTGGACAAACACGATGAAAGCCCTCAAATGTATGAATGCTGCAGGACTCAGAACAGTTTGTCAAATTCAGATTTTATTTGTAGCCGTTTTACGGTTTAAATTAAGCGTCAGCAAACTCAAAGACAATCAGTGCCAACTTTAAAAATCAACTAAAGCAAAGACATCAACACTCAGAGTTTAACATTTTTAGTAATAATGATAATCAGCTGAAAACAAACATTTAACAGAAATGTGTGGGTGGAAAGTATGTTTTTATGCAAGAAAACCAATACTGGATATGCGTAACTAAAAACTACAGGCCACCTGTCATCAATTTGAGACGCAAGTTGTTGAAAGCCAACTTTGGCTTCTTGCCTTTATTCTGGCACACAGAAATTGTATCGTCTAGTTTAACTAAGAGGGGTGATAAAAAACAGTTGACTCAGTGCTTAATAGAAAAAAAATATAGACCTACGCTCTTACATTGACTTGTTTAAACCCTGTGCTAACTGGCAGGCAAATGTTGACGCTCCCTTCAGGCCTCGTGAACTCAGGCGCGACTCAAACTCCTCCCTGAAAGTTGCTTTATTGTCGGGCTGGTGCACACCTTTACAGCAAACGCCACACACAGACGCTTCCTTAACAACCGTCCACTGTGGACTCAAAGAGAACGACCACCACTCTCTCGACCGGGGTCGGACCAACAGGAGTCGGTGTATCCCCCCCAGGCAAATCCTACACAGTATCAACGGGCAAAAAAGAGAGATGGCGGCAACAATCACGAGTTCGATCAGAAGCTGGAGGAGAAACTTATTGGTCCAGCTGAGAGTTGCGTCGCACATCCACAAAGCTCTTGAAGCAGCCTCTCCGAGCAGGCCGGTTATAAAACGACTAAGAAAAAAAAAGGAGCCACACTGAGAAGCATGCAATGGTTCATGACACTGGAGGAAAAAACCTGGATGGCTCGATGGACAAAAAAAGATCGTGCTGAGTCCGCCAGAGTTCCTATGGTGTCGTAGAGGATGATATTTCCCAAAAGCAAACACCAGAGTGTCCAGGATGAAGCTCAGGTAGGGCACCAGCTCCGTGCACGCCTCCTCCTCCAGAGTGGCAAACGCACTAAGAGACACATGCAGGACTCATTAATATTCATGTACTGTTTCTCCATCGTAGTACTGACTGTTATAATAATAACAGGATGTGGATCAGAAATAATAGGAACAAAATGTATCATTGTGAATCAATGAGCTGGGTGTGTCATCATTTCCACTAACAAAAGAGAAAGGGGGGGGGCTGCTCACCTGCAGGCTGCCTCCTGCACCCTCTTGTTGCCGTCCAGGATGCGTTTAAGGAGCTCTGTCATGAGGGGCTTGAGGTAGGAGTCGGGGGGTTGGGAGACCACCCTGTGTGCGTAGCGACTCAGGGTCCAGCAGGCGATGGAGCGCACCAGAGCCTTTTTGTCACACAGACACTGGATGAGGTGAGGAATGAGTTCTGGCAGGTATGGCACCATGCCCTGCATGCAGCCTATGGGAGGAAGGAGGGTGGAAAAATTAGCCTTTTTTTTTTTTAATTAAATGCTTCTTGCATTTATTTAAACATTGACTGCACAACAATAGTTCAATGTTGAAAATGTCATTCTTGGTATTCTGTCATCTGTGTCTCTGTTCAGCTTTTGTTCTTTGAGAGAATCAAAGACAAACACACTGACCTGAACCAAATGTTTCAGAGCTCATCGTGTCTTAAATGATTATTTAAATAAAGAGCATTCTAGTGACGGGTTCACATCCTTGTTTTTGAGTATTAAGAATTAGTTCACCAAGTGGGATCAGAGTCTGACTGCACCTTTCAAACTGGGGTCTGGGTTAGCTGCAGGAGACATGAACAGATCGCAGATCTGGATCAGAAACAATAGGAACTTAAGGTATCATTGTAAATCAATGAGCTGGGTGTTTCATCATGTCCAGGTGCAGGATCAGACTCCAACAACAACAAAGCTGCAGTTTCTCCAACTGTAGACCTGAACCCTCATGGCCTAAAGGAACGTCACCGACATACTTTGACAATACTTTAGTGGTTACATGCAGTCATTGCTTTTTTTCCTTTTACTGTCTTCAGGCACTTCAGGAACTGACTGTCTGATAGTACAATCCTTTTTAATGCTTCCTAGTCTGGCTTCTCTCCATTAGTGCATGTCCATAGGATCCTGTTTCTACATGTGTGTTCATGACTTACAGAGTGTAAAAACTGAAATTTCCCCTTGCGGGGATAAATAAAAGTAAAATCTAAATCTAGTAACATCTTGATTAACCTCACAACACAATCAACTACAGACCTGTACCTCTGCAGAAGAGCTCTTAAGAAACAGCTGCATAGACTGACCAACAACACATCCCAATGATTTGGTCTGAGTCTTACCCTCAGCTATGGCTCCCATACACCAGGATGCCAGACTCCTTGATGACCCAGTCAGGGTGGAAGAGCAGGCCTTTGAGGAGCGACAGGAGGTGGGGCAGCAGCTCGTCTCGGAACACGTTGGCCAGCACGTCCAGCGCTGCAGCTGAACATTTTCCTGAAAAGAGAGAGAGACGCCAAGTTAGCCTCATGAGAACGCGAGTCCCCCATGCTACGTCATATGACGCCATGTTGAAAAAAAGAAAGACAGACACTTTCTCCTCTAATATTTGTTATGTGTTGTATAACACATCAAACATCGACTTATTCGACAGCCTTTATCAGACAATGTTAAGCGTTAATCTACTAGAAAGTAACCTGCAATATGCTCTTCAAGTTGGTTCAAAACAAGTTCAAAACAATGTGGTGCCTGACATGACATCACATGGGGGGGGGGGGGCAAAATATGTTAAAATACTTTTAATTAATCCACATAAATCTTTTACTGATATATATATCTAGTAACAGAGAGACACACATCGTCTTCGAAGCATCAATGCCGTTTGAAGCTGTTTTTACAACTTTCAGACTTTACAAACTTGTGAACACACTGAAGTCAGACGAAGAACTCCCAACTCAGAAACCGAGACCACCCGAGGAGCACCTGAACGCAGCATTAGGCCCCTGCCCCATAGCATGAGAGTGGTGTATGTTTGGGAGCCACTGTAGCATGCAGAAATGAGATCACGTGAGAATCAAAATCGTGAGTTTACAACTAATCTTGCAGCCCCATCAAACACTGGGCCTTAGTACCTGGACTGAATGTTCCCTGAGCCCACATTGACACACCTGACGGTCAGTGGGCGGGGCTTCATGCAGGTTGATCAGCAACCTGGAAGCTCCTCGGTCTGCACCTCTGCAGCCAGCTGACTGGGATCAGACAAACGCTTCGGTCGATCTTTGTCACAGCGCCCCCGCTCTGAGAACACGCTGCCTGGCGGAGGCGCTACAATTCGGCCTTTTGTTTACATCATGTCCCAGAAGACACTGACCCCGCCCACTATGTGACATCATAAGTGATACGAATATGTGATGGGATGTTTGTGTATATCTCACCATGACATTACAGCAGCTGGTCCTGTTAGAGCCAATCAGAGGGCAGGTTTGACATCACAGCAGCTGGTCCTGTTAGAGCCAATCAGAGAGCAGAGTGAACAGCAGGTACAGACTCAGCAGAGGGAAAGGTAGAAAAAAGTGATCTGCATGAATCAGGATACGCTTCAGTCCGGTTTTGTCACGGCCCCTCCCCCTATGAACAAACTGCTGGGGGCGGAGCTTCAGTCGGCCTTTCATTTCATCACTTTCAGGCAGTGAGACAGGTAAACCTACACTTCCTCAGTCTTTGGACAAATGGTCTTACCTTAGTCCCTCAGTCCCAGGAGTCCTGAGGAGGTGGAGTCTGATCCTGGACCTGAAACAGATGAAGAAACCTCTGAGTTATGATTCAGTGTGTGTAGGGCTTTAAAGGTCCATTCAGAGGGTGTGGGAAAAATCTGAAAAAAAAAACTGTTGGAACAAAAATGGAGGGGCCCGACTTGCCGCAATAATCTTCATTGCATGGGCGCTGAAATATTTTTTGCGTCAGTGTTAAAATACAATTATTAATCCACATATTGAAATATAACTTTTAACAGAGACACATCTTCCTCGTAGCATCAACACTGTTGTTGCAACTTTCAGACTTTACAAACTCGTGAACACACTGAAGTCAGAAGAAGAACTCCCAACTCAGAAACCGAGACCACCTGAATGCAGCATTAGGCCCCTCCCCCACCGCCTGAGAGTGGTGCATGTTTGGGAGCCACTGCAGCGGGCAGCTTGTTGTGAATGCAGATGGAAATGGGAGCAAGTGAAACGCCATCACGCAGAAATTAGATCACGGGTGTGTTCGAATTGTCCCTCCTATCTCCTTTCACTTTACCTTAACCCCGCGAAAACGTCATAAGGTCAAGGAAAGATGTTAGGAGAATTCATAAAGGACTTAGGGAAAGGCGATCTCGTTGCCCTGACAATCCGACCACATTTCCACTAGGCCACGTCATTAAATGCGACGGGCCGGCGGAGGTTAATGACGTGGGTCTGCCGTGTTGAAACTACAATGTTCTGAAAATGGACTACTAAAAGATCATCTAATAAAAATAAAATAAAAAAAATAAAAACTTTCCCCTGTGCCTTCTTACCGGTGAAATAATCCTAATCACCACAAGGTTGGGATTGAAATAAAAGCAATATAGACTACCAGGCTACAAGTAAGAAAAGTGAAACCATCAGCTTCCTGTCCACTCAGAAATCAACATCAAAATAAGTATGATTGTATGAAATTAATTGTTACATTTATGTAAGATATAGCCTACAAATAATGTTTTAAGCATACAAATGTACAAATGTACAAAGTATTCTTTAGTGAATTAAATATGTTGACTAAAACATCATCTGGTTAAAAATGTCTCTTATCTTTTTATCCCTTGCTCTGTGTCAGTTTACCATCATCGTTTATTTCCGTGAACAGTCGGATGCGCAACTCGCTTTAAATGTTGCGGCCGCAAGGAATTGTGGGGCGGCATATCTCATCTCCTTTGGTAAAGGATGGTCCAGTGTATCCTATGCTAAAGGAGGTTATAAAGGAAGCACTGACCCACCTTTCCTTAACTTTTAGAGAATTCGAACGGCTCTTATCATGGCCGCCACTTAAATGCTTCCGGGGTTAAGGTAAAGTGAATAGTGAAAGGAGATACGAGGGACAATTCGAACGCACCCCACATGTGAGAATCGAAATTGTGAGTTTACGACTAATCTTGCAGCCCCATCAAACACTGGGCCTTAGTACCTGGACTGAATGTTCCCTGAGCCCACATTGACACACCTGACGGTCAGTGGGCGGGGCTTCATGCAGGTTGATCAGCAACCTGGAAGCTCCCCGGTCTGCAGCTGACTGGGATCAGACAAACGCTTCGGTCGATCTTTGTCACAGCGCCCCCGCTCTGAGAACACGCTGCCTGGCGGAGGCGCTACAATTCGGCCTTTTGTTCACATCATGTCCCAGAAGACACTGACCCCGCCCACTATGTGACATAAGTGATAGGAATATGTGATGGAATGTTTGTGTATATCTCACCATGACATTACAGCAGCTGGTCCTGTTAGAGCCAATCAGAGGGCAGAGTGAACAGCAGGTACAGACTCACCAGAGGGACAGGTAGAAAAAAGTGATCTGCATGAATCAGGATACGCTTCAGTCCGGTTTTGTCACGGCCCCTCCCCCTGTGAACAAACTGCTGGGGGCGGAGCTTCAGTCGGCCTTTCATTTCATCACTTTCAGGCAGTGAGACAGGTAAACCTACACTTCCTCAGTCTTTGGACAAGTGGTCTTACCTTAGTCCCAGGAGTCCTGAGGAGGTGGAGTCTGATCCTGGTCCTGAAACAGATGAAGAAACCTCTGTGTGATGATTCAGTGTGTGTAGGGCTTTAAAGGTGCATTCAGGTGGTGTGGGAAAAATCTGAAAAAGTTGTTTCCTGCTCAAGTCGGAACAAAAATGGAGGGGCCCGACTTGCCGCAATAATCTTCATGATATGGGCGCTAAAATATGTTACGTCAGTGTTAAAATACGATGATTAATCCACGTATTGAAATATAACTTGTAACAGAGACACATCTTCCGCGCAGCATCAACACTGCTGTTGCAACTTTACAAACTCGTGAACACACTGAAGTGAGAAGAAGAACTGCCAACTCAGAAACCGTCACAGCTGAGTAACTTTAAATTTCCCAAACGTATCACTTGTAACGACGTCTTTGTAGGGCCGTTCATGAGCTCAGAACTCGTTAATAAAGTAAATATGATATTTCCGAGAAGCACGTGAAGGCAGCATGCGCACGCACTCCTCACGTCGCTCACGTCCACTAAACCCGAATGTTCCCGCCCAAAGCTGTCCTGTTAGTGAACCCATTGCATTTAAGTTAAAGTTTACGTCCCACACGGTTCATCTGCTCACCTTTAACGGGTCCTTCCTGGTCGGTGCTCGGTCCTTTAACGGGTCCTTCCTGGTCGGTGCTCGGTCCATGTCGGTTCGCCGAGCTGGAGCTAACGTTAGCCGCCGCTGCTAAGGTACCCGGTAAACTGAGTCAGTGAAGACCGGAAGTCCTCTCCTCAGCCCGGAGTAGGACTAACTCGTCCTGCGCTTCTTAATGAGACCGTAAAATCTGCACTTTGATCGGTTTGAACGACTTTAATAACCGGCCGTCCTCACTGATCACCCAGTAGAGCGCCATGTTGGATTTATAAGAACCGGCAACCAATCACGATGTTTAAATTCTTCTTCTGGGGAATTGATGGTAAACCGGGCGGTGATCAGCTCGGGTGAACTAGCGCCCTCTAAAGGCCCGGAAGACACCGTGAATATTAGTCATTATATTTCTAAGTAATCCTTCTTTCACACAATAAAAATAGATATTAAAAACACTAAATAATCAAATCTGAAATCAGCCAGCGTTTCTTCACAACACATTAATGTTGAAACTGAATCAGAGTTTATGAGTTTAATAAATTTGAGGAGGCTGGAGGAGAAACTTTAGATAAAGTCTGAGAGAAACATGCAGCTCAATTTCAGTCTGTGTGTGTGTAGCAGGTCACAAGAGTATATCTTCTATGATATATAGAGCGTTTGAAATCTTTGTTCTGCTTGTGTTCAGTGTTTCACATTAAAACACCAGGTCTCTCTCTCTTTCTCTCTCTGTCTCTCGCTCTCTCTGTGCCTCTCTCTCTCTGTCTCTCTCTCTCTCTCTCTCACTCTGTCTCTCTCTCTTTCTCTCTGTCTCTCTCTCTTTAACTGACTGATACCTGTGATGAGCCTTTGTTTGTGCCTTTAAGGGATTCACACCTCAACCCCCATAATCACATCTGCTGCCTCATGTCTGCTCCCTTTGTTCCCCTACAGCAGACGTGTATTAGCATGTGTTAATGTGCCTCGACCTTAACTGGGACCATGTACCCCTTGACCCCCTTAACTGGGACCATGTACCCCTTGACCCCCTTAACTGGGACCATGTACCTGTTGACCCCCTTAACTGGGACCATCAATCAATCAATCAATCAATCAATTTTTATTTGTATAGCGTCAACTCATAACAAGTGTTATCTCGAGACACTTTACAAAAAGCAGGTAAAAGACCTTACTTATTGCTATATTAAAAAGACTCGGCCTATCCATCATGAGCACTTTAGAAACTGCCTTATTAAAAGGCAGAAATATTCAGCTGGATCCCCGGCTCATGATGAAACAGTCTTCACAGGACTAGACTGCGCCGGGCTTGGAAGGGGAAGAGGGATAGGGAGCAAGGGGGTGGGGGGAGGCAAGTCATCCATCAACAATCCGGTGGGGGGGGGGGGGGGGGTTGTTGTGGCAGGCTGTCAACCAACGATCTCGAGGAGCCTAAGAGAGCTCAAGAGCTCCCAGGAAAGTAGGTGGTTAGTGACTGAGATTTACATATAGATACATGCAGTAATATGATGTACTGTGTATGCACAGAGAGAGAGAGAGAGAGAGGAGCTCAAGGTGCCAGTTCCCCCGGTAGTCTAAACCTATAGCAGCATAACTAAGAGCTGGTCTACACCAGCACCAGCCCTAACTATAAGATTTATCAAAAAGCAAAGTTTAAAGTCTATTCTTAAAAATACAGACTGTGTTTGCCTCCCGGACCCCGGCTGGAAGACGATTCCAGAGGAGAGGAGCCCAATAACTGAAGGCTTTACCTCCCATAGTACACTTAGAGACTGTAGGTACCACTAGCAGGCCTGCATTCTGGGACCGTAATGTTCTCGAGGGGTAGTACGGCACTAGTAGCTCCTTAAGATAAGATGGTGCCTGGCCATTTAGAGCTTTGTAAGTGAGAAGAAGGATCTTGAATTCTATTCTAGACTGTATAGGGAGCCAGTGCAGAGAAGCCAGGACAGGAGTGATGTGGTCCCTTTTCCTAGTTCTAGTCAGTACACGAGCTGCAGCGTTCTGGACTAGTTAAAGAGTCTTTAGAGACCCACCATAGCACCCCGACAAAAGAGAATTACAATAATCCAACCTGGAGGTAATGAATGCATGAACTAGTTTTTCTGCATCACTTTGCGACAAGATATTCCTGATCTTGGAGATATTACAAAGGTGAAAATAGGCTGTTCTTGAAATTTGCCTGATGTGAGAGCTAAAGGACATATCTTGATCAAATAGAACTCCTAGATTCCTAACAGTGGTGCTAGATGCCAGGCTGATGTCACTAAGGACAGTCACATCACTAGAAAAAGTCTCTCTGAGGTTTTTAGGGCCTAGCACAATAACTTCAGTCTTGTCTGAGTTAAGTAGCAAAAAATGTCTGGTCATACAGGTCCTAACGTCCTTAAAGCATGTTTCTAGCTTACATAACTGACTGGTGCCATCGGGCTTCATTGATACATAAAGCTGAGTATCATCTGCATAACAATGAAACTGTATGGAGTGTTTCCTCATAATATTTCCCAGAGGAAGCATATATAATGTAAAGAGAATTGGTCCAAGCACTGAACCTTGTGGCACTCCATAGCTAACTTTGGTGTGCATAGAGGACTTATCATTAACATGTACAAACTGAGATTGGTCTGATAAATAGGATTCAAACCAACTTAAAGCAGTCCCTGTAATTCCAAGTAAATGTTCTAGTCTGTATAATAGGATCTGATGGTCAATAGTGTCAAAGCAGCACTAAGATCTAACAAGACGAGCACAGAGAGAAGTTCCCTGTCCTGGTGCAGATATGTCTGATATGGCAGAGACAGTTCCAGGACCAGATATTAGTCTAGACTGTTTTTCTCCAATCGACCCAAACAAGCTATTTAAGGAAGTCCTTCCCTTAGTTAGCAACTCTATATTAGATATGATCAATGTGTCTTTACTGGCAGGCTATGTACCACAGTCATTTAAAGTAGCGGTAATCAAACCTCTACTCAAAAAACCTACTCTAGATTCAGGAACTCTAGCTAACTATAGGCCTATATCCAACCTTCCTTATATCTCAAAGATCCTGGAGAAAGTGGTAGCTAATCAGCTGTGTGACTTTCTCCATGACAACAGTTTATTTGAGGAGTTTCAGTCAGGATTTAGAGTCCCCCATAGCCTTGAGACTGCACTAGTTAAAGTTACAAACGATCTACTTCTAGCTTCAGTAAGGGCAGGAGGCTACCAATTTTGTCTCTGATGTCTAGAATTTTGTAGTTGAAAAAGCTAAGGAAATCATTACTGCTGAGGGCTAAAGGAATACAAGGCTCAATGGAGCTATGACTCTCTGTCAGCCTGGCTACAGTGCTGAAAAGGTATCTAGGATTGCTTTTGTTTTCCTCGATTAGAGAGGAGTAGTAGGCAGCTCAAGCGTGACGTAGAGCCTTCATATATCTTCTATGACTATCCTGCTAGAATAAACGAGATTCTACCGTTTTGGTCGAGCGCCATATTCTTTCAAAATTTTGCGACGATTGTTTTAGAGTACGGGTTTCTGAGTTGAACCATGGAGCTAGTCTCTGCCGTTTGATAACCTTCTGTTTTAGGGGAGCAATCGAATCAAGAGTAACTCTCAGCGAATCCACTGCACTATCAACAAACTGATCTAGCTGAGAGGGACTAAAGCTATTATAAGAGTTTCCAACTGGGTTGAAACACGGTACTGAATCAAAAGCAGCTGAAATAGCTTCCTTGTACCCCTTGACCCCCTTAACTGGGACCATGTTCCCGTTGACCCCCTTAACTGGGACCATGTACCCGTTGACCCCCTTAACTGGGACCAGGTACCCCTTGACCAGTTTAACTGGGACCATGTTCCCGTTGACCCCCTTAACTGGGACCATGTACCCGTCGACCCCCTTAACTGGGACCATGTACCCGTCGACCCCCTTAACTGGGACCACTGCCAGACTCTCTTTAGTGCCGCCTGTTAGCAACATATAACTCATATGAAGGATTTTAAATCAAGACATGTGACCTGTTTACAGCTTTTCAAAATAAAAGTATTTCATCTTTTGTTCTCTTAGTACTTTATTAGAACCCAAACAACATGCGTTGAGACAAACAAATCAAAGTCCCCATGATCATAGATTTCTTTACACAAAGTGCTGAGAACAAAATATCTGGAATAAAGACGAGAAGTTTAAACTCTATTTGAGCCAAAAAACGACACACAGGGATTAAATGTGAATGAAAACAGAGTGAAGAGTTGTGCTCTTTGTCTTCTTCCTCCTCTCACTTTAACTCTGAGACTCGACTTTCATCTCAAGGTTGAAGTCGTACGAGAACAAAACACAAAGAAAAGTTTTGAACATGTCAGACTGAAGACAAAAACAAAAGATTTAAACATTTCACACAATAACGCTCTCAGCTCACTGATGTTTGTTAGTGTCCTTATTCTGAAACGTACAAAATGTCTTTATCACAAGTCAACCCGTCAACACGATGACCTTTCTTCTTTGGATTCGTCCGTGTTGGTTTGAAATCCCTCTTCTCCTGACGTCAGACTGGATCTCTCAGTTCCAAACAGACTGAAGACTTTGGGGTTCTTTGACTTCATGATCTGTGATTTTTAAGAACTCTGAAATATGAAATCAAACATGAACACACCATGCTTCCTCTCCTTCATTAAAAACTCCTCTGGGGTGTTTTCATCACATCTCTTCTGTCACCCTGTAAAACATTAACATATTTCTCCCTCCTCCTCTTCGATCTGATTGGAGAGAAATATGCAACACACACTGTGAGCACACATACACGTTTACATGTTCAGGTGAACAAAGGCCATCATGAGCAGAGATAGCCTCCACGGATAAACAGACACAGGAAGGAGCACCACCACAGATATTCAGACGTCAAAGCCCCGCCCCTAATGTTTGATTGACAGGTGATCTGTTTGCAGTGAGGGACAACGATGAGCTCTCAGCTACAAACATGAAGATTAACTAAGTTTAAGAGTTTAAACACAGACTTGAAGCCTGGGTTTTAATTCCTGAGGTTTCTGCACTGTAATCGACTTGTGAGGGGTTCTTCTTAGAATGACCATCAGGAAATGTTACTAATATCACAACACATCTTCAGTGCCTCAAAGACACTGAGTGTTTGGCCTTTGATCAGAAGACACCCATAGCCGTGGCTGGACCCCCTCAAGCTGCTCAGACCTTGGTTTTTTGTCTCATGAGTAGTCGGTCATTTGGCAGTTTAAAGAGCCAGTGAGTGCTCCTTTTGGTGGCAGTAAGCCATTTGACTGCCTTCCTATGGGCCCGCCCTCTGAAGCTCCCTCAGGAACCTTTCACTGGAACTCACTACAAAGCCCCTGAAACACACCTCCACTGGACACCCCTTTTCTATTCCAGTGTCTCTCCTCTACTTCAGCTTCAATGTTCGAGTATCACAGCCCATTTAGTTCATGTTTTATCGACCCCATGCTCCCAGGGGGGCTGCAGCTCAATCATGAAGACACATCTCCAGTAGTCGGACCAGAAAACTAGATCCTGGTCCAAAATAACATATTCCCCAAATTATTACAAATACAAAGAACAATCAACAGACCATCACATCAAAAAAGCATGAACCATGAAATGTTTTCACAGTTGTGATCCCCTGTAATTCTCTACTCACCTCACCTCTGCCTGCCAGCCATTCCCACCAATCAGCACACTCTGCTGCTGTTTATATGCAAGGGAGACCAGTATTTAGATTCGATTAGATGTTTATTGCCATTATCTGTGGTTCATATTGCACACTTGTACTGCACTGTGAGGTTGTCGGCTGTCCATTTAGCAGGTGAGGTGTGGGGTGTAGTATTTCCTTCCCACCTTAATGTCCTGTGCTACAAGTCTCACAGCAGCTGGGAAGAAGCTGTTGTGGTGTAGCGGGCCTTGTGGAGTAGACATGCTCTGTGGTGTCTCAGGTTATAGCCTGAGTTCTTCCACCTGAACAGAGCATGAGCTGGGTGCTGTTTGTCCCTGAGGATGCTTTCCTCCTACAGCGCTGTGTGTACAGTGTGTCCATGGAGGGGAAGTTGGAGCCCATGACTCTCTCTGCAGTCTTGATGACCCGTTGATTTGTGGTGGTTCCTGAACCACACGGTGACTCCACTGGTGAGGATGCTTTCAACGAGTCCTCTGCAGGCCTGGGTGAGGGGCTGACGTCTGAGTCCGGGTCTTCTTCAGCAGCATGATGAAGTAAAGCTGCTGCTGTGCTTTCTTCACTGTTTAAGCAGCTCAGGTCTTACCAAGGAACTTGTAGCTGTCAGCCTGCTCCACCACAATCCCCTTGATGTCGAGAGGCTGCAGAGGGGGGGGGGGGCTTTCCTCCTCAAGTCCAGAATAAACTCCTTTGTTTTGTCTATGTTCAAAACTAAGTCGCTGTCCTCTCCATAGACAGTGACTTTGTGGACCAGCTCCCTGTAAGAGCGCTCATCCCTCCCTCTGATGAGGCCATGGATGGTCGTGTCGTCTGCATATTTAATGATGATGCTGTTATTGTCCTGAGGGGAGACGCAGTCATATGTATACAGAGAGAAGAGTTTTGAGGCAGCAGCCCTGGGGGGTTCCTGTGCTGACTGTGAGCTCAGACCTTTGTTCCCCTCCTCACCACCTGTGGTCTGTCTATGAGGAAATCCAGGATCCAGTTGCAGGTGGGTGTCGGTACTCCAAGGTCTGTCAGCTTCATTGGCCTAATGGTGTTAAAGCTGTAATCCACAATGAGCAGACGTGCGTATGTGTTGTTAGTGTCCAGATGTTCCAGTGTGGAGTGGAGTGTCAGCCTCGTCGTCCACTGATCTGTTGGTAGGTAAACTGAAGGGGGTCTACGGAGTCTGGACCCACTGAGTTGATGTAAACCTCTCTTGCTCATTCACTCCTTGCCAGATTGTTCTTCACCAACTCAAGCAATACACTCCAGCTCTCATTCTTGGACTGATTCCCTGTTGCTGACCCTGTTGCTGCCTCTAACCTGTCTGCCACAGCCCTCCGTCCCTGGCCATGAGTTCTGACGCTGCGTTTTCCTTTTCCCTTTGGCAGACTGATGTTCCCTTGCAACCACGCTACATCAGCTGCTTGTCATGTCTCTTATTTTTTGTTTCCTCTCTACGCGATCCTCACTTGAACCGGAAGTTGTTCTGTGCCGCCATGTTGAAGGACGTCTCAAGTCTCTTATTTCGGCACCGAGGAGCGAGGATCGAGGAAACATGAGCATCTTTCCAGGAAGTCTTTTTACTGACCGACACACCCCGTCTCGAATATCACTCATTGATTGGACGCTGCAACGGCTGGGACTTCAGTGAAACTTATCAACATGAGCGGAGTTTAATAATGGAGGAAAGACGGACTTTAAACATCTGTCAGTTTGTAAAGAGTGTGATGAGCTGGGATTAAAAAAGTGTCTGACATGAAGATTAAGGACTAAATATTAAGTATAAGTTCTATAAAATGAATGTAAGAGTCCTGACTTCTATATTTGATTTCTGATTCACCATCAAACAAAAAGTTAATTTAAGTGTTAAAACCAAAAGACCATAAACGACTCCATTATAAGAACAGCTCATATTTCTGTTGATCACTCAGACTGTTTGCTCTTTTTAATTTGATCATGATGGGACTGAGAGTGGGCGGAGTCAGTCAGAAACACATTTTACATTCATGATGATCATTAATGATCGTAGTTTCAAAATGTTACACATCCTGTTTTGTTGAAATTTTGATCCTAATAAAAAATAGTCAATAACCCTGAGATATCCTTAGTGTTTATCAAATACAGACAGACACACACAGAAATTGTATCGTCTAGTTTAACTAAGAGGGGTGATAAAAAAAACAGTTGACTCAGTGCTTAATAGAAAAGAAAATTTATTTACCCCTATTCACAAAAATTAAATAAAAAGGGATACATCGGATAACTTCCCACCTGCACCACATGTTGCGCAAAAAGGAACTACATCATATTCACTTTCCAGCCGTGACATCAGATCGAAACAAAGTCATGAATTAAGTTTCCACATCTTTCCCCGAGGTTTGCACCGAGCACCTACTCCTCGTCGTCTTCAGTCCAACCACATCTTTTCAGTTTGACAATATCAAATGGTCCGCTATAAAACAACGAAAACAAAATCATTCTTTAAAGAAAAAGAATAAAAAAAGGAAAATAAAACTTTTAAAGTCCAAAAGAAAAATTTGTGCAACAGAGCACAAAAAAATTAAAACAAATAAAAATAAAAAAAAAAATAAAATAAAAAAGAACTTTCACATGAGCATCAATTTGTTAAAAAATAAACCTGTGGACATCTTTGTGTTTGAATCCCGTTTACCTTAGTGTGTATCACAACATTGACGAGTGAGCGCGTCGGCAGCTGCTGCTCCAAACACACATACACTGTCAGCCTGTTAGAGGGCGGCCATGTTGGATTCCCATACCTGCCTGCCAGTTAACCCTGGAGAAGATGCCATATGTACGTTTAAAAACTTGAGCGAGGAACCAACGCGAGTTCTACCAAAGAAACATCATCGGGTTGGTTCAGAGCCGATGTCCGAGTGTGAGGACGACATTCAAATCAAATCTTATTCATGAATCACCTCAGAGAATAACACTTTCAGTATGCGGTATAAAGTCTCAATTTAACGGGAGTAGAAGTTATTTGATGAGGATAAAGTCGTAAAGTTACAAGAATGACGTCGTCATTTAAAAAAAGAAAAGTCATACTTTAAGTCTATGGTGGCTGACGGAGCGGACGCTTTTTTTCCCGTGATGAAGAGTTCATTTGTTGAAATTAACAACAGCACGAGAAAACCAGCGTTACCCTGAAGAGGTAACCCAATAAATACGAGCTGAAAACAACCTAAATGTTCAGGTTATCACAGGAAAACACAGTTAAATAAAATCTAATCGCTGCATGTCTGCTCTGGGCTTCCATAGTTAGCGTCATGCTAATTTAACAGGAATATCAGTGTAGCATCCCACCATAAAGAGATCAAGTATCTAGTTCTTTGAGACTTTTACTAAAGTATAACTTCATAGGATGATCCACATTCCTGCTTTGAGCGCAGGCAACCGGATTCTCCTCGGAGAGCGACCTCAAAAGAATCGACGAGCTAACAAGAGCCGATAATTACTTTGTTCTGATTCAGTCAAGACTTTGATTCTTGTATTATTAAAACTCTCACACTGACCGCTCCCTGAAGACTTTATTCTCCTAATCTCATTTGTCTTGAATGGCGCCCTCAAGGTCCATTGTGACCTACGCTCTTACATTGACTTGTTTAAACCCTGTGCTAACTGGCAGGCAAATGTTGACGCTCCCTTCAGGCCTCGTGAACTCAGGCGCGACTCAAACTCCTCCCTGAAAGTTGCTTTATTGTCGGGCTGGTGCACACCTTTACAGCAAACGCCACACACAGACGCTTCCTTAACAACCGTCCACTGTGGACTCAAAGAGAACGACCACCACTCTCTCGACCGGGGTCGGACAAATAGGAGTCGGTGTATCCCCCCCAGGCAAATCCTACACAGTATCAACGGGCAAAAAAGAGAGATGGCGGCAACAATCACGAGTTCGATCAGAAGCTGGAGGAGAAACTTATTGGTCCAGCTGAGAGTTGCGTCGCACATCCACAAAGCTCTTGAAGCGGCCTCTCCGAGCGGGCCGGTTACAAAACGACTAAGAAAAAAAAAAAGGAGCCACACTGAGAAGCATGCAATGGTTCATGACACTGGAGGAAAAAACCTGGATGGCTCGATGGACAAAAAAGATCGTGCGGGCGATGAACACAAACAGATGTGGATTTACAGGTGCACAGGGACATGGATGCAAAATAGTGTAATAAGGACGTCTCCCTTCCTCTTTAGGAGCTACATTATAAAAAGGATGTGAAGAGTCTTACCCTAGTCACTTTAGCTCAACATTATCATCATTACGCTTACTTTAGCAAGCCTTTAACAGTCCTAAAATCACTTATCAAAAAAAAAAAAAAAACCTATGTATCAAGATCAGTATATTATTACTGTACGTCTTACAGTTCTAAATTTCTTACAAAAAAAGTGCATTATCAGTAAGAACCAATTCATTCTTGGTGATGTCTTAACGCTCTCATTACGTCTGGTTTGTAAATACTCTAAAAACAAAGCAGCAGCAGCAGCAAAAAGGATTCTCAACTTGCCTACAGTATTTCAACTCTTCTGAACCGTCAGACTCCTGGTGTTAAATCTACCTGCACATGTTCTCCTCGTGCACACACACATATAGAAATCCTCTGTAAAGCTATATCGATTAGACAAAATGTATCAACGGGAGGACAAAAGAACCAAGCAGCCGACGGCTTAAATTATGGCGGCCTCCCTTCCCCCCCATAAACTGACGACACGTCGTGTAATATATCAGGTGAGGAAATAAAGACAGAAGTTCACTCTAACATGCGTCACTGATGAGGTGAAAATATGACATGCATTAACTGGAAACTGCGGTGGTGACACCTTAAGAGGACAGACCTACTGCATCTGTTTTTTTTTGCTTCAAAAGAAGGCGGGGAAAAAAAGAAGAGACCTTAAAATAAATCGAGAGGAATTAAACAACCAAGGGAAGAGGGAGGAAATCAAATTCAGCTGAATGTACATGTGAAAAGAGAAAAAAAAAAAAGACCCATGTTTTTGCACAACACAGTTTATGCAATTTTGCGGTAAAAGGTGCAAAAGGATTGTGCACATGTCCTGCATTGTTTCATAGTAAAAGCATGTTTAGCCTCTGGCACAAGCCTGTTTTAAACACATCCACGTGTGTGTGTGAGTCATTCTACTGACTGCGTGCGTTTTGGTGTTTGGGGGACTGTGGCACCATTATGCTGGTTCAGATAATCCCTGTTTATGTACCTATCTGACCCCCTCCCCCCGCCCGCCCCTCCCAGCCGTTACCTATCTTAACAGAATAATCAAATCGAGGAGGGGGACAGGTCCAAGAAGCCCGCCCCGGGTTTTTGTACTCGCCTACCTAGGATCCCTGCGGTGCTGTTGGCGAAAGTCACTTTTGAGCGTGTTGGATTTTAGTGAGGTGTTTAATCCGAGAGGTATATGTATATCCCCAGTTTACCCTCCCACACCCACCACCCTCCTCCCACCCTCCCTCAGAGAGACACACACGGCGCGCAGGGGAAGGGGGGGAAAGGGAGCCGTCCGCCGAGAGAAGGATCAAGACCAGTCACATCCCTCCAGCTCTCGTTTCTCCCCACGATCTGGGCAGTGCAATGAGTTCCCCAGTTACCCTCCCCTATAAGAACCTGAGGAAACACAAGCAGAGGAACAGGAAGAGGGCATTAGCATCACGTTAGGGGAGGAAGAGGTGAAAGCAGAGCTGATGTGGGCGGTCGAAGGCTCTCCAGTGAAGCAGTTAGTGATTCAGGATCAGAAATCAGAAACAAAATGTATCATCGTGAATCAATGAGCTGGGTGTGTCATCACTTCCAGAAGTGAGACGAGCTGGTATGTTTGAGGCACTGTGTGTGTGTGTGTGTGTATCTTACCTAACAGGTCTGTGTCCTGTGTGGACCAGGGGGTATCTGGTTAGACGCCGTAGCAGGCAGACAGACGCTCTTTCAAAAGAGGAGGAAACTGCTCCGAGAACTGCTGCCAGTTCTCCTCGCCGACCTGATCCTTAAAGCCATGCAGGATCTTTGGGAGGGGAAAATAACGACACAGGAAACAAGTTTGAAAAAACTAAAATCCTGCAACACATTAGATTACAACATCGAGGATTTAAGAGGGAGGTCGGCTTTAACCAAGGAATAAAACACATTAAGAAGGTGTTACATTCTGGCCTTAGTATTTCTCTTTACTGAGCTCAGCAGACTAAACAAACTGTTTATTTAATTCTTCAGACTTCTGTGTTAAGGTTTTCTAACCGCCTGATTAAAAGCCAAAGTCCAAAATAAAAAGCTCCACCCACAGTCTCAGACTCTAAAAAAGATCCGCATCGTGAAATCAGATTTCGAATGTCTGATGAGAGATCATCACAGAATGTGGCGAGCGTAAGAAAGAGACATTTTAATGATGACATCTTCAAGTCTTGCGATGAGGCACTCACCTTATAAAACATGTCTCTCAGGTCGTCCTTAGGGTTGACCCAGGAGGCCACGGCGTCACAGAAGAAAATAAAGTCCTGGATGGAAAAAAAAAAAATGTAAATAAGTGATCTGCGTTTTACAAACTGATGGTACATTCAGAGCTCTGGTTATTTAGGCTTACAAATATGAAGACATGATCCACAGGGAAATGGCAACAAAAACAAGGAGCACTACACAGCTGGAAATTCTTAATTTTAATTGGTATTGTAATTTTTTTAATTATTGAAATATGAACTGACAACTCCATCTGTGTGTCCTGTAGCTTCTTTGCTAATGGCAGTCTTTAGACTTCAAAGAAAATACTTTAAATGTGCTGCACAGTGAGGCAGAGCTCCTCCATCTTTAACAGCTCTGAAATGAGCTCACCTGCACCACTCCTGCAGGATTCACCCCGATCATCACACAGATTCCTCTGAAGGCCGAGTCCTTCTCCTCGTTGTCTCGGATATTCCTCAACGATGTGCACCTGAGGAGACAAAAGGTGTCCAGTATTTATTTACAAGCTCAGTCATGCAGGTCTTTTAAATTAATTTTCTGTCATTTCCTTTCCGTCCTCTAATCCAGAACTGGATTTTCTTTCCTCTTTACTGCTAATTCCTCCATAAAATCAGAAGCAAAAGGTCTTATATAAGCTCAGTTATTCATGACTAACAGACGCAGTGTGTTTGTGAATCATACTCACCATGGTCTGATGAACTGCTGCAGCTGTGGGGCCACTTCCTGAGGGCAGACATATCCCAGTCTACCAATCGTAATGGCTGCACACGAGAGACAGAAGTCACAATTAACCTCAGCTGCCTAATGTGACCAAACATGGGTTTTTCAATATTTCAAGCTCATGCATTCGTTCTGCACGTGTCATATTTTCAGAAAAACAGACATCAGACCACATGAAGGAAGCTAAAAGAGGAAGCTAAATGTTTTCATCTTTACTCTGATTTTGAAGTTTCAGCTCCTAACCCTGTCCTTAGCGTGACCTGTATGTCGAGGGCGGAGATCGTACCTGTGTTTTCCAGCAGAGTTTTGGGCGTGTTGGGTCTGTTAATGATCTCCACCAGGTGTGGCAGAACCATCCCCACATACGGCTGCATCTCTGCACCTACACACACACACAGGAGAGAGTAAGAACATCAAGCGAGGAAACATCACTGTGACCTCTGACCCCGAAGGCCACTCAGTTTAATCTAGTCAGAGGAGAACAGGAATAGAGGAGTTATCATTTATACCTCAAGTCAGCTCTGATATTAAAGCTATTTGAGACGGTATATAAAATCCACTTTCAATACAACATGGGACAAAAATAAACTTTAAGAAACCCCTTAGTAAACATGAACAGAAAGAATACTGCTACAATCATTATTTTAAAATAACATCTACATACGTCAGGACAATTCTTCTTTTAGCTGCAAGTTTAAAAAAAACGAGGCACATGTCAACGTCCCTTAAAGAGAAATTTAATCAGACTCGGAGATGACCGCTCTGCTCGGGTCTCTAAACTCACCAGGACACTCCCCTGTCTGCTGCTTGACACTTGTGCCTGCAAAAATCACAGAGTGGATCACTGGGCTGACTGGATCACTCACACTGGCTTGCTGGACATGCAGGTGTGCACAAAAAAAACACACTAACTTAGTTCACCTTTGGGGACATTTCTGGCGCACTTGGGGACAAAACATCCCTCATTAACTGGTCTTCTCATTGAAATGTGTCCACAAAAGTAGGCTGAGCCAGAAACGCACACACAGGCATGCATGGTGAGGAGGGTTTTGGGATATGCTATTCTATGGCTGAAGTGTTAAGACACACAAAGAAACACACTGCACGACCCACACTCACAATCAGGCGAAGTTTGCCAAACCAAACTCTCTGAAAAAAGAATCCTCCATGTCTACAACTCTAAACAGCAGCACAGGCAGACCGGTTTGTGATTCCTATCCTGAAGGGTTTTCACATTTTTTTGCAACCTTTCATTATCAGATATCTCAGAACAACTCAGTAAGAGGAACCTCTGAGGAATGAAGCACGGTGCTGTGACCTGTTGTGTAATGATCGGTCCGCTCCGAGTGTGTGTGCTCAATTGATAAATCTGGATCAGAAAATATAGGAACAAAATGTATCATCTTGTGTCAATGAGCTGGGTGTTTCATCATATCCAGATACATACGACCCACCTTTGAGCCAAGTAAAGAAAAAAAAGAAAAAACACTGAAGAACCATCAACACTAGAGTGACCCGCTTTCTTACCCATTTGCATGGAGATCTCTCCGATGGCCCAGGTGGCGTTGTTACACACTGAGATGAACTCCGGGTTCAGATTGAGCCCCAGGATGGGCATGAACTCAGCTGGAGGAAAGAGACACGCAACAAGACAAACACAGTGAGGTCTAAATACTTGAATAATTCTTTAGTATCAACTGAATGTTAACCCTCATGCATCACTATGGACATTTTTGTCCACTTGGTCAAATTTGACCTCTTCTACCTCATCTGAACATCATTTTGTCTGTGTTAGTGCATATGGCACCATTTTTTCTAAGAAAGACTCTCGACAATTTTTGGAATGAACATTTTAATAGATCAATAGAACACTGTGAAACATGTTTACTACCCTCTTACGTCACTAAGGACAAACATGTACATTTACAAAAAACTGCTATAAAAATAGAACAGATTGATTTTTTCCCCCTACTTAATTTTTAGGAATTTAATCCTTTAAATGCCAGTTTGATTACTGGTGAGGGTGAAAGTCCCACATTACAACACATCACACCATCAATGAGGCTGCACAGACTGCTGTGTTCTCTGATAGGTAGATGATGGAGGACGGGTGACGTTATTCCATCTATCTGCGGCAGAGTCACACAGAGGAAACACTCACCAATGCAGGGCTTCACGTGGAGGAAACAGGCCTTTGTTAGATCACCGAGCAGAGCGAAGGAGCTTTGCCTCACTTCAGGCATCGTATCCTGCAACACAAACCGCACACTTCAGAGACGAGCTCATTCATGTTTGGTTACATCTCACATTGAAGCGATCGACCTCTTCTCATACCTGCATGCACTGGAAGAGCAGAGTCATGATGTTGGAACGAGCCACGAGCTGCTCCACGTGAGCCCCCAAACCCTCAGCGAGGCCGCTCAGCAGATCCAAGGCCACGATCATGAAGTCCTTGTCAGGAGCTTCGTACTGGTCTGGATGCTGGTTGTACATCTAAAACAGACAAGATAGACGGGTTTCAAAGCCTCTTTGATTTTTATTCATCATTTTGTTATTTGTATGTGGGTGTGTCCTCACCATGGCCTGAGCTAATGTCTTCTGGACCAGTGTGACACAGCGCTGATACACCGGCTCACAGTAAGGCAGGAAGCCACTCTGCAGGGCGGTGGCTACTGACGAGAGACACTGAAAGAGATTAACTTCATATGAGAACAAGTGCAACATTGATACCCGAACGAACGCCCAATAACTAGCAGAACAGCTTTTAAATACTCTGATTACTCCCTTTGAGTCATTGAAGATTTGACATAAAACAAGTTCTTTGTGCACAATTAAATACAGACTTCATTTATCACAGCACGATTCTCTTCTCACCTCTAGTAGAGGGAAGAGATCCTTGTCCTCGTCCTTCAGCTCATTCCACTTTGCGATTAGAGGAGGCATCAACTTCTGAATGTACTCCTGAAACCAGATCAAATGTATCGTTTTAAAACACACTGGGTTGTTTTTGTTGATTTGCAAGAGTCACATGATGAAGGCGCTCCAGTGAAGCACTTTTTGTGATTCTGGATCAGAGATTATAGGAACAAAATGTATCATTGTGTATCAATGAGCTGGGTGTGTCATCATTTCCAGAACTGAGATGAGGTGTTGTGTTTGAGGCACTGAGACGTCCACATATGCATCCGTCTGCTCATGCAACATTAGCATTATATTTTAGAGTGAAGTGTCTGAATGTCACCGTCACTTACCGGCTGATTGAGGTGGTGACCCACTGAGTCCGCCAGAGTTCCTATGGCGTCGTAGAGGATGAGCAGATTCTTGTGCTGATACTTCCCAAAAGCAAACACCAGAGTGTCCAGGATGAAGCTCAGGTAGGGCACCAGCTCCGTGCACGCCTCCTCCTCCAGAGTGGCAAACGCACTAAGAGACACATGAAGGACTCATTAATGTTCATGTACTGTTTCTCCATCGTAGTACTGACTGTTATAATAATAACAGGATGTGGATCAGAAATAATAGGAACAAAATGTATCATTGTGAATCAATGAGCTGGGTGTGTCATCATTTCCACTAACAAAAGAGAAGGGGGGGGGGGGGGGGGGGGCGCTGCTCACCTGCAGGCTGCCTCCTGCACCCTCTTGTTGCCGTCCAGGATGCGTTTAAGGAGCTCTGTCATGAGGGGCTTGAGGTAGGAGTCGGGGGGTTGGGAGACCACCCAGTGTGCGTAGCGACTCAGGGTCCAGCAGGCGATGGAGCGCACCAGAGCCTTTTTGTCACACAGACACTGGATGAGGTGAGGAATGAGTTCTGGCAGGTAGGGCACCATGCCCTGCATGCAGCCTATGGGAGGAAGGAGGGCGGAAAAATTAGCCTTTTTTTTAAATTTAATGCTTCTTGCATTTATTTAAACATCGACTGCACAACAATAGTTCAATGTTGAAAATGTCATTCTTGGTATTCTGTCATCTGTGTCTCTGTTCAGCTTTTGTTCAGGTCAGTGTGTTTGTCTTTGATTCTCTCAGAGCTCATCGTGTCTTAAATGATGTTGTTTTGCAAAGGGGAGAAAAGCCCATTTAAATTTCAGCTACGTATCTCCTATAATGTGTGATTAGATCTAGACTTGCAGCATTAATTATTTAAATAAAGAGCTTTCTAGTGATGGGTTCACATCCTTGTTTATGAGTATTAAGAATTAGTTCACCAGGTGGGATCAGAGTCTGACTGCACCTTTCAAACTGGGGTCTGGGTTAGCTGCAGGAGACATGAACAGACTGCAGATCTGGATCAGAAACAATAGGAACTTAAGGTATCATTGTAAATCAATGAGCTGGGTGTTTCATCATGTCCAGGTGCAGGATCAGACTCCAACAACAACAAAGCTGCAGTTTCTCCAAATGTAGACTTGAAGGCTGAAGACCTGAACCCTCATGGCCTAAAGGAACGTCACCTGGGCCAGATATATAGAACATACTTCGACAACACTTAAGTGGTTACATGCAGTCGTGGGTGTGGATTTTTTGGTCTTCAGGCACTTAAGGAACTGACTGCCTGATATTACCGTCCTTTTTAATGCTTCCTAGACTCCCCTGGTAATGTCTTGATTAACCTCAGAACACAGTCAACTACAGGTCGTACTCTGCAGGAGAGCTCTTAAGAAAAGGCTGACCAATAACACATCCCAATGATTTGGTCTGAGTCTTACCCTCAGCTATGGCTCCCAACACCAGGATGCCAGACTCCTTGATGACCCAGTCAGGGTGGAAGAGCAGGCCTTTGAGGAGCGGCAGGAGGTGGGGCAGCAGCTCGTCTCGGAACACATTGGCCAGCACGTCCAGCGCTGCAGCTGAACACTTTCCTGAAAAGATAGAGAGAGACGCCAAGTTAGCATCATGCTGATAATCTGTGGACTTTGTGTTCTGCTGAATTCCTAAAAAAAAAAAAAAAACACTTACGCAGATTCCAGTCGGACAGAGTGTCGTCATCATCGTCGTCGTCGTCATCATCGTCGTCACCCTCCTCGCCCTCCCCTCCTTCGTGCTGCAGGGTGACAGTGCGTGACTTGTGGAAACGGGGCTTGATGTCCTGATCGCTGTCAGGCACGGCCTCATCCTCCTCCACATCGCCCTGGATGGATGCAAGCACGTTTTAAATTAACACAGGGCATGTAACGGCACACTTCAAAATGAGATGTTATCAACAGAACAGTTCAAGAGAGCGAGAGAGAGAAAGAGAGAGAGAGAGGGCGAGAGCGACGGAGAGAGCGAAAGCGAGCGAGAGAGAGAGTTTACCTTTAATAAAATGATGTCGATCTCTGAATACTTCATCCCGTTCACCAGGATGGGTATCAGTCTGTGTAAACGGGAAGGACAAGTTAATAAACTGATTAATTAACTCATGTCCTTCTGAACGATCAAATCAGAACACACTCATGAACACATCCAGATCTGGATCAGAAACAATAGGAACTTAAGGTATCATTGTAAATCAATGAGCTGGGTGTTTCATCATGTCCAGGTGCAGGATCAGAGTACAAAAAGAGCACGAAGTGTTTCACTCACTGCACCAGATGTCCCGACAGCATCTCCTTGCAGATGGGTTGCTCCGCTAGAGTCAGCCAGAACTCGCAGGCCTCCAGAGCCACGTTCTCGTCGGGGTCCTGGGTTCTCTGCAGCATGTACTACAGCAACAGAGACGAGAGTGAGACTGAGGAGTGTAGGCAGAGATAAGTGAGGGCTGAGAGGAAAATATCAACGGATGTGTAAAAAGACGAGCACAGAGCTGGATCAGAAACAATAGGAACATATAGGTATCATCGTGAATCAATGAGCTGGGTGTTTCATCATGTCCAGGTTGAACATAGAGGTCAGGTTAACTCTGAGCGGAGTGAAATATGAACGAGGTCTTTAATGCTTCCTCACATCTATTTACTGACTGAGTGCTCGTCCGACTCTTACCTGGATGATGCTGTGCATGTGGGGGATGAGGCGGTCGATGCGGACCTCCAGTAACATGACCAGAGCGCGACACACGTTCTTCCGCACCTCAGAGTCCTCGTCTGCTGCCAGCGCAAACAAGCTCTGCAGGGAGACGGGGAGAAAATGCAGGAATGGTTAAGGAAAAGTAGGATAAAAGAAAAGCTAAGAAAGGAGGGCTGACAAGGCAGAATGAAATAAGCAATGTTATGACAGCTCACCTCTATGAAGGTGTCGATGTTGTCCATCAGGGCCTGGGCTCTGCCGATGATAAACTGGTTCACACAGGCTATGGCGTGAGACCTGAAGGGACACACACACGCCAATGAAACGTGTTTACAGTAAAAAAACAATAATAATAAAATCAAATGCAACAGTTTCTTAGTTTAACAGAATGAAGTACTCAGTCTGTATACATCACACCTTTTTGTGCAAAAAGTAAAATTCACTTTCAGTATTTCTGCAGAAAATTGTCGAGACTATAAAGTAAAAAATATCTTGGAAAAAACACTAGCACAGTTGTTCACGAGAAGAAATTAGTTCCCCAGGTGGGATCAGAGTCTGACTGCACCTTTCAAACTGGGGTCTAGGTTAGCTGCAGAATGATTGAAGGAGACGTGAACAGATCGCAGATCTGGATCAGAAACAATAGGAACTTAAGGTATCATTGTAAATCAATGAGCTGGGTGTTTCATCATGTCCAGGTGCAGGATCAGACTCCAACAACAACAAAGCTGCAGTTTCTCCAACTGTAGACTTGAAGGCTGAAGACCTGAACCCTCATGGCCTAAAGGAACGTCACCTGGGCCAGATATATAGAACATACTTTGACAACACTTAAGTGGTTACATGCAGTCTTGGGTGTGGACGCTTTATTTTCTTTTACTGTCTTCAGGCACTTAAGGAACCGACTGCCTGATATTACCGTCCTTTTTAATGCTTCCTAGACTCCCCTGGTAATGTCTTGATTAACCTCAGAACACAATCAACTACAGGTCGTACACTGCAGGAGAGCTCTTAAGAAAAGGCTGACCAATAACACATCCCAATGAATTGTGTTCACTGCCATAATATCTGTCAGCCGGTTTGAATACAAAGAGTGTTGTGATGCATGCTGTCAGGACGCTGACAACAGATAACAACCAGAAAGAGACCCTCCCTCTCCTCTACCTGATCTTGGGGCTGCAGTGCTTGAAGAACTGAAGGAATTTGGGTATCATGATGTTGAGCGGTCTGTTGAGAGCGTCGCTGTCCAGCAGCTCGGACGAGTCCTCGCAGATCTTCTGCAGTGCTCCAAACGAGCCCTGAGACACGGACATACACAGAGAGGCTGTCAAATCAAAAAAACGCAAACGCACAGAGACACAGAGGAGAGAACGAGACTGCATCAGAAACTTCTGAGGCGCCGACTCACAGCACTGAGCAGATTTAATTTTTCAGGTGACTTGCAAATCATTTTAGTCCTCCTACAATGGATTTCTTTACGTCTTTAACACAGATTCAACTTCTAAAAGCTTCATGGGTTTTTCCCTTGTTGTGTCAGAGTAGACCTCTGCTTATCAGTGTTTGCACATTTATTATTATTATTGACGTCTCCTTCACTCTGTTAACTCATTTAAATAAGCAGGGTGTGACAAATCAAACATTTACATTATGTTGCCCGAGGTGATTCTCTGCAAGGCTACAAGCCCACATTTAACCAGAGCAGAGATCTAACCAGCCCGGACTAACAAGTAAAGGAGGTTTTTGTGTGAGAATGTTTAGGGCGTCTAAGAACTCTGCCACTCTACTTTTGACAGCTTCAGAATAACTCAAAGGGAAAAGGGCAGATCAGGTTCAGTGCAGACCTCGCAGGTGTTGTAGTCCTCCGAGTTGAGCAGGTTGCAGAGCTGAGGCAGCAGCTCGGGCCATGTCTGCAGCTCTCCTTTAGAGGCGATGGTCGTGATCAGGATGCCTGAAAGCAGAAGACGTGAAGAGAACAGACTTCAAGAAGTGATGCATGGATGTGAGCGGGAGCAGTTTCCTCTGCAGCAGCTCTGGATCAGACAGTATGAATACAAAAACCTTCACAGACACTCAGGTGGTTTTTATGCTTTAATCATCTCCAGAGGGTTAGAGGAGGGAAAGCTGGGAAGCGGAAGCTCCCAAAAAACAAAATTTCATGATGTGGAACTTCAACAAAACCCCGACAAATACACAAACTCACCAATTGTAGCCCGGATGAGTGGCGAGGGGTCTCCGATGTTGTTGAGGCATTCCTGCTTGATGAAGTCGGCAACAGTTGGGGGGAAATTCTGGTAGTGAGCTTTAACATTGTTCTTCAGTATCAGACCGCTCAGAGAGCGAGTCGGCTCGTCTGAGAGGAGGAAATAGAAGAGGGACCAAAAAAGAGAAACGGTCAGTATTTAGAACAGGTTCATAAATCCTGTGAAGAAAACACAGCACAGATTATACAAATAAAAGTTTGGTTGTCAAAATGTGTAATATTTCGATACTACATTCTACATTATCTTAATGAGCAATAGTATCTAAAATCTTTAAGACTACAGATCTAATAACTACATAATTTAACCCTCAGCCACCCGACAGAGCAGTGGAGGATCCCTATAGTCACGGCTCACTTCCTGAGTCCTTATGTTGTCTAATAAAGATGCAAAGAATTACATTAATTGCTCTTCCAAACAGACAGGAAACAGACAGTTAACAGTGGAGAAGACTCAGTTTAAGGTGCACAAACACATTAGCAGCATGTTCTGAAGTTTGCCTACAGTATTTGGGACACTGTGTGTAGTCTGTACTCTAGTTCATAGGGGTTTTGTTTTACACATTTCCTGAGAGCCAGTATAAATGCACCGCACAAATAACCTGCCTGGATACTGCTGAGTTCAAATACCAACAGAAAAGTCAGACACATGGCAGTGCTCCTTTTTCTTAACAGCACAACAAAGACTTTGTGCTTTTACTCTGCATAACAGATCACGATCATTCACTCTGCACCACCTCCTAAATAAGTACCAAAACAACAACATTTGGTTACTCACCTTCAGTTTTGAGTCGTGTGAGGACAAAGATGAGATAGTTGTTGAAGTCGGGGAACTGGTTGAGTTGTTCAAGTTTCTAGCACAGCAGTTAAGGAAAACTTCCCTTTAGAGCAGTTTGAATGAAGGGTCTCACTTTTAATTGGACTTCTAATCAAGGTAAGGAGTTTGGTCAAAAAATTATTTTAGTAGTTTATTAAAAACACATCAACATATAAAGGTCAGCAATCACCGTGCGTTTAAGTGCGATGTATTCTCTGAGGGGAAAATGAGCTGGTCCAGCTGTGCAGCCGACTCAACTGTCAGATATCGGCGCTCACTGCCAGCACATGAACCTGCTCTCATCAAACAACTACTGAGAATCTTTAAATCATGAAAACATCTTCTAGATATCACGTCATTACTATCAATAAATTAGCATTATACGCCCTTCATATCCCTTTGCACTGGGGACAACTGTCAAACCCTGCATGTAGTAAAATATCATAAAACTAGCTTTATTGCACCGTTGTAATAGGATACTTGTTGGACAGCTCTCTGTGTGACTGTGTTGGGCGACTGAGAGTCTTTGAGCAGCTGGAGGACCTGCTGGAGTCCCTGCTCATCTGGCTGCCACTCCATCCTGCAAAACACACGCAAACAAAAATGTTTCCACATTAATTTCTGCTGCTATTCTAGACATCCGAGTAGGAGTAGAAAACGGGAGATCACGGAAAGCTTGTGGTATTTGGATCAGACAGTATGAATACAAACACCATCAGCGGAAGTCAGATGTTTGAGCATTATGCATCACCTCCAAAGTCCACATGCTTATGAGTATGATAGGACCAGATTTATATACACAGCATGAAGCTTCCACTCAAGTCCTCAGGGCTATTGAATATGAATGAATGAATATTCTTGATGTAAATCATTATTTTGGCTCATCTTCAGAAATATTTATAGCATCAGATTATAGCAGCGTAGTGCATTTAATCTTACCGTCATGGGGCTTTATACACAAAAGGTTATTTATATCTTTGGTAGATTCATGCGGACGAGCGCCCAAAAACACAACAACTCGAGAGCTAAAGTAACAAGGTTAGAATCAATTTGTGCTTTAAATGTTATAAAGTAAAGAACAATCTTACATTCTAGAAAGTTAAGTAGGACTATGGCTGGAAAAGTAAACAATTGACAGTATAGATGCAAACTAGAGGAAGTCAGATGTTTCAAATGCATTCATTTATAAGTATTTCCTTGAGTAAATTATTTTAAGTAACCTAAACCTGTGCAGAAACTTGTTGTAGTGTCAATTTGCTATGAACAACCCATGAATCAAATGGTCGAGTAAGACTGTGAAAAAGCCATTCGGTGCATGTAGGAAGTTGATTGCGCACATGGTGAAACTTGAACGCGGCATGGGCCCTCTGGAGCCTGGTGGTCCAGGTGAGGGGGCAACACAAAGTAACAAAGCAGCGGCTGCTCTTCGGATATCACAACCCTGCGGCCTAAAACTATAATTTGGGAACCGGCTGGTGACACGAAAATGGGGACATTAGACAACATGACCAGCTAAAATCTCTGTGACCCGGCTTAACCGCTCCAAGTTAATCCTCCCCCTACCCCCACGCCACCCGGTCCGACTGTCTAATGCTGCGTTCATGTGCTCCTCGGAGGGTACCGTTTTCTCAGCTCAGAAGTTATTATTCCGACTTCGACCTTTTACGTCTTAATATGGAAACAACATGGACCCTTATGTGTTATATTGTATTGCTCTTATCTAATCTGGGTCATCAGCTATCGGTTTCGGTCTATTAGCGCATTACAAATTACATTTAGGCCAGAAAATACGTGAATTAACATACTTTAAAAAACAATTCTGTGCAGCATGTTTGAGCTTCATCTGACGTCGAATCCATCCACTCCCGAGTTAGTGTAGTAATATTTGTCTGACTTTTTAAGGTGTTGTCCCGCCTTAAGGGAGTTGGACACTAAGTTCTCCGATTTTTTCGGACGCCACGTGAACGCGGGGTAAATTAAAGAAATGCGTGATGTCTCGGTGAATCTCATTTCAAACATTTAAACGTGCTTTAACGTAAATCACGTCGAGATTAACCTGAAGGGTTAGATTCGGCTGATGTTAGCCAAGGTGGAAATAAAAAAGTTGTGAGGAAACAGAATCGCTTTGTGGCTAGCAGGGCCGCCTATTGAAGCAGTCTGCGCGATTAAACTACTTACATTTGACCTCATTTGGTTAATTAATTATTATTATTGTTATTATTGTTAATGATATATATGTAACTGATTACACACCTGTTGAGATGCCTCCTTTAAACTCGGTAAACTTTAAGCAAACGTTTCCTAAAGTTGCCCTTCTTGTTGAGGCCTTGTCGACAGGGCTGAGTGGTCACAATGTGCCCGGCTTTAAAAAATAACCATTTATCACCATCTAAAACACGAAACAGCCATTTATCAACGCATCCTTTCACAAAAAGACTAAAATCTTAATGTCATACTAGGCATTGCGGTTATCAACATTGACTGTGGCTGTCCATAATGGTCAAAAACTTGGTGAGCACGTTTTGCGAGCTAAGCGTTAGCCGCTAAGCCAACATACTGTTTGACTGACGATGCTAACGCTGCTAGCAGGGCTGATGCTAACTAACGGACGCTGGTTTTCACGTTAACTTCACCGGATCACCTTACCCGATGAGGTTTTCTTATCGATGTTAAATCTCTATAATGTTCGTTTAAGTACAAGAGACTCGACACTATACGTACAATATTGCCTTGAAAGTTGAATTATCGGTACTAGGCCGCTCTTCTCCCGTGCTTCGTAGCGGTTCCTCTTGTTCAAATGAGCACGCCGACTGAAATTGACCTATGGCGGCTTCCGTTCTCTACACATTTCGGTAACTTCGCGAGATTACAGGACCGCCCTAGTTATTTTGAGCCACATTTCCCGAGAATTAGGTAAATCTCTAATCCCAAAATAACATTTGCATGCCAATTTAAAAACATTAAAACAAATCAATGCAGACAAAGTAATGAATACATAAAAAAAAAAAAACAGAAATACGGCGTTTTAAAATGTAACTTAAAGAGCATATTAGTATAGATGTATGTAGTAATGTAACTGGTGTCTTCAACCTGCAATATGCTCTTCAATTAGGTCTTAAGTGTAGTGTTGCCAGAAGAAGTTTGCATTCTCTTAATTTTTCCCCAAATGTATTTTAAAGGGTCCCGTCCAGCAGAGGATAAACAGCCTCTGTTATAAACAGTGACATGTAAGACTCCTTTCATATTTAGTTGACCCAATAAATGGGCCTTCTGTATTTGCACATTGACACTCAACTTGTGCTGCTTGACTTAAGTGAGTAGGGATTTTTATGAAATTAGAATAAACCACATAAAAGGAGCAGATTTTATTATTGTAAATGGCCAACAGACTATAGGCTGAGACAGATACATAAGCAGTGTTGGTGGAGAGGCGTTACAAAGCAATGCAAAAGTCTACTTTTTGTAACTATTTGCACGACACAAGTTATCAGTTATTTATTTACAATTTCAAGTAATAATCTTACTTTGAAATGTATTTCCTGTTCCTGTCGGTAAACTAATATTAAAGTATCCTTAACAGCTTTAGCTATTTGCAACATGTTTCACTTGAAACCAAAATAAATCCCAAAATATATTATTTTGCACTTTAATTGGCAGAATTAATCTGAGACCCATCAGTTCAAATGCTTGCCTGTATAAAGAATTTATGGTATTTACTGCAATGAATTCATACTTTGGGATGTGTTTATTGCAAATGCTTATTTTGTAACGATGAAGTTCTGTTTTTTTTTCGCAGCCTTAATTAAAATGTGTTGATTCGACAAATTCAGGGCTCAACATTAACTTGACAGGTTCAACTTTAACCATCAACCTTAAGCAATATAGATTTCTGTTCATGTGTTTGATGAGACAATCCAGGCTTCCTGTTTCAAGTTGGCAACCAATCAGCTTCTACTTCCTGAAGTTGAAAATATTTGTACAGTTTTCATCAACATTCACATGTATTCACCTAACACTTACCGTCTATAAAAAAAATGTTTCAAAATAAAAGGCCCAGAACTGGTTAACAATTTTTCAAGATGGTAGCCATGGCAACTCATTTAATATTCTTAATGAAAACATTTATCCCTAAAATCATCGATTGAATTTAATTTACACTAATAAAGAATTTCTTTATTTTTGTTGGAATAGAGCATTTTGTTAGTAGTCACTAGCCGTTACTACTTACTTAGTCATCAATGTTTCTACAAAACATTTAATATGCACCTTACGAGCATGAAATGTTGCCATACCAAAAACCAAACAAAGAAATGTAAAAGGTGGAAGCTCAGGTAGAAAGAGGGTCCAGTTGACATGTTACTGATTAAGAAATTCCTCCAATGATCAGAGTACATCCTGCAGATGAGGAAACAGGAGCCTCTTCAGATGTGCCATATTTAAAATGACATTTCTACATTTAAAAAAATAAACACACACACATCTGAGGTAAATGACCAGGAGTCGTCGTTGAGATTTTCATGCAACTTCCAGTATTTCCAAAGCAGTGGGCATGAAGTGCTTTTCATAACCTGACTCAAACAGTTCTTCTGTTGAGGAGCTCCAACAATCCTCTCTCTCCTCCTCCTTCTCCTCATCCCGCTCCTCATCTGAGTCAACTATTTTGCTGTACGCTTCTGTTCCATATTTACGGTCTGTCCTATGAGTCTCTTCTGTGACTGCGTCCTCCCTCTCATCATCCATGGAGTCCATCGGTGAGAAACCATCAGGCACCACTGGCCTCGTGTGTCCTTCAGGGTCGAAGGTTTTCTTCGGATTGGATATAAAAGACCTTTCCACGACCACCAGCAGAGAGATCTTTGGGTGCGGCTCATATTCAGGAATGCAGATCCAACCCAAGGGGTCGTTTATCTACAGAGAGAAAACATGGAGACATGTTAAGGACTTCAATTACTAGCTAAATATGCAATTATATACAAGAGGAGCGATTTTCAGTGTAACAGCAAAATGACAGCATAACTCAGGATCAACACCTCGGGTAACCCTGTTAAGATGGGTCGGTCTCTCATCTGATTCTTCACCTGTCTGAAGATGTGGCTGTTTCGAGGATCTGGAACTTTCTCATAGAAACACGAAAGCATCAGTGGACACACTTTTCTTCCTCCTTGACAAGCACTGCCAGACAAGAAAAGAAGCAGAATACAGCCTCACAACGGAGCTCCATACTTCTTATTGATTGAGGTTGTCAATGGTATGTGATGTACTGTTTGCGTCTCGATTGTTGTTTTTTGTTTTCCTTCTTCTTTATTTATTTATTGATGCTACTATGGAGGCAGCTAAATGTGTGCAGAACCTGAGTCCAAGACAAATTTGCCAAAAGGAACAAATAAGTGTTTCATATCTTGTAGCGCATCGTCACATAAACTCCACAATCTTGAAGAAGAATTTGAATAATACATTTTGGACGCCGTATAGGCTAGTGGTCATGTCGTGCACCCAATGTACAGAGGCTATAGTCCTCATGGCGGCGACTGTGGGTCCCAATCCGACCTCAGCCCTTTTTTAAAAAAGATTTATTTTTGGGCATTTTGTGCCTTTATTGGAGAGATAGGACAGTGGATAGAGTTGGAAAAAGAGAGTAGGGAATGACATTCAGGGAAAGTAGCCACAGGTCAGATTTGAACCTGGGCCGCCCGCTTGGAGGACTACAATTTCAGTGGGGAGCAGAACGCATGCCCCACTGCGCCACCAGCGCCCCGACCTCAGCCCCTTTGCTGCATGTCATCCCCCGCTCTCTACTCCCAACATTCCCTTTCTCTCCTGTCCAATAAAGGTGAAAGGGCCCAAAAATAAAACTATAAAAAAATACATTTTATTTAATCTTGGCCATAATGTTCCCATCAATAGATCTTACAAATTCTGAGAAATAAAGCATCATTCATATAACATGTCTAAGTCTACTTGTTTGACATTCTCTCACCAGAGTAGAGCAACACATATGCATATTGCAACAGGTAAAAATATCCCCAGCATGATTGGTGTGAGGTATCCTGAAAGAGAGAGAGAGAGAGAGAGAAACTAATGACACTTCTTATGTTTAAAGCTACAACAATCAAACCTCTTAAAAACGTGCATTTATACACAGCTCTTCCTAAACTTGTCACATTAAGAATGTAAAAGTTTACACAAAGTGATACCTTCGTGTTCCTGGTGACTTGTAAACGTAAAGGTGGAACGTTCTCCAGGCCCGGCCGCAGTCACAGCTCGTATCCACACTTCATACTCGTGACCTGGCCTGAGATGAAGCAGCTCTGACGTATGCGACGATGCGCTCACGTTGTACACTAGAAGGGTCAGAGTTTTGAAAACAAGGTTCAGGAATGAGATAGTAGCCTTATAAAGACAAAACAAAACTGATATAGAGATTTCTTTCTAACGAGAATACTAATCTGGTAAAGAAAACATGACTCTTAATTTAACAACATTATACATTTCACTAGCACTTACAGCCAGCATTGCACTGGGTTAAATAGTACTGTCAACATGATATCACGCACAACTGACATGACCATATGCATATTTTTGTCATCTTAGTTTGGCCTGTCAGCACATTAGTGCAGCTGGGGCTGTTTAGTTAAGTTTAGTTTAATTGAATCAGGTACTGTGCACAAAAAAACCTAACTCTCAGAAGAGAAGAGATTCTTTATACCAGATTTAGCTAACTAGCTTATTTCAATCTGTTGTCCCTGGGCAGACGACGGCAGGGACCACAGTTGGAAATGTCACACATGTTGGTATTCAGCCATAGCACAGTTTGAAAAGATCAGCTGTGGGAACTATATGAAAACTTTCAACCAAATGTTAAAGTGACTCATCCTGTTGGGAGACTTGAATTTGGCTTTCACTGAAAGCTACAAACATGATTTTTTTAATTTGAATATCCCTCGGGATCAATATAGTATCTATCGAGCCATACAAGATGTACAGTATGGTTGCCCTTAAGTGTAGTAAAAATAGTAAAAATCCTGCACCCTGCTCTTTCTCGGCATCACCAATTTATTAAAAAAAAATAATTAAAGTTTCTGTCCCTCTGACACTTTGTCAAGTGTGTTCTGGTTGCCCTTAAATTAAAAGTCAGAGGATCAGCGGAGGATTTCATTGGATTCATCCTCATGTAACCATGACGACTGTGCCTCACTGCGAGTCCTTGAAATTAAGCTTTAATATATCTTTCAATACGGGAAAACTTTGTGAATATGTGTTGTGACTCATGAGATAATAGAGAAGATATGCTGGTGCCATGCTACAAACTTTCCACCAAACAGATCTGATCCAGTGCTGTGACACAATCTTTGAACTTCCTCTTCCATCAGAACAACTGTATTTGACGCTGTGTACCATTTTGTCCGTTAACTCCTATCTGGTAGTACAGGATTATCCCGTTCCGTTCGAGGAGGGGAACATGCTCCCAAGTCAGGGTGTCACGAGTTGCAGAGCTGGAATGCTTGAATGATGGCACTTTGGAGGGGACTGAAAAGTGATGAGAAATGGACATGAGAGGAAACACGTTTCACTTCCATGTTATGAGAGTAAGGACAGAAAAAAAGCAATACTTACGTCCTTCAAGAGAATACCCGACAGCTGATAAGAGGTGGTGGATTTGGTTGCTGCGTGAAACTGAGATCAGTGACACTTGGAAAGGCGTGTACTTTTTAAATTGACCTGCAGAGGGAGACACACCTCAGAGGATTGAAGATAGAGCAGCAACATGGTAAACACATTTTCCTTCCATCCTTTACATATTAAGGCATATTGCTCTAAAGTACTCAAATCAAACATACCTTTAAAAGTGGCAGTTTTTTGGTTTTTGGACACTTTGACCCAATCGAATCCTCGACCCAGAGGACGCCCTGCTTGTTTGTATTGCACCACATATTCTGTCAGGTTGACGGAGAGCCGATGGGGCAGCTTCCAGGACACTGTGAGATTCTCCTCAGTCACCTTGAGGTGTATTTCCTGCTCATTTTTCTCTGAGACGAATGCTGTTTTGATCGTGCAGAGGAAAAGGAAAAGGGAAAACTACATGTGAAGCAAACAGAGAGCTTTAAGTGTTCAATGATGATACCTGCAAGGAGAATTTCAAAACAGTGCAGAACCTTATCTGTAACGTTTCACTCTACTTTTACAGTCTGGTTGAACTGATACCTGTTACTGGCACAGAGAGGTTGGAAGGCACACTGGCACCATGACGATTGTAGGCCGACACACTGACTGATGCAACATCCTTCAGAGAGGAGTTAAACTGGCATTGCATCTCCTCACAAACCAACAGGCCTCTTCTTGGCTCGGCTGTGGACAGATTCACAGACTTCACGGTGCGGTTTATGTAAGACAGTCTGACCTCATATCCCAGAATGAGACCACAAGCCAGGGGTGGAGGAAGCTCCTGGATGGGACGAAGAAAAGGAAAGGAAATGGAGAGCTTAGTTAGCTTAAATTGAGACTTGGGTTTGAGTATGGAAACTTCAGAAGGAGTTTATTTAACTGCCTCCTACATAAGAATCCTCATGATTTGGAAATACTGAACTGCTTGTAACAAAGTTTTGACATAACAGACACTATGTTGTGTTCATTATTTAAGATCATGATTTAGAGGTGCTTTAACCAAAGGGATCCTGAATCAGACGACTTAATGCACCTCTGTTTTTTAGCTACAAAGTTTCAGAAGGAACAATGCCACACATTTACAGAACTGACATCTGTGTGTGAAGTGAAGCGAGCCCGTGTTTTGAAATGTTTGAGTGTAACAGCTCACTGATTCAACGTCAACCTGCATGACGCCAGCAGTTTCAGTCATCGTCAGGACTTTTCCAGTTGCTTTTGGCCACATTTGGATTCACTACTCAACACCAATTGGCAGCACAATTTGTTTTTCAGCGTATAAATATTTCAACCGTTACCAGTCAGGAAAGTGTCAAAGTGTACAAAGTCCGCCACAGCCCGCCTCCCCCGTACCCGTCCGAGTTCCTCCACCGGCACGCCTCCATCGCCGCTCCCACCCTATGGAACTCACTCCCAAAAAACCATCAGAGACTCCCCCCTCACTCTCCACCTTCAAGAGATCCTTAAAAACTCACCTCTTCAACATCGACTACAACCACTAACAAACTCTGTCCTCCTCTTCCTCCTCTTACATTCCTTCTTCTTTGTTTTGTTTTGTATACGTCCAATTTATTATTAGAACAATTGAATGACTGTCCTACCTACCTTCCAGGTAAGAACGCAGTCACTGCTTTCAGGGATTATCCCGCAGTCGACCCATACATCCAGCTCTGCAACAGGGGCTGTTCAAGAGAGAATAAAAGACAGCAGACGGCACAATCACGGGAGAGTTCAAGTTTGTTGGAGTTTGATCTTATTGCTGAGAAAATGCTGAGTTTTTTGGGGTTTTTTTTGCACTCTGAAAAGTACAGTTCAAAGTCATTGGAAGTACAGTTATTTTTTCTCCTTGCTGGGAATTAGCCAAGATGATTTAAACAACTCTGTTGTCTGTTCAGTAAATATAAAGATACATGAAACAGCAGAGACAGCTAAAGAAACATGCTATTGCTGGTTTAATCAACACAAAGAGCAAACAATCAAAAATACACTTTATAAATCTATGCAGGCTTTTCTGGAGTCTCTGCTGTTCTCTTTTTCCCAGACTTTTCCCCTTAACTTCAAAATGTCTGACTACAAGTTAAATCTTTCACATCTTATGCTATGCTAAGCTTCTGGCTCCATTTGCATATTAGCATAGTGATGAGAGAGATTGCTCACGCTCAGCAAAAAGCAAATACATATATTTCCAAAATGTCCCCCCAATGATTTTTAACTCGACAGTTCAAAACAAACAGAACAAACAGGAGAAACCGTAAAGGGTAACTAAACATTTCCACTCTCTTTGTCAATGCTAAACCTGGGTGTAAAACCACACATAAGAGCTCACCAATCTCACTTCTGGCTATATGAACTGCACTCCAGTTACTCATGAGGCCTTTGCCACAGGAACAGCGGACCTGAAATTCATAGACTGTGCAGGGCCGCGGGTTGTCCAATGCAAAGCTGCGATAGACCTCCTTCACCTGAGAGGAAATTAAGCATGCAGACAACATTTTAATTAATAAAATAAAATAAAATAAAATATCCTTTATTAATCCTCCGATTCCCAACCCAAGTCCCTACAGACTGAGCTACTGCCGCCGCCATTTTAGCCAATCAAGCAATCCTCTTGCTGTCCCATCACTATAAATGTTCTCTGTTACAGATATTCAGTTTAGCTTGTTCAGTACTGAGTGTGTTGGGAGAAAGAAAAGTAAAACGGCAGGAGAAAACACCCTAAACCACACACCTGCAGCCACTCTCGGTCCTCCTCGGTGCGATGTTGGACGTCGCAGTGTCCCACAGTATGCTGCAGATCACAGGAGACACTCCAGTCAATCTCTAACGACTCCTGATGGTCACTCGTTGTGACATTAGGAGGCGATGGCTTGTCTAGAAACAGAGACAGTAATCCAAAAACAATGACTTCATCCTGAAGAGGTCAGTTCCAACTTTGTGACGGTCAGTACTACGGTATTATTGATTGATTATAAGAAAATAAAAACACACAGGATTGACTTACAGATGTCTGCTGGATTGAATTCAACATCTGGAGATTTGGAAGAACCGTGTTGGTTTTTAGCCTGGACCCAAACACGGAGATCATCATTGTTGGAGAAATTTTCCCGATCAATAAAATGACTCGAACTGGACCCACTGATCACATGCTGATCGCTGCGAGACAAGAAAAGACGAACAGAGTCAAACTAATTCTGAAGAACTCCTCTGGGATTAACAGATTTATGGTCACTAAACTTTGTTGGAGTAATCAGATGACAGAGGAGAGGAATATTTGTGTTTACTCTTTATTTGCCGGCTCCCAGTGCAGGGTGTACTTCGTGGGGATCTGAGGGTCCGGCCTCGGCTCCCAGGTACAGTGGATATCTACATCACAGTTCTTATCACATGGGATTAAGCACTCAGGGCGAGAGGGAGGAGCAGGAGGACCTGGGGGGAAAAAAGGATCAAGGAATGGTAATAGGAAGAATAACTGAAACTCATAAAATAATAAATGATCATCATGGACTAGAATAAAAAGATATTTGCAAGGCTGTTGTTAATCTAACCAGCTCTTAAACCTTAATATCTTAACACAATATGGACATACTGATCTGTTCTTGTTTTACTTTCAAGATGGTAAAATGCACTTGAGCTTGTATAGTCTTCTGACTACTCAAAGTGCTTTTACACCGCAGGTCACAGCTTCACATTTACACACTGATGGTAGTGATTGCTATGTGGTGAGTCCATCAGAAGTAACTAATCCTATTCACACACATTCATATGCAGCCGACGAAGCAAAAAAACATTCAGGGTTGAGTGTCTTGCCCAAGGACACATCGGACATGTGGCTGCAGGAGCTTAGGAACGAACCCTCGACCTTCCGGTAGAGAGACGGCGACTCTACCAACTGAGCCACAGCCGCCCAAGACACCTTGTATGATGTTTTTTTATTTTTTATTTTAGTGATAGCATTGTCAGAATCAATTTAACAAATCCATAAAAGAATTGAGAGAGGAGGAAAACAAAGTGTACACAGGTAGGAGACAGGAGACCGTATTGTAGAAGAATATCTAAGCCACCACCTTGAGTCACAACGAGGATAGGTGAAAGACGTCCAGAATATATGAGCCACATAAAGTAACGCCCAATAAAATGCACAAAGATAAGACGCCCTGCCAGTATCGTGATGATTGATGATAACACAACAGACTCTGCTGCTAAACTTCTGAAAAGTGTGAACGGTGCTGGGTCGACGACAGCAGAGAGACACAAAGAGAACGAGGAAGTGAATGTATGTGTGGGTGAGGATTGAAAAAAACAAGTTAGAAAGCACGAGACAGAAGTCTGAGCTTAACCACAAGAAATATACCCAAAAAACAAAACTACTCGCTCATACACACTCCCACCCATCTTCACACACACACAAGGTTGTCACCTTTTCTCATAAGCCTATTCACTTCTAGCAAAAAATGAGTTTGATGCTTCCCCACAGCACGCTGTGAGGAAGCACTCTGACGAGAACATTAACAGGAAATGAGAGCTTTGATCAGTTTGGCTCACTATACAGCCCTTTCTTTAACCGCTTCCTCTTCAGCACAGACACGCACAGTGCTGCAGCTCAACTTAGGGTCAACTTAAGAAAGCAAGACAGACACATAGACCTGGTTATAAAAGCATAAAGGGTATTTTCTGAAAACATGTTAAGCCTGGAGGAAAGCCTTCTGGGTCAGCAGAACATGTGCGGCACATGAAACACAACCCTCGTTTGTATGCGCACAGATCTGAAACAGTTTGTTTTGTTGGTTGTAGTGGTGGAGGAAGTGTCTGATAAAATCTTTAGAGTAGGTTTTCGATAAATGCTGTACAGATTTTTACAGATACTATCTATTTGTTTTACTCATCCTTTGAATGCTGTGTGGTTTTTTGTCTGTAATGAACACACTTCCTGCTTCTAGTTGTGGTGTTTAAAAGAATCTCCTGAGCAGATCCTTTATCTTGCTAGACGCTTGAGTAATCCGCCGCTCAGTTTTGCAGATCATGACTGCAAAATGGAGAAAAAAAAAAAAAAAAAATCATGCGTTTGTATGAGATCACTCAAACATAGCATTTATTTTACAGCAGCAGTTCCTGGTTTTGGGTTCAATAAGGAAATCTTTCTATGTATTTCTGTATTGCTCCACTCCTTAATACACAACTACAACCTTCAGCCTCCTACCTCATGCTGCACACGAGTGCTCTGCTTTCATTCAGCTCTGATGTCTCTGTTTTGTTACGTATATGTTGTGTTGTCCCCCGTGCCGTTTGTCCCTCCTCCCCTCCTGTTGTCTCCAGCTCTGCCCAGGTGAGTCTACTGATCACCTGACGGGGGTTGATGTTGGGACTGCGGCGTGTCGCCTCTCAGTCAGGGACTGTGTTGTGGTGTTTTGATTTGATCTTTGATAAATGGTTATTGTTATCCCAGTAGGGCCGCATTATGGTGGGATGTAACCGTGTTTAATTCTTTTAAATGTGTTGTCTTGTTGGGGCGTCCCACATATAGGGGCTAAAGTCCTCAAAGTGAGCAGCCCAGGTTTGAATCCAACCTGTGGCTCATTTCCTGCATGGCATTCCCAACTCTCTCTCTCTCCCTGGTTTTCGACTCCGTCCACTGTCCTGTCTCTCATAAATTCATGAATGGCATGAATTTGCACAGTCAAATCAAAGACAAATGTCCGCCTGTTGTAAGCAAACAGAAGACAAAGTATTTCCTATTCTATTCTTACTTGTACGATTTGAGTGTGGGTGACTGAGACTGAGCTAAACGTACCACAAAGTTGGGATGTCAAATCTTATATAAAAACCTCTAAAGGCTAGCTGCAGTATAAACATATGGAGTTAAAAAGCTGGATTAAAAGTAAACAAAGGAGCATAAAAAAATGAAGCAAAGACATTACTGTTCTGAGAAAAGGAAGAACTACACTTTTTGCAGTATTTGTGATTGACATGTGCTCAGGCAGTGTAAAGAGCCATACCTTCTGAAGCAGAGCATTCTGACAGGCTGACCAACCAGATGGACAGAAGCCACCTGGTTTTAAGTGTGGCCATTACATGTGGACCCAGGCCTCTGGCGTCTGCGGAAACACACAAACACATCGGAAAAAAAGAAGAAGTCAAGTTTCAACCACAGGAGCTGTGACATTTGCCCATAACAGATACATCCCTCGTTTTTTTTCTCCCTTCTTACCATGAAACTTAGAACAGCCTTAACAACAACAACCCAAAGTCAGTAAAATAGTGGTGGTATGAATTTCTATCATGCAAACTATTGGTGTGTATAAGGAATTATACAAACACAAGATTAATAACATACATAATCATGAGAGTCACGTCTGTTGTATTCATTGTTGTTGTTGATGCTCTGTTTGTTTCTATCCGTCTCTTTCTTTCTGCATCTCCCTCTATGCCAGTTTACAAGCCCAGCCTAAATATTTAAAGCCCTTGAGCCCAGCGTAGTTTCAGCAGACGTCCGTTCAACATGAGTCCAGTTCTGCTTGCGGTTTCTGACTCCTAAACGCAGTTTTTTTCTTGCCACTGTAACTTTGCTAAATGTTGCTTAGTGCTCATGATGGATTAATGTTGGCCCTTTGTGAATAAGATAATAAGAGTCAAAGTGCAGTGCCACAAAGGAGTTTCCTGTCAGAGGTGACTAAGGAACAAAGAAGCACATCCTCATTTCTTTTCGTACGAAAAAAAATGGAAAAGACTTCATACTTCTCGCGCCTTATTTAACACAAATACTTTTTGGACAATAAACAAGTCAAATCCATTCTAGACAGGACACAAGAATCAAAAAGCAAGCATTGAAGCAAGTTTAATAAATGTGTCTGGATTATTCCCCTCATCATTTTATGTTTCTTATACTCAGCAGAGGATCTTAATTCCCACTGAATATTTCTTGACAAGCTATTTGAGAAACAAAATTGCAGATCAATCAATCTTAATTTCTTTAACACCAATTCATAACAAATGTTATCTCAAGACACCTTACTCATTGATGTATTACAAAGATGACAGAATAGTATAAAACAAAACATTATATACTGACGGAATACAGGGATGTTATATTCTGATAAGACTTTATTAAAAGTAAATAATTACACGTTAAAGAAGTATGACATTCTCTGCTTCACAGCAGAGCACGTTGTTTGGGTGTTCAGATGTAAATGTCTTCAACATGTGAAGTCTAAATATAAGTTTCTCTTGCAGCAGTTTGACATAGCGAGCCGACCTGCTGACAGCTGAACCAGACTTAATACTACAATAATATACTCACATATTGTTCAATAATATAGAGGTGTAAACCACTGATATAAAGTATAAACCATATAGCCTACTTCTTATATAAAAAATAAATTAAAAACGTTAGACACATCCGTAGTTCGTAACGTTTCGTGAATGTAAGATATTTACCTCATTATGAGAGAAACTGAGACTCCTGTCGCCCATGGTGCAGCTTAGAATAAAAAAAAAACACGCACAGAAGAAAGTTTTGTTGTGAAGTTGAGACAAGTTCCGTGAAATTCATCATCAAGCCACGCCCATTTCTGGAATTCCCAGTGACGCATGGACAAACCACGCATGCGCCAACTCACCACATACCGGTACACTAACAGGTTACACTTCCTACACTCAAATAGGCCTACAGTAATGTAAACTACGTGATTGATCAGTTCAACCGAATTTGCTGCTTCCTGATTAGATCAAGCCTGACATCACAGCTTGTAAATCTCAGATGCTGCAGCCTGCTCTGTCCGTCACCTCACTAAGTTACATTCTTATAGTTATTGTGTTGGTTTGTAAATAACCTTTGCAAACAGATGAATCGTAAAACTGAACACTCTTTTTGGCTCCTGTTTATTTTTGAGGAGCTCAAGTAAGATAATGTCTTTTGTTGGATGTTTTGTTGTCAGGGAGGAAAGATTAGGGATTGATTAGATAACGTTTTGTTTGTTTACTCATCTCTGAAGCTTATAATACTGAATTGGACTTGTGCTGCTGAATTATGGGAGAGGGAAGAGTGGGGGTCACTCATCATGTTGTGACTTTAGGATCACCTGGGGACATAACGGCACACGCACAAACAAATTACCAGCACTTAAAAGGGATTGTGACAACTATTTAACCTTTAAAATAAACTCAAACATGGGCGATAAACAAACCAGTCATAATCTTTATTCATAATATCGGTCTCCTCATCTGATGCTCCTGTCTGTTATTTGTAATTTAAGATATTTGTTTCGTTTGTAAAAGTGTTTGACTTTTATTTTGAGTACTGTCCTGAAGTTGTACATTGATTTTATAGTATATAGTACAGTATAGTACCTGCCCAGTGTTTCCGAGTGCATACATAATAATAATAATAATAATAATAATAATAGAATGTACATAAGATCGGGGTATTAGATTTGTTTATTCAAATATAACATAAATAAATATAAATAATAAATCCAAATAATAGCATAACATGTTTCCCCTTTGGCATGTTACTACAGACTGTGACAGCCTGACAGAAAGCCAGTTGTGCCTTACTTTCAAATGATATACAGAGTGCTCATTTGACTGCTCCACAGCCTACTTGTTGCAAAGTTTGCAAGATGTGTTTGAACATTTTATCTTATGGGGCTTTCTGAAAAAATATTCCAATGCCCTATTACATGAGAAGGCCTCAGGATGGGGTCCGTTTATGGGGATCCTCAGGCAGGCAGCCAGGTGTTCTCCTTGAAGCTGGTTTCAGGTCTGTTTTCACCTGAGGATAAAGCAAAGAAAATACCACAAACTGCACTAATATAAAGAAAATGCATGATTATTTGTTGTCCTGTTCAAGGTCATGCGCTTACCCTGTTCACCGTTGAGAAATCACGTTGTAATTGACACAGGAAACGGGTAAAACAAGTGCAATGCCTGCAAGGAGGCTCAGACAGGGGTAGAGGTTGGTCCACTCATCAAACTCGCTTGCCAGCAGACTCATGATCTCCTGGTTATTGTTCTTGAAACAACTTTTGGTTTACCAAGGCATTAGTGTATGTGTGTGTATTGTGAACTGTAGTTGATTGTAGTCAGAATCAGCTTAATTGACCCACCGTGAATGCCCCAGCAAGGACATGATTTTTGAACGAGGACCACTCCTGCAGGACCTCATTCTCATGTTCAGGGCAACATTTCCTGGCAAGAGTCCGCAGATGAGAGATGTTGATTGTATCATCTTGTAGAGTGGTTGATTGAGGTGCGGGTCCCAAGATACTGAAGGCCCCAAGAATGTCCAGATCATGAAACCTCCTCTCCAGGTGTGTTTCCAGGCTAGTTATTTAAGGGTGGATAACCTACAATGAATAAATCAACATATTTTTAGAAAGAGCCTACACCCACTGTTACCTCCGTCATTAAGGGCCAGGCCATAGTCTGTTCAGGAGTACAAATTACATTTTCTCTCATTCATAGTTTTAAAATTGGACATTTACCTCTCGCTGGAATCTGGCTCACTGCTCCTCCCTCGGCGCTTCATGACATCTCGCCCTCTCCTATTCCTCTCCTCCTCGTGCTGGCTCCGAGTCCTTGGGGATCATCGAGGTCCTGATGGAGGCGAGACAGGCATGATCCAGGGAGTGGAGTCTGTCCAGCCAGAGACTGAATTGTGACAGGAACCTATATATAAAAAAGAAAAGATGCTGTTAAGTATTGGTCAGACCTGCAAACAACCCTCATTTCAATGTGTGAAATCAAACAGATTTTAATAAATAGATGATAATATAGATAATAAACACATTAAGCTTACCTGCTCCTTGATTTGTAAAAAGTTGACATTTGCTTTTTGAAAGATTTTGGACAGACATGCGAGGTGGGGCAAAACATCAGCCTGGAGGTAAACTGCTGCCACAAATCTGTATGTAGCACAGAATGTGTAGGGTCCCTTTGCCACTGGACATCTTCTCATCTCTGCCCCCTCTGCCAAGGCTCCAAGGAATGCACTCAAGTTCCTCAGTAGGGTCTCGATGACCCTGTGCTAAAAGAGCCAGCTTGTATCCTTCACTTCCTGAAAATGTTGCAATAAAAGACAGAATGATTAGTTATGAATAGACAGAAGATAACTACAATGGTATCAAATAACTATTACCTTTATTTTCAGATCCCTGACACCCAGGGTAGCCGATGCTGCCCCGAGTGTTGCAGTACGATTTGCACTGTTTCTGAAAAATAAGAAGTTCTTAAAGGTGGTCCCTAAAGGTAGCTATGTACCTTACATCCTTTGAGGAGTCCTTGCAGGCAAGGGCCAATCTGTAGGTAGCACAAGCCACAGCCACAATTCTTGGAAAGCTGTCTTTAAGTTGCTTTGCAACCCCATTCACACGCCGCCAAAATGTATATAAAATGAATGAGTGACAAGCATGGGATACAACAGACAAAACAACCTCACATAGGCATTAAATATTTACCTGTCATCACGGCTGCTCAGTCCCAAGTCCATAGAGTTTCTCTGTTGGGAGGCCCTTCCTCAAGATTACATCCTTGATGGCTGTCACAACACAGAGTCTGCTTTGCCATCGTCAATAGAGACCAAGTCCAGGAATTGATTGAACACATGTCCCTCTTTATCCAGGTATCTGAGAGAAAGCAAAGGCAAGTATTTAGTATTAAAAGTTCATTAGGACCAAGGATGTATGCAATTCTAAAATCAGACAAAATAAATGGTCCTATACCAGAGATGCAAATGAAGCAGTCTGGACATAGAGACACCAGTGCTCTCATCGACTTCCAGGCTAAATGCCTGTGATGATTTGATCTCAGTGAGAATCGGCTCCTCGATGACTCCTGCTAAGATCTCAAGCATTCTGTCAATGATACGATGAGATCTATAATTATTCCTCTGGTCAATCTGACATTGGGAAAAGTAAAATATAAAATACTTAAAAAATGTATTCATTAACGTTAAGATTGAATTAACTTTGAAATTATGGCTAGGGGACCTTTACCTTTAATCTCTTGAAATAGTTACATCCTAGAAGCTCAGCCAGGCTCAAAAGCTTTGGGTCGTTTGTGTGGGGGGCCAGTTACTTTTTTAATGAGCCAGTAAAGGCCCTTGAACCCACCAATGATTGCCTCGTGCTCTAAAACAACAGTTGGCTCAAAGGAATCCATCATTGAGATGCCTGTAAATGACAAAGTTATTAAAAAATGATTTGAATATACTGAAGTTATTACAAAACGGCTGTTGAAATCAGAACCCACCAGATGAAACAAGAGGCCTGACATCTGATGCGCTCCTGGTGGTGCTTCAGTGACGTGCCGTTCCAAGTAATCTTTTCTGTATATAGTCGCTCCGACCTCAAGAAAAGCTCTCTTTGCCCTGCCTTTCTTATTTGCAGGCATGTGGTGCCTGCACAGTCAACAAAACATCCCTAAAAAGTAAAGCAATCATTGATCAAATTAGCTAAATATCCACAGATATACCTGTTAATTTATTCTTTTTTTGTGATTGAATTATGCATAACACAATAAGATCACATATAATAACAAGTAGCTGAGGAAATAAGAAAGAAAATGGGGGGGAAAAAAGATTATTCATGATAGAACAAATTATGCAGGTAAAAATGTAATTTACCATGCTGTGTGTGGTACAGCCAAGTCTTTGAGGCATTCTCAGCCACTCTGGATCAGTGCCTCTGTGCTTGCTGCCGGCTGATGTCCTGTCTACAAAGCACAGAAGAATAGAAATGAGGCCTATTTCTAAGGAAATGTGCTTTTCTGACCTGACCTGCTTCTGCATCTGTGTTTGCTGTCAACCTCACATGTTGGCTGTTGTCCTCCTCTCCTATTTCTCTCTCTTTATTACCCACATCCTACCCCATCCTGACTCTCCCTAGCAGTGCTTTTAGCTCTCACAGCAATAATGGTTGAAGCCTGGAAATATTCTAAACAAATAAATTGGATTGCTTCTCACACTGGTCGGACTGTTCAACTTTCCCACGTGTGTTTTTTTTAAGTTATATACCTCTTAGACCTCTGGTTTAGACCTCTGGTCCAGACTGTCTTTGCGCCTCCTCAGTACGCGCCCTTTTGAGTTTGTTCATCTAGATTGAGGGAACATATCAGAGTCAGATTTAAAAAAGCATGCATGTCGATATGTAACCATAGTATGTAACAACTGTTCTGGACCCCGGTCCTTTTTTTCTTTTGCAAAACCCCGGTCAAACCAGCCGGCGCTCAAAAAGTGATGAGCGTCTATTTACAGTCTATGGTCTATACAAGGAATTACGGTACGGGTGCTCGTAGCGCCCAAAAATGAGAAATGCGCCCGCGTATTTTAGTGAGGGAATTTTATCAGATATATGGCCAATCTGGGAATAAATTCCTTACCAACCAATTTCTACACCAATGTGTTTCTAAAGGTGTCTAGTTACACATATAAAAATATTTAAATTCAACTCCTGTAGGAAAATCTGTGAGAGCTGCTGAAACTTTGGGTACCTGGAACCTTATTGGTTGAAAATTTGAAAATATTGTTTTTTTTAAATAGCATATAGGGGTCAAATTAGGGGTTTGACCATTGCAATCATTTATTTTGCACCGAAACCACTCCTTGGTAGAGAAACGGCCACGCCCACTTTTCCCGCTCTTTTGAAAACCCTTAGTTTAGGTGAAAATAAATGTTGCTTGTTGCATGTGAATTATAAAGTATCATCATAGGTCTATTTATAAATGTATTCGTGATGGTAACTACCTTTTATTAACTGTTAAATGTTGCAGTTGGTTAACATTTGTAGCAAGTGAGTGAGTTTTGAGTGGCAGGTGCCAGACATGCTCAAGCCATTCTGTGGATCATGGACAGACACAATAGATTCCACACATATCAAATAATATTCACCAGTCAAAGAGATATTGCAAGATGATTTTAACTCTGATATGTACGTATTACTTACATTATTTACACCTGTAAATATTGAATCACTACATTGATTAATACTATATAATGAGTGTACTGTCATCGAAATAGCTTATAGCTAGCAAACACTAGGTAGTCTGGTTAGTTAGCTAACATCCACACACCCCAAGTGCATCTGATTACTATTTTACTTACTTGAATGATAGCTGACTGCCTCATGCTAACATTAGCTAGCTATCGTCAGTGGTTGGTTTTGGTTTATCAAGGTCTTTTTGCAGTAACTGTACATCTGACCCCCTATTTGCTTCAAAACACAACATAGTAGAGAAGATATCTGTCCACATGACATAGGATGTTTTGCATGTCACAAGAATGATTACAGATTTTTTTTTTAATTAAGATTCTACTTTTTCCTTTGTAGGGCATTACAGTCTAGTAGTATAGATCTCTATGTTAACCCTACATCTCTGCTCACTTGTTTCATCTGTGAAGGCCGAGAGATTCTAGTTCACAATCTTGCACAGGCAAAATCTGAAGGCTACCAAACTCTGTTAGCAAGTAGAAGCAATTGAAAATGCTACAATTTTGGAGCACATGAAGGAGGCACAGAAAATTGGAAGACTTAGATACCACATAGAGTGTAAACGGGATTTGTACAACAAGTCTGTCCAGGTCACCACAAAGTCAACTTGTGCAGCAGAGGCGCAGAAAGAGTCAGCACAGACAAAGAGACGACACATTTGCTCTGGATTTAGTGCGTCTCTTGCATGTAGTTCACATTTAGTTCAGCTTTGTACAAGAATGTACGCATTCTTTACAACCACCCCACTCATATCTTCCCAAAAAATCCATAGACTACTAGAAAAAGAAACTGAGTCCTTGACAATTTGACTGCAGATGGACTGAAGACAAGCTGGGCACATGGACGAATAGAGCACTGAAGTCATTGACCACCTAGAAGGGATCAATGACTTGGTACAGAGGAAACCTTGTATCATTTGCGCTGCAAAGTACTTCTTCGAGACAGATGGTCATTACTCCAAGACAAAAGATGTAGGAATTAAAACTGATGAGGAGCGAGACGTTGTGTTTTATTAGCTCTGTGAATGGTTAAACCTGGAACTCGAGCATGGGGTTATGACACTTGACCAAGCCCACATACAAATGCAGCAGTTTGATCAGTCACTGGATAAGAGTCTCTCATATTCAAAGAAGTGGCTGAAGCAGAAGCTCCTAGAGAAATATCAGGATACACTGTATTTCAAATCACAGAAGAGGAGAGCAGATGTTCACTGTTTCAAAGATAAGACCAGCAACATCCTTCGAGAGCAACATGCTAACATTAAGTTTGGAAATGAGAAGACTCAAATCTGAAAGACTGCACTAAAGTTAATTTGCAATGACATCGCCACCATTGATATAGATCCAAAGTCATACCCAACTGCACACAGTATGACTGATATCCCTAGTCAGCTGGCACTTGTTCCTGAGAGCCTTCAGATGTTGTTGAGACCTATAGTGAGGACGGATGAAAGAGTAGCCATTTGGGGGTAGAACTTCACAAAGGCCTTTCGGCCTCTGTCAGGGGTATTGCCGTACATGATGGGGCTTGCCATACAACTGGATCATAGATTTAGGTTAAAGTGGATGCTCAACAAGTTACTCCGGTTAGGGTACACAGAGTCTTATGCAGAAATACAAAATTACAAACACTGCTTCCTCAATAACAAGAATGGAGTGGGCATCTCTGATGCTTCTGGCGCTCTTGGTACCATTGTTGAAGAAACCGACAATCAGATAGATGATGAGATTGAGGTTGACATCCAACTTGGGGGTCTATTAGTTATGACAGCTGGTAAAAGTGAAATACAAAGTTACAATCAGACGAACATCATGGATGTCAATCTGCTCAGTCACTCAGTTTGTCGGAGACAATATAGATTTGAACATTGTTTAAATTTATGGGAACACTCCCTTTCATCCTCCCAGTCATCGAATGTGACCCTAATGACCACAAGACCATCTTCACTACTCTCAAAGAGTGCATGCGTCTCTCCAGGGACAAAGTCACCATAGTGACCTTCGATCTCCCCATCTGACTCAAGACAGTGGATATCATAAAGCAGGTGAATCTACCCATAATTTCAAGGTTGGGTGGGTTGTATTGAAACTAATGAAGGCGGCCAAGTCAGATGGTGGGTTGAGCAGAGGGAGGATAAGAAATAGTGATTCAGGCCACAAGTGCTGGGTGCAGACCCTCAACCACTTCTCCGATGTCAACTAGCGCATGAAGGAAGGTGTCAAGTAACACAATCAACTCAACAAAGACCTTTCCAGAACACTGATGAAGACATTTAGACGCTGAAGCAGTTGAACTTACCCTCAAATGGTTTGAGGAGAACAACCCATTTGACCACGATCGAGTTGCTTGTGTCCTTCTCAACAGGATTCATGAGCACTGCGGATGACACAGTCAACGCTGAGAGAGTGGAAGTTGGGAGGTAGATGCAGATGCAGATAAAACTGGATTGACAGTCAGTGACATCGACCATGGAGGTGAACTTCAAGGTGCTAGCCCTGTCATCACTGACAGATATTCCCAAGGTCAAAGACAAGAAGATTTACATAAACTCATTCAAGTTGTTTACCTGACTGATAATCTTTGCCCAACGGGATATGACAGTTGAGACAAGCTTAGAGTATGAGCTATGGTGCAGGCCACCATACCTGACAAGTTCCGGCAATATTGTCCCAATGTGAGAGTATTAATTGACTGTACTGAGCTTCGCTGTGAGACGGCATCTTCCCTCACCTTACAGTCTGAGACCTTCTCCAGCTACAAGAACCACACCACCTTTAAAGGTTTAATTGGTACTGCTCCTTGTGGTGTAATTACTTGTATATCCAAGCTGTACACTGGCTCCATCTCTGACAAAGAAATAACCAGAAGATCAGGTCTTACACAACTTCTGTTGCCTGGAGATGGAGTCATGGCTGACAAAGAGTTTTTAATTGAGGATATGCTGGCAGAGGTAGGGGCATCACTGATCATCCCCCCACTAAAAACCACCCCTCAGCTCAGCACATCAGACACTGGAAAAACTCAAGCTATTGCCCGCCTGAGAGTGTTGGTGGAGAGGATAATACGACGTGTCAAGGAATATCATATCTGGGATGGGGTTGTTCCTCTCTCCTTGGCCGGCTCCATCAACCAACTATGGGCAGTTTGCTGCCTGTTGACGAACTACCAAGGCCCCCTGGACATCAAAGGTGACAAGCCTGTCTAGCTGGTTGGATTTAGCACATTCCCCAGTTATTAATGACAATTAATCAAATGTAATGTATACATGAATTGTATATCTGTAATGTATATTATTTTGTTTATATGTTATTTACATTACAAATCAAGAGATTAACACATGAATTGTATATATGTGATGTTCATTATTTTGTGTATATGTTACTTATTTTACATTACAAAGTCATGAGATTAACACATGGATTTTATATATGATGTTCATTATTTTGTGTATGATATGTTACTTATTTACATTAGAAAGTCAAGAGATTAACATTTGAATAAAAAAGAAGTAAACACAGACCCTCACATCACATATTCCTCATTTTTATCTAAAATGGGATCACAGCATGTCAAGTAGAATAACTATTTAGTGCAGCATAAAAAACAGAACTGTAGTCAGTTACACAAATACATTTTAGTTTTAATTAATTAATTAAAAGGTCTTATTTACAAGGTTATGATTTTTCACTCAACAATTCATAAACTGCATTGATAGCACATACAGTACTCAATGTTTGGACTTGAGAAACACATCCATATAGATGTTGTAATAGAACATGTCAAGCTGCTGCCTCCTTGAACGAATGATGTCTTCATCCCTCCAGACCCTCTGAACTGTGAGATCTGTGTGTGTGTGTGTGTGTGTGTGTGTGTGTGTGTGTGTGTGTGTCAGTTACAAAGTCACACCACTCCAGTCCGCTGATGGCAAGTTGGCCCTGAACCTGCCAGTAATATTTATGACCCTTCTTAAGTGTGGCCTGACCTCTGACTGGTGTTAGGTGCTTAACCTCAGCAACAGCAATGGTGGAGTTTCAGTCGGGTCAAAAACTTTGCCATCTGGGCTGACACCAAGGTAAGGTGCATCAGGGTGCACAATGAACCCACAAGGGTACACAGACAAATTAAACAAATCAGAAAACTGTTTTATTATCTCAGGCTCCTGCTTCAGACCCCTTTTCATTGCCAGGGTCTGTGGTGCTCCTTTAAGAATATGCGCTGCCAGGGCTTTTGCTGAGAACTCACCACGTACATGACATGCCTCCCTGAACCTGCTGGCAGTCACTCTTGGCTTTTGTACTTAGACCCACAGTGGGCTGACAGACTGTTGCCTGGTCTCAGCCTCTATGGCAGCAGAGAGTTCGTGAGACACCTTTAGGCTCTCAAGGTGGTAATGCTGCTCATAGTCAGCAGTAAACTCAAAGTCAGCTAGAAACCTGTAGCCTTCAACAGGCAGCTGAGGGAATTCTGGGGCATTTGGATGTTTCATTATTTCCCTAGTAGCCTCTAGGGGGCACTGGTATGATAGAACTGATCCAAGATTTACCTTTATTGATCTGAAATTTCAGTTTTTACACTCTGTAGTCATGCAACACACACATAGGCTGAAGTATATATACACACATGCACACAAACAGGATCCTATGGACATGCACTAACAGAGAGATGTCAGAGTGACGGAGCTGCCAACAGCAGGCGCTCCTGAGCTGATGGTGGGGAGGGGCTTTGGTGCCTTGCTCAGGGGCACCTCGGCAGTGCTCAGGGGGTGATCTGGCACCTCTCCAGCTACCAGACCAACTTCCATATTTGGTCTGCACTGGGACTTGAACCGGCGGCCCTCTGGTTCCCAACCCAAGTCCCTACAGACTGAGCTACTGCTGCCCGAAGGGCACAAGACCAAATTTGGACTCCACCATGGTGAGTTCCTCCAGTCCATGAATAATCTTACAGATCCCCAGTCTTTCAATCTCTCTCCAACAGACATCACACCCGGGTCAGGAAGGGGCCCTACCACACAAGATTATATGAGGATTCATCAGTTATATTTTGTGTGTTTTTAATAGAACTGCCAACTGCAATTGTTTGCAGATGTTTAGAATAACATTCATATGGTTGACTCACCTGAATATGCTGCATACAAGGTGGATTTTACACCTGATTTGACACCAACTTTGCTCTTCAATTTTGGTTTCCGAACCACCATCTCATCCACTGACTCTGGCTGGATCCCCTGTTAAATGGCAACAAAGACATTTCAATTAATATAATATACAGGAAAAGATTAAAAGTTACATTACAAAAGTTAAGTTGTAGTAAGACACCAAATTGGGAGACAGTATATTGTTAGGGCTAGGGTTAAAATGTTTTCATTTCTTTTGACAGAAACAGAAGACATTGTGTAGTAGCCTACATCAGAATGGTGGGTGGCATAGATCAACTCTGAAAAAACAGTCAACCTAAGATAACTTGTAAATAATCACTTTTTCCATGTCATTTTCTGGTTCAAGTCAATTACTTTATTTATTCTTTTTCAAATTGGATTTTTTTTATAGTCGAATTAAGAATTTGTGCATGTTAGGGAAACCGGAGCACCCGGAGTAAACCTAGATAAGAGAGACAAGGATTAAAAGGTAGAAAGGGGAAAGCTAGGGTGTAATATTAATTACTTTTCAACAAGTTGTGCAGTTGTTGTGCACTATTTATAATTTCAACAATCAACTTTATCAGCTTCAGTTTTTATAGAACTGAGGGAATAAGGTGATAAAGTGAAAGGTTTGGGGAGGGGGTGGAGCTAAAGGGGGAGATAAAAGGGGAGAAAAGGAACGGTTGGTGAGGTATAGAGGGGGGGCTATTCCAGGACTTCGCAGTCACAGCAACAGAGGAATCGCTCTAGAGTATTTTTCTCCTCCTTCTTCTTGCCCTTGTTTGACTTGACTCCGACTTGTTCGTCAGAAATAGGCTGCACTTTATTCTTCCTCAGTTTCTTAAACCAGCTCCACCTATTTGACTTGACTCTGACTTGTTCATCAGAAATAGTTGGCTGCACATTATTCTTTTTCTGTTTGATGAAGATGCTCCACCACTTTGACTTCTTCTCTGGGACTTCACTTTTGATATCTGCATTTCTGTGGCTCCTTGAAGTGTCAATTTGTTTGCAAAGGCTTTTGAGAACATCTTTCAATGTCCCCTTGACCTCAGGCTTCACAAATGAATCGGTGGAGGACAAAGTTGAAGGGACTTTCTCTGGTGTGAATTCATTTTGCTTCGAATTACGAAACCTAACCTGATAGTCTATATCACTTTCAGCAGTCATCTCGTGGCGTAAATAATACTCATCCAACCTCTGGCAGTATTCTTCATAGTCTATGCCTTCGGCTTCCCTCATGGCTTCTCTCTCGCTTATCTCTTGGAGGCTATCATAGGACTTCTTCATTGCTTCCTTGAGGAGCCAGTCGGCATATTTATCTATGTCAAGTTCTGCTTCCTTTTCCATTTTAGATGGATCTATTGTGCTTTGTTTAAGATTAGACTTTTTCTGTTGAGAGCTTTTTAAAGTTTTCTCCTTCTCTTTCTCTGTTCACAATCTTGATCTGAAAATCCAAAATCTAATTCTAAACGAGTTATGGCTTATGATGTCAGACAGATCAAAGAACATCAAAGCGTCAACTCACAGAACCCTGATGAAACAATGATGACTGATATGGTTGGACTAAATACTTCTTAGACTACTTGCACATGTACTATGAAGTATTTTCACTGTGTACTTTTTGAGAAATCCACTGTAAAAGTCCCTTATAAATCACTATAATGAGCCTTTTTTTCTGACTTTGATGTCTTGTAAAAACAAATTCTTCCATAAGTACACCATGATTCTGATATGGTTTGACTTAGTACTTCTTAGACTACATGCACAGGTACTATGAAGTACTTTTACTGTGTGCTTCTTACCATGAAACTTAGAATAGCCTTAACAACAACAACAACAACAACAACAACAACAACAACAACAACAACAACAACAACAACAACAACAACAACAACAACAACAACACAAAGCACTGTCAGTAAAATAGTGGTGGTATGAATTTCTATCACGCAAACTATTGGTGTGTATATGGAATTATACAAAGGCTGCTACAAACACAAGATTAATAACATACATAATCATGAGAGTCACGTCTGTTGTATTCATTGTTGTTGTTGATGCTCTGTTTGTTTCTATCCGTCTCTTTCTTTCTGCATCTCCAGCCTAAATATTTAAAGCCCTTGAGCCCAGCGTAGTTTCAGCAGACGTCCGTTCAACATGAGTCCAGTTCTGCTTGCGGTTTCTGACTCCTAAACGCAGTTTTTTTCTTGCCACTGTAACTTTGCTAAATGTTGCTTAGTGCTCATGATGGATTGATGTTGGCCCTTTGTGAATAAGATAATAAGAGTCAAAGTGCAGTGCCACAAAGGAGTTTCCTGTCAGAGGTGACTAAGGAACAAAGAAGCGCATCCTCATTTTTTTAAACGTTGTGTCACTGCAAAATTAAAGAGCTCACATACAAGCATGCATCAACTATTCCTCCCTGTGTGATAATAATAAAATACTGTCTGTTATTTTGTATGATTGATTTTGCCAGCTCAACTTAACTCAAATTAGAAAGACAATTCATAGTTGATTTTACCTACAAGGATAGGAACACTTTCCAATGATGAAAATCACGCTGTTGCAAATCACATTGTTGTGAAAAAATTGTATTTTTCAGATGTATTACAGGAAAAGTATTTTATAGCAAAGATGAGAGATAACAGACATAACATGTAAACTTTAGAAAAAGGTTAGTCGTAGGATTTTATTAAACACATTTATTATTATGGATAACGACCTTTGACCCATTTAATGCTCTGTGCTCTATTACACTATGCAAAATAACATCAAACTACTACTGATGATTTATAAACTAGATTAGTCATTACAAACCTTTACAAAGTTATTATGAATTAATAACTGGTTCTCTTGAGTTCTCACATTTCAGACAGTCGAGCAAAATATAAGAAGGTAAAAACAACTGAATGATATGTAAAAAGCCAAAAATTAGTTTTATTTCACAGAAATTACACAGAAACTTTACGGACACAAGCAGCCCTTTCCATTCATTCAGACTCAAAATAAAACAACAATTTAAACTTTTGTTTAACGGTTTCACTGAAGACACTTGATTTATAAAGAGTGAAACAGAAGTGCGGATGTATAAATGTGTGTTGTACACATATTCGTCTGCCTGTGTCTTCCCTCTCACATGAAGGGTGTGGGGGTCTCTCAGCAAAGGGAGCTGATCTCGCTCTTGCTGCAGCCCCACTTGCAGCAGGCGTTGGACAGGCCCACCACCACGTCCCGGCCCTTGCGGTCAGCCTTGCGAAGGGCTTCCAGGATCTCCTCTGTGATGAAAGAACGGGCCTTCCTGCTAAACACGTCCCCCTGGTTGTCTCTGGGTGTGATGCTTAAATCTCTGGTCCCCTGGAGGAGACCCTCCACCACAAAGTTGTGACTCACACCCGCTGAGGATTCATCCTGATGGGAGCTGAATGGGTCCTCTGAAGAATCTACTGCACGGAAACGAGAGGAAGCGTCATAAAACATGCAGGCTTCTCTAATACAGGGGAAACAGTTTAATCATTTTCTGTATAAAATCCAATGTAGAAATGATGGAGCATGTGAGTGACACAAGCCGGAGGGACATGGGTAAGTTTACTGAATTATGTCAGTATTTAAACGAACACCACTAAAGACATTAAATGAGATGAATAGCTCTCTGATAGCAATGAATACATGTAAACTGTGACTGCCATAAAAAAAACATGAGCATACAATAAAATGATTATTGGAACTTGTGATTTCATTTTTAATTTAATTATTTGCTCAGGCTTTTATGCACAATTGCACACAACTCACCAAAGAAATGTAAAGACAGAAAAGACTATTAATTCAAAGGTGAACATAGAATTATCAATTTCCTGGCATTAGTGCAGGATAAAATACATTAAACAAATACAATAAGAAGAAATGTCTTCACCTTATTCAATGATTACATCACCAGATGAAGCCAACATCTTACATATAAAGAGACAGGGTCAGAAATTAGGAATGTGTTGCACCCTCAGCCTCTTACCTGCACTCTTGAGGGACCGTTTCCACCGTGAGCCTCCACATGTGAAGATGACCGCCCGGATGAACTCGCGGCCACAGAGCTTCACCCCGTACGATGGCTCTTCCAGGGGCTGAACCCCGGCCACCAGCACACATACCACCAGTGCAACAGCTTTCCACATGGCACCCAAAAGGAAAAAACAGCAAATCAGAAAGACAAGAGATGATTTGCTTTGAGCAGCACTTGGCTTTCTGTCTCCCTTTTTGCAAAGCTGTGACTCTCTAGGTGACCCAGGTGTGGTTTATAAAGGGGTTTAGAGTCCTGTCAGGCAGACATGCAAACTGCGCATACAGGCCTACTCAGAGAGAGATGAACCGATTAGAAACAGAGATACAGTCAGAGACCTTTATGAAGACAAAAAGGAGACCAAAGGTGGCAGATTTAATGAATATGTTAACCCCCAGTGATATAATTGTGTTGCAGCATGAGCAGCACTTTGGTCACCTAATATCCCTCAACATTATGAAGTCAATACAACTTGAAAACAGGTGCTGTTGACTTCCCCCTGACTCTGGTATTTCTACTATTGGATTTGTATTTAGATTTTGACGGACATCTGAAAAAACAAAGCTTTTGGTTTTGCCTTTTGCTTTTTTTGTATTAATAAACATTTTCCTTTATTTGCACGTGGGTCCTCCTCTTTGTCTTTGACACTCATGACACCAATGTGCCATAAACCTTTATTGCCAATAAAAAACGTGTATGCGTCTGTATGCTTCACCATGGGACACCATTTCTCTTGCTATAATGTGGCACCATTAATTTCTAATTCACAGATACCAAAGTCGCCCGCCCCATACATATACTGATTGTTTTGCAAGATAGATTGAATTTCATATCAGCAATAACAATATGTCCAACTGACTGCCTGAAGACATCAAATTAAACTTATAGGCCTATAGGCATGTCACCCAATTCACTATAATAACATTTAACAGTTGTTGATGAGACCAAAGGTATATTCAGGCCGTTGTTTTGTCATTACCGTCATTCAACGTCCCAATTATATTCGTACATTGCATTATTGTTATATATAATCGAGAGAAAACCCTGTATTTCTCAAAGCGTTTATTCATCTCTTTGCCAAAAGGTGAACAAGAGGACTGAGACACTTCCAGTGACATTTCAAATTACAGATAGCATAGAATTCTTATTATGAGTCAGACAAAAATAAAGCACATTTTTATCTGTGTATCCACAGTCAAAGGTCAATTTAGGGAATTACAATGAAGGTGGTGAATTTGTAATTAGTGTGACGACAACAAGCAAACAAATGGCATTTAAGGAGGCTGTCCTCTCTGACATTCGTTTATACAAAGTATCGGACCTCCTGAGGTCACAGAGGCAATATGGAAATGCTGGGCGTACCCTTGTTTTATAAATATATCAATGACGCATACTGCAGAACAATATACTATACAGTCCTACACTATTACTTGTATGACACTATTATTATGATTGAATTTACTCTCTTAGTAGGATACCCAGCAGCCGTGTCAAACATTTTGTTGTGTGACAAAAGCAAATATAAAACTGCAAAAAGATACTTATAAAGCAAGAAATTGGAATACCCGCCACCGATAGTTAGTTAACAATATGTAGAACACCTGAGGAGGGTGATGCAGTTTAAGTCCAGGTATGTTGTTCTTTATTTTTCACTCCTTTTGTCCTTTTATATTTTTAGATGCAAATAGCATAGTTGTTAGAATTTTCCAATAAGTCAAGATTCCTGAGTCCATTCATTCAACGAGATAGGATTTAATATAATCCAGTTGTTTAAAACGGTTAATCTGGACACGAATTATCTGGATTTGGAAATCCCCTTTTTGCCATCTATGATCAGATAACCCATTTCATTGGTTAAAAGTTATCCCAATCGAGGGGCTCCGGTGGCCTAGTGGTTGGTGACCGCACACCATGTGTGGAGACTGTGGTTGTTAGGTGGGTGGCCCCGGGTTTGGGTCCAACCTGTGGCTCCTTTTCCGCTTGTCATCTGTCCACTATTTTATCTCTCAAATAAAGGCATGATAGCCCAAAATTAAACCTTTTTTTTTTTTTTAAAGTTATCCCAATCGACTCAAAAGTTTGTGAACAACACAAACTGGAGGCTTCAGAACCAAGACTTGAATATAACTTTTCTTTTGAACAACGATTATTTTGATGCAATGGTTCACTTGGATGAACCTATGACTTTTAATAGCCTAGCATTCACCTTATTTGTAAAAACTGTATTCGGTTGATGGACAGGGGTGTTCCATAAATGGGTGTGGAAGGCTTTGTAGTAAAAAAAAAAAAAAAAAAAAAAAAAAAAAAAGGATGTGTCTGTGACTTTAAGAGAATTCGGCAGGATTCAGCCAATCAGAACAAGGAAGGGGGTGGGAAGGGAGCGGGTGGGTAGCAACAGTTGCCCTGGTGAGGACGAAGCGCCATAGCCACGGTAGCCCTGGCGACAAGAACCCAGCAACGAGAATCAACAACAACAACAACTGAATCCACCATAAAAAAAAAAAAAAGAAGATATTTTACCGGTGAGAAACCCATACGTGGAATTTGAGGTGAAGCTTTTAAATACAGGAAGTATTTTATGTCAAATTATTCTTCAACGGAATCGTGCTATTGCTCTTTTCCCCTGTTGTTTCTGTAGCCATAACATGCACTGCCTTCCACGATAGGCTAAGGCTAACCGTCGAGCCGATTATGAGTCGGGTACGTGTATTGAATGGGGCTAGTTTGTGTCCGCTGCTCATTCCGGTGACAGTGAATTGTGCCTGCCATGACGACGCAGCCACAGATGCATACTCAAGCAGGCCGTTGTTATGGCGATGTCAAATGCAAAAGGCACAAAATGGCGGTTGTTGTAGAGCCCAATGAGCCTGCTGCTACACAGCTAGCATCGGTGCTGTCACGACAGAAGCGTGCTCGTTGCTTTTTACCGGCTAACGGTTCGAGTTAACAGTCACGGTCACTTTTCTGTTTTGACCGTGATTCAAACGGCAGTATTTAACGTTACACGCAGCCTAACTCACCGAGCACATCATGTGAGCTACACGGAAAAGGAGAGCAAAATAGTGGTGGTCAGCTTTAAAGTGTTATCATTTTGACATTTCAGGGTTAGTGTTAACCTCTATGCAGAATAAGAACTACACAAATACAGCTGATATATCGCTCTCGGACATGGGAAGTTGTAGTTGGTGGAGCAGGTGTCGGACATTTAAGCAGATGGGCGTGTCGAAGGTGCTGCTTATATCCCAGTTCAGTTAGACGTGTTCATTCACTAATTTACTACAGTTAAAAACATATACAATAAGGTGACTTATAATTTACTACCAAGGTAATAATGATACCTCATTTGATTAAGAACACACATATGTAGTAGGGCTGGACGATATGGACCAAAACTCATATCTTGATATTGATTAGCAGAATGGCGATACTCGATATATATTAATATGTATTTTATTAACAGTGAAAACACATGGAAAATAAAGTACCTGTTTGTGAATTTAAAAAGTAATATTATAAAATAAAAATGTTCCTTAAATACAATAAAAGAGAGAGAGGAGGAGCAGGGTAAAGAGGGACAGACAGTCAGTCATCATCAGTGAGATGAGAAAAAGGTGACCTGGCACCTCTGTAACGTTATTTTAATGCAACATAAACTATATCGATATTAACGATATTGTCTTACCCTATATCTTGTTTGAAAATATATCGATATATCTTAAAAACTTGATATATTTTCCAGCCCTAATATGTAGGTCATTAAATCCCCTTACTCTGCCCTGTCTTGAAGAGCTGGGACACATTCAATAAACATTCCTTCATATATAAAATAGAAAGTAGATGCCATGCATAGCAGATTTCTAGCCCTGGCTAATTTCCAACCCCTGTCTCTGGTAGGGCTGTGCGCAAAATATCGACATGGCAATATACCGTCATATGCTCCTTGCAAATACAAGTATTGGTGCAGATGTTACAGAATCGATATGGCTGTAAAGCCATGATGACAGTTTTGAAAGACAATTGACCTATGGTGCAGTTCACAATAACACCACATTATCCATATCTGTGGGATTGAAATATGTAAATGTATTTCTAGGATCTCTGAGGACCGGAATTGAGGTGTTTTAAGTTGTAGGATCCATATGCCTCAGTTATTATTCTCAACAATAAAGAACAGCTGTTGTGGTGAATTCTGTGTAGAGCATGGTCATTATCCAAAATCAGTGTACATCACGATATCAGTCAATAATCACAGACCATCTAAAAACCTTGATCTCTGTCAGTTTTATAATTTCAGATTGTTAATGTGTTCCTCTAACTGAGAAGGATGACTGTCCAAATGTAGTTCTGTGTTTTGGTGCTCTGCTGTTTCCACCTGATGTAGCCCTTGTTCTGATTTCACTGATCGGTTTGCTTAGGAAAGAATGATTTACAATGTCACACAATTAGGAAAAGGTGTGCGTGTAATTTCTAAGGAACTGTGCGAAATGAAGCATAAGACCTGTCTGCAAAGCCACAAACAGCGATGTGGTGAGGGACTTTCCCAACTTGTGCTTCTTCTGTAAATGGCCATAGGATGTGTGATCACATTACAGGTAATAAGACACTAGAGTGCTTGTTCTTGTCAGTGCGCCTCCCCCACACAAGATGCAGCACAAACAGGTCAGCTTTTGTAGTATTTTACCAAACAGCTCTTTAACTAATGAACTTACATCAAGACAAATAAATCAGAGAGTAGTAATACTACTTTGTGTCCAGGAAATCAATGGTTGACCACAGATAAAACTCGAGAAAAAATGATGATGAGAAGAGAATCAGATCTGTAAAAAAACAAAATCCTGCAACAAACATAGTTTGACTCACCTCCAGCATTTGCCCAATTAATTTTCCAAAGTGCACTCTATGTCCCAAAGTATTCATTAATTACTTTGTACTCCAATTTGTATATAAACGTATACTTTATTATAAGATGTGATTCTTAACATTTTGTTGTGTGACATCCTCCATTGCTCTAGGTAGGTCTCCATGCCCTCCCCTGTCTCTATGTAAAGGATCAGTCAGTCAATCAAACCAGTTCTAAGATGAATCCTGTATGGACAGATTTAGAGCATCCTCATACTTACCTTCAATTAATTTCTATTCACTTTTTTCACTAGGGTGATTCCCAGCTCTTGTTATGGCCACCTCAGGCTATGTAGGTGAGATTCAACAGGCAGCCCAAACCCAGGGGGCTATTATTACTGTCACATCGGGGCAACCTGACGACAACTCCAACCCTCCCACTGCCCCTCAGTTTCTGGCTGAGATTCAGACTGCTGTGTCCACACCCACCATCATCACATCCACAGGCCAAACTACTCACACTGATCAAGATGCCTCAATCACCGCTCAAAAGCCCGCAGCTGGAAGTCAAGCCCAGTCAGCAGCACAGGCCCAGCCAGCTCAGACACAGTATGTGACTGCAGAGATCCAGGGCTCCCCTACCGAGTCGGGAAATTCTCAAAGCACTCCTCAGTACATTGTTGTTACAGTCACAGGTAAGGATTAGCAGCACTTACCATATTCCATAGGCACTATGTAGACTGGGTCAGCTCAGGGCTTATAAATACACTGGCACAGTCATTAACTTTATGAAGGCATTCTTCAGTTACTCATCATATAATTGTTTTAAAAAATCAGACGAAGAAGAAGATTCAGAGGTTGTTACTGTGTAGAGCTACGATACTTTGACATGTTTTAATAAGCACATTAGTTCAGTACCTTATTATCAGGACTAAGATTGAGACAAGTGGTGAACTAAAATGTGAGAAAGTAAAAGTCTTTCACCAACTGGTCAATGTATTTCAAATGTAGTTAAACATAAAGGCTTTTCATATATTGACAAAACTCCAAAACAGAAATATTAGAAATGCAACATCATTAATTATAGAACAATATGAAGTAAAGATAAAAAATGATGCATAATATACTGTACATAAATGACAATCTTAATACCTTTCTTTCCTTTTTAGAGGGCTCCCTTCACTCAAGTGACAGTGTGTCAGACTCAAGTCCCCCTCCAGCTGTGGTGCAGACAGGTGTCCCCACGCAGGTTGTTCAGCAGGTGCAGGCAGCTCAACAGGTGAAATGGGAATGCAAACAAAAGCAAAACATTTAATGTTTTCTTTACTCTTTGAGTGAATTCATTTCTTTATCTAAACAGAGGTCTGTGGTGCAGGCCACCTCTCAGATAGCCAAGACTGAGCCAGGCACCCAGCTCAGTGTCACCAGTCTGCAGCCTGTTCACATCAGTCCAGAGGTAAGTCAAACACACTGTAACTCAGTCAGTGTCTGTGTATTCATAATAGCATTAGTTCACAAATCATATCTGTGGTCAAACCTGCCTGTGCTGGCTTCCAGCTCATCCGTATCACCAAGGTAACAGCATTAGTCAGGGATAGCAATCTAGAAGAAAGGCAGCTGCAGCACGAGATAGGACAGCCAGAGTACCAGGCCGATGCATCAGGACACCATATTAAAGAATGCTGTGGAAAAGCAGTCTACATCCCCTTCAATATCCCCATGGAACTTCTTCAGTTTTACCAATCAACGTACTTGCCTTTTGTCCATGCAGACAAAGAGATAGGAGGCCACCTTGAAGTCACAGGCCCTGATAGCCTGCCCCTGCAGGCTACAACTGCAACTATCCAAGTAGGTCAGGGACAAGAGGGAGACTGCTGCTACAGAGTAAAGGGAACAGAATCTATCTGTAGCTAAAAATATGTGTACACTGTTGTGGGTCATAAAAGATAAAGCTAAAGATAAACTTTATTGATTGGTTGGAAATTTGTGCATTACAGCAGCTCCAGAAAACGGGACGGGAATATAATTATTAAAAATAAAAATAGAAGTTAAAAATCAAATCAAACATATTTACATCAGTTAAATAAAAAAATACAATAATGGAAAATTACACAGTAACTACACTGGAAAGAGTTATTGTTATTAAAAAAACCATAACCAAAAGTCATAACCATGAAAGAAGCAGTACATGAAAAAGTTTTCAGGGGATGACAAAGTTGATAGGGTCTAACAAGGCTGTCCATGTTTTTTTGGGGGGATTTGTGTGCATCATTTTTTAGGTCCAGCAGCAGCTCACACCAGTGCAACATGTGTACACCAATCAGGTGCAGTATGTTGAAGGAACAGACACCAGCTACACCACTAGCACCATGTAAGAATAAAACAGATCTTTAATCTACATCACGTCTCAAGAGAGAGTTTGCTTTGCCGACAATACAATGTCTCCATAATTTTGCATTATTACTAATACATCATTGTCTCTTATTCAGTCGTTCCGGCACCTTCCCTTACACTGACACCCCGCTGTATACCCAGACCACAGCTGCCCAGTATTATGAAGGTCAGACAACCCCAGGCTCCCAGGCCTCCACCCCTGGCACACCTCTCACTGTCTCTGTGACTGCTGGCACAGCAGGTGGGGTTTCCATGTTTGTGGCCCAGCCCACAAGTGCAGCAGGGGGCGGGGCCACAGTGGTGACCACAGGTGGAACCACCAATGGGGCAGGGGATGGGGCAGGCACAAATGGTGGCGCAGCCGGCAGCTATGTGATCCAGGGGGGTTACATGCTGGGCAGCGGCAGCGGGGGTGCAGCTGGCAACAGCCAGAACTACTCACACACTGCCCGCGCCTCTCCAGCCACCGTGAGTATTACAGAGGGCGAGGAGAGTAGCGTGCCGTCGGCAGACAAGAAGGTATGCAGAGGCGCCAAGTGCAGGAATTTCTTCTTCTTTTGTTCTCATCTACACAACCCTTTGATGGCACACGCTGATGACGCCATAGTTTGGTTGAGAGGAGAGCACAATTAAAAATGTTTTCAATCACATCAGAAAAAGGAGATGTTAGTCAGCTGTGTTTTCATGAAAATAAAACTTGTCACAAAGAGTATTTTTAACTGTGTTTTCCTCCCAACACAAAAAAAACCATGGCCTCATCATGTTCATATCATTACAGTGCATGTGACAATTTCCAATTTGCCTGAAATGCCCCAACAACATATGATTCATCCCAAATTCATCCTATTGAACGCCATATGAAAATGACAACCAACGTATGTTAGGAAACATTCCATATTCCAGGTCATTTATTCATTGCATACCAAAGTTGTATGCCACGGCACGCAAACAACTGTTTTTGTGTTTTCATTCTCAATTGATGGATGATTTTATTGTGAATAGTCTGGTCCTTTATGATTTGTTGATATGAGGATTGTCTGTGCATGAACTCTTGACTCAGGCGGGTCATCTTACGGGGATTTCTCTGCTGTTTGTATCTACTACTGGCTTTGCTAATTGCTCCAGCTACCTTCTTCTTTTTTCATTGCCTGCCTGCCAGGTACAGTGGTTGCTGGACAACTATGAGACAGCTGAAGGAGTTAGTTTGCCACGTTCAACCCTGTACTGCCACTACCTGCTGCACTGCCAGGAGCAGAAACTGGAGCCCGTTAATGCTGCCTCTTTTGGGAAACTCATCAGATCTGTGTTTATGGGGCTTCGCACACGTCGCCTGGGCACACGGTAAGGCATCATAAGTCGTTTTTTTTTTTTATCCCCTTTGTCCACATTATTTTAAAAGTTCTTGTTAGTAAAAACATGGAATCACAGACAGAGGGAGAAGACAGCACATTTCCCCACGGAGTCAGCACACGTTAGCAGCTTACCCTCTTCATATGCACTGTATCATATACATGCATATTCATCTCAACTAGTGAACACCCATACAAAGTTCCCTGCAGGAGACCGATGGAGATTTTATCCAGGAAAATCCATAAACCTCTCTGTAACATTGCAAAACGTTTTTGTAAGTGTGGGAGCAGTGTGGGAAGAGATGAAGACAGACAGCATGTGTGTGGGTGAGTTTGACAAAGGAGGGGAGGGGAGGGTGAGCAAGTGAGATTGACTTTTTGGAAATGTTTGTTAAAAATGGGTTTGTGTATGTGTGAAGCTTTGGCGGAGAAACCAGTGTTTTCTGCAGACAACATGAACCATCTTCCCTCACAGCCTCCTGTTCTGTCCTCTTATATATTTCCCATGAGAGGCAGACAAGCCGACACAGGCCCAGTTTGATATAAAAATGTATTTATATCTGTTCTTGACAGGGGTAATTCTAAATACCACTACTATGGGCTGAGGATCAAGGCCGGCTCTTCTCTCCTCCGTCTGATGGAAGACCAGCAACATCTGGCTATGAGGCAGCAGCCCTTCTCACAGAAACAGAGGTACACACACATCCTGTGTGTGTTGTTATACCACTGTAACAAAGTGTCTCACACTGTATACAATACTTGTCTTTAAATACTCTCACAGGTCAAGGCATCTAGTTCTTGATAACATAAAATTGCCAATTTCTTTCACCTTATTATCTGCCATCCTTGAGTAGATCTGAGTGTTTTGTGTACTTTGTTTATGTGCGTCACCCATTTTCTTTTCAGATTGAAGCCTGTTCATAAAGTGGAGGGGATGACCAATGGGACAGCAGCAGGAGCAGGTCAGCAGCAGCAGCAGCAGGGGTCTGGGCAGGTGGACATCAGCACCCAGGTTCAGCAGTACCAGCAGTTCCTAGGTGAGTTAACAAACAGTAAAAATATGTCTTGTATTATGGTATTACATTTAAAATACAATACTGTACCACATATTGTTCAAATATAACTTTGAAGTTAGTCCATATATAAAATCTGTATAGAATCTTCAATATTAAGTATCGATTGTTTTTATTTCTCTTAGATGCATCAAGAGCTCTCCCAGAGTTCCCAGACATCGACCTCCAGGGGAAGGCTCTGCCAGAGGGCATCGAGCTGGAGCACATAAAGAGCTTTCAGCTGCTGTACAGAGAACACTGCGAGGTAACCGACGGAGAGGGCATCAGTCAGTTAGCGGATGCCCATTGTGTATTGATGAGGTTGCTTTTAGTTGAGGATGAGAAACTACTTTGAAAACAATAATACAAACATGAAAACTGAGATCTCTTTTTGTTGCTCTCTAATTGAGCTTCGGACCATTTTTAATTGCTTGTGTCTTTTCAGGCAATTTTAGATGTGATGGTCAACCTGCAGTTTACCCTGGTGGAAACTCTGTGGAAAACCTTCTGGAGGTTCAGCCAGAATCAGGCTGGAGACGCCACGCTGGCTGTGTGAGTGCTCAAAACTTGTGTGCACACGTTCAAAATACAGCTTTAGTCCAAGACGCACAAAAAAAAACATCCACTATTTCAGCACCAGTTCTATTATTTATCAAATGCAGGTTATTAAAACTGTATGTGTCTGTGTGCTTTGTTGTGTGTTTGCAGTCACGATGAGTCAGAGAAGCGCCTCCCAAAGTCCTGCCTGGTGTTGCTGTGCAAGTACGATCCAGTACTGCGCTGGAGTCGTGACTGTGACAACAGCCTGTACCAGGGCCTGGTGGAAATCCTCATCCCTGATGTCCTCAGGCCAATCCCCAGTAAGGCTCTGTCATCAAAAAAGCGTAGTAAAACACAGAACAATTTGTATATAGAGGAGAGGCTACTCTTCAACCTTTTCTGGAACTATTCACAATAAATGAGAGAAAAAAGATCAACCAGACATTTCTGTGACAGCCTTCTTCTTTGGTTGGAACATTTGAGCTGTCACTGCTGGCTCTATCATGGGAGAGTACAAGGTTTTTCCTCATTTTGTGCCAACTGCTCTGCTGTGGAAATTTGCAAACAGCAAATTAAATGTAATAATTTCAGTTTCGGTTTATTTTATTGCATTGAACACACAAACATATTTTCCATGTTCTGAGTTCTGTGTTTTTCATGTAGACTGGAATCGCATTGAAAATGTGTTTACAAAATACATGCCCACAATCACTGCTTTTCCAGAAGAAGCTTTGCCATGTCCACTGAGGGATGGAGGACATGTATTAATCATGCCTATCCTTTTAACTTGCTGCCTCCAGGTGCCTTAACTCAAGCCATCCGCAACTTTGCCAAGAGTCTGGAGAGCTGGCTGACTAATGCCATGATGAACATCCCTGAGGAAATGGTCCGCATCAAGGTACACTCTCTTTCCAGCCTGCAGCTGATGGAAAACAAAATCTCTGAGCCATGGAGCAAGCAGCGTTAGAGGCCTGCAGGATCATCACTTGTTGAACAAGTTTGAAAACATTTAGTTTCTGGGAGTTCCTCTTGTTGTGGTTTTACATCTAACTCAGTTGTTTATGTACTGTGTTTTATTAAGTGACTCTCCCTGCAACCAAATTTACCAACTGATAAAATAAACCTGAAGCTGAACCTGGGCTTTTAACTGCACCTCTGTGGTGCAGCTTTTATGGAAATCAACATAGAGGCATTTCAAACTTGATTATGCGATCATTTAGAGAAGAAAACAGAAATGACTTCTCATGGAAATAGTCTCTTTGTGATTGTTGTTCTCGATGTAAATGCAATTTGTTACTGAGAGTATTGGTCCTGACAATGTCATGTATCTGCAGTGGTCATTGTGAAAAATAGTCCTTGTACACTAGTCAATGGCATGCTTCTTTCACATGCTCAAAGCCAGAGCTGAACATGCATTGCTCACCTCAAGTAGCCCAAAAACCCTGTTACATAATGTTGTTAGAGAAAATCTGTATGTATACATGCAATACATGCATTCATGTGAAATACATTTTTAATATCCTTGCATCCTTTCCCCCTGGTTTTCTCTCAGGTAACATCTGCAAATGCATTTGCTCAGACGCTGCGTCGCTACACCAGTCTGAACCACCTCGCACAAGCAGCCCGTGCTGTGCTCCAGAACACAGCCCAGATCAACCAGATGCTCTCTGACCTCAACCGCGTTGACTTTGCCAACGTCCAGGTTTGTTTATCCTTGCTCACGCCGGCAGCGCTCTTGTCAACCTCCATGAATTTCAGTGTTCTTGGTTTAAATATGCAAAGGTTTTTTAGGTTGTGCAATTTCGTTATTTCTTTGGTTTTTCTTAGGTTCGTGTGTCAGACGGTTTATGAGTCAGTTTGATAATAAATCTGTATTTCCTGCAACCCTCCTACCCAGGAAATGTAAACCAAGCCCACTCAGCGTTTTCTCAGAAACCCGTTGTCTTTCTAAGTAACACAGACACATGTACCAGATAGTGATTTGTTGTCTTGCTTGAAGACTTTTTAGCAGGGGAAGTTTTTCTGAACACAAAGACTTAATACTTAGTCTTGTGTTAAAGAGTGTTTTATGAAAACACCAAGGTCACCCCTTCTGCCCCCTGCTGGTAAACAAATGCAACAAGCTTGGTCTTATACTGACAATTTCCCCAATTTCCTCCTTATCCATCTTCTTCAGGAGCAGGCTTCATGGGTGTGCAGGTGTGAGGACCGTGTCGTCCAGCGGCTGGAGCAGGACTTTAAGCTGACCCTCCAGCAGCAGAACTCTCTTGAACAGTGGGCGGCGTGGCTCGACAGCGTGGTGTCCCAGGTCCTGAAGCCCTACCAGCACAGCCCCGCATTCCCCAAGGCCGCCAAGCTCTTCCTGCTGAAGTGGTCCTTTTACAGGTGTGATAGGAGGAGTTTAGATGTCTAACATAAAACAGGCAGCAACATTTGCTTTCTATTAGCAGCCTTTTAAGCCCTCTCTTATTGTGACTGAGAGAAGAAGTGAGGTAGTCACAGAGAAATATTTGTCTCCATCTCTGCTCTTCAGCTCCATGGTGATCAGAGACCTGACCCTGAGGAGTGCCGCAAGTTTTGGTTCCTTTCACCTGATCCGCCTGCTGTATGATGAATACATGTACTACCTGATCGAGCATAGGGTGGCTCAAGCCAAAGGAGAGACTCCCATTGCTGTCATGGGAGAGGTACAAACACTCTCATACAAAACACACACTCAGAAATAAATGATGTGTGACATATTTCTAACTCCAATATATTCCCCTCTTTCCATTAGTTTGCCAGTTTGGGTCGGGGTCTAAGCCAACTGGATCCTGACAAAGGTAACTACACTGTGTTTCTGCTGCTTCACAATCTAACCCTGCATCCAGGTGGTGTGGTAATCAACTGACTGCTAACTAACTTCCTGACTGGGAGAGTTAACGTGAGCACTCCTAAGTCAGATGAACTCTGAGAGTCTCAGAAAATGTTGGGTGTTCTTGCTACCTGACAAACTTCACGTCATATTAGGCTGAAAAATGATGGACAGAGTAAACATGTCGATGCAGGAAACCTTTTTTATGCTTTCACCTACTGCGTATTAAGTTCTGCTTACATGTGTATGTAATAAAGTAGTAAAATGTTACCCTTTGTTACTGTTCACAAACAGTGACCTAGAATTTTTACTCAGTAAATAAACACAGCAGTGTCACAAACCTAAAGCTAGAGAACAAACCAAAGCTGCAACACTGACTCATCCTCATATACCCGTGTGTGTTCCAGAGGAAGACGAGGAAGAGGATGATGAGAGCGATGATGAAGGTCAGGAGCTGTCCCTTCCCTCCGACGTGGCTGTGCTCGGGGACGAGTCTCTGGAGCCGCCTGCTAAGCTGGCCAGAACCGACCAGAGAGTCCTGTTCACGACCGGGGCCGCCGACAACTAAGCACTGAGTAACACTACGAGCAGACATGGGTTAAAACTGGTTATACACACACACAGACACACACAGATGTACAAAGAACACTACTTTATACACTTCACACATGTATATAGATCTTGTATGTGTGTGTGTGCACTCCTTAGCTGCATACTGTAACTGTCCCACTTGTTTACGCACACACACTCTCTGTCAGTACTGCTGCTGCCCGGATGGCACAACCACCTGTTGGTCCCATTGATTCAACAGAGTTTCATCTGCATTGTAAAAGGATTTCACAAAGCAGATTCTCTTGGAAACACGGAGCATTTTAATGTATGGTTGTGTTGTTGATTTGTAAAAACAAACTAAAGCCAGGCATGTTTTTGTTTTCTCTCATTGCATCTCTACCTGCAACAGCCTTCTCTCTCCCTTCTGAGAAACTTCTGCTCATCCTCCTTACACTGTCACTGCCATATCAAGTGGTGTTGAAAATACTGTGATGTGTGTGTGTGTATGTGTGTGTGTAAAGGTGGAGGTGGACCCTCCACGGTAAATTGTAACTGCGTTTAGTTGTTACTAATTTGTTTGGAGACTTTGTCTTCAAGAAGACGAAACACACAAAAGGCAGCAGGCAGTAAGAAACCTCTTGGGCGTGTTTATCTTGTTTTGTTGTTTGTTTTACATCCAGGCACTTCTGTAACTCTGAAAGAACATGCACATCCACGATGGTTTGTGTTTATATATGTGTGTGTGTGTGTGTGTGTGTGTGTGTGTGTGTGTGTGATTGTGAGTCATCTAAACTGTGGACAGTTTCCTCTGTAGATATTTTCTAAGGCGTTCAGGTTTTGATTTTGGAAGACGTGCGTAGATTCCCAGCTTGATTTTATTTGCCTGAAAAGAAAACGTTGTCGTGTTCTTGGAGTGCCTGTCGCAGCTGCTACACTAACCTGTAAAGAAAAAGCTACGTCTGTGGAATTGGGGCTCCCATTAGTTGCTGCAAAAAAAATCCTCTCTCTCTTATTGAACATGTGGTTCCATTAGAGAGGTCGTGTATGTGTCATATTATAAGTGCTTCATTCCTGTCCTTTAAAAAAACGTTCCTTTGTTGCCTAATTTCCCTTTGACATCATTTTCTTGCCTTATTTAAATATTTTATCCATGTGTGTGCCAATCCTGTGTGCTTTTATCCGAGATCTCAGCTTTGTTTTTAAATTCTCTATGTTTTTACGGGGGACTGTGCCTGAGTAGGAACAGTGATCAACTTATATTCTGCTGTATATTTATCCACTTCTTTGAATTTCGTTGTCACTCAGTGAACCTCTTGTGCAGTGTATGGTGCTGTGTTGTCACACACATTGTAAGCAACCTCTGTGTGCATACTTGATTTGTGATTGTACGTTCGGTTATCAATCCTCTTCATATCTTTATCTTTTCCACTAACAGGCTAAGGCCCTGCCTCTTTGCACATATTGTTGAGAAAAAAAAAACGTCCTGAAATGTTTCTCAGTTTCTTTGAAGTCATAGGTGTGATTTTTGTACCGTGGGGTGCAGGTGTCAGATTGTGTGTGAACATCTCGTGCCACTCGTGAGAGATGTGATGTTTTTTTTTCTTTCTGCACAGTCCTCCACCGACACTCATCTCCCTGCACTGTGCTTTCATCTCGCTGCATTTCCGCCCTCCTGCCAATGGCTTTGTTTTGCTTCAAACATCCATATTCTTAAACACTGTTTGTCCCGATTGGTTGTTGTAGACATGTCATCATTTTGGATTTTCAAATGCAATGTCTTTAAATAGCTGCAGTGTGCATCGGCAGCCTCAAACCAGCACATCATCCTTTATACGGAGTCTAATGCTACCAAGACTGAGTACATATCAGTCCAGTAATGATCTACACAGCGTATAGAATGGCCATTGTTTACCCTGTAAGAAAACTGTTTAGTCATTTTTACAGTGCATTGTTTCTTATGTACAAAACCAGTTGAAAAAAAAAAGATGTTCAGTGGCAGTGTTTTATGAATTTGGTCTGCTGTAAGTATGACTGTGCCTTTGGAGGTGGTAGAATGCAATTCAGATGTTTTTAATTTTAAAGATATAAATTAAAGAATTTTTAAAACTGCTCGTGTTTTCGGTTGTTTACATTTTTATCTCTTAAAAGAAGAAAGAGGTGTCACTGATAAGTCTCACTTTATCAGGGTCGATAATCTTTGTGGCAGAAAAGCCGTCTGACAAGCGCCTATATCTCACTGATTTTACAGTAAAGCTTTGATAAACAGACAGTGACTTCCTGTGTTTTTCACACACACACACACACACACACACACACACACACACACACACACACACACACACACACACACACACACACACAAGCAAAACTTCTGCTGCAAATGACAACAAATAAAATTGGAACAGAAACCACATTCATTCTGTTTTATGATGTTGCGACTCAGCTGAACCAAAATACAAGTTACATCCAATTATCCCTGGAGGTTTTTTTTTTTTCCTGGAGGCGACAAATCAAAGACAAAAAATGTTACAACCCATCTCCATGTGCAAGTAGCCCCTCTGAAAACATGTCCGTTTGAGTGTTTTTTTAGTAGTTCGACCCGTATCATTTGACCTGAGAAGAATTACAATTTTAAGCTTTAAATACTTAATTCTTACAGGGTTTCTATTCAAATAATTATGTCGTCATAATATGTTTTTCTTTTTTTTTTATATATATAATATAATTTAACACGGAATCATAAATAAATATTGAATGTAATTCCCAAAGAAACGGGTACAAGGTGCCGCCTGTAGGGGGAGCTGTCACTTTTTCATCTCCGACGAATCCGACCATACCCGCCATCTTTCTTTTGGGCAAAATACGTCACACGATGCCCAAAGCGTCTCCTGCCGTGTGATTGGTGGAATCCTGTCGTGCCAAAGTTCACGCAAATTTGGCGCTCTTCAATCCTGACCGTCCTGGCGCGTTTTTGAAAGCGTAACACAACGTCAAGAAACATGTATATGGACTTTTTTACTCGGAATTATTCGCAGATTGAGCGGCTAACGGGGGTTCCTCTCGGGTTCGTGTAACCGGGGCCGACAAGTGGAAAATGTTTGGAGCACTTTCGAGGAGCAGAGCCGCTTTGAGAGAAGCAACCGGCGGTGTCTGCTAGCTTGTTGTTCTACATTGTATACGACTGGAAAAAACAAACAGCTGGACGCCTCACACGATGAACTTTGCCTTTGATGTTAATTCTCACACATACAGAGAAGTGTACAATAAAAGGCGAGAAGGGGGTTTCCTCTAAAGCTGAAGGAAGTTACCTGCTCTGTATTATCGGTGAGTGTTTTTCTTCCACCTTTATTTTCCTGGTTGTCCGTCTGTCATGTCGAACAAAACCTGGAAGAGCTTACGTTTCAGGACGACTTGTCAGTGGTAACCTCAAAACCTGACATTATCTGAACACTGTGTAACACTCACAAAGCGTTTGAATACAGACTTTGCTTTACTGGACCTTTTTGTTAATTATTTAATGGTACTGTACATTGTTCTGAGTATAATGGTGCATTCATGTGTATGTCGGACATATCGGAAAAACGAGTTCCCGAGTTTTAAAATGCGCATGAACACCTGCTCAAGTCGGAACAACAACTCGGAAAAGAGTGTGTTTTTGTAGATTGACACATGACATTATATTGAAGAAACACACAGAAGCAGACAATAGTGCAGCAGTGCAATGGAGAGTGCAGAGCTGCAGATATAAACACTGTTATGAGTCAGATTGCTTTATAAACAAATAGTACATGGTGTAGTGTTTACATTATTACAGAGGCTTGGCTGCCCTTCGATGTAGCAATAATTAAATATGAAAAAAGGGTGATTGTAAACGGTGACGATAAATAATAAATAGCATGCATATGGACTTTTTCCTGTACTTAGAAAGCATGGTCATTGTTTATTAAGACAATAAGAACTATTCCTGATAATCTGAATGAGTTAAGAGTTCATCAGAGTATCGCTGAATTGCTGACTTTTAAGTGCAGACAATTTAACATTTTAAGACTTATTGAACACAAAATGACAAAAAGCAGCAAACCTTTACCCTTGAGAAGCTGGAACAAATACTTTTTGAGAAGACATTTGTGAAAAAACCCAACTCAACCATGACATGATGAGCAAACTATTTGACATTTTTTCTCACTCAGTTAATCAGCTCCAATATGTAGGTCTAGGCAATAATAAATATGTAATGAGGGACAGAAGGATAGGTAGACAAATGTAAGTCTGATTAAGCTTTGCTGATGGTAACACTTGGAAATTAAGTTAACAGTTTATCTGGATCCAATATGTTCCACCATTTGCATAACACATTTTTCTTATTCTTTAGGTCTTAAATTATGGCTGGTGTTGTGGCTATGGCATCTGTCATCGAGGACTTTGACACCCAGGTAATTCTATCGCACTTATTTCAACTTAAACATATGCACTTTGTTGTTATCACGTGTAATTAACTTTGTCACTGCTTTTTACAGCCTTGCAAGAAATCTCGCAAAGATGCTGTCAGTCCCGTCGTCAAGACAATCACAAACTATTTCTCACCTGTGCCAAAGCCTGCAGAGAAACCCTTTTCTCCTCCTCGCTCCAACAACATCAGGGACTACTTCAGCCGGAAGGCTCCGTCCTCTAAGGATAAAAGAGGCTCACCAGAGCAGTCAAAAGAGAACTGTCAGACATCTCAGCCTGCAGAGAAACACACGGTGAGAGAGGCAGGGGCGAAACAGCCGACTCAGAAACGGAGCCGAAAGGCCAGCAAAGCAGCAAGGAAATTGGTGGAGGCTGAACCTGTTAACTCCACATCGGATGAGAGCTGCATGATTGTGGAAGAGCAACATGATAGCAGAGACTCAGCAGCAGGAGCAATAAGCAGCTGTGGCATTCTTGGCAGTGATACAGCGGCCCTGCTGGTCCAGCTCAGCGCCGAGGCTTGTATCTCTCCGGGAAAATCAGAAGTGAATGACTCTGAAACTGTCGGCTTCGAGCAGGCTGAAAAATCCGAAAGTGTTCATGAAGATAGTTCCAAACATAAACCAGAAATTGAATGTATCCAATTATCGCCAATTGCACCCCAAAAAGAGAAAGCAAAACAAGTCAAAACTGTTGCAAGAAATTCTCGAAAAAGGCTGCAACAGGAGGCAAAGGACTCGAAACCAGAGGAGAAAGAAAATGAGAGCTCCTTGTGTGATGTCAGTATGGAAGTCAACGTGGATGAGACTTCTCAGCTGAACAGCACGGTCACCATCTCCTTTGAGGATTTTGTGCGGAGTCAGGGTCAGGATGGGGTGGAAGGAGAGGACACAAGAGATGAACGGGGCAAAGCAGGTGACGGTGAGATCACAACAGATTCAGAAGAAACGGACATTGAGCAGATGGAAATCCCTAAAGCTGAGGAAAAGGTTGTTTCTACGGAGCCGATACTACAAGTCTCACCTCGAACACTAACCATCCAGGCTGAAGTGCATACAGTCTCACCCAAACTGGACGCTAAGGCTGGTGGGAAGGTAGCTTCCATCTTCAACAGGAGGAAAGGAGCGGCGAGTCCTGCTGAATTAAAATCAACTTCAGAGATGGAGGCTGGAAAACAACTTCCTTCTCCCTCTCTGACTGTCAAGCGGAAATCCAATGTGGTTCTTCAGGAGGAGGATCTAGAGCTCTCTGTGCTCGAGAGCGAATCCACGACAAAGTGCAGCGACGCAGAGAGGAAGCAGTTCATGGCGGCCTTCAAACGGCCCGGTGTGGACGGGTCCAAAACCAAGCCTGCTAAGAGCCAGGGCAAGCAGAAGCAAGCCGGGGAGGAGGCAGAGAAAGTGGCTGAGGAGGACGGCGAAAGACCGACCTCTGTCGAGCAAGAGCCTGCTCCCTCTGAGGAAAACAAAGCTGTGAAAAAGAAGAAACCAGCAAAGAAAGGCAGACGGAAAGGTCAAGAAGAAAAAGAGGCTGTCACCCCTCTGCCTCCTGCTCCTGTGGAAGAAACAGTCGCCCAGAGTGTTGAGGTCGATGATAAGAAAGAAGAACTTCCCATGACCTCTACTCCCTGCATCCCAGCAGTAAGGAGGTCCAGGAGGGAGCCGGCTGTTAGAAAAACACCCGAGGCCACTCTGACAACTCCTATAAGAAAGACCAGGAAACAAATCGAGTCGAAGGAGGACGCTGCAGCTGCTGATTTACCCGACGACAGCCCTGCAGACGTGTCCACCCCAAGGAGACGTCGGTCCAAACACGGAGTCTTTGTAGCAGAGATGCTGTGCCCACCTGACAAACAAGAAAGCCCAATCAGGTAACGCAGGAGGATTTAAAACAACATATTAATATATAAAGTTTGTTTACTGTTTAATTTACACACCCAGTTTATTATTTAAACTAACCTAAACCTAATGCAGAGCTATAAATGAGTCCTGAACTTGCTGGTTAGACTCTCTTATTGGTTAGACTTCACGACACCTGAATTAGAAACATTGATAAGATACTAGTAAAAATCAAACGATATCCACAACAACAAGAGTCCTTGGCAATTTAGACAGTGTCACCTCCCACTTTTTATGTTTGTAAGAATGCAAAAAGAGGAGGGGCTCTTAGACCGCCCCGTTCCCCGGCCTGTTCGATGGCCACGTCTGGTCCGTGTATTTAAAACACAAGTACATCATTGCCTATCTTTTACATCATATATAACTTTTGCATCTTATGAGGCACCAAAAAAACTCGAAATGTCAGTTTTTACCAACGTGTGAATCTGAACTGACTGCCGCTGCTCTCTCTTTAGCCCGCGGCAACTTTGAGTTAAAATACGGCCGAAGATCTCTTTTTTTATTTATTTTTTTAATAGCTTTTTTACTTTTCAATACGATTCATCATTACAATGACAGAGATCGTTTTGTTTTAAAACACGGGGTATCAGAAAGTATTGAAGATTTTGACAACCATAACATAGAGAGAAGTATTAAATAGTTTAGCATAGTGCAGAATAACAGTAATGCAATACAGAGCAACAGCATTAACTTAACTTTATCATCTTCTTACAGGGAGGAATGACTGCTGTGAGTTTGTTAGAATACTTTAAGTCAAGTGTACTATAAAAATAACTGCAACACAGAAGTGCGTAGACACATGATTAGGGTTACATTTGATTATGTTCACATTTAAATGTTTTCTTTTGTAAGGATCAAGTTCACGAGAGTTCAGAGGAATGTCTCTTCGACCAAAGCTGAAAGTGGCAAAAACACACCTGTGGCTGCTAAAGTAAGCATTATTATTATTTTTAATTTAAAATAACTTGATTACATTCTCCTTATTATGGGCTCAGGATGATCAACAACTCTTTGTTTCTCTCAGGCATCAAGTGATGCTAAAAAAAGGAAGCAGGCGAAGAAGTTGGTGGAGAAAGCCAAAGTGATTCAGCAAAGTAAAAAAGCTAGCAAGGAGAAAGGCACCGTAAGGCGATCGTCACGAGCCGAGGCCTCCGCCAAGAGGAGCTACTGTGAAGACGAGGTACACAACAGATGGATTGGGATTTATTTTAAGGGATAGTTAAATGTTTTTAAGGCTTGTTTCACACTAGTGACCCGGGCTTATTGATTTTTATTGACCCGGTTCATCCTTTTTTTTTTGTTAGGATTCTGTGATTTGTCTGGAGGAAAGTCAGTCTGAAGCACCTGAAAAGACTCAGAAGTCTTTACGAAGTCTAAATGACGTTCTGGGAAAAGCAACATCTGCAGGCAAGGACACAAAGAACGCCGCATGTCGTCTTTTCTGCTCTAGGTCACAATTTGTGTAAGTGTTTTTTAAGACTCTTATTTAACGTCGTGTTTTCTTTCCCACAGGCTCCAAAGTGTCGTCGCTGGCTCAAGAGAAATCTGCCCGTAAGGTGTCAATCTTTGATGACAGCAGCCGCGACGGCTCTGAGAGCACGCAGGATGACGAGCAGTTCAGGGCGCGCAGAGAGTTCCTGAAGAGCGGCCTGCCCGAGTCTTTTAAAAAACAGATCGCCAAGACCGCTGCGAGCAAGGAGGCGTACTCGCTGTCCTGCTCCTCCTTTCAGCCAGTGATTCACATACAGCAGCAACTAATCGGTAAGCTGTTCAAAATGTGCATGTTTTTATCTTCATTTGAGAAATGTTATTTCTTTTATACCGCGCTGACTGGCAGCGGCGGTCACACACTGTGTTGATATTGGCAAAGGAGTGACGTACAGTATACAGATAATCGTACCAGAGTCTGTTCAAACTTTGTTTTTGTCTCGTTTTGACAGATCGTCCTCTTTGGAGTCTGCTGTGGCCAGAGCCTTCGTCACTGCGTCATCTTAAAGAGCTCTGGTACCAAACATTCAGCCCCCTCCAACCCGTCTGTGGCGCCCTCTGCGTGAAGACAAAACCCGCCTGCAGAGCCTCTTTTGAACGAGTATGTTGGAATCTTTTTCATCCTCTTATTTTCTCAACGCCTTCTGCAAAAATGTGCCATGCAAGTTGTTTTTTCTGTAAGAGCTTTGACACAAAACTGACTCACATCAAAACCTTTTGAAGGGTTCTGGTTGGAGGCCTGAGATCTCTGAAGGTGCTCGTCAGCTTCTCGTGGAAGAGGTCCGAACGTCAAACCCGTCCTTCCCGGTTCAGATGTTCCTCAGTCGCTTCCTGAAGAGACGCACTGACCACCAGCAGCAGAGCACGGCCTCAGGTCAGTCTGACACAAACCTTCTTAACTAAAACAAAAGTAGAAGTGTTGTGTCGTAAAGCATCAGGATCCATTTGCTTACTATGTTTTTCTTTAAGCTTTGACGAGATAATCATTTGCACAGAAACAGAAAATGCTGCTCAGGTGTTTCTTTACAGCGTCAAATCATATTAAATGATTTCCCACACACATGGCATGTTATTCAGCAGAACCAGAGGCTGCAACGAAAGACCCGAGCTCAGCAGGAGGGAAGAGAAAGAGGGCGGACGATGACGGGGAAACAACAGTGAAGGTCGCTAAGAAGCAACGTGCCAACTCTACGGAAGAGAAGATTTCAACGTCTGAGCCCGAGCCGCCAAAAAGGGGAGGTCGTACGAGGCGAGGGCAGAGAGCCAAGCAGGAGGATGGGGGGACTGAGAAAACCAAGCCTTCAGTTAAAGCTGCTCCCGTCCCACCTGAAGACGACTCTGTGGTCGTGGTCGATGATGTCCTTTTGGTAGATGATGATGCAGAGAAAAAAGGTGAGACGACAAATTCCTATCGACTGAATCTCTTAGTTTTTATCGTAACTTCTCTCTCTTCTGCCTCTAAGTACTGTCCTTTATAACACAGAATATATTTCAAGCCTCTTTCTCAGTCTTTGGTTTGTTTTTACAGATGTGGTGAAGGAGGACGTGTTATGGACGGACAAATATCAGCCCCAGCACTCGAGTGACATCATCGGAAACCCCGCTTCAGTGAGGAGGCTGCACAGGTGAGACACTGAAACTTTTATGTGGTTTCAGCCCTGGATGCTTTGCTATTAAGGGTGGATTGTGGAACGGGAACATACAAAGTTTCATGTTTGTTTTATTTGTGCAGCTGGCTCAAGGAATGGAAACTCCGTACGGACCGGGAAGAGAGGAAAAAGCAGAAAGAGAAGAAACAAGAGGAAAGCAGCAATGGTGGGAGCTTTAAAAAAAAAAAAAAAAAGTATTTATGGTCTTCATATCGAGTTGTTTTTTCTCGACTGTGTTTGTTTTGACAACATGATTGCTCTCTGTGTTCAGACTCAGACTGCGGAGAAGACGACTCCCAGGACGGAGACGACATGTTGTGCAACACAATGATCATCACAGGACCCACTGGAGTAGGAAAGACTGCCGCTGTTTATGCTTGTGCTCAGGAGCTCGGCTTCAAGGTACAAAAAAAAAAAACCTCCAGGATCAAAACTCTGACACTGGTGCAGCTTTCAGCGTCTTCATTTCCAAACGTCCCTCTGGTCTTTTCTCTCCCAGGTGTTCGAGGTGAATGCTTCTTCTCAGCGGAGTGGCCGTCTTATCCTGTCCCAGCTGAAGGAAGCGACTCAGTCACACCAGGTGGACAGTCAGGGGGTCAACGCCCACAAACCCACCTACTTCAACAGCTACGGCACGAGCAGCAGCGCCGGAATCATGAGGCCAGGGTCCTCCCCCAGTGAGTACACAACTGATAGTGCTCGCAGTGTGAAAGGATATGTTCTCTGCAGACTGTGAATGTGCTTGGAAATTGATTGTTGATTTGTTTTTCTACGTCTTTCAGGGAAGATCAACTCTCCTCGTCGGGTGGTTTCCTCTCCCAGAAAACATCCCCAGTCCCCAAGAGGTGCTAAAAGAGGAGGCTTGGCTCCCACGGCTTTAGCTAACTTTTTCAAAATGGGCCGACCCACCAACAAGGAGACGCCTAACACTAAGAAGAATGAGCAAACTGGTAAACACACCTTCAATGTGTCCGCCTTCTTGACATGTCTTATGATGTTATCTCTATAAAATCTGTTTGATAACCGGTGCTTCTTCATCTTTCTTGCTCATCTCTTCATACAGAAGCATCCAAGAAAGACGTGAAAGCGAATGATTCTGCAAATAAGGGTAAAGCCTCAGTCGTCAAATCGGCGACATCTACCGCCCCTAAAGAGAAAAGTAACGAGGAGCAGAACAAGAAGACGGCCACCTCGCTCATCCTGTTCGAAGAAGTGGACGTGATTTTTGACGATGACTCAGGTTTTCTGGCTGCCATCAAAACATTTATGAGCACCACCAAGAGACCGGTCATCCTCACGACCAGCGGTGAGTAAAGCAAGGAGGAAACAACGAGTCTTCAGTTTATTCCTTTTTTTTTGTTTTGCATTAATTCAAACTCTTGTGCATTTCTGTAGATCCGGCTTTCAGCTCCATGTTTGATGGAAACTTTGAAGAGATCCTTTTCAAATCTCCGTCAGTGGTGGGTGCACGGCTTCTTAAATAACATGTTCTACTCTCAGATCTCACAGACTCGATCGGTTGTTAAAAGTTTGTGTGATGTCGTGATGCTTCAGGTGGATGTGAGCAGCTTCCTGAGGCTGTTGTGTCTGACCGAGGACGTCAGGACAGACCAATCGGACGTCAGCTCTCTGCTCCGACTCAACGACTGTGACATCAGGCAGAGTTTACTGCAGCTGCAGTTCTGGACTCGCAGTGGAGGAAGAGGACACCGCAGTGTGACCGAGCCATTGACTCAATCTTGCAAAAATGGTGAGGAGAAAGAGGAAATATGAAGACATTTGAATATTATCGCTGATACTGACTTTACTTCGCTTGTTTATATTTCATTTTTATTATATCTATCTGAGGTTGACCTGGTGAAAGGAAAAGCTGCAGATCCTTAGATTAAAGGGCAGAGAACCAGCAGATGTGACATTTATGCTTCAGAAAATGAATTGAGTTTATATCGATGTCAGAATAATTGGCCTTTTAAATTTTCTTGAAATGGTTTAATCATGCGTGCAGCTCTTGGATTCTTTTCAGAATGACTCCAGGAAACGTGCTTTCAAACAAAGTTCTAATAGTTAAGCTACATGCCACCGTCTTAAAAATGTCTTCTTCCTCCTAAACAGCCGAAACAAAACCAGAGACGGATGAAAAGGCAGCGTGCGCTCTTCCTCCCTGCGACAGCGGCTGCACTGAGAGCTTGCTCGGTCTGCTGAACTCAGAAACAGAGAGAGACATGTGGGAGCTGCTCAAGGTAAACTCCTTTTACTAAACATATAAACATGACACAAGCGAGGCTGTGTTGTTCTTGATTTTAAAATAATGACCTGATGTTTGTCTTCAACAGAGCCGGAGTCTGGTGGAGGAGGAGTTGTGTTTTGAGCGGCTGACGAACAACAGGCGACGAGGAGTGGACCTGCTTTATTCCAACATGGAGATGCTGTTACCTGTACCATGCACACAGCTGACCACCTCTACCTACAAGCTGCCGCCGCCTCCTCCTCCATCTCAGGACCCTCTCTCTGATACACTGCCGTCACACCAGAGGTTGTTGCTCACGTCAGAGTCAGCAGACGATAGCAGTCCAGTTAAAATGTCCAACAGAATGAGGAAGAACAAGAGGAGGCATTGTTTACCTGAACAGGAAGGACTAGACTCGGACTCAGACTCTGAAGACAATTTTCTGTCTCTCTGCAAGCCGCAGGAAGCTCCTCCAGCAAAGGAGGCAGCCACACAGAGTTTAGTCTCAGAGAAGGTAAAGCGGACGCCCCTGACTCCTGAGGAGCAGGCTAAAAGTCTCCCAGTGTCCCAGGGTCTAGAATCAATGGCCGACTTCTTTGATAACATGTCCTACATGGACTCCTCTCTGTTAGTCCGATCAGAAGGGGGCGACAGTGCTCAGAGGAAGTCACAAACCGGTGCAGTGGTGAAAGATGGAATGACCGACGAGCCAAGAATTGACATGGGCCGAGCGAGCGGGGTGAGCGGGGAGCTTGTCTGGGAGATCCCGGCTGCTGTGGAGGCTCTGAGCTTCCAGAAGTGTCGGGTTTCTCTGGCGGAGGCGTGGGAGAAAGCACAACAACTGGAGGGTGACTTTGGAAAGGAGGCCGCGGCAGAACTCAGCCTCCCTGTGGCCGCTCACCGTGAAGGTTTCAGCTTCTCTCAGGACGGCTTGTGTCGAACACAGTGAGTCTTTCTCATCTGTCTCTGCAAAAAATCTATCAATATGAATCCCTGTTTGAATACCACGGTAATCTAATTTAACGACTGTGGAAAATAAGAGTTACAGTGTGTGTTTCTGTTCCAGGCTGGTCCAGCGGAGGAGAGAGGTGATGGAGAGTCTGACGGTCAGAGGAGTGTTTGGTTCTCTCTGTAACAGACCTGCAGCTGCTCTCGACTTTATGCCGGCCCTGCGCACCATCTGCAGATCGGAGCAGCTGAAGGAACAGGGCAAGGTCAAACGAAGGTGAGCATGCAGAACACTTTGTTCTTTTTTTAAACTCGACAGGCAGCATTGGGTCTTAGACTTTATAGTCCTAAATGGGCAGCAGTGTACAGGTTTGACAGCCCAGAGGAAAACACCAAAAACACACGGCTGATTCAGCGAGGCCTCCTGTTAAGGGCAGTAATGTCTGCAGGATCAGGCTTTTCCTGAAGCGAGCCGTCCTGCCCCTCAGTGCTCGGTACCTTTAGGGCAGAAGAGTGAGGTGCTGGTCTCAGTTTGAAGTGTGCAGGATGTGGTTGAGTATGACTTGACTCATATACTGATATCATTTTTCTTTATATCTTTGACACCAAGCAGTTAAAAATAAGTGTATGAAAGTGTATGAGGACTCTGCATGCATGCTACCAACACGACTGCAGCCAAGGGTCTCCTTTAGTTTTTACTTAAGATTACTGAACATGTGGTTTTAGTTCTTCTTGTCTAAATCAGATGTTGTACATTCTCTTTATGTTTTTTTCTTCCTCTTGTGTTGGTGTTTTGTGTTTTATGGAAAGCCCTTTGTGAACTTTGTTTTAAAGAAGTTACAAATAAAGTTATTCTAATTAATTACAGACTGTGTGGAAGCTGTGGTACGGTGGCTGGGAAGTGCAAAGCAAAATTACAAAGTGTGAAACACTTTTGTAACAAACTTTAAAAAAACAAAAACATTTTTAGATTTTATAAAACAAATTTACAAGATGTGAAACACTTTTACAAGTGCTGAGACAAATTTCCAACCAAGAAATCTTGACAGAATGGGAATGCACCAAATGCAGGAAGTGACCTGGACGTGATTGAGTGAGGGGTCATTTTGTTAGTCACTGTACCGTGGTCCTCCAGGCGAGCAGCCCGGGTTCAGAGCCGGCCTGTGGCTCCTTTCCCCAATCGCCTCTCCCTTATTTCTGACTGTCTCCACTGTCAGGTCTCTTTATTAATGTTTGGGCACACTTTGGGTCTTGTCTTCTGTGTTACTCTCCTCCACACAACCCACCATGATGAATCTAAATGTGTATATTTCAGGTAAACATTGAGTTTCAGCGGTGTCTCTTTCCCCGGTGAACTCTGAGCTGTTGTGTTTCTGCCTCCTCCAGGTTCCTGCACTACCTCGATTCAATCAGCCTGGGTCTTGAAAAGAGCACTCTGCAGCACCTCGCTGAAGACTTCCCCTGAAGAGAAGACGATGTGTCCTAACTAAAAAAAAAAAAACTGTCCTTAAAGTGGGGCGCAATTTTTTTAAAAGGTCACATTTAAGCGTTGTGTTTGCAGCACGAAGAGTCGCAGTTGGGCTAAAGCCTGAATCAGCGTTGCCGGCCTCTCGTCTCTTCTTAGTGCTGGCTGCAGCAGGAGTCTGTGTTTGTGCACAAAGGTGAAGCTTTTCCTCCGAGATAAAAATGACTGAATCACTGCATACAGGAGAGGAAGTGTCACCTGAAGGCGGCACTCCTAATCGCCCTCTGGGACTTTGGTGCTCTTTAAGAATGCACTAATAACTACTTTGTAAGGTTTTGTATTAAGCTGTTGAGGAGTGTTTGATTTGTACAGTAGTGTTTTACACATTCACAATCTACCAGCCTCCTTTGCATTTTGCAAAGTGTTTTTATCGAATAGAAGTGTGTGTCTTTAAGGATTTGTATGAGATTCATATGTAAAATAGTTTGTCTGTACCTGTAAATTGTAATCCTCCACACAAAGAACCACAATGCACTCAGACTTTCTGCTTCTCTTTGAGTTCAAGAGGGCGGACAGCTTTCAGCAGAGAATCCTGCTTTATCTGTTTTAGCCTTAAATGTCACCTTCACACTCAACATTTTTTTTTTTTCTTGATTTCAATTTGAGCATTTTGTGCTTTGTAGCCTTTAATCTGTACACCTTTTCACTGTGGGTTTTGTTGTGACTAAATAAAGGTTTATCACAACCAAATGAATAACATTTGTCGGGCTTTTTGGTGCACATAAATCTTCACAATGAATTAAAGTTTTAGACAGATCATGAGCTGATGGCAGTTTTCTTTGAGAGCTTCGTGTGAACAGGTTTACTTAACACACTGGGTGAACTGGTTTCAGGTATGAATGAATATCTAATTAGAGTTTATATTTAGAAGGAGAGCACAGAAGTGGTTTGGAAAACAGGAACAACCCTCAGTGACAGAAGCAGCTCTTTGTTTCCGTCAGTTCATCTTGACGCGCTCGATAGAGGAGGGAGAGGGAGGTCCGCTATGCGTAAACTCATCTGTCGCAAGTTCCAGGTTTTTTTTTAAATTTGTATTCGACTTCTTTTTTTTTTTTGTCAGCTCGCATTTCGCCACGTGTCTTAACGATGTGACCACCATGTTTAGAAACGACAACACGCGTGATTTATCGTCGTGTGAGAAGGAAAAGCCAAAGTTCCTTTCACAATGGCAAACCGTGAACGCAACCAAAGGATCCTGCTGGAGCTCGTGAAGCAGCCGGGAAACAGTCGGTGCGCGGACTGCGGCTCGCCAGGTGAGCTCATAACAATGTGTCTGTGAAAGTCATTTGACCTGGATCACTCCTGATAGTTTCTCTACATTAACAGGCAAGGCTTCTCAGCACAGTAGATACAAAGATTTATCACTTTTTAATTGTAATGTTGTTGATACTGACACTGGCGGACTCAGGTTGTCTGAGGGAAAGGGCCAAAAAACAACAAGGGCACCTGAGACTGAAGGGTTGACTCAGGCATGTAAGCAGACAAGGCTGCAGTATTTCACTGTTGGCTGATTCAGCGAGGCCTCCTGTTAAGGGCAGTAATGTCTGCAGGATCAGGCTTTTCCTGAAGCGAGCCGTCCTGCCCCTCAGTGCTCGGTACCTTTAGGGCAGAGTGAGGTGCTGGTCTCAGTTTGAAGTTTGCAGGTCAGGATGTGGTTGAGTATGACTTGACTCATATACTGTGATAATTTTTCTTTATATCTTTGACACCAAGCAGTTAAAAATAAAGTGTATGAGGACTCTGCATGCATGCTACCAACACGACTGCAGCCAAGGGTCTCCTTTAGTTTTTACTTAAGATTACTGAACATGTGGTTTTAGTTCTTCTTGTCTAAATCAGATGTTGTACATTCTCTTTATGTTTACTGTTGGTCGGGCCTGTGGATTCAGAAATTAATTATATCGTACTTTGGAGGACTATCGTGTTTATAGAATTAATTTTAGAAACACTGGTGATTCTAGTTTCTGTTAGGGTCCTCCAAGCATCGTTTTTCATCATTATGTTGTAAACAATCGAACACCAACCAAAAAATTTGAAAAGTCAACAAATTATTTCCAAACACACATTAGTATTATTTTCAAAATAAAACTATAAATAAGATTAAAAAAAACAAAACCTCATAATTTCAAAATAAAACACAATCATGTTAATGCTAGCTGGAAGAGATGTTATTCATTCTCCAACATATTTGGGTGACTGTGGTCAGATGGGGCCCCCTTAGGGAGGTTTCCAACTGTCATTGCAAACTTTGCACATGAGACACTGCTGTGGTTTAAAGTTTGTCTGCCCTCTGGGGCGCCAACCAGTTTTCAACCCGTGTGAGGTGCATGTGTGAACAAGCAGATCAGGAGGATTTCAGGGGCAGTCCTCCTGAGTCTGAACTCCTCTAGACCTTTCAGGAGTGCAAATGTGAAAACGGCTAATTGATGTATTTGAATGATCAGTTTGGTCAAACGCTCTTTTTTTATTCATGCAAACAAACAAGACAGATTTACAAACACAGGAAGTGGCCCCAGAAAAAAAGCCCCCAAGTCATCATAGTTAGAAGAAATTACTTTTTGTTTCCTCATCTTAGAATGAGCTATGGTCACCTTAACCTAGATTATTTATATAAACCTGTAAGACTATTACACCAGGGTTAAAAATGGAACGAGAAGCTGAATGTGCTCTTTCTGTTACCTTCTCTCGGGTGTTTCTTATTTTTATCCTGCGGTCTCAGTCGAGAGTCAGAAACTGTTTTAATATACTGTATCAATGAGAAGATTCATGAGTCAGATTGAGGTTCAATAAAATAAAATGAACTAACTCTAATGCACATTTATAATGGGCAAGTTTAAAGTCTAATTGTTAGGTTTACTTTTTTACGTCGTCCCTGGGTGATATTGTGGTCTAATCCTGAACTTTCCTGAATTATACTTTGATTAATTAATTGATTATATTCTCTAGAACTCTGTAATAACCCAGGAGAAGAATACAATGAAGAGTGCAAGAAGGATTAGGTAAGGAGCTGCCAGGTGATGCGTTAAATGCCGCCTCGTCTTCATACATTTCAGATCCAGAATGGGCGTCCTACAAGCTGGGCGTGTTTGTGTGTCTGAACTGCTCGGGCATCCACCGCAGCCTCTCCAGCCGGGTCAAATCCATAAAGCTGGACTTCTGGGAGGACGAGCTGGTGGAGGTAAAGATCTGCTTTTATGTCATGCGCTGACCTCTAATTTGTCTCTCTATGATGTAATAAACTCCTAAACGTGTCTTTCTGTGATTGAAAGTTCATGAAATCCAACGGGAATGACAGAGTCCGACCTTTGTATGAGAAAGCTGTTCCATCGTACTACTATCGGCCCCAGGAAAACGACAGCGCGTGAGTATATTTTTAATCCAGAGTTTCTACATTTTCCAGATTTTTCTACTTTCCTTATTTCTTTGACGTTTAAATAATCTTTGCTCGCTTGCTAAGTGTTATATCCAGGATGTAGACGTTCCTTAAAAACGACCTGTGTGACCTTCTGATTCCTTCATGTTAGGCTGTTATGTTATTTTTTAAATCAAACTTTATTTGCACAGTGCCAATTCATAACAAATGTTATGTCAAAACACTTTACAAAAAGCAGGTAAAAGACCTTACTCTTTGTTTTTGTATCTACAAAGACCCAACGTTACAGTGGCAAAAAAAAACCTCCTTTAAGAGGCAGAATCCTCGAGCAGAACCAGACTCATGATGAACAGTAATCTGCTGAAACTGCGTTGAGTTTGAAAAATGGGATTGAGGGAGATGCAGGAAGAAGGATACAGATAAACAGAGAGAGAGGGGTGGGGGTCCATAGCAGCAGGCCGTCCCCACAAAGATCCAGAGAAACCAACGAGGCAAGAGAGCTCAGGTACTCCCAGGACAATATGTGGTTAGTAAGTTACATGAAGGTTTTTCAGATAGTAATATGATGTGCATGTACAGTATGTGATCTCCTGTTCATGAGCCGTCTCAGTTTGCTGACTGGGCAGTGCCACAGAAAACAAAAGAGAAGTGCAACTGCTTAACTTCCGCTTGTGAGAGCACAGCGATGGAGTCAGATTTGTTTACTGTAAGTCTGACTTACTGCTGCAGAGAAGTGTTTCCTCTGTCTAAATGTCTTTGACGCCTGCTCTGTCCGCAGCGTCCTAAGAGAGCAGTGGATCCGGGCCAAATATGAACGGATGGAATTCTCTGGAGAAATCAAATATCCGCCTGTCTCATACACAACAGGTGACTTTTGGCAGTTTTTTTAAAAACATGTATATCTTTTATGGTGCAAACATTTCTATATGTATATTTATATACTGTGTGGATAAGATGGTTCCTCAAACTCAGGCAGATCTGTGCAAGAAAAGCATGTTCTTTGTCCAACAAAAGGAAGAATCTCTGGGGAAGAGAAGAGAACATAGATAAGGACTGTACTCTTTTCTTTATATTAAAAACAAAGCATGAATCCACCTTGAGCTCAGCACTGAGAAACATTTAGCAAAGTTACAGTGGAGAGGGAGAAACTTTCAGAGAGCTGCTGGAGGGAAGGTGGGACCTGTTTGTAGTCTAGCACCTCTGACCGTGCTGCTCTGTTGGATGGACTCCAGGTTTCTTTGAGGGGATACTGTGGAAGAAAGGGAGAGACAACTCGCATTTTCTGAAGAGGAAGTTTATGCTGTCGGAGAGAGAGTTCACCCTGACCTACTACAACAAAGAGAATGTGAGTTACCTGCAGCTCTGACTCTGGTTTCTTTTCAATGAAAATAAATAATATATTGTGGCTTTATGGCTTTATTGTAGAGACAGGACTGTGGATAGTGTTGGAAATTGGGGGTAGAGAGATCGGGTAATGACATGCGGGAAATGTGCCGTTGGTCGGATTTGAACTCCGCCCGCCCGCTTCAAGGGGTACAGCCTCTGTGCATGGGGCCCAGGGACTGACCCCTAGGCCCCACCGGCGCCCCAGCTCATTATTTTCAATGCAGCTTATTTTGTCAGCTGAGCTAGCTTATTGTTTCAAAGGTAGCAATTAATTAAAGGTACAGTAGCTCATTCACTTGTTCACGTATTGGACGCTCATTCTGATGAATGTTATTTTTTAAGGTAAGGTAGCTATTTATTCAAAGGTTGCTCTTGTGAGTTGAGGACACTCATGTTTATAAAGGTAGGTCATTCTGTCCAGTCAGGTAGGGTCGCTCATCCTGGCTACTCCATCGTCTTAATGTTTCATCTCATTAAACCATTCTGCTCTCATGACCAAAACACCAGCACCACTAACTAAAACCAGTGTTTGTATCTGTTATTCTAATCTGAGGTGTCATTGTGATTCAGGAGTCCAAAGGCCCCAAAGCTGTGATCTCCATCAAGGACCTGAACGCCATCTTCCAACCAGAGAAGATCGGTCATCCTAACGGGCTGCAGATTACCTACCAAGAGGACGGTCGCACCAGGAACCTCTACGTCTACCACGAGAGTCCTGAGGTGGGACTGCACGCTCATCCAAACGTTCTGATTGTCATACCCGTGTCTTTGGAATCGTGTCAGAAGTTCACAGTCTCTTCTTCTCCTCTAGGAAATAGTGTCATGGTACAACGCCATTCGCTCTGCTCGCTATGCGTACCTGAAGACGGCATACCCGACTGGAAGCGACGAAGAAGTATGTTTTCTATACCTGCTTTCAGTAACTTCTACCTGTCAATACACTTTAAAATGTGCTCTAAATCCGGGCTTCTCAACTAGTCTGGTCTCAGGACTCACCGCCAACTCCGTCATGACAAATCAAGACCGTAACTTTATGATGTTTCTTGACCAATCAGATTTATTTCATGGAAAATAGTGCAGTGTGGAGCTCAGACGGTACAATACATGGGACAGAACAAAGCGAACATGTTTAAAAAAACGCTGACCAGCAGAACTTGAGTCAAAACAGAAAAACGTCACCTTAGTAAATCATATTTGAAGGCTTAAAGGTCCCATATTCTACTCCTTTTTTTTACAACTTTAAATAAGTCTCAGAGCTCCCCAAAACATGTGTGTGAAGTCTCTTGTTCTAAATCCACTCTGATCCTGTATTTGATCATACCTATAAACCCCTCTATTTCAGCCCTGCTCAGAACAGGCTGTTTCTGTGTCTGTACCTTTAAATATGTAAATAAGCTGTGTCTGACCACGCCCCCTCTCTGGAAGGGCTCGGGTGTCTCAGGCTTTCTCGCTCCATGCCCTATTGTTTACGGTGAGAAGGCAGACTCAGAGGGCAGAACAAACACCTAGCTGTGGGAGTGTCACCCACCTGGGGGAGGGGCTACTGCCCTTTGTGATGTCATGAAGGGAAAATCTCCAAACGGCCTGTTTGAGCACACATTTTCTGAAAAGTGGAGCAGGCAAAAAGACAGAGGGGATGGACTTTTCTCATCATTGGGGGGTTTGAAGACGGACTAGAGACACATATTAGAGTTAGAGAAACATGGGGAAGAACATTTTGCAGAATATCTGACATTTAACACTCGTCTACTTTCAGCTGATTCCAAAGATAACAAGAAAGTACCTCAAAGAGGGATACATGGAAAAGACCGGGCCCCAGGTGAGTTTACAAGGAGCAAGAGGTAAACAAACATACAGATGCTTGTTCTTTGTATGTTGTATGAACAGCTATTGTTCTGTAATGTCTGCTATGTTAACCCAGGCATTGATCTAAATCGTGCTATGAGAGTGTGTTTCTGTTCCTCCTACATACATGTACAACCAAACACACACACAGGAATTGAGCTTTGTCATAAAAAGTTCAAATGGATTCTGCATTTCTCTGCTGTAAAAGTGTATTATGTAATGTTTGTCTCTACAGCAGACAGAGCCATTCAAGAAGAGGTGGTTCATTTTAGACTCTGAGAAGAGGAAGCTGTTCTACTACAAAGGGCTGCTGGTGAGGAAACACACCTCATCACTGTACATATGAGCTCTGTGTGAGTTTAAACGGTTCTCTGTTCGCCTTTATTGTGAACGTAGGATGCAGAGGAGTTGGGGGTAATTTTCATTGGCACAGAGAGCAAAGGATACTCTGTGAAGGAGTGCGTCCCAAAGCACGCTCGGGGAAACAAGTGGAAACACGGCGTGTTGCTGGAGACGCCTGAGAGGCAGTTTGTCTTCATGTGCGAGCAGGAGAGGGAGCAGAGAGAGTGGATTAACGCCCTGAGACAAGTCCTACTCAGACCCATGTCCCCGCAGGATTATACTAGTAAGTAAGGCGACGAGGAAACTTCAACTTCAAAGTGTACAGTGCATGGATGTGAAATGCTTTCTTATATTCACTCACATATCATAAATATCATCTCTTTCATATGATGATTGATGGAAATCCTCGTCCCATTAAACCTCAGAGTATTTGCATTATAATGCTTCATGTTCAGGTTGAATATGACTCGACTTTAACCCACAAAAGTTGCAACTTTCGGTTTTGGACTATGGTGATCTATTGTACATGCACGCCTCTGCTCAGTGTCTCCTCATAACAAACTGTTAAACTCTGACTCACCACCGGCAGTCAAAAGTGCACAACCACACGTGTCGGGGGTTTCCACAATCCTGGTCGTTTATTACAAACATCAACCTGAGAAAGCCCGTTTGTATGGCTACTATTTTATCATACATGAGAAAAATATTTCATATAAAAAGTCTGAATTTGAAACTTTAAAGTGGTGCTGCATGAAAGTCTCAGCATTAATCAAGTGTTTAAAATACATTCATTATTATTTATTCTTAATTTGATAGAGAGGAGACATATGAACAAACACAAGTATAGAAAAAAGTTGTTTTTTAAGTCTCATCCAATGTCCCTTGGCAGATACATTTCAAAATGTGACATCATCGAGATTTAAATATAAAATGCACGGTATTTATTCATGAAAAAGACTTTACACAGCACCACAGGTATCTGTCATATATAACTATTGTGTGACCCTACACTCTTGTTTCTTTCAGTTGAAGCCAACAGCAGGTATAAGAGATGAAGAACCGCACGGTTAACAACGTGACGATGAAGACAGACTGCAGAGCTAAAAAACACAAGAGACAGAACTCCTGCAGCACGACAGATAAACGACATGGAGACACCGTGTTCCCCCCAGTCATGACTCCAATCTTTGTGTCGTTGTCAAACATGAACACTGACTGTGATCTGTGATCTGTGATCTGAGTCCCAGTGTGGATTAAAGACCAACTTCAACTTATTCTCACTCGTGCTGAATATGAGACTTCAGGAAGAACTGTGTCAAACTCACTGTAATGAACAAACTAAAGCCGTAATGTTCAATCAATGCAGGTCATCATGCTGTTTTTATTTTGTTTCTCATTGTTTCATTTTGTCATAAACATATGATTTAGCATTTTGTTGTGAACATATTTCATGGAAATGTTCCCCAAAACAAATCTATTAATGTAGTGAAAAGTGTAGTTTTTAAATTTATTTTTGGGCTTTTTGTGCCTTTAATTGAGAGATAGGACAGTGGATAGAGTCGGAAACCAGGGAGAGGGAGTGTGGAATGACGTGCGGGAAAGGACCTACAGGCCGGACTTGAACCCGGGCCGCCCGCTTGAGACTGCAGCCTCCATACATGGGGCGCGCAACCTAACCTGTTTTATTAATTAAACTACCAGAAAGTGTAGTTTAATTAATAAAACACTTGTAAATTAATGTTGGATACAAAATTGTTTAATAACATTTGTGAAGAAATAATTGGTGTGAAGGTGCAAAGTGCAAACATTAAATAGCTGCAGTTCTCTACTCTGACGCCAGAGGGCAGAGCAAATCTGTTTTGTTTTTTTTATTCAAATGAAGTTTGTCCTTTGCGGCTCGCCGTAGTTGCCGGGTACTGGAGGTCGGGCATGCCCATGAAACAGCCACTGCGAAGTGCTATGCAACCACCGAAAAGACTGTAAAATACACGAAAGTGCGAAGAAATGTGGCACAAACTTCAGCTTAAATGTGCTCTCTGTTGAGCTGATAAGTCGCACGTTGAGAAGAAACGCGTAGAAAAGCGTGAAAGAGGAACGAAAACTGTCCGTCCGGTTTGTCCTACAAAGGAGAGTTTGACAGAGACTTCACTGCGCAGGCCCGCTGCTAGATAAACCACCGGGAGGAGGACATCAATGAAACAATAAAGACTGTCTTGTTTCAGAGGGAAGCCAGATAAAAGATGAGGAAGGACGTGAGGATACTCCTCGTAGGGGAACGTAAGTAGAGGGAGACTTTAATCTACAAGCGGTGGTGTTAGCTAAGATGCTAGTGACAGGAGCTAGAGGCTAAGCTAACAGATGATATAAAAATCTGTGTGCTTGAAACATGAGCAGCAAGAGGCTTGTTGGGTTATTCCTCAGTGTATCCTGATCATCTACACGGACTATTATTTGTCATATTTGTCTGTTTATAAAAAAGTATCGGTCTTTATTTTCTGTTTGGCGTTTTTAGTAAGTTAAATATGCATTCACGTGGTGTCTGAATAATCGGAAATATTAGTTCTCTCTGGGGAAATTCCCCTCATTCATTCATGCATTCCTTCCTAAAGGAAAAATAACACTTTGACATGCCCTCATACTCAATACACTACCTACCATAACCACGCCTTATCTGAGGACTTCACCTGTAAATAAAGCACAAATCACATCTCGATATGTTTTAGCTGAATGGCGATACACGATATATATCTCGATATTTTCTTTCTTTAAGTCTAATCTATATGGGTCAAATGTCACACAGTTTTATTAGCAGCCAGCTGCTCAATGTCAACATGAACTATGGAAGAGGATTAGGGCCAAACAAGAGAAATAATAAATCATGATTTATTTATTTATTATGCACTTACAGAAATAGACGTAAACTTTCCTTTCATGCTGTGCATATTTTGTTATGCAGGCGGTTTTGAGTTCTGCTCTTAGAGGAAGAACAGTGGAGCAGGATGAAAGTAGCCCTATTCGACCTGTTCAGACTGACCAAATAATTAACTGGAAGTTATGTATCTGATCTCATATTAAAGAGATTACTGTAAAGTTATAATTAACATCATTGGAGCTGAGACGAACCATTTTCTTTTCAAGATCTATTCACTCTATCGTGTCTTCAACACATTTTTTGGTCCTAAAAATGTCCTAAAAATATGATTTCTGAGAATTATAATTTTTTAAAGCTAATATGTCTTTGAATGGCGATCTTTATTTCCAATAAGCCGATTAAAAAACACAAAATAATCTGCTCATTATGACACAAGAACAGGAAAGGCAGACAATGCTCACAGTTGAGTGTGTTCCTAATGTTTCTAATTTATTATGACTTGAATAATAATCAGATTATGAAACTTAATGTTGATACATTTCCTGTTAATTGACTCTTGTTGGCACAGGGATGCATCATCACACATGCAGCATATTAAGCAGAATTATGGGTAAATTTGGATCCCAGACCCTGGGTTGACAGCAGAATGAAGACTTAAAGGTCAACAATCCGATCCGGTCTTCCCCTTTGTCTGTGTCTGACCTGGACTATTTGTTGGCTGTGAAGCTTATGTGTTGTTGGTACTATTTATATTTCGGTTGTGGCTCTGCAGGGTGGCCTACATTGCCACATTAGGCGAGTTGGTACCGACTGTTCCAGAGAGACATTCAGCCAGAATGCTACGTGCCTTCTTCGTCGTTGTGAAGTTCAGTAGAGCTTAATTTGCAGGGTTACTCAGAGAGCTTTTAAAAATCACTGAGGTGTAATGCAAAGTATCAAGAAGAGATATTTGAATCATTGATTCAGATTTATAGGTCATGATTTCTTTTGTGTCGTTTGAGAGCGAATGTGAGAAATCTTTAAAAGTGTCTTTAAATCAGAAAGACGTATTGAAGCCTTTTCTTTTGATGAATCTTTTGACTGAGACTGAGAAAATGTTGATATATCCAATAACAATGAATAAAATGTGACTTTATGACGTTAGAATCTGACATGACCTAATGCACGATTGGGAATCTTTAAGTGTAACTGCAGGCTTTTATCGGTCAAGTAAGTTGATTTTGAGTGACTGTGCATCTCTTTATTAAATCTCTCCTTAATGGACTTAATTCAAGACCACGTTTCTCCACTTCGGCCTGAAGCTGTAGTCTTTAGTTTTTTAAAAGCTACTTTCAGAGTCTTTGCACTTCACTGTTAGTCCAAACCCGTTGAGCTTCTTTGATCTGTGTCCTCCTGTCACTCAACACATCACCCAGAAAATGTAGAGGTAGCATGCTAACGCTCATCATCAGAGGTAGAAGCATGCCTTTAAAAACCTTTTTTTACCCTTTGCCTTACAGCCAAGGTGGGGAAGACCTCGCTGATAATGTCTCTGGTGAGCGAGGAGTTTCCTGATGAGGTACGTGTCACATGACAGACGTTGTATAAATCATCCTGGTAGCCGTCAGTATCATTATTGTTCAAATGCAAAATATAAATGATGCATGTTGTGATGTAAGTTCACGCTTGCTTGCCAGGTTCCTCTCCGGGCCGAGGAGATCACAATCCCAGCTGATGTCACCCCAGAGAGGGTGCCCACACACATCGTGGACTACTCAGGTAAACTCTTCACCTTACTGCACAAACACACAGTCTGCAGTTATGATGTATTAAGATCATTCCTAAGACAGGGTAAATAAAAATGCATTTTAACCCTTTCAGATCTGTTATGCTTCTGTGTAAAAATATATTTCATGAAGACACAATATGAGTGGGTGCATTAATTAAGCTTGAATCAACTAATTTAGCCCAGTAACACATAGAGACATCCACGTCTTAATCGATCTTCATCTTTAAGCCGTGCAGAGCAGCAATTCTAAAGTCATCAAGCTTACAAAGGTCTGAGTGATCTTGGATGTTCAGCCTGTTTTTCATGTTAAAATCAAATTCCTCCTCGTGTAATATTCTCCTCCAACCACCCTTTTCTTTTAAACTCAAGAAATAGGTCATGAAACGGACAATAGAGGGTTATGAAATGCAGCTTTATGTCAACATTATTTGACTTGAATTGGCTGTATAAAGGCCAATCCAATGTGTAATGGTCCCTCCTCCCTATGAATAAGAACAGGTTGTTGTTGTTTTTTCGTAAGTAAAGTATGGCCTGATACATTTTATGACATTGAACATATGTGGCTTTCTGACCCCTCCAGAAGCTGAACAATCAGACGAGCAGCTGTTTCAAGAAATATCAAAGGTGGGTTTGATGTCATCGTCTGCACTTTGTGTTTTTTTTTTTCTGTGTGAATCCCAAACTTAATATTTTAATTCGTCTTGACAGGCTAATGTGATCTGCATAGTTTACTCGGTCAACAACAAGAAGTCCATCGAAAAGGTGAGCATCGTTGTCCTCACATTCAAAGCTGTTGCCATGTCGCTGTTTGAATCGGGACACAACTCGAGTTGCGTGTGAATGTGTTTGATGTTGTGATTTACTCCCCTCAGGTGACAAGCCACTGGATCCCCCTCATAAATGACAGGACGGACAAGGATAGCAGGTGCGTTCAAGTTACTATAATAGATGTGTGTTTTGAGTGAATGTGTGTCAGTCTCCTCTGTAGGTCACGTCAGCTGAAATGGCATAACGTGCAGCTGCTGAGCGAGCTTTTTTTCAATCAAATGTTTTTGTTCATAAAGAGATAAATAGCCTTTGCATATTCTCAGCGGGCTTGTTTACATCATTGAATTATTTGTTTGGTCCATCAAACTTCCCAAAACCTCCCAAAGATATTCAGCTAAAAAACATCGACTAATTGATAATTGCTTTGGCTCTATCCTGCGTTGATGATTGGTTTTGTTGCAGGGTACCATTGATCCTCGTTGGGAACAAGTCGGACCTGGTGGAACACAGCAGCATGGAGACGATTCTGCCAATCATGAATCAGTACCAGGACATCGAGACCTGTGTAGAGGTACGAGATAATGTGTGCAAAAACACCTGTGCAGTTCAGAGTCTTTTGTTTGTGTAAATGTTGAGGTAAACCTCGATGAAGCACCTGAGAGTGTTGACATTGAATAAATCTGTCAGAGCTTTCTGTCTGCGTGCTGCAGTCCAGCTCCTGACTCCTCTTACACTCAGAGTCATTAATAGATTTATATCACCGAACCCCGGGCGCTCTGATGGACTGTGTTGAGTGTGCTGAGAGGTTCTGCTGCCAGGGAGGAAGCCTGCCTCCGTCTGTGTTTCAGCTTAATTCAAATCTCCCTCTGTAGCATGAGACCGCTCAGTCATGCTCTGCTCAGGTGGATCACTTACAAAGTTAAAAAAGGGAGCGTGAGGCGGACGTGAGAGACGGCACACACCGAGTCAGCTGGTGAGAGTTGGACTGGAATGAAAGAGGTGAACTGATGTTGGACTGCAGACTCAGTGCTGGAGTCGTTGTCCTAATTCTCTTAACTTTTGTACATTTCTTTCATACACATCTGTATTATTTTATTCTGACTTTTAATCGTCTTTGGGTCAAAGTCCTCGTGTTTGGTGATTTTTATGGTTTTAAATCTGCTCAGCAGCTGAAGTAAAAAGCTACTTTCCATACTGTACTCTCTTGCAAATAATCTCTAAGCCTTTTTTGGAAATTAAAGTAATTAGGTACCTTGTCTTTCCCTGAGAGTTATTCTTGGTCGGGGCATCAACACTCACACACGGCCCTCTCTCTTTCTCTCTTTCTTTCTTTCCTCGTTAGTGCTCTGCCAAAAATCTGAAGAACATTTCCGAGCTGTTTTACTACGCCCAGAAGGCTGTTCTCCACCCGACGGGACCCCTGTACTGTCCGGAGGAGAAGGAGGTGAGGTCTTCAGTCGATGCACATGCGGCACACATTTTCCTTTGGTAACATACTGTACAAATAGATCAGATTTTAACAACGAATGGAGGACATACTGGACAAGTTAATATTGCATTCCTGAGTTCTTTAATACACTGAAATCTTTCTGTGTTGTTTCTGCATCATTGCATCACCTAACAAATCACATTTCTTTGTTGTTACAGTTGAAACCGTCTTGCATTAAGGCTTTAACTAGAATTTTCAAAGTGTCTGACCTGGACAACGACGGCATCCTTAACGACAACGAGCTCAACTTCTTCCAGGTAACGTCTTCCACTTAACGGTCTGACTGTGGCTCAGTGGAAGAGTCGGTCGTTTCTCAACCGGAAAGGTCGAGTAGGGTTTTGATTCCTACCTCAGCAAATGTAAATGTAGTAGTTGTTTATCCACACTGGGTAGGTTAGGTTATCCTCATTGAAGAAAGTGAAAGTATGGGACGTTTTGCTTGTCTTGCATCACCTCCAGTTAGTAATCATGTCGCGTCCTGTTCATCGGTGTAGAGGAGGATAAGTGCCAAACTGCTACGCTGGTTTAAGATAACGTGTTAAAACATGATGAAGACCTGAAAAACAAATGTTTTATTGTCGCTTGTGTTTGCAGAGAACGTGTTTTAATACACCTCTGGCACCTCAAGCCTTAGAGGACGTGAAAAATGTGGTCAGGAGAAACATGACGGACGGAGTCAAGGACAACGGACTCTCTCTCAAAGGTCGGACAAAATCCTGTTTTCTGATTCCTCTTCTTGTTCCCTCTTGTCTGACTTTTTTTTTTTTTTTCAAAGACAATCCTTGACCTGTTGTTCTTCTGTGATTGGCTCTTTGCTGCAGGCTTCCTGTTCCTGCACACGCTCTTCATACAGCGAGGGCGACACGAGACCACCTGGACTGTGCTGAGGCGGTTTGGTTATGACGACGACCTGGAGCTCACACAGGAATACCTGTTCCCCTTGTAAGCACAGATACAAACAGGATTATATTTTATGTGAAGGGAAAGAGGGGACGGGACAGAGTGAGATGCTGGGACAAATGTCTGCATCGCTTCAGTACGACGCCGTGTTTGATGACCTCACTGTGAGGAGTTTATGAACGATGACGCATTGAGAACCTAAGCTCCCTTTTGTTTGTCAGATTTAAAATCTGTAGGGGCGACTCCTGACAATTCCTTAGCTCATGAAAAGTTTTGCAGGTGATTTTCTAATTAATCGCTCAAGTGTTAAGTCAGTAAAATATGTTTCAAAAAATTAAAAACTCCTGCTAGACTTTTATTCAGCAGAAGGAGATTAGGAAAAATAACAAATTCTGATCTTTATCGTCTAACATCCGATGCTAAAGAGATCAAATCCACACATTTGATCATTTTTATCATCCTGTTAGGAAGAAACTATGAGAATTTTTCTGTAACTGTTGAGACAATGCATGAGTTTTACTTAAACTTAAAAGCTCTAAAAATGTTGTCAAATAAAACGTTTTATATTCCAGCTTGTTCAAGAATCCAGCCCACAGAAATATTTTAATATTTTTGTCTGATCGCTCGTTCCTCGTTTCATCTTCTGTAACAATTGTTTTTTTTATCTTTTTGATTGAAAGTGAATCGAGCTAGTTTATAATTATTGTGCAGGTTCATTTGAAACTGAGTAGAGATGCACCGATCGGGATAATCAGAGACGATGCCGATACCGATGTTTGAAGTCACAATTTAGCCGATTTAAAAATTTGGATTCCGATATTTCTTTCATGACTTCTTTTGGTGTCAGACTCGCACAAGGCCGACTTTTTCTCTCATGTTTGACATGAAAACAAGTCAGAGTTTGTCCAACAGCTGACTTCCCTGCCCAAAAAAAACCCTCTTCTCTGAATCAGTAGTTAGCTGCACAAGATGTCAGCATTAAATTGTTTTGGCACAACAAATAAACATCGACATTGAACCGATTGATGCATCCCTAAAAAAAGTGATATTACGTAAATGTTGCTGATGTTTCTGTTAAATAATTGATCTGTGTGTTCCTCTGATGCAGGATAAAGATCCCCCCTGACTGCACCACAGAGCTGAACCACAACGCGTACCTCTTCCTCCAGAGTGTCTTTGACAAACACGACAAAGTGAGCGCTTAGAAATGTTGAACTTACAGACATTTTTATATTTAAATGACATATCAAGTTTGAAAGTGGACTGCTGTACACACTAGTCACTCTGTGCTATGATCCAGGACAGAGATTGTGCGCTGTCGCCGGAGGAGGTGAAGGACTTGTTCAAAGTGTTTCCCTACATGCCTTGGGGGCCGGATGTCAACAACACAGTGTGCACTAACGACCAGGGATGGATCACATACCAGGGATACCTCTCGCAGTGGACGTGAGTGTGGAACATTTCTATAAATACACACACACACCCAGACACACACACACTCACTCCTATTTTAGTTTTACACAACCTGAATGAGTTCACACGTATGAAGCATTTACATCAAAAAATACACACAGTGTTTTACAAATGTAAATAATATCAAGTGACTCATCATGATGTTTCTGTTTTCTGCTGCAGGTTAACAACATACCTAGATGTGCAGCGGAGTTTGGAGTATTTAGGTTACCTTGGTTACTCTATCATCTATGAACAGGAGTCCCAGGCAGCAGCCATGACGGGTGAGGAAACCTGAAGCAGCTCAACGCCCCGTTCCTGCACAGAATAAAAGAACATGGGCAGTGAAGCTTGCTTTTTGTAAAACATCTACTACAATAGAAATGTTTCCTTTTCTTTCAGTGACGCGTAACAAGCGCATCGATCTGCAGAAGAAACAGACACAGCGCAGCGTCTTCCGCTGCAACGTCTTGGGTGCTAGAGGCAGCGGGAAGAGTGGCTTCCTCCAAGCTTTTTTGGGCAAAGACCTGCAGGTCAGTGGATATCAAAACTGCAAATCTTTCCCCTAAAAACAGGAGGGGCACTGGCAGAGTTCTACAAAATGGCCTCCAGCAGGCTGCTGGTGTGGCATGCTTCTCCATTGTATCTGTCGTCACTTTAATTTGCACCAAAGCAGAAGTGAACAGACTCCAATCAATTTCTAATATAAATCTTGATGGTGTCCTGTTTTATTTTCCATCACAGCAACAGAGGCGGATCAGAGAAGACCACAAGTCCCTCTACGCCATCAGCACCACCTACGTTTACGGGCAGGAGAAGTACCTGCTGGTGAGAAACATTCACTCATCATCTGCTTTTTTTCTGGATTTACTGTTGCGTAATCTGCCTGTTGCATTAAACTGTGAATTCCAGCGAAAACGTTAATCCCTCCGTCTGCACTCTCTGTCTCTCTCTCTCACTACAAGCTCCACGAGGTGATGCCAGACTTTGACTTTCTGTCCGAGGCCGACCTCGCCTGCGACGTGGTGTGCCTGGTGTTTGACGTCAACAATCCTCGTTCTTTTGAATACTGCGCCAAAGTGTACAAGGTATGTTTCAGTAGATGGTTAAATGTTCATCAGATGCACCGCTGCTTGCTACATGAGCTTCATTTTGTTAGTATATTCACCTCCCTTCGTTCACCTACACAAAGCTCTCGTGGGACACTGTGAGAGGAGGGGGAGGAGATGGAACAGATTTAACCTTGTAGATGGACAGCCAGATGTTCGCTCTGCACTGACTGCACTACTCTTTACAAATCACCAGAAATACCTGCAGTCTACCTGTGAAATAACATTCCCTCTAAACTAGGGTCGTTCCAACACTCAGACAAAAATCTAGCATGGCCAAACATGATCCAAAACCACACAAGTGAAGAAGGGAAAGTAACGAGGGGCTGCATACCGTCTTATTAACGACATTGAATGATTGTGTTTTTTCCAGCAATACTTCATCGACAGCAAGACGCCATGTGTGGTGATCGCCGCAAAGTCGGACCTGCACGAAGTACGGCAGCACTACAGCCTCACGCCGCAGGACTTCTGCCGGAAGCACAAGCTCCACCCGCCCCAGCCGTTCACATGCAACACGACCGAGGCACTCAACAAAGACATCTACACTAGACTGACCACCATGGCCATGTACCCGTAAGTATTACCATCTGGTGTCGTCTCCTTTGTGTTTACCCTGAGCGAGTCCTGCTACATACATGAGCCATGCCTCTCCACTTTTATCCCCCGTCTGGATGTATGTTCAGGCAGTGACATTTCGCTCTTAGTATTCAGAGATAAATGCAAACGGGAAATTATAAAAACCCTCTTTACGATGTGTCGATAGTTAGACTCAAGCAGTTCTTTGGTTTGTGCAGATTCTTCCCTTAAAACTGAAACATATTAATCACACATGCTAGGTCGATGATGCAAGCCCCTCCCTAAAATTCTTGAAGGTTAATCCTTCAATCCTTACAGGGTGCTTTAAAGCTTTGTGTTAGGATCAGATTGGAGAGTAGATTAATTAGCACTAAATGGGATGCGTCCACTAAATCTCATATTAACAGGCCAGAAATCCACTTCTTTAATTTGATTAACTGCTGCCCTCCAGTGTGTGAGTTTGAGTAGTAAGGCTTTGATATTTACAAACGTTTTTACGTCTGAGTCACATGTCTGCAAAGACTGAACAAGGAGTGTTACCCCCAGCTCAGGGGAAAACCAGACGTAGCAGTGACCCTCTCCTTCCTCCCTCCACAATGATGAGCAACTTAAGGGAGAGCACAGGTCAAAACAAAACTGCCTTACCTAAATTAGATTTATTTGATAGAAAATGATCACTTGTATGGCCCTTATTCTGCAGACCTGTTAAATGTTTTTTTTCCCCCCTGAAATGTCCCCCAAGCAGAAAGGTCTTCTTCTGTTCTAAGAGTTCTGACGTGGAGGCAATGAATCCCTTTTATTTTGTTAGCTTTTGCATTTCCTTTGATTTGCCTGATCTGAGTCTGTAAATGGTTGTCATGACTGTTTTCCTCCTTTTGTTGTGATTTGATCTCCTCATGTCTCCCTGAAAGATCTCTATAAAGTTCATGCGACATGTTTCCTTTAGCGGTTCTTTAGTTTTTCTTTTGAGTCGAGTGGTTGAATGTAACTGGGAAGAGTTCAGGCTTCATCTCAGAAGTTTGTATTGTCTTAGCTCAGGTCCTTTAGTTGTCGGCCTTGTCCTCCTCCTCCATCCTCCTGTTTGTGTGTTGTCTCTGTATGGTGGTGAACAGACGCATTTTTGTGTGTCTTTCCGCAGCCACGCCCGTCTCCGCTGCATGTGTGCCTGCAACAGGTGCACCTATTGCCTGTGTCAGAACCTCCTCAAGTCGGAGCTGCTGAGAAATATTAAGGCTCAACTCCGCAGGGTCGTTTACAACAGGTTCATACGTAGAATAGTTTAGTGTTGTTAACGTAGACTTTCTCCCTCCTCTCTCGGCTCCTTCCTCCTCTGAGCTCTTTAACACTGTTGGTGGTCTGGTGACGGCTCCTCTGCTTTCCTTCAGCTTGCTCCTTTTCTCAGATTTACGCTGCATATCCACTGCAGGAAACTACGAGATAAACTGTAATTAAGCATGACGGCAAAGTCGTGTTGAAAAGAATACGTCAAGTCTTTATGTGATGCTTTGTCGTCTTAAAGGGACATTCTCCTTTTTCTCACTGCTGTGTAGCTGCTTATCTCCACATGCCAGCTGTGTCTTGCTCAGCTGTTCCTCAGCATTGTGATGCTTGTTAAAAATAGTAATCAAGGGTTGCAGGGTTCAAAGTTAGTCTTTCTAAACACACGGTTATTGATTTGTCCTCTGGATATTTCTTTCACATTAGTGTCTGTTTTTAAATTAGTTTCTTTTTCACCGCAAAAACTCAAATCTTAAGGAGTCTATTTGTCTGTTTAATAGTCAAAATATCATGAAATATTAATGACATTCGGCTTACAAGTCCTGATAAAACTCTTATTTCAAGATATAAAGCAAAAAAATGAGGCTCGAATTGCTTAATGAGTAAAATATTAAAAGAAAAGAAGATGTTTGTCTGGACTTTAATAAAGCCTAATGAGATATTTTTGACCAGAAATGAGACAAATTCATCGGTCAAGTTTGCGTTTAGTTATTAGTAAGTTATTATCTGGGCGTTAAAGGCACAAGGTAAGTACTGGCTGACCTCTGAACTTAAGCATCATTTCAGAGTCGCCCATTATCGGTTGTTGTTTTTTAGTTGGGTTTTGGTTTGACAAGAAGCTCACAAAGTCCAAGAAATAAGAAACAAAAAGTCACATACACCTGCTCATAATAATGAAGACCTAATCCAAAAATGTCTCAGATTTCATCAGTGCACCTAAAACACATCAGTCATGTTAGCTGTGTTGGTCTCTGCTCCAGCTCCGGCCGGCCCGCCCGCTCTCTGTTCACTTTGACACGGCGCAGCGTGACCCTGCTGTGCCAGCTAACACCTCGGCTGTTTGCCAGGAAGGTGACCGTGTGCTGGAAGAAGTGTGAAACAATGCATGATCCACTGCTGCTTGTGCCGTGCAAACCTTCACCCAATGATACAACTCTCATAAAACACTAACATGATGTTAAATTGGAGGAGATATGAAAAATATAGCTTTTCATTGGAAAGCATGGTTACTTTTTTTGGATGCTTCTGGAAATCTTTAGCCCTCTTCAGACTGCCGTTTCAAGCCGTCTTATTAACGCCCCTGTGATGTTTCTCCTTCAATCTGAATGTTGCAGAGGCGTAATATGGGATCAAGTGATCCCCTCTCTAGTCTGTACCGTCATCAGAGGTAATAACAAAGGCGTTACTGAGGCCTAATAGTGAATCAGCTGATTAAATCTGTGAATTCACACCTCTAGTTTGTACTGCAGTGGATATGCAAACAGCAAATCTTGACTAATACTGTTTATAATTTGCACGGAAGCTAAGTGTGAGTTTTGATTTGTGCTTGATTTAAACTGAAAACCTCATTGAAGTCTGCATGATTGTAATCAGTCTTATTTTTCTTCCTTTCTATGCATTTCTGCACGGCACCTAACTTAAATAACTTAGCACTCGCTGATAACTGATGACCTGTGATGATGTTTTCAGTCTCGCTTTGTCCTCATTTCCATCCTTATCCTCAAAGTCGACACCTACAGGAGACGCTTTGTTTTCAAGCCAGTGATCTCAAATGTTTTTTACAGATTTTCTGATATCATTTCTCCCTCCTGATGCTGAGTCTGTCACCTGAACTCAAGTAGCTGCCAATACAGCGCATCTCTCCGACATCAGCAGGATAAAAAAAAAGACTCGGACTTCTGACATTTTTATAACGTTAGCCACAACATCAACAAAAGAGCGGAGAACAACATACTGGAGAACAGGAAACATAATGCAGCAGTTTAATAACGTGCACAGAGATCGTAGTGGCCGCGTGCAGACACTCTATGCATCGTCCAGCAGTCACAGGTTATAAGCGTCACCACCCTCTGTCACTCACTCGAGGTGAATTGTGCAGATTATATCCTCCTGCGTTCTCACATCAGCCCACTTTGACTTGCTGCGGAAAAAAACTCTATAAGGGTCTTGCAGGAGAAGATCCGGGTATCAGCTGATTGTGTTCACACACACAGCTCCTACTGGAAATATCAGATCTTTTCAGGAGTGTTCTGCAAGTGTGAAAGCCCTATTTGACTTCCTGTTAGCACTCTGATATCTGGAGAATGCAGTATAAAAGGCTGATTTGGATACACACATTGGTGTCTGATCTGATGATCATGTGTTCTCCTGTAGGTGAAGACTACATGAATGTAACCAGCTGATGTTTTAAAATCAAAATGTGTTTCCTTGATGTTTGAATTGATTGTATTGTACTGTCATTTCATTCTGTTTTTCCCCCCATCTTGTACGTCCTGTCTTGTTTTTCTTTCCACCCTTCAGGTGTTCAGAGTCATGTTTTTGGCTGCCCCTCTTCCTCTTCCTCCTGCATGTTTTCACCCTCTGCTAATCTGCATGCCGCCTTCTTGCATGTCTCACCTTTTCTCCACTTCTCTGGGTAGCTGAAGGCATGCCTCATTCTGTTTGCAGCAGGCGATAGGTTTCTCATCTACCCTCCTCTGCAGTAATGCGAGCTTGGTGTTTGGAGTGAGATGGGGGAGGTTTTCTGAAGAACAAGCAGGGTTTGAATGGCCGTTAATGGTGTTACATATCTGCAGTATTGTGTGAGTTTAAATGAAATTTGAATATGTTTGTTTGCGCACATTTGGCTCAAAATGTAAGACTTTGGGTTGGGCTTTAATGGACTGAGACGGAGCTGCGTTTTGCTGCATCCAGAACTAACATTTTTTTGTGTTGATGCCTTTAATGTCTTTGAGTTGTTGACTCTATTAATAGCATGACACTTTGATAGCTGGCAGCTCTAGAGCCGAAACACAACCCTGAAGGCACCGTGCTGCAGAGAAGTGGGTCGGTTGACTGAATCAGATTCAGTTTTTATTCGACATTGGACGACATTTTGATCCAAGTCGTTTGCACAGTGCAGTTAGTGAATTAAGTTAAAGTTAAAAGATCAACCAAAAACCTTAAAAGTTACTGCAAAGGTCATTTTCGCAGTTAATCGCCAAATTTAAAGAGTTTATCGCAATAAATCATTTTTTATAAAAACTGTTAGGCTTATATTTTGATGTTTTGTACTGCCTTAAGCTGAGAGTACTTCACATCCTGTGTGCTTTTATTTTTTAATGAAGTAAGGCCCTTCCTGTAGAGTGAAGGTTAGGACGTGAACTTCAGAAACAGGAAGTTGTAATAGATCACAAACTGATGTCAAACAGCTCAAAGGAACGGTAACAAAGGTCAACGTGTGATGTCATAAGGTGGATATTACTTTGGACTCGTCAGCTGAGCTGTCTGAGAGTTTGTTAAAGTGAAATGAGACATTCAAAGATGCAGCAGTGTCCTTCTTTTACATCACTGAGACTACAGGGAGACACTGAGGACGACTATCTACGGGGAGGCTGAAGGGACAAAATAACATAATATAATAATAAGAATACAGAATAATGACATCAGTAAAGACCTTAATTAATCGTTAATTTAACCAGTTAATTCTGACAGCCCTAATCTGAAGGTTTTATTTCAACTTTTGATCATGAACAATAAAAAAAGTTGTTAGTTTAAAATGCTAAACTCAACAAAGACAAATGGGAGAAGAGCAAAAACTATTAAAGTAATAGTAAAAAGTATTGTCAAAGACAGAAAAAACTAATTTAAACATTTTCATGAAAAGTGTTTGACATGATGAAAACAAGATTTAATGCTTGAACATTTCCAGTCATGTCCGGGCTGCCGTGCGGTTGTGTACAGATGGTACATGTGGCTTCTTTTTATTTTCTTGTTGTTTGTGTGTGCGGTGACGTTTGAGCAGGTACGCAGTCGTGGTTGAGCTTGTGCTTTGATGGTTTTTGGTGCTGAGTGAAGTTCTGTATTTATCAGGCGAGGTGGAGCTGGGTGATGTGACTGAACACAGATATCATGGTTAGTGTCTTCTTTATAATCTATTTCTAACCTGGGGTTTTAAAAAAAATGTTTTAGTCTTTTCTTAGGTAGTGCAGACGATTCTTGCCTTGTTAATACCAGATGTAGTTATCTTGAGTTGAAACTGTTCGGGCCCGATCACACATCGCAGCAAAAGGACTCTCTTGATCATTTTGAAGATTAAATACATAATTGTTAAATCAAAACTGTAATCGGCAGAAGATTTTCTTCATGAAAAAGCCTCTAGTTTTAGCCTTATTCAGTAGTGTACAGGAAATATCTCCCAGCTCCACCTGCTGTATCTGTGTGCACACACACCCAGGCAACCACATGACCTGGTGCTGTGTATATGTGTGTGTGTGTGTGTGGGAGGCTCCTGGGCTGGGTGGAGGCTGTGGGGGGCTGCCTGCTGTCAGAGGAGGGTTTCAGTCTGACACAGCAGGTTTCAGCCGTCTCCAACCTGGAGGAGTCGGCCTTTATGGAGGCCTCTGCTGAGACGCTAATTCTCCCCGACAGGTAAAGGAAGCAACCAATCACAGAGACTCAATACCACCCCTTTAGTTTGTTAAATCTGAAGCCACATCAGCAGCTGCTTTGTCTTAATATGCTAAGCTAACTGACAGCTTGTTGAAGCCCTAAATATCAGATATTTAACAGACAAATATTTTATAAATGTTGGTTCTTTCTTGTGGAGAGGGAGGAACAGTGAACCGAGTGAAAAAGTTGTTCTAGGCTCTTCATAACTCTCCTGAGTGTCAGGGTCTTGGTGTTTGTGATGTAGACCAGTAAGGACCTCTCGGGTACAGGAAACGATTTGAATTGAAGGTGGACACATGATTTTCTGTCTTTTCCTCTGCTTTTTGTCGATGCTTGCTTTTACTGTTAGTCGGCTTAGTTCCTCAGTGTTTGTGCTTCTTGCCAGACCAGCTGGCTGTGTGTTTGGTCAGGCCGATTTTAACAGGATTTTAATAACCATTTTTTTTCTTAGTTTTCTGCCTCTTTGTGAGAATCAGCAGCTGCTTCTTGTTGTCCAACCTCGGCTTTTCCCCAGCCAATCGCTTCATCTTTTATCTGCGTCCTGCTCCCCAAACCAAAACTACACCAAATGTCAAGAGAGAAAGCATGTGCTCCTGTTTTCAGCCGCTGTAATAGGCTGCTGATTTCGTCTTTTATGGTCCTGATTCAGGAAGTTTGAGAGACACAGAGAGAGAGAGAGAGAGCACATGACTTTGTTTTGTCATTTGGTGTCTCATCCCGCTGTGATTTTAACAAGCTGCTCCCTCTTTATTTTTTATGCATTTGTCTCCTCTCACCTGCTCTCCTGTGTCCTGCTTCCTCCCTCAGGCACATGGCTCAAGCGGATCTGAAGAACTCCACCTTCTGGCTGAGAGCGAGCGTCGGTGCCACGGTGTGTGCCGTGCTGGGCTTCGCCATGTACAGAGCGCTTCTCAAACAGCGGTGATGGGACAGCGTGAGACTTCCTGCTCCCTCTCGTTGACTCTGCCCTCTTTTCTTCTACCTGAAAGACTCGAGAAAAAAAAAAAAAAGACTGACCAACCAACCAGGGCAGTATCCTCAGTCCACAACTCCTCCTCTAACTCCCACAATGCAACACGGGCAAGAACAAATGAGCAAAATCCTAGGTACATTTTTTTATGCATTAAAAACAGAGTGTGGTTTATTTTTTTTGTTTATATTGGTGGCAGACAGGGACACCTGACCTGCAACACCCTAAACGATTAACATGTGGAAAAACATTCTGCAAACTAAAAAATGATGCAGATTCAAACGCAGAAGTCAAGAACAAATGAAACGACAGAAATGTGCTGCAAATGAAGAAAACGTGTTTCAACAAGTCCAAAAAAAAACCCACAAATTCAGAAAAACTGCAAATGTTGCAAACCCATCCACCTCAACCATAGACTATATGAAATATGGACGTAGTCTCAGTGACATCACCCTTTGGTTACCGAAGGAGAATTTTGAAGTGCAGCAGTGGGGGTGGCCATATTGAAAATGCTGCCTAAGTTTTTCAGTCAACCTAGAAACAGGCAGAGGAGTGCAGTTGAGGCGGGCCGTAAACCACGACTAACAGCTATGTTGCGCCTGAGTGCATGATATATCATTCACTCCCCATGTTATGCATAACTCTTATCCATCATGAAATAAAAATGAATGAGTTATAAAAAAAATATCCACTTCCTGTACAGTGTGTGGCGATAAAGACGTGACCTTTCCAGAGCCAAAAGAACGCGGCTGTGCACGTGTTTATTTCTGCTGTCAAAATGAGTGTTTTAATGAGGTGTGCATGTTCTTTTTGGGCTTACGGAGCCAGCCTCCAGTGGACACTCCAGGAACTGCAGGTTTTTTTTCCCCCCCCATCTTCCATATTTGCCTTCATTTTTCAACACCAGAGGTCGCCGCTTGATCTCAGCTGAAGGTCCCAGGGCCACTTCCTCATCTCCTTCTTTTTCAGTTAAAAAGAAACGGTGCCTCTGAGCGCCCCTACAGGCCCGGAGCGCTTCAGTGGAGTTGTCTGGATTTGCAGCATTTTTCTGTTTGTGCATCAGTTTTGCGTTTTCTTGAGGATTTTCGCAGAATGTTTTTCTTTTCATTTGCAGGTTGTTTCCTGTCGTTGAATTTGTGTTTGCACCATTTCTGATTTTGCAGCACATTTTTCCTAAAGGGAATCATCTGAGGCCGTTGCAGGTCGAGCACCATGTTGACCACCGTAGTTTCTGTTGAGGGGGGGAAAGGGGCAGGTTTGAAATATCACCTCTTCATGAGTTCATTCATTCTGACGATCTGGGATCTGTTGGTCTAGTCTAGTCCAGGGCAGACTCTACTAGTGGCTGGGTGTTTCCAGCTGACCCAGTCTTGTTGTTTTTTATTCTCTCAGGTCAGTATTATTCTCAGCTAGACGTTTGGAGACCAGAGAGAAGCAGCCATAATCAGACACACCACAAAGGGACTCGATTCTGTTCATAGATGTGTATATGCAGTAAATATTATGTATGTATACTCATAGACACCTTCATGAGGTTTATACATCTAACACTAGAAAGGTCATGGATGTCATACACTTGTTTATTTTTGCGTGTTAATTTATTAACCTGTTTTTTTTTTCTTGTCTGTTTTGAGTGCACTGCATGAAACAGAGCGAGGGATTGACATTCTCCATGTATTTTTGTATTTAGTATTCTCAAAGCTTGTCCTCCAGATGTATCATGACTTTCTGTTTTTATTTTTCTGCTTTTCAAATAGAGCTCTGTCCCTCATATTATATTTTATGAAGTTAGAGGCATCGTAGAGAAAGAGATTAAGCAATTAACAACAGCCATTCAGCGCACCTCTCCCACCTTAAAACTACGACCGTGTTTCTTCTCATGTTTCTCTTCTTTTTTTCAACATTTACAGTAAAAAAAAAAAAGTATGCTCTGACACAGCTGTGTATGTGTGAGTGAAACGACAATTTAACAGCAACAAGGAAAATAAAATGGTTTTAAAAAACTGACATTTACACCCACTGATGTCATTGTGTTTGTCTGTCATCACCCGTTTCAAAAAGGAAATGTGGGACATGAACGCATGCACGACTGTTTACACGAACAACTGGGACTTTTGTGAAGCTGAACAGAGAAGTGAGTAAATGATGCGGCGCTGAACGATACTGCTCTGTTCTCATGTGAGGAGGAAGTCACACACACACACACACACACACACAGGTAACCAGGCTGCTAGCCACAGTGTGAAAACACCACAGGGTTAAACATGTCTTTGGATTTGACTAAAATATTGTTTGAAGGCTTCCTGCAGAAAAGAAAAGACACAATGGTAAGCGACCATCTCTTTAATGTTTCATAAGAACAACGTGTGTTTTGTTTTAAGGCTTCTTATTTATTTCTGTAGAAAATAAGGTGGGCGACTTATTGGTTCAGACTTCAAAACACAACGTTGTTCTTCTATACCAAAGAGAACTGCAGTGCTGTGAGTACACATGAACTTTAAATAAAGGTGTTAATCTGTTACTATATCTGAAGCATGAAAAACATCCATTGGATGATGGTCACTGTACTGGTATTATTGTCTACATTTCTCTCTTTACAGTCTCACTTAAGAGGATATTACTACATTTACACAGTAAGTCTTTCTCTGTTTACATTTAAAAGAAGAAAAATATACAATATTTCTGTTTGTGTTTGAGGTAGATTATACTTATTATGATATCTGCTGCTTTTTATTTTAAGGCCAGATTGTGTTCTAGCATGTTTCAGCAACAAGGTATTTCAATATGAATCTACTCTGGACATTAAAAGCCTCCTGACACACGTCAAAGAAACGCACTAAAAGAAGACATTTAGTCAAAATCAACCTTTTTGTCCATTTTTCCCTGTACGTACTGGATGTACAGAAAATCGTTTCTCAAACTGCAATAGTGTAAAAAATACAAAACAGATATACAGCCTTAAGATTTGTTACTGGTTGTAGACGTTGTACTCATCTTTGACCTTTACACTGAATCTGATCTGTCATCCTTGACGGTGCGCAGGTACAGTGTTTCCCCTACCATTATATTAGGGGGGCGTTGCCCCCCCTTGAAGTTCAAGTTAATAAAAAAATATTTTTATTTTTTGGGGCTTTATTGTAGAGATAGGATAGTGGATAGAGTCGGAAATCAGGGAAAGAAGTCATTTAAGGATACCTTTCCGATAGAACAGGACAGCTGTCATTAAAAGTAACACATGAACACCAAGATTTGTGTCGGCGTTCGTCTTAAGTGTGCTGCTGCCCTCTTGGCCAGGTCAGCCTTGTGAAAGAGATCTGGATCTCAATGGGTTAATTACCTGGTTTAAATAAAGGTTCAAATTGTGTGCATTCAAAAACAGCAACAACAACAAATTTATATAAAGCATAGATATCAGTGTTTTTAAAGTAAGGCAGAAAAATTTGAGACATTTTTAGCCAAATATATCCCAAAATAATAATACGGTAAAGGGATTTTTATTTCATGGCCTTGACTTTGTTTTGTGCTTCCACTTCTTATTTCACCTGGCCCGCCTGGTTCATCCTTCTCACAGAGAGCTCAATAGATAAAGTCTCTATGCTAATGTTCTTTGACTCATGATGATTCCTCCATTTCTTCTTGGTCTGGAGTAAGAAAGCTGATTGTTCATTATTGACTGATCTGAGTGTTGGTCTATCTCTCCGTCTGTCGGGTCAGGTGCAGTCAGTGCGAGAGGTCCAGAGAGAGGACAGCAAACGCTTCATGTTTGAGATCATCATGACGAACGGAAAGAGAAAAATGTTGGTGAGTCAGCTCGGTGTGGTTTGACTGTTCCTGTTTCAGTCTGCAGCCTGAGATTGTAGCAGGTCTGGTTATACTGTGCCACATGTTCCCCCTGTGTGTGTGTGCAGGCAGCAGAGACAGCAGCTCTCAGACAGGAGTGGGTGGCACACCTCTGGCAAGCCATGCATCTCTCCACCTCGGGGGTCTCCGACTCCAGAAGCCAGAGAACAAACAGCATTGTACCCGTCTGCTCACAAACTGACAGCGTGATGAAGTATCTGCCTCCTCGGCCCCTCTCTGCCCCTTCAGGCCACATCCACCATGAGATCAGGAGCATCGCCTCCCCCGTCTGCAGGCCCGAGGAGCTGGACATCGAGGAGGAGCCCTCGTACCAAAACCCAGAGTCAGCATCAAACTACCAGGATCAAACTGGTAAACTTGTTTTAATATCTGCAAAGCAAAGTTAATGAAGGTTAAACGTTCATACTGACTTCTCTTTGTCCAGGTGCAGTCCAATGGGGGTCCAATGAGTTGAGCAACGCAGAGCAAACACAAGAAGGAGACTATGATGTTTTACCAGTTAGAAAACGTACAATGCTTTAATATTCCTTCATTTGACTTCAGTGGTGTAGACAGAACGATCATGGTTAAATATCTAAACTGGTCCTGAAGTGTGTTCTGTCTTTTTAGAGATGTGTGAGTTTAAAGATGAAACTGAGACAGACGAGGGCGTGTACGACTTCCCTCTCTCCAACAGGAGGACGGATGAACCTCCAGGTGGGATTAGATTTTTAAATGTCAACACTAACTCCATTTCCTCCTTCTTCTTCTTTTGTAATATTTTTTATTTCGCTACATTTTAGACCCAACAGAAAGCATCTATGACGTGCCGAGCTCTTTATTGAGGAAGACGTCCGACTCGGATCACTCCTCAGGTGAAAACATGGATCAGAGTATTAGTGGAGGCAATGGTGGTGGTTGTAATGTGCAGGTGGGAGGGGGCAGGTTTCAGCACCAGAGGGGGGATCTCATATCGTGTAAAGGTTCAGAAAGTCAGTAACAACTTGAATCTTTTCCCCCTTTGTTGTGGTTGCAGAGGAGCAGCAGGCAGACGGCGTGTACTGGAGGATATAAAAGCAGCTTGACCTTTTTCTGTGTAGAGCAGCAGCAGACTTTGAGCCGCTGTGTATCTCACAGGTATGCACACAGCAACAGATAGAACATGAACCATGTCTGCATGAGAGACATCATGCACAGCCACCACAGAGAGGTTTTTTTATTTCTTCTTTTAGTCGAGGCAGAGCCACAAACACACACAAACACACAGATACAAGCAGAGACGATCTGTACAGAAAAGACGACACTCATTACAGACAGTCAGTCGCGTTATATTTTTACATGTCACCTACTTCAAAGCTTTCAAGTTCACACAACCAACATTTATATTGCTGTATGACACACTTTGGACTGGTTTAAACGGTTCTGAAAGCCTAAAAATAAAATGTATGCATGCTAATAATATCTGTGAACCCTTGTTTATAAACTAATATTTATTCTACGTTTCACTTTCTTTCTTCTCTTTCGATCGTGTTTGTGACTTTTGAATATTGCAGAACAGAAACGTAAATGTAGGGAGAGACATAATGACGGGTTTGTTGTCATTGAGTCTTCAGCTGGTGAAAAACAAAAAGAATATCCATAATTACAGTTTGTCTTCACTACTGCACCCCCCCACCCCCTAAAAAAAAAATTAAAGTCACACCCAACATCACTTGATAGACAGATAAAAACAGTCGCAGTGTTCATTAGAAAATATAACAGTAGTGCAGCTATCGGGTTGAGATATAAACAAAAGCGAGGCGTACATAACAAGCAATGCAGAAAAGTGATTTGTGCATTCTCCATAAGTTCCTTCTGCAGAGATACGACAAGTACAATCAAACATGATACAAAACAATAATAATTAAGGAATATTTAGACATCAAATAAATCCACTCCGATGAGCAGTAGCTTTAGTTTGGATCAGCTCAGGGGTTTCCGTCATTGTCAGTTAGCAGTAAAACACGAGGACTTGTATTTGGTTCATTGTTTGGAAACTCACACTCATGACGTTTAAAGTACAAAAGGAATGGATACGATGGATACGAGCAACGTGCCACAACAACTACACTGATATTTTCATCTGGACCGCCTTCTCTGGGATCATCGTCCGTCTCTTCTTTTCTGATATAATCTTCAATTAAGAGCTAAACTTTCAGGTTTAAATGTAGTGATGTTACAGTTACAGTACGCTTCTCCTCACTGAGAAGCAGCCGTGATGCCAGCACAGACACCAATGTGTTTTATTACATATCGTGCTTCACAATGAAACTCCTGAAAATGTCCAGAAATGTTCGGGCTTGGGATGCATGTTTGAATTGAAACAGCTGAATTTTACCCAGATGTTTTTCTGCCAGCTCCCGGGTAAATTCAGCAGAATACAGCAGAAATATTCTGTAAAATTCACCGCAAGTGAGCGGGGCCGGAGGTGTTAATATCCTGTTACAGATGAGCAACAGCAAGGCAGCAAGATGGACATTTTCTTTTTTAGGAGTAAATATGTGAAGGCGGCTACATATTTGAAGTCTGAGTCTACCATGCAGAAATTGGTCAATTCAAAATTTCCCATGTGCCCATATTTTATCTGGCAAACTAATATTAAACTTACCATGTAGTGCTATAATTAAGTGATACTTGGTTGTTCTGTGGCTGGAAGAGCAGAGCAACAATAGATGAAAGTTTTTTTCATGCCCGACAGCTTAGAGTTATGTGTTGTAACACGATCAGGCCTTGGCCGAGGATTGATCCCTGAGGAACTCCTCCAGGACAGAAATTATGCTGCAGGCTTCAGGCAGGTCGCTGTGCTCGGCCCTGGCGTTCTGCAGCAGAACATTCCCGTTTCCGCAGCCCTGCAGGAACTGGCAGCAGCGAAACAGGGCGTAGTGACTCATCTCGGCCTGCCGCACGAAACGCTTCAGGCTGTTCATGTCCTGGATCGCCTGCGGAGGGCAGAGTGATGGTTGACAAAAAGAGGAAGAAGCCAGATTAAAAAAAAGGGAAGAGATCAGGGTACTTTGTATCTGACAAGAGGAACTACATGCCTTCAGAAGTTCACCCTATTGTGAATGAGTTGTATTGTTAATGTAAAAAAAAAAAAAAAGTATGCCACACGTATTCTGGAAGCTAAACGAGCTTTAAAAACATTTAGAATCCGTCTTCAAATCTGTCTGCGTACCTTCAGTTTAAAGTTCTCCAGAATCTGTCCAAGCAGGAAAGGATTACATCGCTCTGCTGCGTTTAGAAATGCCTGAGTCCAGTCGTCGCAGAAACGGTTACTGACTGAAAGAAAACCGGTTTATTTTAAACCTCGTCTTAGTACAGTGATGCAGAATCCCATTGAGAACATGTCAGGGAGTTAGACTGACCGGTGTTAGAGAGAGTGGGCGGGCTGGTGGAGCAGTCTATGATCAGGTCGGACTGAGTTTCCTCTGAGATGGCCTTACACAGAGAAGCTGCTGTCGTGTCTTGTTGGGACAAACCCTGCAAGCTGGCTGCTTTGATGAACCTGAAACCATGAAACAGATGGTTTAAACATCGAGTACTACATGAAAAAACACAACGGGCAGGCTTTATTTCAGGGTTTGTTTAGCGGCAGGACTTTCCGCTCACTCACCTGGACACATCAGTCACCGTCCTCTCGTCTGAGTTAGTGACCTCCACGGGCGTGTGACTCAAAGCCTGTACACAGAAAATAAACGACTGAAATGTGTTGTCTTGGAGAAAAATCACAAATGGCACAAACAGACTTTAATTGCTAAGATAATGATAGAACTTCCGGTTCTTAATGAATGAGGTATTTGAAAGAAAAGACCATTTAAAAACACCTCCATCTCCTCGTTCTGAGAATGTTTACAATACAAATATAATCGTTTTAGTCGCATGTTTTAGTTGTTTGAGATAAAACTACTTAACTTGAATTCCCCCACTGGGGATCAATAAAGGATCATCTTATGTTAAATCACACTGGAACTATCTAACAAACACACAGATCATTTACAGTGATATCCTACGTCTCTTTTTGTTTACATTTCTTGAATAGATTGAGTATATTTCACACTGCATAACACCTCAAATATTAAAGCTATGCTTGCATATCCTTGATGTAAGATATGAAAAGCATCTGTGTCATCACGTCTTATCTATTGTCAGTTTTTTTTCACATCATGAGGGGGATGGTGGGATCATGATTGGAGTGTAAAATAGCTCCTGTTATTCAAAGTCTCTCCAACAAGCCTTCTTCTGTGACCAGTGATTTAAACCGGACGTTTGCTAACGGTGATAAAAATGACTCACAGCATGCAGCAAAAAGCTGATGTTGCTCTGGACCAGCTGCACCACCCGATGAATGTGCATCACAGACTCCTCGTACCACCGGCTCAGATAGGGACGCACCTCCGTTTCAAGGTTCTGCAGCTGGCACACACAAACATGTAAAAAATGTTGCATACGTGATTTAATAACAAATCTATGTTTTCAGTACACTGTGGTTTAGCTCTCATACCTCTGGAGTTTGCAGGCTGCTATGAAGGCCTTGGACGTATTTATCCAGCTCTAATCTAAATGTGTGAAGGGTCAAGGAGAAGGGACTCAAACCTGTTTCTCTCCATGAAGAGGGTAGAAATACAACTATGAAGGAAGGGCATTTTGTAATTAAAAAGCAGATGTGTACAATAACGGCTAGAGGACTTTAGGTGGTGCTTATTCCATGAGGACAGTATTCAATAGGCCGTGCACAAAGGATATAGATTCAGTCCTTTTTCAGAGCCGCCCATGAAGCAGATGACGTAACCATTTCCGTCTGCATCAGGCTGTTCAGGAGACCTTTCCTGCTCCAGGAGGCAGCAGTAGCAGCCGACTGCCTGCTCCGGGATACTGGGACAAAAAAACAATCAACACGTTTGTGTTAAGCAACATTTCAAGTTTATTAACTTCTTGATTTTCAGCCACATTTGTTTTTTTCTCTCAATCAAACAAGTTAAAAATGATCTGAGGTTTGGCTCGTCCTTACACTTTGATACTTTGACTCTTTGTAAGTAAATAGTGCATCGCTAACGCATTACAGTTCGCTGGGAAAATCTGGAATGACTACCTGAGCTCCACGGTGGCGATGTTGCCCATGCCTCCCAGCAGAGCTCCTTTGCTCAGCCTCCTCGAGATGTAGGTGCGCAGCTCAGGTTCGGCCTCTGATGGCAGGCTGCTGTCGATGAGCGTCAGGCTGTGCGGGGCGAAAGCAGACAGTCAGTTTGGATCGGTGCAGCCGTTGAAGGCAACGAGGAACATGGGAAGCCACTGAAGTCGACGGAGAACAGATGGAGAAAGCTGATGACGATTAGCCACAACCAACACGACACACAACTGAGTCACATAGCTGCTGCAGGTGGGTGTCAAACAACACAAAATTCACTCAACTTCACCCAGACTGTGACAGGAATCTCATTCACTTTACAAATGGAAGAGGCCAACAGCCCATGTAACTCAGCAGCGATGACCAATCAGAACAAAATCACAAATGAAGACAGCATTGATTCCATGTTGATTGGATGTCCTGTGGCAGCCCGTGGATACACCAATAGACAACAGTGAAAGGCAAAGAGAAACGACCACTGAAAGCAAGAAGAAGGTAGGCGCCGGCGGGTGACTCCTTCGTTACCTAAAGTCATCCTGACTGGTTGTGGAGTCTGCTCGTCTCTGGTTCCATGCCCCATTTTCCCCAGAAGCCTCAGATCTACAACAATTGACAGTTCACTGATCACCTGGGTTAGTTTTCAATGTGTGGGGTCTGTTTGTCCTGCGTCAGTGTCACTGTCAGCATGTTCAGGAACACGCGACAACACAAACTCACAGGTTCTTTGAGAATCGGAGAATGTATAACAATTACCAGGGGTGGAAAGAGTACAGGAGTGTAGTTACTCTGACTAAAGTTGACTTAAGTAGAAATTAAATAACTGGTTTATAAATCTACTCGAGTAGCCCAAATATAGGAGAATAAAAGTAAACTTACTGATTATGAAAACTACTCAAAAAAAGCTGCTAAACTACAATAACATGAGTACAACTTTCCACCCCTGACTGATATGGTACAAAATAAACATCAGGACCTGGTTTATATTAAGGGGGGGAAAGAACAGTGATGGTTAGATATCCTGTATGATAAGGGGGCTTTAATTGAAGCATCTGTATAATAGTTTAATATCAATGTTCCTGAAACATGTACAGTAACATCACACTGTGCATGTGCAAAGTTTGATTATTCCTCATATTTTCTGCAGAGCTGTACCTGAGATTAATAGTATCCAGCATTACCTTGTGCCTTGATAAAGATAGATGGTGTAGTAGCAGTTCAGCTGGATTTTCTGGCTGTATCCCGCGATGTCTTCGCTGTCAAAGTCATCCCTCTCCTCCACGTCGATGGAGTCCTGGAAGGACGAGGTCTGGGAGGTAAACATGATCAAACCTCTGCACGGACCAATCAGCAGCCGGCTAAAGTGACAGATATTTATATCGTGTTTATCCTGTTAAGCTGCGCTGTATTAGTAGATATGTATATATGTCGTTTGGATCTGTTGTCTGCTGTTTAAATCGTACAAGCTGATATGCAAATACTGCAGCAGGTATCTCTGTTGTTTGCCTGTATATGTGCCTTGTGCGCATGCGCAAATGTTCTCTGTTTGCTGTCCGACTACCACATGCACTTTCATGTCAGTTCCGGTGTTATGCTGACAAATGCATGTCTGCTAAGAAATGCATTCACCTCGCAGGTCAATACAGAATATATGAGACCATAGACTATAAATATTAAGTGTCAGATACATTTTCTACACTGCCGTATTTTATTTTGCATCCACCGTTAAATTAATCTACGGACGCTTTAGAGTCAAACACTTGTTTTGCAGCTCAGGCTTTGAAAACCCTGCTTCTACCGAGCCTCCAGAACAATACGGACATTAAACGTTTAGTAAGTATAAACTTCAGATACATTTTCATCACAGATCTGCTTCAAGAAAAAAATATGTAAACATTTTTTTTTTAATCACTTCCGCAAGGTGGATGCATTTATTTTGATTATATGATTTCTTGTCATAACACCGGGGCCAAACGATCCCCCGCTAAAAGAAAACTATTATCTTTAATAATTTGCAAGTGACTGAATAGCGAAATATAAATATATGTGAGTAAATATAATGCTAGCTGTATCTTTCTCGAAACACAAGTATCGAGAAGACAAGTATCGAGAATAAAAATATAAATGAAAAAAAAATAAAAAAAAAATAAAATAAAAATATAAAAACAAGTAAAAATAAAATAAAATATAAATATAAAAACAAGTAAAAATAAAATAAAAATATAAAACATAAAAATAAGATAAATATAAATATAAAAATATAAAACAAGTAAAAATAAAATAAAAATATAAACACAAGTATCGAGAAGAAATCGAAACCAGTCGTTGTTGACCGATAGAGGGCGCTGTGACACTGCTGTTCGTAGCTGGAGATTTGGACGCCATCTTTACTTTCTTCAGTGCTCTGTTGGTATGTAAGCTGTGTTGTGTTGTTTTGTTTGATTAACAGGCTTTGAGCCGAGAGAAAAAAACATGGGAAGAAAGAAGAAAAAGCAAATGAAGCCTTGGTGCTGGTATCCTTTTGTAATAATGTACTTTTAGTGCTAAATATGATAATTATTCCTGTGTGTGTGTGTGTGTGTGTGTGTGTGTGTGTGTGTGTGTGTGTGTGTGTGTGTGTGTGTGTGTGTGTGTGTGTGTGTGTGGGTGGGGGTGTGTGTGTGTGTGGGTGGGGGTGTGTGTGTGTGGGTGGTAGAGAGCGTTATTCTGAGCTAAACGTTGTTTATAAAACTTAAAATAATAGCTAAGTAGTATTTTATATCAAATACAGGTTCTGGTGTCATGTTGTGATTGTTATAATGAAGGTGTGCTTCAGTCCTCCTGTAATACTAGTTCAGTTGTGTTAACTGTGTTGAGCCTCCTGAACTGTCACCTCAGGTACTGTAACAGAGACTTTGACGATGAGAAGATTCTCATTCAGCATCAGAAGGCCAAACATTTCAAGTGTCACATCTGCCATAAGAAGCTGTACACTGGTCCCGGGCTCGCAATCCACTGTATGCAGGTGAGCAAAGTAAACAATGAACCAAACACTCATCAAATGAAATCATGTGTACTATGCAGTGCACTATCCCGTATTCATTGTTGTTCACTCAATGGCAGACATGGATTCATTTAGTTAAAAGCAATTCAATCAACAAATGTTATCTCAAGACATTTAACAAAAGGAGTAGGTCTAGACCTTACTCTTTGTTTTACTCATAGACTTACTGTATTCTTTACAGTCTGTGGTTATACCCCTATGTGTCTACTGTATGTGATAAGTGTAAATGAAATGATGGTCCATTGTAGGGCGGGGATGATATACGATATGCCTTTGTCTTGATTCGATCACGATTCATGGGTGTCGATATTTTTGAAGGTATATGGCGATTCTAAAGTATTGCAATACATCAAGTCTTCCAATGAGATACTATCTATTGTTGCGATTTTATTTTTATGCAAAACTTAAGTGGAATCATACAATAGGAAAGAGAGTATAATATCAACATCTCATCACTGTATCTACAGGTACATAAAGAGACCATCGACGGAGTTCCTAATGCGATACCTGGACGGACAGATATAGAGCTAGAAATATACGGCATGGAAGGGATTCCAGAAAAAGACATGGACGAGAGGAGAAGAGTGTTAGAACAAAAGAACCAAGGTATTAACAAGAAGAAAATACCTGTAATTTGCTGTCTTGTTATTTTTTATGTTCTAGAGATTTATTATGCTTTCCCCTTTTTGTCAGACACTCAGAAGAAAAAGCAGAATCAAGATGATTCTGATGAGGACGATGATGATGACGAGCCGGGTCCTTCCTTCCAGCCGCCCGCTGCAGTTCAGCCGCAGGCGGGCTTCATCCCGCCGATGACCCAGCCAGGCATGCTTCCTGGCTCGAGTACACCAGGGATACCACCGGGCAGCTACTCAGGTGAGAAACACAAGACAAGATTCAACACTAGATGTAGTGAAACAGATATGAAGACGCTTTAATCACGCCTCATGCTCTCTGCAATGTGTGCATACATCGGAACGACGACTGACATCAGACAAATAGATGAAAATATTGAGATATTAACACAAAAAACAAAAGCATGCATCACTACTTTCAACCACAGTGATTACACTATGTGTAGCAGCATGTCAGATAAAATGCAATGTAAGTATTTTTTTGCGTTCAGGTATTGTAAATGTCCTGCTACTTTAATAATAGGCTCCACGCTGGTTTTCTTTACACATTTAAGTTTGTTAAAATACATTCCTTTGTTTTAGGAATTCCTCCCATGATGCCCGGTGTGCCACCCATGATGCCAGGAATGCCGCCCTTACTGCCAGGAATGCCTCCAGGGTAAATCTTAGGAGTTTGAATCAAGTCTGACAAATATATTAACCTCCTATGGGTATTTTAAACATAGTTATTTTTCCTAATGTTTTTAGGATGATACCAATGGGCGGGATGATGCCTCCAGGTGCAGGGATGCCGCCAATGATACCAGGAATGCCACCAGGTAATGTCCTACCAGCTACATAATGATGCAAATACTTTGAAGAAATGACAATCTTTGTACGTCTGTAGATATGTTGTGACATGCTTCTGTAAGAATAAATATCTTCTGCTATTTCTTTTTAGGCATGCCTCCCCCTCTGGCCCACCGTCCAAGCATCACACACATGGCTCAGGTTGCTGCTGCTGCTGCTGCTGCAAACATGCTGACTAGACCAACAGTTCCTGCTGCCTCTCAGCCCTCAGCCCAGCCGGATGTCTCCAAGCCTCTCTTCCCCATTGCTGGACAGGTGAAACATTTCCCACTCTCAAGTTCTCTCTGAACTTCTCTTATTGAACAGTGGAGGTTCGACTCATTCTATGTGCTCACACAGTGATGGAGAATTTATCTAAAGAATTAAATCCATTATTTTTCTTCCCTATTTGAACTCTTTTCCTGTGCTGCAGATTGGCAGTCGCGTTGCAAGTACAACCGCAGACCCGTCATGTTCAGACTCTCAGTCTTCCTCTCCTAAAGCTCTGTTCTCTATCACATCACAAGTACGCAGCTGTGTGCCTGCTCTGCTCCGACAACCTGCTGCTTTACAGCTGGCATGAACTGTGTGAAGCTTGGCTGTGGGGCATTCATTGTTTTTTTTGCATATTAATAATGAAATCCAATCCTTTATGTGGGCAGAAAATAATTCTAAAAAGGTTTGTTGTTTCTAGCAAAATTCATTTGATTGCTTTTTCTTTTGCTACAAATCTGCATTTATGAAAACCTGGAAACAAAATGAACATATTCTCCTGAACACGATCAAAGAATAGAGAGGTATGCAGATTTGTAAAGCTGGCTTCTTATTTCTGAGCTGCTTAAAGGCAACGTAGCACAGCATGCTCTTACTTTTTTTCTTTCAGGTTTGATATGAAAGCTTTTTCTTGAGTTGTACTTTTGAAGTCTCTGCCTTGTGTTTAAAAACAGCAGTTTAAATATGTCATAGTGGTGCGATGGTTCTCCTCTGGTCTAGCTTCAGAACCCAACAACAACTCACATTTGAGATATTTCTACCCAGTCAGATTCATTTGATGAAAACTGGAACAAAACAAACATGTTTAAAAGCGCTCACTGAAAACAGCTCCACGGCCCACTTTTGGGTCCCGACCCACCAGTTGAGACTTCTCTTCATGGCCTTTGCATCGATGTGGCATTTTGCAGTGGAAATCAAATGCAACAGGATTACATGGCACAATTTAATCATGATATACTGTGAAAGGGCACGATAATGGTTTGATTTAAATTCCTTTGAGTAGCTCTCTAAATACAATCTTTAAGTCGTCCAACATGAGGGAAGAGGAGACTGAGATTATTGAATATAGGAACATGTTTCTCTTGGACACTTAATTATAGCTGTGTTAATAACAGTTACCTTTGTGAATAGTGGTGGGTGTAATACAGACTTAATGTGCTCAGAGTTTAAACTCTAAAGGTGCAGAGAGTCTGAAGATAATTTTTCATATTGCAACATTTCATAAAAATGAAACACCTGCTTGCTATCTGAGGGTATCAAGGAGATAAAGAGGCATCTACTGACATATCTAAAATATCTTTAAAAACAAATACAAACCTTAATAATAGTGACCTTATAACTTAATGTGCCCTTCACCTGTGACATTTCAATATTTTGCAGCAGCGTCTCTGTAATGTGTTTTCCTGTCTCTCCCCTCAGATCCAGCACGCAGTATCAGGGTCCCCTCACTTCCCCCCCTCCACATCCTCTGACCCTACAAAGTCCACATTTCCAAACTACACGCAGGCCACTGTAGCAGGGTCCAGCCCCACCGCTGGTAGCAGTATAGTCTCCAAACCTCCCTCCACTGTGACCAGTAAGCCTGCCACCCTCACCGCCTCCAGTGCAACCAGTAAGTTGATCCACCCTGATGAGGATATCTCACTGGTGAGTAGTCCAGCTGCGGCCCTTTGACGATGTTAATCATGTATAAAAGTCTAAAAATATAGTTCTAGTAGTTAAGCTTCATCATTTATTTCTCCTCATTGCTTCTTGTCTTGTAGGAGGAGTTTCGAGCTCAGCTGCCCAGATACCAGCGCAGTCTTCCCCGCCAAGGCCAGACGGCCGCCGCCTCCCAGTCAGTGGGTCCCATGGGTGGCATGATGTCTCCTCAGCAGGCCAGCATGAGGCAACCCTTACCTGGTACGCATCGCCTGTCTGTAGATCAAGTTTCAATATCATAGAAATCTTCATCCATGCTTCTCTATAAATTATCTTTGACTTACAAGAGATGTTTCCCCAAAGGATAAAACCTTATGACTGAATGACCCATAGCATCATCGAAAAAAATCTTGGCATAGCAGTCAGCCTCTGCTGTGCCTTTGGTTCAACAACATAATGTTATAGTTAGCATACCGCTTTTAGCTTTGATCTCAGAGCACCATTATACCAAAAGCAGCATTCACATCATCTGAGTGTGTGATATGTAAAAAGCATTCTTAAAACAAATATAAACCTCATCAGACAAAAGGTCTATTATTAACCAGGTTAATCCTCAGATGACCAACTCTCATTTTATAAGACATGACGGTCTCATAATCAAGAACACGACACTCTCAATCGTCTTCCATCGTAAAGGCTTTGGTGTGGTGGCTTTAAGTCAAATATCTACCGTGTCTCTGCAGGCCAGTATGGGGGTCCACCCCAGGGAATGCCAGGCTACATACCAGGGATGCCTCCATACGTACAGGCCCCTCCTGTGGGTCCCCCAGGGTACCAGGGAGCCCCTCCGCGCCCCCCTTTGGGTGTGAGGCCCCCCGTCATGTCTCCTGGAGGCCGCTTCTGAAGCCCACCTCCCTCTCTTCAATAGGTTTGGACACTCAACCCTTTTCTAATGTCCTCAGCTGCTAGTAGACAAACCAGTATTGGTGTTTTAGTAGCACACTGACTGTTTACTACTGAGCTGTGAGGAAGAGACACTGAACACACAGCAAACACAAGAGGTTTAACAGCATCACAGAGGGCATGGGGGAATATTGTCACTAATCCAGACTGTTGTTTCAAACCATCTCTGTTCTGTGGCTTTTTTCTCATGTTTCATTCAGGTGTGTAGAAGTGTTGTAGATTTGGTTCGTAGTGTTGTGAAGGCGCTGGAGTTACATGGGCAGTACCCCCCCTCCCCCCTTTATCAAGGCAAGTTTTTCTGTGAATACTTCTCTGTTCTTCTCTAAACAGTGAGGCCTTCACAGCACACAGTGCTGTTGGACTTTATGTCCCCAACTTTGTTTGGTGAGGGCTTCATGTCTCTGTTTATGCTCTCTGCTGTTTTCTGTTTGATTTGGAGTCATTACTCCCTTAAACTTCAGCAGATGAAGTTCTTAATGATGGTAAACGTATTTGTTCTAAATCTGTATTGTAATAAAATGTGGCATAAATGTAATCGAGACGTCACAGCAGGTTTGTACTCCAGTAATAAACGACATTGTGATTTTGTTGTCTTGAAGATGAACTGTATTTAATGTGCATCTCTCCTTTCATTGTATTTATAGATGTTGGTATGTTTCCTTTATCTGTCAGTATACTGATGCTCTGTGCACATCACATGCAGACTAGCCTGCACTGACTTGACTGTACAGCAGCATGACTTCTGGCTCGCTGATGGCTGTAGTGCTAAAACTCAGATTTCTCTTCTCCCTGTAGCGATGCCCTGGGGGACTGGCTGAGGCCGTGTCTCAGTGTAGCCCTGTTCAGCCTGAGGCAAGTCTCACCGTTTTCTGTTTCTCATTCATTAGCAGGGGCCCTCACAGCGAGCTCGCTGTTGGATCTACATGTCCCCAAACTTGCAGCAAGTTTGGTGAAGGCCCTTGTTTGTGTTGTTGCGTATCCAGGCATGTTAGCTCATGTGAAAAACAGGTTCATTCTTTCTAATGAGGCTGAAATGTGCCCTGTTTCTGATTGGTCAGAGCATTAAAACGCTTGGTTTTCATTTGATATCTTAACATTTACAGCTATCAAATGAAACTCTTTAATTCTCATATTAACTTATCCCAAAGTGTAAAACAGTGATGGTCAAAACTCAAACACTGGGACAGACCCTTCCTCCACATGTTCTCTAAATGTCATGCTTGTTTGAGGGTTTGTGATTGAACACGTTACCTTTCATATGCTTGTTAAACTCAACCCTGTTTGTTTTATCAGCTGTCCTCACTTGATCATTTGAGTTTAATGAAGGAGAGTCTCTGCCACTCACAGGTTAGTTAAAGCTGTAAGTACCACTGCGTTCATTTTTTCCTTCTGTCCTGTTTTTTTATTTCACAAGTAGAGGAATTCATGTTTCATCTTGTTAAGGTTTACAACAACGGCAGCCAATATTTCAGTTTGATAACTTCACAATAAATCAGGGTTGATCTTGAGTTGAAACATGTTCAATGGTTCTGCCTGATGTGAGCAGCATCTCAACGTGGTTTTGAAAACTCAACGCATGCTCTCGATTTAATGTTCTACTCGAGTCATCGCAGGCACAGACTCCACTGGTAAGTACTGGCTCATGTCTTTGTTAAAGATGCTAAACCAGTTAACTTATTGTGTGTCTTTAAACCTGCTCATCAGTTCAGTTAAATGAAAAGGTTTCACACATCTTCTGCACATCCACTTCATTATTAGTCTGAACATCGTCTGCTACTGGGTCAGATTTAAAGGTTTGGAAGAGACACTTCTCTGCTCTTAAGTTCAGTCCAATCTTCAGTTTTAATAACGAGTACATGTGACATCTTCACCACAGTCTGGATGTTTGTTCTTCTTTTAATAAACCACTTTATTCAACTCTAACATGTGTTTGTATTTTCTCCTCATAAACCAAACGTGTGTTCTTGTTAATACTGTAAAAACACAGTGTGTTATAGGGATGTCGGTATGATCATGACAATAATTTAATGTATGAATTGTTGGATTTCTTGTTTGTCAATAAGTTTATTTGACTTTGGCACCAAATATAAAAGTTTGAGAGAAGCTTTAAGTACTTTAAAATGATTAGGACAAAACTGGCTCAGAATCCAAATGACAGTCCAGACTCAGGATGATTCATTGTCTCTATGCAAAGCTAAGAAACATTTTAATTATTGTCCATTTATTGTCAGAATCTTTTTTTTCTCTACTTTCTGGGATAAATCAAGAGAGGGCCGAGCATGACTCTGCCACAAACTGCGACATCTGAAAAATCAATGACACATGAGAGTATTTATGACTCTTCCTACTAATGATGAGAAGTTTTGTCGTGATGCACAGCTTTACCTGTCGAGGCAGGAGGTCTCACATTTGTCAAATCGCTCCATGTGGGAGAAGTCGTGTAACAGGAGCCATCACAACATCGACACACATCATCGACACTGTCCACATTTTCCCACCTGAAGAGAAAAGTACACAGATTTAAAATATAAAAGGTTCTTACAGTCAGACTGACTGACGACTAAAGAACTCACCCTGAATGTGTGTGGTCACAGGCCTTGTTAGTGAGGCTGCTCCTCCACAAGTCGGCTACAGCTTTCATGTGGCAGGTGATGAATATCTGAGGAAAGAGGAGGAGACATGCCATGAAGGAATATTTCCAAAGATTGTGAATCATGCGGTTTATTCTGAAAGTGTCTCACAGAGTTCCTCGTATCCTGGTGAAACAGGAAAACATCCATCTGCAGCTCAAGAGAGTTAGTTCTCGTTCTGGGTCTGAAATGTGTGTTTGATCCTCCGTCTTTTGCATCAGTGAGGCACCTGAAATCAGTCTTATTGGATTTATTCATGTCATGTTTGTACAGGGACAAGTACTCAAGAATCAACAGATATACAAAAAAACAGAACCAAACAACACAACAAAAAGAAAGACAATACAACACAGGTTAGAAATGATCATTAAAACAAAACAACAGGAATAAAGTTCTGCTCTTTCTGACTGTACTGGAGCTTCTCTTACCCGTGGTTTTCAATGAAGTAGTATCTGGGGACTGATGTGACGTCAGGTTTCAGAGTGGCCACACAGCTGTCAATCAACAGTCGTCTTTGTGGAGAATCAGGACCGGTGTAAGACGCCTGCAGGTTCAGGACATCTCCGAGGAAGAAGACCGTGGAGAACGTCTCGTGTGTCCAATCATCTGCAGGCACAACACAAACATCACCACGTGCAGAATATTTAAGACTTTAAAGCTAACACTGTTTACATCTAGTTCCCTGCATAAAGCTCCAATCTCCATTTGAACTTTTCCACAAGTTGTCATGTCATAACATGAACCAATGTATTTCACCGACATAAAATAATCCACAGTGTTGATGCATGTTTGGAGGGTATACCATGCAGGGGTGTGTCCAGACTTTGACTGGGGTGGCCCACCACCTGGGGCACTGACTTGCTCACACACACAAATTAATTTTATTCATATCCCCGATAATGATTTGTACTTGTAAGAAAAAGAACTGAGCAACTATACACCTTCTGAAAACTAAAAAAGAAGACGCATGTCCAAAGTCAGAGTTTGAAGTAGAACATTGCATTCAAACTCTTGCACACTGTCTCACTTGCAAAAACACTGTCTTTAGCATTCTGCTAAAATGAATCTACGAGACGTAATCCAGCTTGCATGGGTTTTCTTTCCCAAACTTAACACTGCCAACGGCAAAATAAGAAAACCTTCAGTCTTTATATCAGTAACAGTACCGCTAACACTGGAACACTGCAGTGTTCTGACATTAGGGAGCACTCAGTAACTGCCATACCATCCGGTACAATACCTTTGTATGTTTCGGTTAAAGACTTTTTACTTTCCTAAGAACCTGTCTTTTGAGATATGTGTGCAAAGTATTTATTTACAAATGGAATTAGGCCCCTATACTACCAGCAGTCACACAGCTAGAGAGAGCTAGAGAGAGAGAGATGACATGAGGTAAAGGAGCCACAGGTCGGATTCAAACCTGAGCCATCCGCTTGGAGAACTACAGGGCGTGCACACTAACCACTAGGCTACCAAGGACCCTTTGGAAACACCTTTTCAAAACGATCCATGATTCCAGATAAAAACTCAACACTATCAAACAAATTGTTTGCAGCTTTATAAATACGTTTGTTGTTATTTTCTTGACTAAACAATATTTTTTTTAAAAAGTCCTCACAAACCATTCATCAGCCTGAGAGAGAAATCGGAGGGCACTGTTGGCGAGGAGGCAGTCGGAGGTATCAGCTGAGAGATACTGCTCACCAAGTGTGTCCTGTTAAAACACAGTCTACACGTTAAAACACTGAAAGCATTGTGCTGGCATTCTTCTCTGTTCGAGGCTGATAAAGATGTCACCTTTTATAGTGACAGGAAACAGGAACTACAGCAGGGTTGGTCCTGGTGATGCCTTGGTACGTGACAGCAGGTGAGACGATCAGCTTGTTGGAGTAAATCACAGAGTCTTCAGTCATCTGTGGATGAATAGAACAAACAAAGCACAGTGAACAATAAGGTACATTCAAGAGGTAATCCTAGTTCTTATTTGTTAAAGCCAATCTTTAAACATTTCACTCAAAAGTTTGTTCACTTCTTGGGGATTTTTTTTTTCCTGGTATGTACGGTACAGTACGGTACGACATGATACACTTTATTGTCCCCTGTGGGAAACTTGTCTTGGACTCTAGCGCTGCACACATTGAGCTCCCTCTGCAGTCGTTATCGTAGGAAGTGCTGTGGGTGATTCTAGTGTCCCTCCAACGAGCCTTCATCACCATGATGTTAGAACAAACACCACCCAAATGATCATTTTTTAATAACTTCATATTATTCAAGGTTATATATATATATTTACTTTTTAAGCTTAATAGCAGCGTTCAGACATTTACTTTTAAATGTAATTCTCATTATCAAGTTCTGTCAAATTGGGCCCCCTTAGGGAGGTTTCCCACCGTTGTAGCAAACTCTGCACATTTTGAGCCACTGCTTTTAAATTTGTCAGCCCTCTGGGGCCCCCTACTGGCCCTGGACCCAAAGCAGTTACCTGCCTCGCCTGTTGACATGCAGTGACTCTGGATTATTGGTTGTTTTCAAAACCACTTCTGAGTACTGAGTTAAATTCATTCAAATCAAAACTCAAAGATCACATTTTTTCCCAGGCATTTAAAACAAGTTGAAACAGACCCCATATAATAGCTCAGGTATAATAATAATAATAATAATAATAATACATTAGTTTTTTATAGCGCTTTTCTAAGAACTCAAAGACACTTTGACAAAATATAAAACCATAAAACAAAACAAAAAACGACGAGGACAGTACAATGAAGAAGTAATGTAGGGGGGGAGGGGGGGAGTCAGTGGTTGTAGGCGGCAGTAGCTCAGTCTGTAGGGACTTGGGTTGACAACCGGAGGGTCGCTGGCTCAAGTCCCGGTGCAGACCAAATATGGAAGTTGGTCTGGTAGCTGGCACCAAACCCCCTCCCGACCACCACCAGCTCAGGAGCGCCCGCTGTGGGCTGCTCCGTCACTCTGACATCTCTCCATTAGTGCATGTCCATAGGATTCTGTTTGTGCATGTGTGTGTATTTCAGCCTGTGTGTGTGTTGCATGATGAACAGAGTGTAAAAACTGAAATTTCCCCTTGCAGGGATCAATAAAAGTAAATCTTAATCGTAAATCTTAAATCTTAGGCAATGTTGAAGAGGTGAGTTTTGAGGGATTTCTTGAAGGAGGTGAGTGTGGGGGAGTCTCTGATGTTTTTTGGGAGTGAGTTCCAGAGGGTGGGAGCAGCAACAGAGAAAGCCCTGTCCCCCCAGGACCGATAGTTTGTCCAGCAGGGGGGGACAGGAGGTTTGCATCTGCAGACCTGAGAGTGCGGGTGGGAGTGTGTCGGTGGAGGAGGTGAGACAGGTAGGGGGGAGCCAGGTTGTGACGGGCTTTGAAGGTGATGATGAGCTTGAAGTTGATACGCTGGGGGATGGATCTGTATGGATGCATGTAGGTATGAGGGTTTGTAATATGTATGAATATACATATATGTTTGTGTGTGTATTATGTGTATGTATATATATATATATGCATAGATCATTTTTTTATTTCTTTCTTTTTATGCATTGTCTGTAAAGCACTTTGGTCAGATGAAGCTGTTTTTAAATGTGCTATACAAATAAACTTGATTTGATTAGATTACTGATTTGGCCAAAATGCAGTATGTGAATAAATGCATGATCCGCAGTATACCAAAAATACTCTGAATGTCATACTGATTCAGGACAAATCTACAGTATGAATCAGACCAGTCTCCCTCTCCTCATTACGCGCACCATTACCCACAATGCAAAACTCCCAAGTCAGAGATCAAAATGACGGACAGCTAGGGCCGGAGGAACAGAGGAAATAATCACAATCAGACCAAACCACATAAAGAAACCAACAGTTATGATCACTAAAAGAAGCAGAATTCACTCCAGCATCAGGGACTCACCGTTAGTTCAGAGCCACAGTCCTGCAGTCCGGCTTCAATGATGAACTCAGAGTCAGCAGCAGCTTCCGCTCTGCACCGACCGCTCTGAGAGTGATCAGCTTCTCCTAAAAACAGCTCATCTGCAGACACCAGACGTCCAGTTTTATACAGATCAGCCTTCACCACCACGATCATGCTCATCTCTGTGCACGCTACACGGACCGTAGATTCATCTTCGACTCGTGTTTCTCTGCACTTTCCTTTGTTAGCTCTCAAAGATTTATACTCTCTTCCTTCGCAATCGATTATGGGTTCTTCTTTCAGAGGTCGGACGGCGTCTGCAACAACAAATACTGTCATCAGCAGCAGAGAGGCTGAAAGAGCTGAAGTCCACATTCTGCTCTTTTTTTTTTATCAGAACACCTGGAGCAAAGCTGTCTGCAGAAGACTCAAAAACTAGAGACAATCCTCCCTGGATCTCAAAACCTTTTCAGCTCAGACCAAAAACACTCATGGAGAAGACAGCTGGAAGCAATTACACCTGAGCTAATGAAGCTACAAGAATGTGATTGGTCCACACATCCCATGGTGTAGGTTGCTTCACCACAATTCATCCTGAAATCCCTCAGGTGTATTCAGTATTCGAATAGATATCTGTAGCAGGGCAGAGAGACAACATTAGTGTTACCTCAGGGAGAGAGGTGTAGATCTTTTAGAGCACATGGTGTCAGAAATATACGCCAGGTAATGAAAGGAAAATATGTCATATTTGGTTTTATGGATGAAGTGTAAACATGAACTCAGAAGTATTAGAGGACAATAAACCATCTCTGAAAGGAGTCCTCTCCTCCAGATGAACCTATGTTTGCAATCAAACGATTATAAAAAAAATCATCTAGTCTTTCTGATTTAGATCTTTGTTTGGAGAGACATTTAAGTCTAAATAAGCAAGTGTATGTGTCTAATTCCTGATCATAAATATCTCAGGACACTTATTTTAACCCACAGTCACCTGACAAGTCTAAAAAAACATCTTAAATCCTCAAACAAATAGTAAAAAACAAACACAAGACAAGAAACACACGAGCAGATTTAATTTGCACATTTTCTTTTTTTACTCATAACAAACATTTCAGGTCTTATCTTTTGAATTTTTAATATCTTGAAATGTGTTTATTGGACTTGTCAGGTGAATGTGGGTTTCCTGTGTTGCCTGAGTTAGTACTATGAATTATTATGTTGCCTGAATCATTATCATGTTTGGGTTCTGATGTTGGTCGGGGTTTTTTGGGGGGTTTTTGTTGGATGTCTCATCTGTGGGTTGCTTTGTTGTTGGTGTTTTTTTGTTATGTGGTTTCTTATTCTGTGTTGTCATGTTTGCTTCACTTTGTAAACCCTTGTTTTTAAAAGTGCTTAACAAATACATTTATAAAAGCAGTCTAGATTTGAGCTTAGCAGTGTGTATGGATTTCTGGAAGTCTCCTTTCTTATACCAACTAAATACAACGATACAGTTTGTTACCTGGGCTAAACCTAGTTTGATCTTAAACTTTTTAATTGTATTTGCAGAGGCAGTAATCCTTCCTTTCTGAAAACACTCATTTGGATTAATTGTGATTTACAATCAGAGTAATCAGTGAAAATGTTTGAGACGATCCTTACACCTCGACTTCTGTTAATTGATATGGAGCTTTACAGCCTGTTGGATCATGTTCTTAGCTGTTGCCATGACAATTCACAAACAGGTTCTCTCTAATGAGACAAATTCCCTCTTCATGACTGAAACAGAAATCCTGATTCAGTGTTTTAACAGCAGCTGGAAATGAGACAGTCAAACAAAACCAGTTTTGGACTCTCAGTGTGCAGCTTTTCAACATTCACATCCTGGCTGCTGATCTACTGTAAATGGATATTAACAGGAGATACTTTTTAGGTGTGCCCACCCAAATACACTTTTGTAAACATGTCAAAGTTGAAGACGTCAGAAGTCTCAGGTTTGTCTACGAAGACTTAAAATAATTTTTATAATCTACAGCTAAAGCTAACTTTGAAATCATGTCATATGTAGGGAAACACGACTTGTGGCAGAAACTTTAGAGGCAACTAAACATTGATTTTAGCACATTGAGCAGCTAATTATTTAAGCATCATGGGAAATAGTTGAAATTAACAGAACCATGCCCCACAGGATCAACATAATAGTTCATACACTGTACCCATTGTAATTATTTGCACCATTTCAATTCAGTGAAACACAAACAGCAAATAGACCTTTTAAATTGTTTATTATATCGTCGTCTGTTTGGGAAAGTTCAGATTGTGGTAGCGTTCGTCCATTCGGTCACTTCTGTAGCAGACACATTTGTGGAGAGGACGTCGCTCAGAGCCTCTGTGTCGTTTGTGTTCATCTCTGCAGACTCTGACTCCAGCGTGATCGCAGGGTGGAGCTCTTCTAGAGGAGCAGCGACTTCACCGTTGTCACCGTCTTCATTGGCATCTGAAATTTAAAGAAACAAGCTTAAAAACAAAAAGAGTCACATTTTAATAAAGTCTTTTCACGCAGCTTTACCTTTTTGGTCTGCTTCACTTTTAAAGTATTTTTCCTGGTCAGACTCCGAAGTCTGATCCTCGGCTTCTGCAGAGGAGTCAGGAAGCTTCTCTGCATCAAGGATACAAATAGTTAGCATTGCAGCATTTTGTGAAATTTATCGCGATAGAAAAGATAACCGTCTAGGTCTGATGATTTAACGTTTTATCCCTACCAACTCTGTCGTTTATCCCACTCCTCCACTTGCTGCCGTACTGCACAGGTCTGCCGATATTGAAGAGAGCACGAGGGAGCTCGTCTTCAGGTAGTGGTCCACTTCTCTGCTGACCTGGCAGGACCAGCAAGGGACCCACTTTGGCCTCTTGTTCCCAACCTGCCAAAAACACACGAGGGATTATGTGGAAGAGTAACATGGTGCAAAAGGAGAAGCCAGACATCCTATTGTGACGTCCCTCTAAATCAAAATGTTGCCCTGAAAACTCACCTTTAGATGTCACTGCGCTCCTCCAGAAGGATTCAGGTTTTTCCAGCCTTAGAAACCCACGAGGCCCAAACTTGTGCGGGCTGCTGGGTTTACTGGGGATCTGTCCCACTTCATTTTGGTTTTGACAGTGCCAACACAAGTAGTCATTGCCATCAGCTGAACTCCACCTGAACAGGAGTCATGTTTTAGAACGCTCATTTTCCATTAACTCGATAATTTACTGGACAACACTCACCTTCCATTGTTGAGCGTGCACGCCTTATCGGGGGACTCTGTGTTGCTTACAGGTACAGTATTCAGGTGGCAGGTGACGTAGAGCTGGAGGAGAGGAAGGAGAAGTGTGAGGGGGGGGGGGGGGGGGAAGAAACCGCATGTGACAACATTAGTTACAGTCGAGTCAGAGCTCACCTCTCCTCTGTCGTCATTATGAAACCTAAAGGCGTCAATGAGCAGGCGGAGCTTGTCATCCTGAGTCCGGGGTAAGAAGTGAGACCTTGAACCTGGAAGCTGAGAGTCACGCAAGCACCTGTGAGGAGAGCCAGGACAGGAAGTTAAACACAGTATACACTCTGAAGCAGTTAATGAAGGATTTAGTGATACAGTCCAAGAGGAACGTACAATTCATGTAAATGTATGCAGAAGAAACCAGCGTATGTAACACTTAAACCAGGGCCTCATTTACCCACAATGCAACAGGTCAAGGAGCAGGACACAAAGATCTGAGTTCATTGAACAATCTTCCCTTTTTTTTTTTTTTTTTAACTTTAGTGACTCAAGGTATTGTGTCACCTTCAACACAGCGCCCTCTACAGCCCAAAACAGACTTTTGGGCTGTAGACATACAAAAACCTTTAACTCCAAAACATTCCCAATTTACATCATCAAGCTGCAGCGGCGCTCACCCGTTCTCTATGAAGACGTATCTGGGCGCAGAGTTGATGTCGGGGTGAAGAGTGGCCACACAGCTGCTCAGAAACACTCTGAGCCCCATATGATGTCCCACTCTGACCGAGGCCTCGATACTGATGGGCTCCCCGAGGTGAAACACGTTAGAGCTTCTCTCATACATCCAGTCATCTGCACAGAAATAAAAAAACATCAGAGCAAGAGAAGGCACTGTTAAAAAAAAAAAAAAAACCCAACAAGAAAGCAAACCCACTTGTCATTATTCTCAGGTCAAACTGCAGAGTTTCCACAGCAGCCTGAGTGGACGTGTAGGGGATCCAGGTGGGTTTGATAGAAGAACTGGACAAACTGTACTTCCTAAAAAAAAAAAAAAAGGGAGGAAACAAGCAGTTTTAAAAGCACAGAACTGCAAATGGAACTTTTTAAATAGATTAAAAAGGCACGGAGACCGTTCATAGTGACACTCTATTGGAATCACAGCCTCTTCCATTCGAATGAGCCCATCAGGAGACACCTCAGGAGAGTAGATGAGGAGGTTTGTGTAGACCAGAGAGTCCTTAGTCATCTGTGGAGAGTGCAAATGTTTAGGAGAAGAGATTTAAGGTCACATCAAATGTCTGAAGTGTGTTAAAGTGTTACCCAGTGTCTGGTTCCGCACTCCATGAGTCCAACAAAGATCCTGTACTCGTCTCCTGAAGACGCTGCAGCCGTGCAGTATCCATCCTGCTCCACTCCCAGGCGAATGTCTGCACTGTTCACAGGAGCTCCAACTCCAAACATGTCCGCGTCAATGACGATCTCCAGAGAGTCCGGATAGCAGCTCACTCTCACCGTGTGCACCCGGTGCGGTTCCTCAGACGGAGACTTCAGCGCCATGTGTTTGGAGCTCTTGGCGACCTGAGGTGGAATGGCAGAAGAGGGCCTGAGAGCGAGTTCTGACAATAAGAGTCCCAGAAGGAGGCTAACCCAAACATTTAAGGTCTCCATGGATGTCAAAGAAAACAGACAACTGGCTGTGTATGAAACGGCTTGGCTGTTTGACCCCCGAGGCAGCACACAGGTCGGAGCTGAGAGGGTGTTTTAAAGCCAATCAGACTCATGTGAGCAGCAGAGCACACCTGAATCCAATCATCCACTCATCAGCTCTCAAACACACTGAGGCACCACATTATTATTACTAAAAGTTTCCTGTTTGTACCCCAAAGGATCTGAGTTTGAATACAAATTAAATGACAAAGTGTCAGGAAGAAAAATAAACCTTTTACACTTTCCAAAAATAAATGATGCATCATAAAGTAACGGCAGCTGCTGCAGCTTTTATTCATGCATGCATGCTTACAGGAAACGAAAGAAAACCACAAGAGATCAGAATCACTTCTGCCAGTCTCTCAGGTTTCCTTAAACACTGAATGTCAACAACAGACGTGAACCTTTGTTAGCTGCACGAGACTGTCATCCCTCCCACAAACAGACTTCAGACTGATATTACACACCAGATGTCTCCAGTGATACAGAATGAAAGTCACACTCTTATCGCCTTCTTTTCTTAATTCATATTTTCATAACCAGACAAGATATTCTTCATTTCTTTAGAGGTGTTAGACAACCTAAGCGTGCAAAAGCCATAGCTTAACAGCGGTAGTTCTTTGTTTTAAAGTCGTCTTCCTGTTTGAGATGAAGAACAATAAATATAGAACGGCTGAGCTTCAACTCTCACAGGACTGAAGGAAACAGGACGAGGACAATATGACTGAGTTTTGGTTTTTCTCTTAGAGCTCGTTCAACTGAAAACATCATGAAGACGACCGCTGCGTGCTTTCTTATTTTCATTCAGCTCTTTGAAGGTGAGACATCAAGATTTTAACAGAAATTTACACTAAAGGAGAATGTCAGGAACGCTTGCCACTAATTTTAACTTTTTTGTAACTTTTAGTCCTCACATTTACTATTTTTTTCCCAAGGTACAGTACATGCAGTTCTTTTTTATACTTGGCGGTAAACTCCATCAGACCACAGTTGTGTGTTTTAGGTCACAGTCGTGTCAGCAGCTCTGTGAGGCGGCACTTTAAAACAGAAATACTCTGAATGCTCACAGAAATGACGGCTGATACAATATTCAACATGTGGTCCAAACTGAACTGAACTCACTTCTGATGATCAGAATTTACTTCATCAAATAATTTTGCTTAAATTCTTCACCCAACAAAAAGTAATTGTTCTTGTATTCAGTCATAAATGTATTGGATATTAATAAAAAACCTTTGACCATCAAAGGTGAAGCACACAGTTAGAACAATAAAGATTTAAAACCTCTGACTTTAAGTTTCCCCGTGTAGTGTAGTGTACTACCAGTTTATAGTTTGTTATATTTATAAGAATAATTACAGATGTACTTTATTTTTCTGCATATTCTCTGGCCCTGAAAGTAAGAAAAACCACACAAGATACGGTATTTCAAATCAGTATAAAAAACAATTTGACCTTGGGCACAACTCAGACTTGTTTACATTCTGTAACGTCTCACTTGAACTACAAACTGCCTCTTTAAAGAACCTAACTGCATGGAGCAAATAAAAACTCTGATCTGACGGAGGAGATTACTGCTTGTGTTGTTCTTACTCTCTGATGTTCGTCACTTTGGATAAAAGCGTCTGATAAATGAGTTGTAGAAAAGAGGAAAGTTCTTGCCACTGATGCTAAACGTTGAGTCTCAAAAATAACAAATCGAGTTAAAAGTAGAAAGAGTTGTAAAGAGTCAGGAGGAAACTTTTGTTAAGATTTGTCACCAAACAAATAAAAACACATTGATTGATTGGATGAATGATAAGTAAAGAGATTTGAAAGCAGAGATTTGTGGTGCTGCAGTCTGAAAAGTTTAGAGATCAGCAAAGTCACAGGCTTCTAATTCTGGGGATTATTAATCTGAATCCAATAATTGTTGTGATCTTTCACTTTGGACCAAGAGGACTAACACTGTCATCTGTGAAATCATGATGCTCATGTGAGTAGAATCTGTGTATTTTCTCCAGACCTTGAACTCTCTTCTCCCTCCTGCAGCCCGTGCAGAGCTGATCTTCACACATCTGTCAGAGAGTCAGACCCTGCAGCTCTCCTGGTCCCCTCAGCAGGACCACGGCCTCCTGACGGGCCTCCACCTTTACCACCGCAGCGCCCGCAGTCAGACCACCCTGCTGTCGATGGCCGAGGGCTGCGAGCTCAGGGTCGACCCGATGCTGGAGGGCCGTCTGCATCTACGTGGAGGACTCGACTCTCTGCAGGTCAATGTCACCATAACACACCTCCAGCCCGCTGATACAGGGCTGTACATGTGGGAGCAGAGCCACAGGAAGAAGAAGAACAGCTCTGAGCAGATCATCAGCGGAGCGCAGAAGGTTTTCCTGTTGGTGGAAGGGACAGGTAAATCATTATAGATCTGCTTAGAGGCGTTGATTTGCATTAATATGGAGTGGCAGTGAAGTCTGCTGAATAAATACATGTACTGGCAGGTGTGGAAAAAAGACATTACATGCATGTGAGGACTCATTTTTGTCTGGTGAAATGTGTGAAACAAAACTATGTTATCATGTTTAAATTTGGGATGGATTATGATTTCGCTAACTGTCATGGGCCCATTACGCAGCAGGGCTCCAGAAAGCCCCCCCCACCCCCAAAGATTAGGCAGTGACCTTAACATAGAAACAGAAACTTTATTATGACTCAATCATGTAAGAAATGTCCTGAAGAGTTACAGATGTTTGCATGTTGATTAAAGAGTGAGGCTACATATTTAAATTGTTTTTATAAATGCATCTTCAGTACTGAGACCTTAACGTGTTGAGAATATTGTAAACAGTGACATTGTCTTCATATGCTGATGTGTGTGTGTGTGTGTGTGTGTGTGTGTGTGTGTGTGTGTGTGTGTGTGTGTGTGTGTGTGTGTGTGTGTGTGTTTGTGTTTCAGGGCGGTCATGTCAGTGCTCACCCAGTTACCCTCCTCTGCTCTTCAGCATCTTCACAGCAGTTGGACTCCTCCTGCTCATACTCAGCTGGCTCGCTGTGGAGAAATGTGTGAGTTTTTTGTGACTTTCATTTTTATTTTCTGACTGTTTGATCATGTCTATAAACCCCTCTATTTCAGCCCTGCTCAGAACAGGCTGTTTCTGTACCTTTAAATATGTAAATGAGCTGTGTTTGACCACGCCCCCTCTCTGGAAGGGCTTGGGGGTCTTAGGCTTTCTTGCTCCATGCCCTATTGTTTACGGTGAGAAGGCAGACTCAGAGGGCAGAACAAACACCTAGCTGTGGGAGTGTCACCCACCTGGGGGAGGGGTTACTGCCCTTTGTGATGTCATGAAGGGAAAATCTCCAAACGGCCTGTTTGAGGCACACGTTTTCTGAAAAGTGGAGCAGGGAGAAGACGGAGAGGATGGACTTTTCTCATCATTGGGGGGTTTGTAGACAGACTAGAGACACATATTAGTGTTAGAGAAAACATGGAGAAGAGGATTTTGTGACCTTTAATAGATTCCCGACAAACTGACATCTGTCTCAGTGAGCTTTTCATGGCAACTTGTTTCAATATCTGAGACAAATCCTTCACTTCAGTAGGAAAAATCTGAAATAAATCCCCAAAAAGATCAGTAATCTCATGAATGTACAAGCTGTAGCCTCAGAACATCTTGTTGTATTATTAAAGCCTTTATATTGCTGATTCATGTCCTGTATTCCTGTGTTCTGTCTTATAATCACAACAAATAATAAGTTATTTATTTCAGCTTAATTTAAGTGTATTATTTTATGTGGAAGGAGAAATACTAAGCGGTATGACTCTATTAAACATCCAACAACATCATCAAAAAAGTCACCTGAAACCATTTTGATTATAAAATAAGTTCTTTTTTCAAAGATGCCTGAAATCTTCTGGTACTAGCTTCTTAAATTTAAATCATTTGACTTAAACTGAAGATTGTCAGAGTTTTAAGAGCTCACTTTGAACTTCACTTCCTGACATTTTGAAGTCTTAAACATTTGTCAAGTTATTCTTAGTCGTTGTTTGTGTTTCAGGTGAAGGCGAGACCTCGTCACAGACCTCAACCTTCAGCCCCCATATATGAGGAAATGACCAGGAAGCAGCAGAGCGCCGGAATCGCTCAAAATAACCTGACCCCCCCTTCACACCTGGAGGAAGTCAATTTCCCCGTGTACGCCAACCCAAACATTCGACAACAGCAAGACAACTACTACGCCTCCCCCAGACAGCTCGCCCTCCGAGCCTGAGGCAGCCTTTGCCATCGCACTTCTGGTGACACCTTCACCGCAGAGATGATGAAAAAAGATCTCAGAGCATAGATTGTGTAAAAAGATGGACGTCATGACAGCAGCTTAGAAGTGAAGCAAAAATATTGTGAGCTCAGTTTCTGACTGGCTGCAGAACAGGTCATAAACTCCGCCTCCTCCATGATAACAGATGGGACAATGGGTCAATTAATTTTTCTCCAGCATGCTTTCTGTCATTAAAGTTATTTCTTATCAAGCTGATTTATGTACAAGGGTTCTTTTATATTGATAATTTGTTTTAATTGTCTATTTGATGCTATATGAATGGTCATAGTGCCATGATTGACAGCTCTGATGACAAATGTGGCTCCTGCGGCGTGCACAGGATTAGAGTTGACGATGAATGATGACTGGGATAGAACATCAGGAATAAAAGAGTCATTGAACTTTCAATATCTGAGTGTCAGCTTCAAACCAAGACACAAGAATCTGTTCTGATGTGGACTGTGCTGACCTGAGGGATCTTTGACGTTTAATCTGTCATTTTATAGGAAGAATGTGCGACATGTTACACATAAATACAGCAGGAATCAAGTCTATCCTGTGTAAATGTGTCTCTGAGTCATGACTGTCTACAATGAGTGAGAAGCTCGAGTCCCGCTGGCTGAGTTGTTGTCAGTGCCGTGTTTACATGGACGGGACAGCCGGCTCCTCCCCTTGTGTATAAAAGCTGTTTTAGTCAAGAACTAGAGAGAAGAAGAACATACTCACTGATTATTTGAATTTCATGTAAGCATTCATGTAAATTTACATCGATGTGAAGCTACGAGCTAACCAAAGAGCGCTAACATTAGCATGCTAACACATCACTGCAGGACACAGGTGATTGCAGCTCAAGCCAACGACAATTTTGTCCGCAGTTTAATCCAAACTCCTTTGTGAGATTGCGAGTGGATGGGTGTTGGAGGTGTGTCTCCGGAGGAGAGCGGAGGCTTCAGTATGGTGGAGGTGTGGCCTAACAGTGTGTTTGTTTTGGTTTCTTGCTAGTGCTCAAGGGCGACATCTACTGGATCAAAAATTCGCACATTCTTCCTTTAAATAAGTGTTTTCAGTAGCGGAAAGGGGCGGGATGTCAAACGACAGCTCCACCAGCAGATCTCTACTGTGCAGACTGTGTGTGATGTGTCGCCGCCTGTAGTGGGGGGTATTCTGGCTTCACCTTTGTGGGAGGAGGGGCAGACATGAGGTTTATTTGACATGCAAAAGCACAAAGTCAGAGAGAGAGAAACAAAAGAACAAACGAGCAAAAGGCACTGATGTTTTTTAACAGCCAAGAAAAAAGCTATTTTATTAATATTTGAAAGAAGCTCCATAGTTCATGAAAAGATTTGTTTCGGTGCATGTCATTGAACAATCACATTCTATGAGGAGAAAGAGATATACAGAGAGAAAAAAATAAAACATTACAAGCCACTGACTTTTCATTAAATCTCAGTACAGACATTTTACTTAATATTTCAAAAACAAAAAACAAAAAGGCAAAAAAAAAAAAAAAAAAAAAAAGCAGCCCTAAACCCGAACTCCCCCCCACCCACGATCCCACCCCACCCTCCAAGAAAAAAAACCTTTAACAACAGAAAATAAAAACCCGTTGAGGGTGACAGGCTAGAATCCCACAGTGCTAAAGAGTGAGACGCTCATTGGTTTTTAGGAGTACACAGCATGGCGATGTAGCGCTAGGTCGATCTGAATCAGGGGGAGGAAGCTGGAGGTGGGGGGACTCCACATGAATCATCCCTCCACCCCCTTAAAAAACAACAACACATTAAACCCCCCCTGCAATAAACCAGCCACTTCGAAGTAGGCCATAAAATCCCCATCTTCCAACCCCCCCCAACACTTGTGCATAGTTTCATGATCCTTTACAACCAGCTCATGTTTTACAAACATCCTCCGAGACGTGGAAACGCTCCACAAAAGTCTGATTTTTAACCTCTATTCATAATCATAGTAACAATAATACCCGCTGTGGGAGAATGAGAGAAAGATAGAGAGAGAGAGAGAGAGAGAGAGAGGAAAGAAAGAGTAATGCACAATGTTCCTGATTCAGTCAGGACGGGACCTCATTAAGAAAAACACACAAGAAAGATTCAAACATACAGCATTTTGCATGTTATTCACCGTCGTTCTTTTTTTTTTTTTAACAATCAAAATCATTGACCTTTTTTTTGTTTTTAAATGTAAAGCAGTTTTAATATATAGATTTATATATAAAGCACTCCATTTTCATTTAAAGTCCATTATTTGGTTATTATGTAACTGCTACGGATTTAGAAACAGGTAAATTTCTCTTCTTCCGAAATCCATAACTTTCAGTGCTTAGAATTGTTTCTTTTAAATCATCCTTTTTTTTTTCTTTTTTTTTTTTACTTTTAACTCATCATAAAAATGTACATTAAAATGGCGTGGAGTCGGTACTCTGGAACCCTGGCCTTCCTGAGACAAGATCCACTTTTTCGTTTGTGTGCAAGATAGTGAGCAATTATGTCTTTTTTTTTTTTTTTTTTTTTTTTTTAAATCTTTTTCATTTCTTTTTATACAAAGGAAAAATATATATAATCAACATAAAACATACAGGCTTCAGATAGTCCATGAAATCAACATCGACAAGAAGGTCAAACAGAACAAGACAACACTGTTCAATCCCAGAGTTCTGAAAGTAGCACGATTGATCTTCATTCTGTGAAGTGTTGTGTCGCACTTTTTCTTTAAAAATGGAAGCATTTGTCCTTTTTTTTGTCTTTTTCCAACATTCCCATACGTTTAATTCTTGTGTGTCGCTGATTTTTCTCGTTGTTGTAAACTGTCAGTGGCCTTGCAGAAAAAAAAAAAAAAAAAAAAAAACCGACAACATGAGTGAACTGAACAGAACGAAAGCTAACAAACCAAAAAGGTAGGCACCTCTGAAGTGAGCCCTAGAAGCCAAGGCTCAGTCTGATGTCTCGTCCTTCACGCTCTCCGTTGCTCAGATTTTGGAGAGCTGAAGTCCTTCTACCTCGATCTATGGCCACAGGTCTGCAAAATACTTTTTTTTGCTGCATTTTTTAAATATATATGTGATTTTTTTTTTCATTTTTAGGTTTTTTTTTTTAGGTTTACAGTCTGAAAAATGGTGCAATACTCAATTATGATCCATACTTTCTTGGATTATTCCACAATGAAAGCCACTAAGGTAGATAAACATTACATTTTTAAAAACACACTTATTTTTAGTCCTTGAGTAAACATTTACACATGAACTGTCCCCGTCCCCCCTCAGTACTTGTATCATGTTGTTCATTTAGCTGGATGAGGGGTGAGGCCGACACTCAGTGCAACGCTAGAGGCTAGTAACAATTAACATCAGAATATAGTTTTGACAAGCAAAGAAAAAAAAAAATCAAAGTATACTGAATCGAAAAAAGAATCACAAGGCGGATCTTCCTCCGCTGTAATCACGAGCTCTCACACACATTTTCATCGTCAACCTTGCGCGCTAAATAAACAATCATTCGTACGACATACAGTTCAAGCAGCCTTGTGCAAACACTCAAATACGACAGATGTAAATTTGCCTTTTATATCGACCTTTGTTTTCAACAACACTCGTATTTTAAATTTTGATTCGCTCTGAACCGTTGCTATCAAAAATCTCTGAAGTGTATGAATGAGACAAAAAAACCACTACAAAAAGTGTTCACATTACATTATTGGCGCTTCTTTTGATTCAAGTATTTGTTTTCATTATTTTGTATTACTCTGATATGTTTATGATCTTGTCTTCTGGGAAATGTCGAGGAGGACACACAGGCTGTAAGGGCTGAAGGGGAAACAGAGAGATCTAGTCGTATACACACATACAGCCGTTATGTACTCTTAGTTTGTATCTGTGTATGAACTAGCATGTGCATATTCAACCCAGGCCTCGGAGATCTGCTAATTCCACTCTACTCAGGGCCCCGGTCTGATCCATGATTGAGACGCAGATTTTGCTTGAGCTCCAGTTTCCTCTGAGTCCGTGCGACTTTATAAAAAAAAAAAAAAAAAAAAAAAAAAAAAAAAAAAGAATAATAAAAAAAGGGGGCGAGCATCTGATTTCCAACACTAGACAGGTAGATGAGAGTGCAGGGGGGGAGGGAAGGGGAGGTGTGGGAGGGGGGCGGGGCTCTCAGTGCTGGTGCTGCGCCAAGAAATCCAGGGCACATCTGAGACCCGACCTCCGTCCCAGTCACCCGACCTCCCGCTCTGTTCGACTCCCCTGCTTCCAACGCCAGTTCATTGATTCAAGTCCAGTGTGGAGTAAATGCAGGTTTTTCAGGAACAAACACACAAACAGACAACAACAGGCAATAGTGATTGGTTTGTTGAATGATGCGAGTCTCGAGCGACTCGGGAAGAGGGCAAAAGTTTTAAGACTTGGTACCAAACTTGAGGTGTGTCCCCCCATTTCTGCTGATACACCAGGTCCCTGCGTGGACCCCCGACCCCAGAGCCAGATGTGCAGAAAATGACCTGTTGTAATAAATCCGCCTGCACCACCTTCAGGTTGGAGGTCCATAAATGAACCACCTGGATACAGCTTCCCCCCCACCTGAGAAGAGCCCAGGCAGGGGGGGAGGGGGGGGGAGGGGGGTGAGAAGGCGGCTTGCAGAGAAAACAGGTGTCACAGCCTCGGAGTGCACAGCTGGAACAGACTTTTTTTTTTTTTTTTTTCTAGTTTCTAGTTTTTGCAAAAAAACCTTGATGATAAAGAAAAAAAAAAGATGTTTTTGGTTTTTAAAGAGATGTACCCGATGTGACCCATAAACAGTGCACAGACACATACAGGGACAACCCCCGCCCCCCCCTCCTCCCTCTCCTCCTCCTCCTCCTGCAGCCTGCTTCTAATTTTCCAGTCCTTTGTTTATTAAATACCAGCACCATTCATCCGTCCTGCCCTTCTACTCCTAAAGCCTCCTGCAGCAAGAAAGCAGACTAAAGTCTCGTCACGCTAAAGGTTAATGAGGATATGGCGAGGTGGAAGAAGATATTTGTACATCAGTTGGCACAAAACTGAAAAAACTGATCGCCAACCAATAGTGCCTCCAGCAGGTCATTTTAGTGTCATCGTGTAAATGGACTTCTTCAGACAGAGGGGTATGGGGGCGGGGTTTAAGGGCAGCTGCCTGGTCGTAAAGGTTGAGAGCTGAGTGGAGATTGGCAGATGTGGCGGATGGCTGTGTTTTTCTAGATGGCTGCGAACGAACACCTCCTTGTCTTTGCATAGAAATGGAAGGCTGTTATCAGTCGAGGTGGTACTAAGTGTAACTGAGTGCTCCCAGAGTTGAACATAAAGCACCAGTGTGAGTGAGGCCCATCGACACTAAAGGATGTGTGTGTAATGAGACGAAGGGGGAAAAGAAAGCTGGCTCACTATTGCGTCTAGAAGCGTTCTCTAACATGTCGTTTCTCACTTAAAACCCCCCTTTAATGACTCAAACTTAACCCCCCCAGCCAGCCTTCTCTATTATGCATGACCTTGCTGCACAGCTGAGGCGTACCTCTAAAAACACCAATGCCTTGGAGGTAGTGGGAGGGGCAGGAGAGGAGCTGAACACTGCATAACGACTGATATCAAAAAGCCATGAAATCATCATCATCAGAAAAACAATCATTATCTATATCGTCAATGATAACAGCAACAAGATCAGCAAACTTCATGACAACAAAAATAAAAAATGCACACTGGCAATTCCATAAGTAAAACCAAAAAAAAAGAAAAACACAAAACACATGAAATGCCTCCATCTCTGGCTAAAGTGATCCTTGCAGGAGAGACAGAGAGAGTGGAGTTGGAGGTTGCTGAGGACAGACTCTGGCGCAGCAGTAGTAGTAGTAACTTAAATACAGGTGGGCCAGTTCTGATAGAGCTGCTCTTGGCTTGGAGGCCAAAGGGGGAAGGGCAGGAAAAAGGAGAGAAGCCAGTCTTGTATGGGGGATCCGCAGGGAGGCGGTGTCGGGCGAGCGAGCGAGTGAGCAGGAGGATGGGGTGAGGGCTGCTGCAGAGCACCTCGCTCCGCAGCAGGCAGGCACTCAGTGGCCACACTTTCACACAGGTTGGCAGGGCCTCCAAAAAGAAAGAAGACAAAAAAAATAAAGGACGAAAAAAAAGATGGCGATCCTCCCTGCTGGACCCAGTAACACACAAACATGTTCGAGTGTTTCCAGAAACCAAAGGCTAAAGATTTCAAAGTATGCAATGTAACAGTGATTTTTACTCTGATAAAGAGGGTGAGGACGGGTGCTTCTCACTGCTGCACCCATCATCAGTTTGTAAAGAAGTTCAATCTTTGTATTTCCCTTCACTTTGCTACCATGTTTGACATCCTTCCTGGTCCCACCAACTTGAGGGAAGAAGGACAAAAAAAACACATCTTCACATCCATGTTAAGTTAAAAAATAAGTATATAGAGAAGCCACTAAGCAGATTGCTTTTTTGTCTTTGTCAGTTTTTTTATTTGCCAGTGTTGCTTCTCCTTTCTTCTAGTCGTTGGCATTAAGGGTCAAACGAGCTGCGGCGCTCTCGCTAAGTGCTATGATAGACCACCTGTTCACAAACCTTTGCTTCATACTCCTCTACATATTTGGGCAAAAAGAAAGAAAAATAAAGGTCATCTGGTCTTCTGGGTAAAAAGAAGGGAAAACAGGCTCCTTTCATTTTGGTTTGATGCCTTCTCCCCAAGCACACAAACTCACACACACACACACACACACACACACACACACACACACACATCCGTCTCCCCCGGAACTAGTCACTGGCATAAGTGTGGAGAGTAGGCTGGCTGAAGAAGTGCTTTGTGGGTACGTCCTTGTATTTTGGACAGATGGGGGTTGAAGTCCAGCTCGCTACTCTCCTGAGCTCACACACTTTCGGGGAGGGGGGAGATGAAGGGTGGTAGTGGCAGTTTTAAGGGTGGAGGGGGGGTAGGGGTGGGTGCAGGGCAGATAGAGCTTTTGCAGTTCAGTCATTCCTTATAGTCTCCTCTCCGCTTGAGAGAGGTTATGGTAAGTTTTCTTGGACGGTAGAGTCTGTGGCTTATATTGCACGTCACTTGTTTTTTTGCAGGTGGAGTGGAAGAGAGAATCGGGGGGAGGGGAGGGGAGAGGTGGGGGGATGGGGGGTGTTTGACAACACTGGTGGGAAACATTTTGAGGTTTTCCACAACATCAGCGACAGGGTCCGAGATTGAGACCAAAACTGCGAGCGTCCCGCAGACGAGGTGAGGTGCATTGAAGTTATTTGTCTTTTACAGTTCCGTAGTAATAGCAGTGGTTCATTTTTTTTGTCATCCATCCCGTCTTTAAAATGTTCACGTGACAAACCCCCCAAAAACTCTCACCCCACCAGGTAAGATTGACAGACACATTTTTTTTTAGCTTTGCTTGCAATGGTTTAAGAAGAAAACGTAAAAACACTAAAAACCACTACAAAAAATCAAATGGCTTGGACACAGAGTTGCATCATTCCCTTTGAGCGTGTTGTGGGGGAACTTAATCTGCTTGCAAAAATGCACTGAAAATGTGAGCTGTGGTTTGTTTATGTAAATCCGCAGCAGCATGTAATCTCCACTCAGGTTTCACTGGCTCAGAAATAAGGGTGTGCAAGTGTCCGTATGCTTCTTCACCAAGTACAGAGTGAGTGAGGATAGCAGGGCAGGAGAGAGAGGTTAAGGCTAATATTAGTGCTGAGAGAAACAAATGTTGAGTCTGGACCAGCTGAAAGTTTCGACAACCACTCTGATTGAAGGTTTTTTTTTAACTTTGGGAATGATGCCTTTTAATGGGTCTCTGAGGTGCAGTATGATTGCCTCAAAAGGCAGAGAGGGATTACGCAAGTTTCAGGATGGCAGCTCGTCGTCGTGTCAGTTTGACTAAAGTACAAGTTTCACACAGCGAGTTCTCTGAAGTTCACGTCTGTAAAAAGTTCTCTTTTCTTTGTTGAGTGAAAGACTTTTTTTCCTGTGTCTCCACGAGTGAGAGCCGAACACTGTGAGCTAAATCTCTCACTGAGATTCACAGAATGAACTGCAAATGAAATGTTGACAAACAAAAAAAAAAAAAAAAGGAGTCGAGGAGGTGGGCGAGGATGAGCAGCGAGGGTGAAGCCTCGTCCCTCCTCGCGTCGCTCCTTTCCACCGTCACACCCACACTGATTATCTCCACAATGATTTGCAAAGTTTTTCGCTCCTGTTGGTGGTTTGTTCCTACATGGACTCTCCGCTGAGCAGGTCCCCAGGCAGCAGCGTATTGATTGGGGTTGGACTCCCCACCACCCGTCCCTCCTCTCCACTCGGGGGTCCCCACAGGCTGGAGTACTGTGGCACGCCCCCCCACAGCAACTCACCGCCCGCCTTTCCTCCGCCTGTTCCCAGGCCGCTGCTACTGACGCTGCTGCCACCGTTGTTGTTGTTCCAGTGGGGTGAGTGACCAATAGGATGGGACGCTCCAGACCCGGTCCCGCCCATCCTCGACTGATTGGAGCCTGGAGTGGCCTGCCAGCTGGTCGTCCCGCCCATCAGCTGGCCCTGTGCAAAGAAGCGGTTCACCTCCTCTTCCCCGGCAAACTCCGCCAGGATGGTGGTGTTTCCGAGCACACACCTGGAGGAAAAGCACAAATGATTGTTAAAAAAACTTAAAATCAATAAAGTAAAAAAATAAAAAAGGTGTTCAGTTCAAGAAGTCTTGTACATGTGCAGGGACTTCTGAGCCTTGGCAGCTTCGTCCTTGGAGCTGTAGCGCACCACCGCGTTGCCCTGCGTCAGGTTGAGGTGGAATGTGATGAGGGGGCCGTGCTGCATGCACAGAGTACGCAGAGTCGAACCATCGATCTGAGACACAAACAAGAGAAAGAGTCAAACACAGATTCAATTTCCTCTTGTGACAGCTAAACCCCAATTACACAGGATCAACATTACCTGGGGACCTCTGATCATTTGTAAGAATTGTGCAGGACGTCTGTGTTTTAAATCTCCTGTGAACCTACCAAGTCTGTAATATTTGAAGTATAAATGATGGGGAAAAACACCGGCTATATTTCTGCAAACACAGAGGTGCTGTGATAAAAGTTATCCAGTCCGATTAGCAACCCTCTTAACATTTTCTCTTTTTTCTTGTGGACGTCTTCTCTCAACAAATCCCCTGCAGGCTGGACATTAAAAAGTGTGATCCTGCCCCCTAGAGACCAGGGAGATGTCATTTCCTCAAAGTTTCCAATCAGAAATGTCAGTAAATTCAAGTAAATTACTTGAAGACTTCACTTGTCCTGTACAAATACGCTGCACCAAGCACCAATATTGAGGGGTCGTAGTAATCCTGTGCAAGTAGGGCTCAATAGAAAATATTGGACTGTAGCGGGTTACCTGTGGGGTGAGGTTCCTCAGAACCAGCCAGCTGCTGGTCCTGTTGGAGGTGTCTGTGCTCCACGTGGTGCCTGCTGCGTGAAACACAGAAACACAAACACAGCAGAAGTTTGTTACCATGAAGTCGATGCTTCATCTGAAACCAAAATCAGTTACTTCCACTAAACGGGTGGTGTCGATTTGTGCCGTGCAGAGAACCACCACCCAGTGACAGTTGACAGTGTTTCAACCACAACAAGACGTTTGTTTGTCACCTCGTCTATTCCTCCTTCGAGACAGGCCTGTGTGGGCTGTACACCACATCAAAGCGTTTCTCTTCGAGTACACCCCGACTACAAACTGTACACATCATCAACACGCTCCATAACGACCTTAAGATAACTGGTTTCACAACAGAATAAGAATCGTCTGCAGCTGTGCGTCTTTCTTTTGTTTGTCTTGATTATTTTAGCGGTAAGAGGATTAACTCATTTTTCATTTGCCTTCACAAATCTTTGCAGCTAAAAGCTCTGAAAGAATGTGAAATCTATTTATTGACGACTAAATAAGACTAGAATAAAATGTTCTGTAATACGGACTAGGCTGTTAAATGAAATAATTGTGTTTTAATAACTAAATGTTTCCTCATAAAGCCACTTTCAAATCGAAGCTGAAAATAATATCAACTCATGACATTCATTCTGCTCTTCTCGGAGTTGGAAGGTTTTTCTTGTGATAATATAAGAAAAGGATGTAGAAGAGTTTAACTGGGATTTGAAAATCAAAACAGCAACATATTTGCTTCAAACAATTATTGGTTCCAGTGACCCTGTAATATTTGCTCGTCTTTCTTGAACAGTTTTTGTTTTCATATCAAAGCCTGACATCGCAGAAGGAAACTTAAAACACTTTGCCGTCTGCCTCCCTAAATGTTTCTCTAGAAAGACTACCTGAGGTGTAAGAGCTGCTCCAGCCTTGAGCCAAACCCAGCGAGTTGCCCCCCCAGGTTGAAGGCTTGGTGTTGGTGAGACCGGGCGGGGGTCGGGAAGGCGCCACGTTACTGCCCCTGTGGCCCTGGGGGACTTTCCACAGCTCGTGGGACAGAGGGGCCTGGCTGTGAGAGATGGGGCCTGGAGACCATGTTGATTTCATCTCTGGGAGTTTACCTGAACAGAAAAAAAAAATCTGAAAAGGTTTGTCTGCAGAACGTAGAAAGAGCTGCTCAGACAGCAAAGAGTTAAAATGATCTTTCATATCCGCTCAGAAAACTACATTTACCATGCCACACAGATAAAAACAGTAACACCACATCAGGGGAAAGATGCACTGCATGAGAGGCAAGGTTTAAAGGGAGAGGTCTCAAAGCAGGGTCATATTTTATCAGGAGGGGAGGGGGGGGGTCTTTAAAGGACGGGAGAGATCAGGCTGTCCAATGAGAGGCTGACGTTCTGGTTGTTATGTTAACAGGAGGGAGAGGATAAAGTTGATTTGCAGTGATTCAAACCATGTACCTGCATCGTCCATCTCCGGGGACGACAGACTGAACGAGCTAGTGTAGGCACTGACTGGCCAATCAGAGGAGGGAGGCAGAGCCTCGTTCTGAGATGAAGTGGGAGAAGAGCCTGAGCCGATACCATCAACACAAACAGAAAGACAGACACAAACAAATAAGGAAAAAATAGAAGAAGAAATGGAGTAAAGGAAAAGTGCACAAACATGATGGAAGTAAGAAAATAGTTCAAACAAAGACGGTGATTATAGATGAGGTTTAAAGTAAGAAAATGAAGAGTGGAAGAAGCAGCAGCTTGATATTTAAGACTTAAGTTATGGAGGAGACAGAGTTCCATAAGTTCAAAAACTTCTGCTTGGGTTCCCTGTTGTTTATTTTTACATGTAGTGACTGAGACACTCTGAGTCTACACTGCTCTCACCTCCACTTCTGTCCCGCAGCAGGTAGCGGTTGACATCTTGGATGTTGGTGTTGATGGTGGGCCCGCTGGGGACGCTGCCAGGTGTCATGTTGGGGTCGTTCTCAGGGTCGATATTCTGGAGACCCTTCCAGGGCACACCGGGGCAGAACTCTGGAATAAAAATGATATTTTACAACTCTTTATAGAGGGAGCGATGCAAGTACTGAGCAACTGACCTTCAGTGCAGTCTCTCTAATGCCCCAGATAAATCTTTCCTTTGTTTTTTAATTGCCAATCTCTCCCCAATTTTGTGTCGTTCACATAGTTGGAGGATCAAATCTGAGAGTGTGTTTTTATTTCACAAGGAGCTGCCAAACAGGTTGGCAGCGATGTCGATCATTTAAGTGAATCTGCTGAGAGCTCCTAACCTGGTGGCCAGTTGATATTGGTCCCGTTGGCCATCTTGTCACTGCTGCTCTTGCTCTGGCCCCAGTTGTCTTGGGAGACCAGGGGGCTTGTAGGAGACTCTGAGCTGGACATCAGGTTGTAGGGGCTGTAAGAGTCCTCCAGTTGATGAGGCTTGCCAGGGGGCCCCAGGTTGGCACCTGAGTAAAATATATATGAAGAAGAACTTTGTTAATTAAATTTTATCAGCTCTTTATCAGAAAGAGCTTCCTGTGGTGGTGACTCTTTGTTAATTACCCAGCATGCACTTGTGTTTCTCACCATGTTTGCCGAGGTTGGACTCTAGAGGAGAGGAGCTTCCAGAGAGGCTCTCGATTGAGTTTGGATGCGTCCACTGCGACAGACGCGATTGAGGCTGGGGGGGTTCCTTCATCGACAGACCCCCCACCTCCATGCAGTTTACATTCATGTTTTGATTCAGTCCAGCTGTGGAGAGAGAGACAGAGAGACAGAGAGAGAGAGACAGAGAGAGAGAGAGAGAGAGACAGACAGCAAGAGAGAGAGAGAGAGACACAGAGAGAGAGAGAGACAGACAGCAAGAGAGAGAGAGAGAGAGAAAGAGAGGGAGAAACAGAGGGGAGAGAGAGAGAGAGAGAGTGAGAGTGAGAGACAGACAGCGAGAGAGAGAGAGACACACAGAGAGAGAGAGACAGACAGCAAGAGAGAGAGAGAGAAAGAGAGGGAGAGAGAGAGAGGGAGAAACAGAGAGAGAGAGAGTGAGAGTGAGAGAGAGAGAGGGAGAGAGAGGGAGAGAGAGAGAGAGAGAGAGAGAGAAAGAGAGGGGGGGAGAGCGCGACAGAGAGAGATGTTACTACACTGCTCAGTGTTATCCGTGCACCCAGCAGAGAGACTTCAGTGGTACTCACAGAGAGAGTAGGGGCTGTAGGTGTTTGGAGATGACTGCGGCTCTTTGGTCTGCAGGTCAGAGAGGCCTGGAGCCTGGGGGTGACCTGGAAATGAATCCAGGGAGGATTTAGACCCGCCAGGGTGAAGGCCAGAGTGGGAGGGGGGCGGCTGCTGTTGTTGCTGCTTCATCAGCAGGGCCTGGGCCAGCTGACGCTGGTGCTGTTGGATCTGCTGCTGCATGTTATTGATTGTACGTGCAACCTGAAACAACATCACAAAAGAAACATTTAGTAACTATAATGTGTTACATATATTTAGATTTACATTAGACAGGGTTGTTTTGTGATCACAGTGCATCATGACTATTTGAGAAGGCTACGAGGGAAACTCACTTGCTGCTCTTGTTGTCGAATGGGGCCGGAAACGTTGCGTTGCGCCTGCAACATCTGCTGCTGAATTTGTAAACGCTGGTATGCCTATGGATCGAGGATAAAAACATCATCAGGGCTGTAATTCAGTTTTAACTACAATATTAAATTTTTTTTAAAGGGCAAACAGTACAGTCCAAATTAACTTTAATTTAAAAAAGCTACTAATGCATTTGGTCTTCAGCTTCATGAAAATGAAAACACAACTTAGTAAAATGGTTTACAAACATTGAAGTAGAATCTGCAGATCAAATTAAACTGATCGTGCATTTTGACTTTGTAGGTTTGGGGTCTGAGATATTTGTCATGTGCGCTCTCATGGAGGTTTTTAAGGTATCTGTTCAAACTTAACGCAGAGGAGCTGGATGACACTCACCAGTTGCAGCTGGTAAAGTTGATTCAGAAGGGTCATATGTTGAGGGTTTATTGGTGAGGTTAAAAGTGCAGGATTCAGACCAATGTTTTTTGCTGCAAACTGTAAGAGCTGTGCTTGAACCTGTGGGTAAAATATCAACACATTAAAAACATATTCAAATGTATAAAAGGGGGAATGTATTTGTGTTTGGTGCATAATCTCTTCATTTGGAGAAAAAAGTCCCAAAGCACCTTGAAATATTAAGTTCTAAGGAGTGGAAATAATCTGCCTCTTTACCGATACTTACATTTCTATCAGTCCAAATAGGTCGGAGTTGATGCATAATAAATGAGAAACTCTAAGTGGAGATGTTTATTGACGCTGTTATCTGAATGCTTAATATCTGTCATGCATACATTTACATTTTCTTAGAAATGTGTCAGTGTAGTGATGAGGCCTGTGTGTGTGTGTGTGTGTGTGTGTGTGTGTGTGTGTGTGTGTGTGTGTGTGTGTGTGTGTGTGTGTGTGTGTGTGTGTGTGTGTGTGTGTGTGTGTGTGTGTGTGTGTGTGTACGTACCTGAGGGGAGAGAAACTGAGGCACTTGAGCACGTAGACTAGGCTGAGAGGAACTGAGAGGCGGCACTGGCGGCTGAGGAGGCGGCTGAGGCTGCTGCATGGCCCGGGCTTGTGCTGCTCCACCTGCTCCACCAAACATTCCACTCTGCATCTGCTGGACGAGTCACAAGAGAAAAATCAACCTCTGCTTCAGGCAAGCACACACAAAAACTTCCCACCATAACAAGAGGTTGTTCTCTTCATCGTGTGTACTATTGAATGACCTTATCCATGTAGGGCAAGCGGGGGTCTGCTGAGGGGTCTTTGGAAAGAAGCGGAGGCCGTGGGCAGCTCATGGGCTTGTTGATGAGCCCGTTGTTGTAGTCGTGACCGGTCATCCCCATCCCCCGCTTGTCTAGCTCCGTCTTCTTCTCCAGCAGGGCGCTCATGGCCTGGTCCAGGTTCATGTTGTTGCTCTTCAGAGCCTCCTCTGCCGGGTCCCTCTGGAGATATGAGAGGAAAGAATCAGAAAGGTCAAAAACAAATCAGGCCAAACAGCAGGTTAGGAACTATGTTACAGGTCTGATAAGAAGAAGTAGATCACTGGTCTTAAAACTGTGCTTCAACTTTGTCTTAAATGATTAAAATCACAGCTGTAAGTAAAGATAACTTCTCACTTTTCAATGTCTCTTAAGTTTCTTATTAAAGGCCCATTTCTACCAAGCGGTCGGGTTTGGTTTAGTACAGTTCAGTATAGTTAACCCTGATCTAGCTTGTGTTTCCACAGCCAGCTGTACTCTTGTGGGGTGTAAACCGGATCTGCATGAGCTACGTTATAGCACGACATCATAGGGGGATGACATTGGCAAAAAACAAAACCAGCTTTTAAGTTACTCTCTTATAATCCAGTGGATATTTAAACATGGCATGTTTTGTGTTTGTCCCTCCTTTATTACCCCTGTGGCACGGGAAGTGATGATTCTTTCAACCAATCAGTGGACAGCAGGGTGTTTAGCTCCACCCTCTAGGGTCAGATTGGTACGTTGGGCAACCCAACAGAAGAATAGCAAAAAAGCAGGACAGTACAGATCGGGTATTTTGGCACCATTTCTAAGTTTTGACAGTGAAATGCCAGTAAATGTGTACCATACTTAACTGAACCGGACCGCTTTGTGGAGTCTTAAAAGTCTATGTTTTTTAAAACTTGTGGGATATGCTTATCTTGTTTGTCTGACCAACAGTAAGCATTGAACAGGTAAGCATCTATATCTCATTCATATACAACCAAATACACTGATTTATACCACAAAGCATTACATGGACAAAATACATGAAGCAAATAAATATTGCTTCATTTTGTGTTAAAGTAAATCTCCTTATTGAAGGGAGGAAACGTAAGAAACAGGAGAAAGAAGAGACAGTAGACTCACAGGGAAGCCCATATCTGTCAGCTGTTTGATGAGACGATTCATGATCCAGGCATCTTCTTGCTTCACTGGGACTTTCACCTGAGCGGGAGAAGAAAAGAAACTTAATATCTGAGTAACATGTTGTAACAGATTGTTTTTACAGGACTTTAATGTATGAAATCTGCTTCGGTCAGCACCTTCTGTGGGGCCTTTTTGGATGCATTGCCCCAAGAGTTGCAGGAGGAGTTGCTTTCCTGGGAAGCAGTGTTGTTCCACATGTCTCCCTCCTCAGCGTCCCACTGACCCCCCGATAGGTTCAGCTCTTCACCTCCACCTCCCCATCCATCTTGCATAGGTTTGGGTGCTGGAAAACACAACACAAGAGAAGTATGAAAAGAAAATGTTAAGTGTGTAAACATTGAGTGATAACTCTGCAATGTGAGTCTTGATGTAAAGTCATCGAGAAAAGTTAGAACTATCTCTTCTTCAGAAAAATAGCGTATGCTAACAACAGAAGGCTCAATTTGATAATCCTCAAAACTTTACATGAACTTTTCAGTTTCTGTTTCTGTTTCTGTTTATACAAAAATATCAGATGGCCACTAGGGGGCAGCGTGGATTGCTGGTTTTAATTCACAATGCTCTTGCTTCCCGGGTATCATTTAGATGTCCTTGAAACATCAAGGCACAATTGTTGAACTTTTTTTTAGCGATGGAGAATACACAAGATATTTTTATTTTTCCTCAAAGTTACAAATTGTTGGTAGAAATCCTGCAATTAGGCCTTTTACCAGGTTTGCAAGACGCAGGTGGCATCGTCTGGTTGCCCCGGCCATAGCCGTCAGGGTTGTTGTCTGCCCAACCTCCACAGCTGCCTATAGGCTTGCCCCAGGAAGACGTCCCGTTGTCCAAGCTGACTGGAGCGGGTGCAGCTTCCCCCCACGAGTTCTCTGATTTACTGTGGGAGCTGGATATCTCTCCCCAACCTGGATGACACAAGAAATAATTATTCCACTTAAAAAAAACCTTTCATCCAGCATTCAGTCTCAGTTAAGCAGGATTTTTTTTTCATAGCATAGCAAAGAGATACTACAAATTTAAAATAATGAGCTCACTAAAACTATTAAGGCCAGAAACAAATAAGGCAAATTTTCAACGTGGCATTGTCTGAAACAACTGAGGGTCAGAGTAGTACAGCTGTCAGTCTTCTGTTTTATTGTCTATCCAGTTTACAAATATCAGAGACTGTCCCTGGATTATTTAATTTACTGATGACTTTGTTCCACAATAAGCAAAATGTTTGTGCCAGCTTGCGTTGCATAGTCTCATGCTTCATTGATGCTCATCCTCTCTTGATTAAAGTCAGAATCATCCTGACTTAATGTAAAAACTTTTCCCTTTAAAAGAGGAGTATTCTCTTTTTTTGTAATTCAACTTTTATGAGTTTAAATTGTATGATTTATTTTAAAAATGTTAACAATTGTATACCTTATATTGCTCTGAATTAAAGCCACAGACCTTAACAAATCCTTACTAAAGCCTTTTTTCTTTTGGTTAATATTTGTCGATAAACTGAGCTTTCAATCTTTCTGAGCCTCTGACACATCATCACCCCGTTAATCCTTCTCTTTAGGAGTGTGAAGTGCCACTCGTGCAGAAATCTGGGCTTGCTTTGCAGGATGGTTGACACACAGAGAAGATGCCCGTTTAAGATTTGGCAAAGCCTGGTCCCTCTTGGCACCAGAGACATGGTGCTGTCTGTGGGCCAGGGGCAGTGCCAGGCTCAGCTTAGCTCTCTCTCCAGGAGGAGGTCAGATCATGCAGGCCGCTCAAAAATGACAGCACAATCAATCGTCTAGAATAAGTGGCCAAACAAGTGCATCAGTGGTCTAAATATAGCACACAAGGTTAAACAAACTTCATCATTTTTTCAGCACTTTTTATGCTTGGTTAAGAACAATGTTTTTTTATGCCAGCTAAAGGGAAAGCAACCAGGTTTTATTGAAAAGCAAGGGAATCCAATGTGGTGACACTGTGCAGGGTCAAGTGAGGGACAGCAGGGGGCGCCTGCCCCCTAACAGTTCCTAAGGGCTTGCTCCACCTCCTCCCTTCCACGACTGACAGATGGTGGCTCCCATATAATCACACACTTCCTATCCTTCTCAAACAGTTTGTGGTGAATCGCTATTTTCACGAGGCACTTTGTAAACAGCATTCTTGTGCTTCCCTTGAGTACCCATGAGAGGTTGCCAGGGTTACCCGCACAGAAGGGTCCAGTGTTGTGAAATCTGAGGAGCCTCATGGAAAGACAGGGCGGGGCTGCTTAGCTCATTTGGATAGTGAATTAGATGTAAATCCAAGGAGGACAAACTAGGACAAGTTTGACCTTTAAGTGGATCAACAGATTGGAGCGTAACAAAGGACTGTTCCCAATAACCAACCAGCTTTTATGTTTGACACCTTTGCTTTGAACAATAAAACAAACAGAAATTAGGAAAATTATTTAACTTAAGTTTCAAATTTGAAACAAAACCCCATTTATATCTGAATGCTTACAATTTAAAAATGTGTTTAGGTCAATAAATCTGCTCAAACTTTACAACAAAAACACTGCAGAAATTAGAGGCTAGGGTTGTCTTACCTTGAGCTATCAGGGGACCCCGATTGTGAGATGGCCCAGACTGGTGTTGGACAACAGGATCCATGGGTCCACTGGTGGGCCCTGGGTTTTGGGAGTTGGGGGTGTGGTTCTGTAAAGGTGCAGGCGGCCCATGATAGTTGTGATTGTGAGAAGGAGGGTGGTTGTTATTGGAGCCAGGGGGGTTATTGCCTCCAGTGGGGACTTTGGCCTGGGAAACACCTGGATTGTTCCTGTCCCACAAGTTGACTGCTTTGCTGTAGGTACCAGGGTCCCCCCAAGCTGATGTCCCATCATCTATCTCCATCTTACGTCTGATTGAAGGTGGAGAGGGCTCCTCCCAGCCTGTGGGCTCTGCTGAGGATTCCTGCTTGTTGCCAGTCCAGCCACCGCTCGGCTTTACTGGGCCTGGGCCGCTCCAGGAGCCCATGCTCCTTTCTCCACTGCTTCCACTGGGCCCATCCTGAGGCTTGCTCCCCCAGCCTTGGGGAGGGCCATTGGGGCGCTGGCAGACAGACTCACCCCATCCCCCATTGCCTCCAGGTCCAGACATCCCAGGTCCTGTAGAAGGCATTCCCCAACCTCGAGGATTTTCCTTCAAGCCTCCCGTTTCACCTTCCCACCCAGGGTTGGTGGAACTCTTTTTGCTCTCTTCTGCCTCTCTCCAGTCCCCTGAATTATTGCTCCCTCCACTGCTACCCCAGCTGTGAGATGCTTTTGGCTGATCTCTCCAGCCCTGGGATGGTGTCTTGATTTGAGGTTCATCCCATCCAGTAGACTTTTCCTCTCCCCAGGACTGTCCCCCATTCTTGGGTATATTGGTAGAGGGGCCTGTTGGTGGAGGATTCCCCCAGCCACTGGGGCCACTTTGGGGTTTAATGTTGTTGGGTTGCTCTCCCCAACCAGAGCTAGGCTGGTTGGGAGCAGACATGCCTCCACCCCAACCTGAAGCTCCCTGAGAAGCAGGCACATCATTTTTGCCCCCAGGGTCAGTCCTCTGTGAGGAGCCCATGTTAGTGTTGGAGGGTCCTTGGGTGTCACTTGGGGTGCTTGGGGTGGTTGGGCCAGAGCCCCATGAATCAGAGCTTTCATTCTTGCGTTTAGCATTTTCCATGTCCCAAGAGGTATGCTGACGAACAGGGGTCTGTCCCCAGCCAGTGTTACACAAAACCCTGGGGTCCAGATCCTGGGCAGGCAGCAGAGGAGCTGGATTATCTCTGGCTGAAAGGTCTCTTTGCCGGGGATGTCCTTCCATGCTGTCACTGCTACCTTCACTGGCAGCAGCTGTGCTCACAGCTCTGTTCCAGGGACTACCCTGTGCATCCTGGGGAGGAGAGCTAGGGGCATCCCAGCCCCCCTGTGTCTCTTCAGTGTGCTGCTTTCCCCAACCTCTACCAGACTGGTCACCCCAGCCTCCAGAGTTTCCTGCTCCACTTCCTCCATGGCCCCAGCCTGAGTCCCAGCCAGGTGCCTCCTTTGATGAAGGTGCCTTTGAGTCGCCACTGTTACCCCATACTGAGCTACCATCTTCTCCATTGACCTGTGGGCCCCCTGATGGGGGCTGGCCCATGGAACCTAAGCCTACAGGTGCACTACCCCAGCCAGGCAAATTGCGGATGGGGCTGGGGGGTTCCTGTTTATTAGTGTGATTTGGTCCATCAGTTTTAAGGTTCTGAGGTTCTGAACTGAAAGACACATTTGTGGACGGGGAGGGGTGTGGCTCTGATGTATCAGAGGTCATCATGCTACCCCAGGCGCTGCCAATCACAGAAGAGTTGCTGTTAGTGTTGGCTCCAGTACAGGTGCTGGTCTGGGTTGGTGGGGGGCCAGATGGATTACAGAGGTTGGGTGTAGGTTGAGGAGTTGAAATGTTGTTGGCTCCCCCTGAGCTGCCTCCCCCTGTGCCACCCCCATCATGTCCCAGCATTGGCCAGGCTGAAGGGTTGGCATTAGGGTTTAGGTTCAAGTTAAAGTTGTTGGTGGAAGATGATGAAGAAGAGCCCCAGCCCCTGCTGCCTCCTCCTCCTACTGAGCTGTCACTCTTCCCTTCACTCCCCACTGAAGACTGAGGAGGGCAATGGGAGGGTCCAGCCCCAGAGCCCCAGCTGCGATTGGCTGAAACCTGGCTAGAGAGCATGCTGGTTCCAGTATGATTGGCAGGGCTTGGCCCACTGTTGGCCTTGCTGCTAAGTTGGTTGGCAGGGAAGTGGCCAGCCTGGCTATTAGCCCCTGTGGCCATAATCACTGTACTACAACTACTACTAGTACTACTGCTGCTGCTGGTCAGGCGACCAGGATCAGTGTCCAAAGGGCATCCTCCTGGAGGGGCCTGGCTCTGGCTGAGGGTAATAGAAGGCCAAGCCTCTGTGTCCTTCTGGTCAATGATCAGTTGATCCCAGCTACTGAGATTGGTGGAAGATGCAGCACTTGTGGCAATCCTGTTGGCTGGCAGGTGTCCCCAAAGGGGATTATCATGCTGGGCTCCCGTGCCACTCTGTGGGGGCAGTTCTGTGTGAGAGAAAAGAGAAACAACATGACATGAGCATAAGCTGAAAAATGACAAAAGACATCTAAATCATGTATTTCATCACTCCTACACATTCTACCTAAGGTTAAAATACCAAGGAAACATTTAAGGTGTCTACGTACATAGACAAAACAAAATGCTTTATTAATGAAAATAAATACCGCCCACACAAAAGAGCACCCATAGCGTGGAGATGAGCAATACAATATCAGAGATATCTTAAATTATTTTAAAAAAGCAACATTTATAGACTTCTAGCTAGTAGCGGAGCGAGTCTGGGGGCAGAAGGTGCGGCTGCCCCTGGCCCACTGTTGTCTCAAGGGGCCCACTTTGAGCCAAATTTAACATGCATTTTGTTATTTAGTTGAATTTTCGAATAAAGTTAGTTTGACTAGGTCTGAGTCTCTATTTTCTTTTGCCGCAATCAAGACACACAATGTATTTTGTAGAGCAGAGAGGGGCCCCCCTCCACTGCCAAGGGGGTTCTCAACTTCGGCAGGAAACAGCACCAGCAGGGTGTGGCCTGTTTGTAATGTCATTGATTCCACCTCTTAGCACCCCCTTTGCTGGGCCCCCGTTGCTGTCTGGAGTTTTAAAAACCTAGTCGTCTGTCTGCTTTATTTCTGTTTACCTCGCAGTTTTTCGTAACATTAAAAGTGTAAAAAACTAAATAAAAAATGTTTTCTCATTGACAACTCAACAACTCAACCTGGCAAGTCTCCTCCCGTTGCTAGCTCCACTAACGTAAATGCTACTAGCCAAGCAAATAAACATGTTAGCGAGGAGCACCCAGCTAGCTCCGTGCAGGAAAGCAACAGTGCTGATGAAAACTTAATTGGTAAGTTGTTTCATCATTATTTGAGATTACGCTTAGATGCTGGTCTTTTGTTTGTGGGTGCATGTGTTGTAGACCGCCGTGTCTGCTTGGTTATTGTACTGTATGAACGGCAGGCCATTGCTTGCACACCGTTTACAAAGTTTGTTGTCGTGCGTGGGTTGATAATGTGTGGTTTTATTGTATTGTCTATTTGGCTGTGTGGCTGGATGAGCGTCCAACTTCACTGAATGTCAAACTGTAGTTGCCTTCTATCTTTGGTTTCCCGTCCGGCTAATTAAGTCTGCTTTACTTGTTTAATCGGTGGAATATGCGCACAGACATATCAGCACTTGTGCTGCTTAAATATCAGCAGGTCACTCACTGATAAGTCCCTATCACTGTAACAGCACCCTTTGTAATCTGCAGCGGCATTTCTCTTCGTCCCGCCACGTCTTGTATCTCCATACAGCCGATATTATACCATAAATGCTATACTATATTACTATATAGGCTACAGCATATGCTATATAGCCTATAGACCGTTTAAGGGCCCACTATTGGTCCCCGCCCCCTCTGCAATGAGCCATAGGCTCCGCGCGCCTGCTTCTAGCACTTAACATTTTCATGGTTCACACACATTTTAATTCAAATGTGTCCAAATGCACCATGACTGAAGACATAAACAAGACTTTCCTTGACCTAACTGCGATCAGGAAAGAGAATATACAATGTAACTATGGATGACATGTTCTGCTTGACTTGCTTTTGTTTTTTTGCTTCAAAATTGTATTTGCTGTACCAGATTCTTTTGGTCCGCTAAAATAAATAAAAAAAATCTGCTTTTAATATTTATTCACCAATTTGAGGATAAAGCCCTCATAGCTAAGTACTGAGTCATATCCGTGCACCACATTAAAAGGACATAATCCATGTTCGAGGCCAATGCAACTGAGTCATCTTCGACTTCTGACCCCCTAGACATTGCAGTCATGACCTCTTCTTAATGTGAAGCACAAACACTCTGAACAAGCCTGGAAAACCTGATTCCAAACGTGTGCCTCTGTCTACCTGCGCATCTCCTAAAAGTAATGATCTGACTTATCTCAAACATATCCCCATGGAGTTCAGCTAGTTCAATATATTGATTATGTTGATTAAAAATATAGCCCACTTGCAGATCATGATTGCTGCACTGATCAACCTGCTGCCAACTGATTGCCTATTTCCTGCTGCCTCGAGTGTTGCAGTAGCTTGTTGTTTACATGTTCCATCACATGCATGCGTAGTTTGTTTGCAAACACACTTTCACAATTGCATTTGGGAAGTGACAGCATTTGTGCACCACCCCCTGCTTTAAAGCTGAGTTCACTGCTTGCAACTAAAAGGAGAGAGCAGAGGCAGTGAGAGAGTACGGGAGGGGAAAGAGGGCACTGTGTTTCTGATACACACAGTGCTGTCGTTCTGTAGCGTCACTCCGCTGAGGAGTGCAGGACCGCCATTTTCTCAGTCCTGAACTACAGCCAAAAAGGCTCTGAGCTGCCGTCTGCAGCTCCTGCTGTAAAAGCATGCACGTCTCACTTAAAATAATACACACAAATCAGAGCCCTGCATGCCTGCGATGCACTGTCGCTTTAACAATCGAAAGGGCTCACTGCTTATCCACAGTGTGTAAAAACAAGCCACCAAAACAACGCAGATGGAGCAGCGGATAGAGGAAAACAGGGAACCCAAGCGGCAAAGAAGGGGAGAGGTGATACATAGTAGTGAAATACCTGTGGAGAGGTGCCTCCCAACCATCCTGTAAAGAGCTAGGTTTTGTGCGACGCAGCAACCATCCTTGTCTCAATATGTCTGCCTGGCTCGCCAAGCTTCTGAGGCTCGTTTCTGAAATGCTGCCAAGAAGTTGCACAGCTCTTGCGCGGCATAAGACACCACCACCCCCACCCTACCACCCCCCCTCCCTCCCTCTCTTCCTTCCTCCCTCACCACTTATGCACAGTCCCTCCCACCAACACGGCTCCGGCTGGGTCTCTCCTCTTCTATCTATTGCCTCCCTCTGGCTTTATTTATATCGTTACTCTATTCCTATCCTGACGGAGGATATTCTCTCTCTCTCTGGAAGAGCACTGAAAGAAGTCGGCTTGGGGGAGGGGTGCGTTGGAAGGATGGGGCAGTATTGATGGTGGCCTGGGTGGAGGGGGGGCTCGACTAACAGCTGAATGATAAAGCCAAGGGACTTTCATTAAGCACTCACACAAGGCATGAGGAAAAACAAAACAAAACCTCCCCCCCTCCCTCACATCTTTCAACCTTTCAAAACTGTCACTAAATATTTGGCCAAGACCACTCCATCTGCAATTAGCACTGCCAGACCACAATGGAAAGCCTTTTGAATAGCAGTGGCAGAAAGAAAACCCACAAGAGCCTGCTGCACCCACAGTGCTGGAATGATAATTTTTCACACATGCATGAGTTCATGTATGCACAGGCACGTCATCAGGCCACACATGATGACAAATGTTTGTTTTGGTCGACTACTAGCTGTGAATGTCTTGATTATACTGTCAGCGGCAGCAGTGGCGAGCTTTCAGAAGCTAACTGCCGCCCACTTTAAAAGGGGTACTTTCAGGGCAGTGGGCAAGAAAATGACATGGCTGTGCTCTTATATATCACAGTGCATGGATTAGAGGCCGGTGATCTGCACAGGAGTTACAGCAGATAGGCAGAGGAAAAGAAGGGGGGGGGGGAGAAAAAAGAAAAGAGCCGCAGCCACAGGATCAAGGCTGGTATTGTTTACAAATGATCCCAACGCCCACGCAACAACACAATAAGTCAATGTTTGGTAGAGAACAGAGTCCCTTTATAACGAGGGTTCAGTTCACTGTGCCTCTCGGCTGTTAGGACTGAACATGCGTTGAGGTCATGGCATGCTTCTGCACGGCCATTCACTACTTCTTATCTTAACAAGGGCACTGTGCAGACTACCGTGATACCAGAATTTCACATTTAGATCTAATGCTACTAAAAATCTAATTATATCTGTAACTGCTTTAATACCACGGCAACAAAAATTAAGTCCCAGACGCCCAATATTGGGGTAATTTCCTGCTTTTAATTACCAGACATTGCAAGCAGACTCCAGCACACTGTCTAACTTGCACAAATATGTAGGCCATGTTTCAGTAAGTAAATTTTGCCCACAAATTTGAACAATTTTTGGCTGCTTTCTGCAGTTAAAGCTTCCATACTTTTTGATACAATCGATCAGTAAAAGGGAAGTAATCAAAAAGTACCCAAGTATTGAACAACCTTACTGCAGATACTGTGCGTCTACTGTGTTGATGCACATACACTGGCATCAGAAAGAAACACAGATTACTTCCTGAATGCTCAGATGAGCGGGCAAGCCTTCGTTTTGACGCTTTCCTTCAGCCTCCTATCAGAGGGGGCGGGGGGGAAACAAGGATGATGTAAAGAGGGATCATGGGGAATGACCATACAAAGACAACAAGGACAGAAAATGAAGGGCAGAGATGGATTTTGATAGATGGACGGAGGAAGTAATTTAGGAGGACTGTAAGGGCCTCAGCTGGACTGATCCGGGCTTAATGAAGTCCCAAAGGGGCAGAGGGACTGGATGGTACAGAGCTGACAATGCTTGCTGCCAGCCAGATGAACGACTTCTCTGACAGACACACACACACACACAAACACACTATTCAGGAATGTGCATCATCTGTATCCAACTATTACAACAAACACATACTGATTGTTTTTAATTTGGATACCTCAAAAGAGCAAATCTAATTTCAAGAGGAGCATGCATTGATTTTGGATCTGATGGACCAGCTGCAGAGTTATCATGACATCATTATTTTGAACTTTAATCAGAATCAGGAATACTTTATTAATCCCAGGTGGAAATTTGATGTGACACCACTGCAACTTTAGCAATCCAAATTCTTGCCCTCAGTGAAGTTTTGGCCACACATATCGGATATGAAAGATTTTTAAACTTTCACTTACAGAGACACAGAGATCGTGCTTAGAAAGCTCACTCACTGTTTCTGTTGGTTAATAGTGAACACATAACAGAGAAGCAGGTCTGAGATCAGTGTTTCTTCTTATATTATTACATTGTGACATTCAACAGCTGACACTTTCATCTGGCACAAGCTGAAATTATCCAGTGTAGCAGCGTGTTGTTGCTTTTATTAACAAGAAGGCATTGTGCATTTTTAAAGGATTTAACGTGTTAATGCAGAGTTATTTTGAACGAGCGGGTAAGCACTTCCACTAGCACGTCTTCTAATCTAATCAGCATGTTTTAAATCCCTGTTTATGAATTGTTGTGAATAAGTTGAATGCTGAGATTTGACACTGTGGAAGGTTTACAGCAGGAACTGTGGCAACACATATCAATGCTGTGATTAAAGGCTTTATATGCTTTATATTGATCCAGCAGATGTCGCCCTTGAGCACCAGCATGAAACCAAAACAACTCGCGGTGCATTGTTGTGTTAGCATGCTAATGCTAGTGATCTTTATTATGCTCGTATCTTCACACTGCATGTAAATTTACCTGAAATGAGCGTGATCTAGAAACACAGTTAAGCAGTGAGTACAGTATGTTATTCTTCTTTTCTCTAGTCCCTCAATTAAACAACTTTTATACACGAGGGGGTGAGCCAGCCGGCCGTCCGGGCGATGTAAACAAACTGAAGATAGGACTCTGAAAACTCTGAAAACATCACAGACAGTGGGACTCGGGTGTTACACCCATTGTAGACAGTCATGACTCAGAGTTATTTTCAGAGGATACACTTGATTTATATTACATTTACAAGTGTGAAAAATCACATAAATCAACAACTTGTTTTCTATGAAAGCTTTCTCTGCAGCTACTTTGCCGTCAACGTATTGTTATTATCCTCGCCATTATCTCAAGGTGAAAAGACAAAACAGGACTTTTTAAAAAAGTACACATCTAAGACATGTGGACGTCATGTTTGCTTTTGAGTATCCTCTTTTCTCCTCCCCCTTCAAAAGGATAAACCAGGTCAAGGGCTTTCTCCAGCATGCCAGTCTTAAAATAGCATGCTCCTTCACACCTCCTCTACATGAAAGAGCCCTGGGATTCAGAATGTTAACCAAGCAAGAGGCAACACTGAGAGAAGGCTGTTATAACGGGAAGATTGACAGACATGTGTATAGAATGTGTGCCTGGGTAATCGTGGGGCGCCCTGGGGTCAACAAGGGGGACGTGTGAGCTGTGGTGTTGGTAAAGTGAAGGAGTTGAACACATGTGCATCAGAGAACAACAAGTATGCAAAAAGTGAGAGAGAGGAGCAGGGGCCACAGAGCGAGCGAGACAAGACAGAGAAAAAAAAGAGAAAGAGCGAGCGCTGAACATTTGTGGTTAACAGCAAGCTGATGTTTAATCACATCACAAGACGTCCCAGCCCTCTTCGAGGGGATTCCCAGGGCTCTTTTTCAGCATCATCAGCAGACTTAAAGAGCACATCAAGTCTAGCGTACATCCACTCACACTCTCTCCACCAGACGAGCTATTAGCACATCAGCAGCACTGTTTCCTCACTTGACAAGGTCTGTTTACATTAGGATGTTTTTGTTGGTGCTGTTGTGCTTCATAAGTACAATACAGGTATATAAAAACCTCGTTCAGGTTTAACAAGGGGGTGTTAGACAAATGAAAAAGGGAGCGGCTGTAAATCTTAAGTGCCCGAGCAAACACACAACAGGACAGCGAGCGTGTTCCTTGATTAGATGACATTCAACTTAACAAGTCCAAGACTGCTGAGTGCATTAGTGCTGCACAAAGAAACAATAAATGCTCTTAATTGGCGGAGAGAGCTGCATTTGGATTTCGTTATGCCATTCAAGTCAATACTCTCAATAAAATCTGAACTTTGCGATGAACCTGGACCATTAAAACACACCAGCAGTCGCAGCTGCTTGCCTTAACAGCAGAATAAAACTTGTGTAAAGTTGACCAGGGAGGCAGAGAGAGAGGGAGAGAGAAAGTATATACAGGAACATAAAAACATTCAGACACACAGACCTCGCTTATCGGGCCTTTCTTTTCGACAGAGCGGACATGTGACCGGTGTAATGAAAGACGTGGTGAGGCGAGGGGGGAGAAAGCGGACGGAGAGAGGAGGGAATGAATGCAGCCAGTGTGCTTCTACTGTTAGCTTTCGGTGAGAAATGAAAAGCAGGGGAGGGAGACAATCAGACGAGACGAGGCTGAAGGGACTGAGGTGGGTTCACCTGTGGAGCTCTGCGTTTATTTTGCTCATGTGCAAAAACCTCTGAACTCTTGAATGTTATCACTCAGCTAAGGTGGAGGTACATTAAAAAAAAAAAAAACTCCAACTGGACTCCTATGTGTCTCACAGTTAGGAATGTCTCCCCGTTTGTCTGTCTTAATGTAATCAGTCAGTTCAAAGACACACAGAGAGCAGCAGCAGAGCAGTGCTCTCTGCCAGAGAGGGGCGGAGAAAAGCAGCAGCTTTTTACCGTAAGCCATGAGTCACTTCAGCCCACAGTACTGGACCTCTGCCATGCTCGCTCTCTCCTTTCTCTCTTTTCTTTCCCTCTCTCTCGGTCCCTCCATCAGTGCCAGGTCAGGCCCCTCTGAGGAGCCCAGCCAACGAGCTCGCTCCACGAGGCTCCTCCTCCAAACACAGGAAATACAGTAGGGCTGGTTAGCTATGCTCGATGACGAGTAGGAGGAAGATGATGAGAGGGAGAAGGAGGAGGAGGAGGAGGAGAAAGTCAAGAGGAATGGATTCAGATCATCACTATGGAGATAGAACTGCTTTCAAACTACATCAAAGCGAATGGACGAGGCTGTTATGGTAAAAAAAAAAAGAAAAGAATATTTGCAGACAAGTGCTGAAAATAGTCTTTTCAACATCATCCCTGAACAGCAGAATAGACCTTCACCACTTGAGAACACAAGAACCCGACTTGCATAGCCTCAGGAAGGAAAATACACAAACATAGAGAGAGACAGCCAGCTGTGTTTACTCTCCATCCTCTCCCCCTGTATTCCTCTATCCCCATGTCTAATCCCCAGCCAGGCAGAGGGGAAAATAAACAACACTCAGCAACACCTATGACGCCTTCGCACTGACTCTACAGGTAAACCACACAGCTTCGATCACAATGCAATAAAAAAAAAAAAAAACAACGTGGCCGATGGTCATGAAGAATGCAAATGCAAATATATGCAAAACACAACCACTAATGGAGCAGCACATGGAACAGCATTCAGAAGGAGCTCTGAATAAAAATGCAAAACTTGTTGGGTGTAAACTAACAGAGACATATTTTGAGTCCACTGTGTTTAAGTCTGTTAACATTATCTTTCAGTGTTGCTGTCTGAAGCCGGGCAGACACTGAAACGGATTAAGTCAGATTTTTTTCCCCCCAGACTAATTTTAGAGTGAGCGATGTTCCCGCCAGATGTTTTGTTGTTGTTTGACGTGCAGTTTGAAGGGAGGGAGAATTTGATTCAGAGACATCTGTTAGATTTTTTTGGCAGGTCAGAAAGTATTTTGTTCGGTCTGTTTTTTTTTAAATAAATTAATCTGTTACAAACTGTACTTAGAGCTTTTTATTATTTTCAGAGTAGCAATTTATGTTTTGTGGCTAAAGTTAACAGAGGCTGCACGTTTTTCTTCTTTCCAGTCTTTAAACAGAGCGACGCTGCCTTTGACTCAATGCTGAAGTTGTCATGTTTGAATGCACTTTGTTTGAACTCACACTGTGCAAAACAAACAGTTTTTGTGTAGCGTGAGCTCACACACTTCACGAGACAAAATGTGCTACTACTCTATTTGCTGCTGGATTTCACACCAAGTAGAGATGAAAGGTAACTATAAAGGATGATTGAAAGTCCCTCCCTGCTGTCGCCACTGAAAAGGGAAAAGGTTGAATGTAGAGATGTGTAAGAGACAGCGTCTGGTCTGACCTGTAGGCAGGCTGGCTGTTGAGGAGCAGGAGGGAGAGGAGTGTATGGGTAATGCTGCTGCAGGTTCAGTAGTGGCGGGACGTCCCGTGGTGAGAGGCAGGGTCCCCGGGGGAAGAGGCTGGCCCCTCTTTAACAGCTGCTTGTGCTCCTGCTGGCGGAAGCGCGGGGGAACCTCTCTGGGCGGGTAGCGCTGCTGGAGCGGAGTCTGGGGCTGCTGTGCTGTCTGCGGCTGACCTCCGGAGGGGGCGCGCTTGCCATTGCCACTGCTTGGGGGTGCAGGCGGGGCGGCACTGGGGTTGACGGGGGGAAGAGGAGGGGCGGGGTCCGGCTTGGCAGAGTCTGGCACTGTGGGAGAGAGACGGGTGGTGGGGCACTGGTGAGAAGAGAAATACAATAGGCAGGCAGAGCTGCTGAGTGCAAACTGGTGCCAAACAATTATTGAAGAATTAGTGACTCACATTTCATTCGTCATTATATTTGACATTTTGAGAGCAAACCGCTCTTTGCTGCCCTGGCACATACCAGAGATTCTCACATACTTTTCTTATATTTACAGTCACCTAAATGAATCTGCAGAATAGTTTTTGAAGTGTCTTTTTTTTTATCTGTTCCAGAGAAATAGTAATCCCAGATCGATTACTGAGAGAACAATCTCCCCCAGCTTTCCACCCTTGAACAGAAAAGTCTCAACTCACTCGTCTACACTACACACACGCTCTGCATACAAACACCAAGGTTCACCGCCTCTTCATTGATATAAACCTATTCATGCCACTTTTCTAAAGCTTATATGAGGTGCTGCTGGTGTCATTCAGTAGGGTACCACGCTGGGTTTGGATCATGTCAAAGTTTTGAACAAAACAAAAAGCATCCCACTTTCTGTTGTGAAAACAGTAACACTTTTGAAAAATGTTCAAATGCAAGTTAAGTCATCATAAAGGGCGACTTCATAAAACAGACTGCTGATAAATAAAGTCAAAGAAGACACACACAGGGAGAGAGAAACTGAGGTTGTGCAAGCCTCTATGTGCAATTAAAGGCAGCGGATGGAAGTGTGTAATGGAGGTGAAATGAGACATTCTGTGGCAAACATCAAATTTGTCAAAATGTTGAATACTTGTATATGTTTTAAAATGATACAATCTTGGGGCACAGATAGCCTAGGGGTTATGTTGTGCACCCCATATACAGAGGCTATAGTCCTGATCGCAGCAACCGTGGGTTTGAACCCAACCTCGGCCCCAGCTATACCGCTAGTATTAAAAAAAGTATCAAAGCTTAAAAATAATGACAGATCTCCAACGCCGAAACGTTGCCAATGTATTTGTGCAAGTTTTTGTGCTAAAGTTGCCTTTAATTATCTGTTAAACAAAGACATCCAATACTTCTATTTGTGTTGCCATGGTATCAGAATTGTCTGGTTACCTGCATCGCTTCTGTTTCTAATTTTTAGAGTCAATCCTACTGCACACACAGAAAGATCTGACATCTCTTCTGCTCTCTGCACTGCTGCTTCTTAAAGGCCATGGTAACTTTTGGATGAAGACGATGGTGTTAAACCCAGAAAGGCAGACGAGGAGACGTCTATAAATGCACATGATTGGCTTCCTCCTGGCTACCGGACGCTCGGAGCTTGTAGGCAGCGGTCAGCTTAAACACACGGCTGCTCTTTGGAGAAGCGGAGCACTCTGTTATAATCTCAGGGTGGTACTATTACAAACCTTTAGCCTTCAGGGATGGCCAAAGACACAGATTAGAAGTGATGAGGAGGTCAAGTAGCAGATAATGGACTTAGATGAGCCTGATGCATTATACTGAGCTCCTGCAGGACAGCACAGTAAAGAGTTCTCAGCCTCGTCAACAAACACTGTTCATGCTCTGTGGCAGGTTAAGGCCCCTGAAATGATCGCCTCTCACTGCTGTTTGTTATGAACCGCCTGTGCTCGAGCCAGAGTGCTTATGTCCCATTAGCTCTAGTTACCCATAGCAACAGAGTCTGATTTTTTCCACATACACACACATATACACCTTTGCCCTGAAGGCAGTTTCTACTGTTTGTTTACTGTTTGTTTACTGTTAGTCCGATTTTTGCAAACTTTCAGCCAATTAGCCGACCGAAGAGACGCCTGTGCTCATCTTTCTTAAGCCTGCAATAACTGACATTACTGGCCACAAGGGGGCAGCAAAAAAAACAAATTGCTAACATTGCCAACACATCACTAACATACCTTCACCTTTTAGGTAAAAGTAGTAAACAGAAGCCACCTCATGCGTCTTTAAGAGACGGGTTTCTGGCTCCCTGGTTCACTTTATTTCACCAGTCACTCTTTTCTAGCTTCAGCTTTGGTGTAAAAAAAACAAAAAAAACACAGAGAAATATTGGACAGTTAAACTAAGTGTTACTAGTAAGTTCAACAACTGTGTCTGTCTGAGGCTGGTTTTAAGAAGTCTTTTGCTAATTCAGCTGCCTGTTGTGACCATAAATCACACTTAGAGAGCACAGCAGGCACGGGATTATTAATCATTAAATGTCATTATGATCGTGGCTGGAATGACTGCAATTCACTAAAATCCTTTGTGGTGAGAAATGATCAAACCCTATACAAATAAAGTTATCATCAAACATTAAATCAGAAGGCCTCACTGCAAAAATTAAAAAAACATACATAGAAACATTATTAGAGCGCAGGAAAGCTTTTGATTAATTAATGCAAAGATATCCAAGATCATCCCGTTAATGTAAATTAAACACAATTAATTTTGTTGCAGTGTTTTTTAGATTCAACATCAAAAGCAATAAGTAATGCTTTTCCTCTTTCAAATTTGATGAATTGTTATTATTAAAATAAGCAAATCTGTGCACTGTGAACAAGTCAAATCCCTTTTTTAAATAATGCACACAAAAAGACGACGCTGTGAAGTCTTCAGCAGGCTAATATTCAGAGTGTGAAAGGTGAAGGGTCACCGCTAAGTCACGCAGGAGGATCAGCTCGGGGGTCACAGAGCTGCTGCTGCTGACTGAGATGCATTATGGGACACAAAGCACACTGGATAATCTCCTCAGTACATTTCATTACATAACACTCGCTTAAACTAGAATGTAAACAGGATGCAAAAAAAATAAAAAATGTGCGTAAAGCCGACACGCACTGTATGAGCACAAACACAAACGTCAGCTGATCAGCCAACCACGCTTTTTTCAGATTCTGCTGGTCATTAAAAGAAGGAGGAGAAAAAAAAAAAAGCATCAACCAAAAGAAAAAAAAAAAAAGAGAGAATCTTTGTGTGGCCTAAATGAGTTATAAAGAGCGGCGCTTCACCATTGGCTGCCCTCCCGAGTGTGTGCAGTGAAGCAATGAATAAGTAGCACACATGCGGCCGGCCCGACACACACAAAAACAAAGAGTTATGTAATGCTGAGGCCCACACGGAGGGGAGAGGACGGGATGGTGTCGGGGAGTAAACCTACAGACATGTTTCCCCTCACATAATAACAAGCTCCTGGTCCCCATGTCTCTGTGTGTGTTTATGTCTGTGATGCATGTGTGTGAGGGCGGGGGGTCTCTATGTTATTTTTGCCCCCCAGTACTGTGCGGCCACCGCCTGCATATTTTGGATCCAGTTCCACACGTTTCTGTCTCTCCCTCTCCCCGCCGCCTCTGAGCTCAGGGAGGAAGCGGGAGAGCTCGAGTTTGCCTCTCATCGGATTTTTCTACATCTGCCCCATTTCCTCCCTGCTTCATCCCTCCCCGCTTTCCTCTGATCTCCTCTCCCTTTCTCCTTCATTCGCTGTGATCTTACTATTATCCTCTTGTCATTATTACTGCTTTACAGGCAGCAGATGGACGCTGTAATTTCCCCGGGCCAATTCTCTGCGCTGATTTGAAAAGGAGGTGATTTCCTCCTTAAAAAACAGAGGACTTTGTGGTTGTGCTGCTGCGATGACTAATGAGAGATATGGAGGCGATCGTTATACAGTTGGGACTCTCTCTGGTGTGTGTGGCGTCGATTCTTATGGAGGCTGGGGGAAGGGGAGCACTTGCTTGCTGGCTGCTGTATCGGCCAATCAGAGGGGAGAAACAAGGAGGGAAAGGAGAGGGGGGAGCTGACGTACGGTAGGAAGAGAAGGAGGTAGAGCAGAGAGGGTAAGTGATAAAGAGAATGGCTTATGTGTGTAAGACAGTCTCCTCCCCCTCGTGTGCTACTGTGAGCTGGAGTCTCGCTGCCTGAAACCGGCTCAGATCTAAATCCACTTACAATTAGAGCCTCGTTTGACTGTAGTATGTCACACCACTTCTTCTCACATGAATGACACAAATCCTGCATGTTTACCCACATCAGAAACACGGATGCATTTAAGGCGAATGTTCCTCCATTTGTGACGAAAATAAAAGATTGAATGTGACGGGGGAGCAAAACAAATGTCGAGCATCAACAAGGTGTTTATGTTCAGTACAAGCCTCACAAGGCGGTGCTGTACAGAGAAATGGAGTCAAAAAAAAAGAGAGATCAGAGCCCCTCGCTCTGACAGCCTATTGACAAAAAACAGTCCTCAGCTGTGTCGGAGCACAGGAGAATTCCCAGTTCATCAAAGATGCACATCAAACCGTGGCCTCGGGGATGTGTGCACTTCACGGGGAGGAAGACATCCCTTTTAACACTTTAAAAGGAGGTCTTAATTTTCTCACAGAAAAGATGATAGCATGCTCTCCCGACTGTTTAAGAGCTACATGTTGAGGGGGGGGATGTCAGAGAGTTTAAGGTAAGTGGAAGTGGAGGAGGGGGTGGGGGGGAGGGGGTGCAGAGCTGGAAACAGGCCACATGACCTTGAAGATAAAGGAACCTTCTGTGGGGAAGCTTTAGAAGAGGAAGTCTTTAGATAGAAACGGCTCAGGATCTCCAGGTAAACTGGTTCATGCAAAGAAAGATCATGTGCTCAGATCAGGTACGGAAAGTTAAACACAAATTACAAACTCCTGATTGTGCTTTCATTCTGCAAATGTCTTCAGTCGTGTCTGTAGATATACTGAACGCCATCTCCTCATAGTTTATGAATTATCAGAGGTTTTATAACACATTTTTTCGGTAAATAAAATTCATAAATCATTTTTTAACTTTTTAGTCAGGCGTCTTTCCTTTCGCTGGAGAAATTAAATATTTAGCAGTACGTCTTCTATTTAACAGCAGACACTGGCAACGCTTCAACTGTGAAACCTTGTTAATTTGTTGGCGGGTTTCCAACAGCAGCAGATTTAAACACCGTTTCTATCACGTCAGTTCTTCCTACACGTCTGAAAATAGCAACCTGCTGACTCTGCGTTTCATTCATCTGAGTGCATTTTTCTATGTTACCGCAGATGGCTACTTATTTAATCAATGAAGACAATCAGTCAGATGTTGCAAAATTACCTTGAACATGATTCTGATTAAAAATCAGTATTTGCATCTGTAACTAGAGACAATATTGACACCCCCCGACCTCTTATGAACATCAATAAGATCAAAAACTAAATGCTCCAGATTTAATTAAGTACTAATTGTAAACAGAGTAAAATGCATCCTTCATGCATGCCACTGTTCAATAATACAACAAAAACTGAAGTCAAAATAGAAAAGACTAAATTCTGAACTCAAAGGCAGCAGAGAGAGTATCATCGCATCATGAGCGAGGAGGGGAGGCGCGTCTTCAGGGTTTCTCCATCTCTCTCCTCCTGTGGGCTTTCAAATGTGAGCCGTGAGTCTCACCAGAGAGGAGATTAAAGGGCTTAATTAGAAGAGAATAAATATGACAGTGTAGTTAAGAAGGGAAAGCCCTCCCTCGCCGCGTCACATTCAACACAGACAAAAAATGCTGTTTTTAAAAGCACTTTATATCTGACTGCACAGCGTGAAGAGCACAAGGCCATAAGTCAGAGCATGTTTTATGCTGCACCTCATCTGAACGATTCTACACCTAGAGGATATACACCAGGAGGAATCACTCTGTTCTGTTTCAAACTACTCTCAACAGTTAAGAGTCAGACGATGATGAGAGGAGAGTGACCGGCATGTTGCTTTAAGGAGACATGTGGAGGACAGAGAAAGAGCGACTCATCACTCCCCTGGCTCAGGCCTTTCTGTGCCAACAGCTGCGGGCAGATTCCTCCGTCTGTTATGTTTTCGATGAAGTGATGTGTGAAAGAGAGTGGGACGCCGTGTCCTCCTGACCTGACCTGGGCCGGGGCGATTTAAGGAAGCTGTGAAAATTACATTAATATAGAGAGTGGAAAGAAAGGATCTCAAAGCAGCTTCAAAAGGAATCAAAAATGTGTTCTTAAACTATATTTATAAGATCTGATTCACCTGTTACAGCCTAATGTATATGCCCTGCATAAAGCATCACCCAGTGACATTACACCGCTTCCTTAACAGCCAGCCTCAGAAATGCACACAACATGACGTCCTTTTATTTACATCCACTTAACATAACATTAACACACCTTTATCTACAAAGGATCAAAAGACTATCATTTGTCTCTGCAGAGTAGGGCTTTCACAGTGCAAGTATTTTAAACTTAGACATGATACTTGTAAAAAATTATAACATATCAATACCTATTTGAATACCACAGCAACAAAAATCCTAGACCCCCAACATGAGTCATTCAACCACCAAAACTTGCACACTGCTTCAATTACACAAACGCGTTGTAGTGCTGGGCAATTAATCAGAGTTTCAATTTCAAGTACGGGGCTTCCCATGATCATGACAACAAGATCATGTAGATGAAACGATCGCTGTGCTGCATGACGTGTGCCGCACGTTCTGTCCAAAGGTTTTGTCAAGTGATGAGAGGTAAATGTGTTGGCCGCAATAGAACATCCCCACTACCTCAAAAAGATAAGTAAATCATTCTTATATTATGACTTTGACAAATTTGTATGTTTTCTCTTCTTTATTTTCATGTATTGATTATGTGTTTAAATTTAATAAATGTGATGCAGAGGATTTAAAATCAATGAGTGTTTAATAGTTGTGATAATTATTAAAATAACGGAGATTGTAACGCTCTTAAACATGTGGTTACAAAAACTATTAAAGTATTGAACATTTGGACAACTTTAGTGCAGACGTGAATCCTCCCACCAGGAGTGGAGAGACCCAAAGTCAAACCTGAGCCCGCTCAGAAGTTATGTTTATTCTAACTGATTAAAGACTAAATGTACCGACAATTTATCGTCCAACAGCAGAATCCAGCCGCCACCTCTGTTGCTCTCTAAACCGTGGTTTATCATCGCCACCGCTGCATCCGTTAAAAGCTGTGCACCCTGGGACACAACATAGAGAAGAGGCGGGGACGATGACAGGAGGCACACTGGTAGAAATTCCCCGCTGATCGCACCGCAATTTATGACTCTCCAACACAAAGCGCTGGGCGTAATTAAGCGAACGTGAAACGGCAAATTAATCTGTTATGAAATTACTGCCGCGACACGACCACATAATAATGTTATCATTTATTGCTGCGTGTGAACGTGCGCCGTCGTGTGTGTGTGTGTGTGCGCTCTTATCTTTGATAGGGATACAAAAAAAACAGAGCTTGAACAATCGCTCATTAACCCTTTAAATGAACTGCAGCCTGTTGATGGAGGAGGACCTCTCTTAGGGTTCACTTCGCTTTGAAGGGACAATGTGGTTTATGCACACTCCTCTCGGGAACTTTCTGGAGCAGGGCTGGTCGGTAGCACCACAAAGCAGCTGATGGTTCAAGGTTCGGGGGGGGGGGGGGGGGGGGGGGATTGTCTTCAGAACTTCAGATGTCTCCATCATGTCCATAGACTCTATGAAAGGATGGATGACATGACCGTTTCCTTAAAGTGTAGCTGAAACATTTAGCGCTTCCCCCTACTGCCTGGCTGCAGTACAGGTCATAAGCTCCGCCTCCTCCATGTTAACAGATGGGACATGGGTCAAACTATAAAATCTCGCTCTCTCATGGTTTCTATAATTAAAACAACTTCTTCTTTGTGCTGATTTATGCCCAAGTCTTCATTTTCCTGAGACATTTTTTGATGCTATATATAAAAAGGTAATGCTTTGATTGACAGCTCTGTTGACCAATGAAGCTCCTGTCACACTGTGTGCACCGGATTAGTAGAGAAGAGGAGGAACAGCAGGGGAAACATAACAAACACAAATACAAGAGGCAATGAACTTTTCAAGACTGTGAGTGTCTGCTTCAAACTGACACAAGAATCTTTGAAGATAACTACTCCGGGTGAGATATCAGATACACAGGAAGTGGACAGACTAACGTGCAGACAGACAAGAACAGGAAAAAAAACTAAACCTCTAAGTCTCTCCTCTTGGATTAAAAAATATATTTTATGGCAATCTTAATTCCTTTATGGAAGTTGCTGAGGTCTGTGTGTTTAAAGTTCATATTTGATAAACAAATGCCAAAATCCAAGGGTTGGTCATGAGCTTATCACACCTCTGATTTAACTACGAGCCTGTGTCACTTCAGCTGCCAAATAATTTGAATAAATACACACAACAAATACAGGTCTCTTCATGCAGAGTCTGCGGTCAGGAGATTTATTCAATTGAAGTTTAGTCTTCATGGAGCCTCCTTCTAACTTTAGATTCTGGTCCTGAATTGTCTGGATTTGTTTGGACCAGAGAAGGTAGGCGCTTTTAATGCACTCCCACACGGCCGTTTTGGACGCCCCTCGGTTTTCCAGATATGAGACCAGTTATCAAGTCAAACCAACAGGTGTTGCAGTGATGGAAGCGGGCGAGAGAAGTGGTTCAGATAGAAGGGATTGTACCCGACCTAAAAAGCCTCTGTATGTTTCTAATAAGCTCCACGAGCAGAAACGTGCTCAAACTAGGATCAATATTGGAGATGCTTTTGAAAAATGGAGAGAGGTTAGAACACAGAAAGGTTTACAGACCCATGCAGAGCTGGATCAACACTGAAGCTTCAGTGTCCACCACATGGCAACCCGTGTGAGCATCGACTCTAGAGAGGAGGGGGGGAGACAGCTCTCTACAATGTTTTGAATGTGACTGCAGTACCCATTTTAAACACTAGGTGTCGGAGTTACATACTGCCCCTTTAAAATCTAAAATCTGCTTTTGTTATTGATAAATCTGGTGAAATATTGCAGCACAACAAATTGCAATTTCCTCAATATCACCTTATGAGTAGTCACGTCAATGCTTTCTTGCTAAGCATGCCTAATTTCACCTGTTGCATGGATTGCATATTTTTCTGAAATCCTGCAGGCCAATGGTGAAACACTTTGCCTTTAAACCAAGAAATGAAAGACTGTTTGGAAGCTCTGTTTAATGTTCAAACTGATTCTAAAGTTCGGTGAGAATTATCTTCATAGCTTGTCGTGAACATGCAGCTTGTTCATGACTGAGGCAGAGGGGTCTGTGCAGTGTTTCTGGGTAGAAATGTAGAGCTGTACGAGTGAAACCATGTGTGCGTCTGCCAGAGCACACAATGTACATATGCTGCTGGTGTTCGCATGTCACATAAGGGGACTGTTAGAGCGAGAGTGTGTGTGCTAGACGTGAGCCAGTAGAGTTATCCTGCAAAGGGCCCCCTTAGCTGTGCCGGCAAACAGGAAACTGCCGTGCATTCTCACAGTTTCACATGGCTCCGTCTGTTTCTCCTGCTCTCGGCTTTCATGCTTTATTTTCTAGACCTCCCAAACAACCGAAGGCGTTATGTTCGAGCAGACGCCTCCCTGCACTTTGCACAAATGTAACCAAAAACAATTCAGCCAATCTCTTCCCTTATAAACAACCTTCTTCTTCTGCTGCTTTCTCCCTCCTGCTGGTCCCTGGGTGGGCCTCTCTGCTAGACCAGACAGGAGGTGGTATACTGTTACTATGGTGCTGGGGGTCTTCCTGGAGATCTCCTGTGTTTTATCAGCCTCCGCGCTAGCCATGTTCTCCTAATTAGCTCCCAGTGTACCCTGCATTAGTACCAGGGACAAGCTGCTTCTTTCACTTGATTAGTCAACTGTCAATTCATCGTTTACTTGATGTTTTTTAAGTGAATGAAACAATAATCTGCAGCTTTAAACATGTAAACTAATCTTGATAAATATTATTTGATATGAATGGATCTCTGAAATAATAACACTTATACTTCTTAAATTAAATCAGTGAAATTACCTGATGCACTCCTTTAATGTAGCTCTATTGTGTCTGCTTTTATTATGTACATGTTTAAAAATGTTTAATGTAGGGTTTAAAAAATCAAACTATATATATTACTATACCAAAGCCCCCAGTATTTACACATTTCTTCTTTCTTGTTACCAAAAAGTTGCAGGCAAACTTCTGCACATGCAACATAATCATTCCTCTCCTACACACCTGTCTCCTGAGAATATGTATTTCCTTAAAGCTTTGGTACTCTTTGATACCATTGATCAATAAATGATGGCGATTGTACCACCTCAAAACATGTGGTAAGGAAAAGTATCAAAACATATTGACAACTAAAGTTTAGTGTTGATGTTTTTAAAGTGTGCCACCTTGTGTTAAGTTTGACCCTGTGTTTTTAAAAGCACATATTTACACCCACACAAGTAAATCACATTCTTCCCTTTTGCAAGCCAAACGTGGACAACACAAGTTTTTTCTTTTCTGTTCTATTCTAATAATCAGAAAAACACAAGTTGCATCTGAAGGCATCCAAGAAAGTACGATGCTATAAAAAGTCAAACTGACACTGAAAGCAGGAAGATCAGAGTTAAATTGTGTCATAGCGCGTTGCTGTTCTGAGCAGCAGCCAAGAAAACACTTGTGCATATTGGAGTTGGTTTGAAATGGGGAGAAAGGCGTACTATATATAGGTCAATTTGTGGATGCTGGGAGACAACAACCAAGTCGGGGATAAGAGACAAAGAGAATGCTAACACAGCTAACCTAGATCACATTCATTAGCGCTGCAAACGGGTAGGCACTGAGTGTGACTCAGACCGGAGGAATAAGGAGTAGGGGGGGGCACCTCAGTGACATTACAGCCTCATTAACTCATCCTGCAGGGAGAGAGTGGGAGGTCAAGGCGCTGACCCTCGACGATTCCAGCGCTCACAATCGTATGCGCCCACAGGAGGATAAAACATGTCCCCCCTCTTTACTGATCCGAACAAAAAAGTAGCCACCAAAACCTGCACAAACATATTTGTCTGAACACAGCTTAAGGCACTCAAACACAAAGACACTCACGCAGTAATTAGGTGTGTAGTCTCTGGCTGCTATTAAGGCCACGCTGCCCAAGTCTAGCAGAAGTTCTAATCAGATTTCGCCCCTGCCCGTCCCTTGTGAGGCATTAAGTCCCTCGCCCATCTGCCTTCTTATCTCGGATGGGAGAAATCTGCTCCTGGGCTAACCGACTGTCCGACACCGCCTCATCATTAAGAGCTTCGGCTTCAGCAGAAACAGTGAGTGAGAGTTAAAATGTTTGCAAAATCTCCTCTCAGACAAGTTTCTTTCTTTTGTTTTTCTCCTTCTTTGTCTTTTCTTCTGAGATTTGTGCTCACCTCTACCCTCCTAGGTACGCCCCGAGGAGCCCGTAGAGAGTCCACAGCACCAGCTGCACCATCCCCGTGCTCCTTATTAGTCCTGTCTGAGCAATATGGCCTCCATTTTTGGCTCAGGTAAGTTGGACCACCTGGCTGCTTGGGCTGAAGATGTTTTATGATAATAAAAGCTAATGCTTCTTATCCAAATGTCTCCGCAGAGAACAGCGGGCAAAAAGTAATCGTCTTCATGAGTTAGCCGTCTAATTAATCGATACACAATTTCCACACTCTCCCTTCTGATGGGTTGTCATGACAACAGAATTCTAAATTTCAATATGAAACCTGTTCAAATTAAACTAAATTGTCCCGATATCACAACAACAAATTCAAGTCGTAGGCATCCAGTAGCAGGTACTTGGAGGGTGCTTTCTTTTTAATGATGATGAAAAGTTGCAGGTAAACTCCTGCTCACAGTCTAAATTGCACAAATACTTTGCAGATGTTGCTGCGCTGACATGTCGCCAAATGTTGGTATCATTAGCATCTTAAGTGTTTAACATTTTGACAACCTTATCCTCCTGTCTGAGGCATTAAATCATAAACTCATATCAAGGTTCATGACAGATGGCTCCGCCTAAACCTTAAAATATTGTTGTTGTTTGTGCAACATTGTATGTTGTAACACAGGCAAAGGAATATTCCCCTCTGCATGCAAATAAAAAAGAACTTTGAGATGTACCTTTTTCTAGTTGGTGCCAGAATCAACAGAATAAAGAAGTTTAATAAAAGTTTACAACAACTCACCTTTGGTTATCTGTTCTGTGGCCTGGAAAAAGCAAAACAAAAACATGTGTCAGCAACAACAAGAAACATCAAGAAATAATGATCTATTCCACATTGAAGTGTAAGCTGTTGGTCTAAATGTTAATGCTCCACAAACATCTGAGTCCCATTGGCTGGATCAGCAGCTGCTCTGCAGTGCTGGAGCAACAATCCAGGGCAGTCAGGACAAAATGTTCAGAGGCTGCTTTTGCTCATCTATTGAAATGCTAAGAGGTTCATGTACATTCCCATTGCTGGATGAGGTGAATGGGTTCATGGGCTGGAGGTAAAAATAGATAAAACAAATGCTCTCATACGGTAAGGATTCTTTACCAGCACAGAAGGGTGAGTTCAAGGACGTGTATGTTTTAGAGAGAGCAGCAGGCTAACCTTTTAACACTGAAAACAGATGACCTGAAGGGGTGAAGTATGTAAACCACATACAGTTCTGGTAATGGCTTACTGAGGATGCACAAGACAACATGCATGTGATGCCGCTGCAGAGAAAACACCTGAGCCGAGATGGACTGATTCGTCTAAGATCGGCCCAAAGTGGAAACTGTCATTTATTTTTACTGCCGAACTACTCATGAACCAACTTTAATCATTTTAATCCAGAACATAAACCCCACTGGTATATAAGAAGCATTCTGGGGAAATAGCATAGACTGTAAATCTTAATGGACGAAGCCTAGGTGACATCAGCCATCTGTTAGAGCAGGGGGGTCTAGAGGATCATAGGCAGCAGCCGCCATGCTGGAAATGCTGTCTCAGTCTAACTTTCAGTCAACTCATCCCCAGTACAGTGTGTGCCCATGTGGACAATAACAAATCAGACCTATATCACCCTTTGTTCCAGGCTGTAAACATGTTGATTGATGGTGTAAAAACGGGCAGTTTTGAATGGGGTGTGTATGTGACTCAAGCGGACCCTCAACAAACTGCAGGATTTTGGACTTCTGCATTGGCTTCATTTTTAACACCGGAGTTTGAAGCATGGAAAAAAGGTATAAATTGCCTTCCTGTGTGACGATGTCCATTGCATTCAACAAAATCCACGACCTGCAGTGTCTGTGCAGCCGTGCTGCTAGTTAGCATTTTGCCAGCTAACGGTACGCTAGAATTCTTAGCCTCCAGTAAGGATGGACCCAGGCCTGTGATAAATTGTCCTGGAGTTGTGCTACCGACCTCCGCTGCTCACTTATTGTCTTTATATTTTAGGCGTCTTTTCAATCAATCCCGCACTTCACGAGGTTGTGAACTGTATGTGCAGTGATGATGGTGGCTGCACTACACATGTCTCAGTATCTGGTAAACTGATCACACATATAAATGACGCAGCCAACTTTATAAATGAAAAAACAAGTATTTAAAATGCGTCCTTTACACCGGATATACGGTCAATACAAGTCATTCTTGATTCAAGCTAAAACATGAGTGTTTGTCAACTGAGTGTGTCGGCCACAAGCGTACCTTTTTCTGAGCACCTTCTTTCTTTTTCTTCTCGTCTTGCTTTTTCTTTTTCTTATCTTCCATCAAATGGTTCTCTTCTCGTGTTTTTTGCTTCTTCTCACAGCTGAAATACAAAAACAGAGAGAGAGAGAGACTGCCATGAGGAGAAAGGTTCTGTGCCTGAGCAGGTAAACACCTTCAGTAAAGTGATGTAGTTTTGTTTATTTCACTGCATTGCTCAGGTGTAGCTGTCCAAGGTGAAATCAGTTTCGTCAGTGGCGGCTGTGATGTCACACAACATCATGTGTTCAGTAGTAAAACAACCACCAGACAGAAGAATGTTTGCACTCTTGAGCATCACATCTTAACAAATTGTGATGCACGAGGGTGTTTTTTTTTTAAAGTCGGTGGTCTTTGGGTTGTCTCTGGAAACTATTAAGGAGGCCTTGCAGATGTAGAGGGGGCCAAAAGGATGAGGACCCCCTGTCTTTAGTCCACAAACCAAGCCAGGGAAATGGACCCAGACACAAGTGATTGGTTGAAAAACCACAGAAATCAATCAAGCTGGTAGTCTGGGTTGATGTCTTTATGCACTTTGATAGCCGACATCTTCCCCCCCCCCGGTCCAGAGAGGAAACATTTTCACAACAAACACACAAACCAGCTCCAAAACCACCCGACAATGCCCCATTGTTTAATATCCATGAGTTACTCTTTATCCAATCCTCTACGCAGACAAACAAAAACACAACAGCAAGAACCAGGTCTTTTTATGGACTGAGACGAAGGGAAAATAGCCTGGAAACAAACATAGATTGAAGTAAAGTTTCTTGAACTTTAAATGTGAAATTGTACATAAACCATCAGGGTTTTCCCAAGCCGTGCCAACGCTGCTGCAGGCGATGGCGGTGTGTGCCATAACCAGGCAACAAGCACTCCCCGAAGCCCTGCTTAGCAGTTAGCTGGAGACAGACGGCCCTTCCCTTAAGCACTGCACTGAGATCAGTTTGGTTGTGGAGTTTCAAAAATAGAAATAAAAACAAAGAAGAACCTTTTTTTTTTTTTTTTTTAATGGAAGAAGAAAAAAAGAGCAAATCAGAGCATTAAATTAAGTTCTTCAGTCTTGAAGTGCTGGGAGCATGTCGTAAAGAGTTCAGGGTTCAGGAGACAGTTTTGATGATCAGAAATATAAAAACAAAGACCATGTGCAGGAGTTTGTAAGCTTTCCAAGTTATTCTAAACAAGAAAGTACCTGTGATGCCTTGGACTTGTACTGTTGTGATTATAGCGAATGTGGATTTTCAGACTGCCGTTTCAAGTGTTATTTACACCTCTGATGTTTCGCCTTCAATCTGAATGTCGCAGAAGCTAAATGGGGGGGCAAAGTGATTCCCCCCTCTGTACCGTCTTCAGAGGTAGCAACAGAGGCGTTACAGAGGTGAGACGGGATCAGGTGAGTCAGCGAGGGAGCACAGCGCTGTGTGTGTGCATGTCTGACTGTGTGTGTGTATGCGGAGCTGCCGCTGTGCTGTGTTTCTGCAACGATGAAACGCAATGCAAACTCACAGACTGGGACAAGAACATTTCGCCGTCGCAGGATCAATATGAACGTACAAAGACGTGATGGCTGCTGAGCTGAGTTAGTGCTATAAAGCAATCTGAAAAGGGCTAATGACGAATGTGAAGTTGCATATTTCCTCCAAGTTACTCCAGTCTAATCTTGCAAAGTGTGCAGCTCTGCTTTAGTGAACTCGATGACAGCAGCTGCTGCCCCCGTCTCCCAGAGGCCACGGCCACCTCCGCTCTCAGACTGAGCGGCTAGCAAACAGGTGTTAACAGATCACCAGGGGCAGCAAGATCCCTCCACTGAAAAAGACCGGACTTCATAATATGTCTCAGCTCTCTCTACCCTCTTCAACATCGTTGTCATATCACGAGAAATTATAAAAAAAACATTCAGAGTTCAGTAAGTCAGAAATAAATCCAGAGCACCTTTAATATCAGACTTTTCATGGAAACCTTTGTAGTCTGCTTTTTTTGGGAAGGTAGCTACAAAACATAAATACCTAAACTTTTTAAAAAGTTAAAGCTCCAAAAATTCTGATCTATGTCAACAGAGGGAGTTATTTTTGGATAACATTACTCACTTGTACTTGTTCAGCAAATGCCATCAATGCAGGAGCTGAAAACAGACTCCTGCAGCACTACAGGCCCTGTGGTTAAAGGAAAGCTGCATGACAAACAGCTGCTTTACAGCTGGATCTTAGTCCAGATTACATGCCTGAGTTTAGGTTGTGGGAATTCACTTTCAACACAAAAAACACACAGTCAATTCACATCATTAACTTCTTTTCACCTCCGAGAGGCTGGAAAGGGAACCTGCTGGTGCAGCTGCCATGCTAAATATAGCTGATGCTGCTCCTTTCAAAGGCATCAGTGGGGCTCGTGTCATGTAGGATCAGAGGATAAGAGAGATGCTCCAGTTAATGTGAGCTGCTGTCGGCCTCCAAACGCCGATGACGAAAGTGAGCGCCGATCAAAGTGTCAAAATGATTTCAGTTTAAGAAACATTCAGTCCCCGAGATGGACAGAAAGAGTCTCCCTCAGTGAGAGCTGCTGGTTCATCTCCAAACATCTGTCTGGCCTGGACAGATGTGCTTCCCCTGGACTCTCGAGCTGAATGACAGTGAGAGCGGGAGGATGAGGTGATGCTATCTCTTGCCCATTTGAGTGCTGTACGCTTTGCTATGGGAGGTATGGACTCCTTCTGATGAGGACAATAATAAATGCTTTGATAAAATCAATGCTTTAATGAATTCAGTCACACAGGAGGCCAGAGTGCAATCGTTCATTTGTTTATTGACTCATAGTGGGCTGAGCTCCATCACGAGCAGCCTTTTGTAGCCCGGGAAAGCACATCTCGTGCCGATATGAAGGACGTAGGTCAATGAGCTCAGCTCTGTTGTGGAATTACACCCTCCTGTCAGAACAACAGGATTAGAGGCTGGTGTCCCTCTTAAAACCACGCACTACACTCTGCCGACAAAGGGAGGGAAACAAGGAAAAACCAAAAAACACAGTCGAACCGGAAAGAGACCAAGGACAGACTAATAAAAGCAGGTGTAAAAATGTTTAGAAAATCGAGCAGTGATGGGAGAGGGAGGAGAGCTCGAGTGTGCAAGGTGAATTGTGTTTATGCAAATGTGGAGCTGCCCCACATTGGAGTGAGGAAGACGAGGGGGCTACGGCGGATGGGTTTGGTTTGTGTGTGTGTATGAGAGAGATTGGGGGAAGGGGTGCTAGACGGCAGTCGCTGGGCACAGAGCCAGGAATGCCATCGCTGCAAGCCAAACAAGAGCACGGCGAGCCCTTGGGAGAGCGCTCGCTAGCAAGCACAGCAGCAGCACAGCTACACGGCAGAGTGTGCAGATCCCCCTCCGCTCTCTCTGCGCAGTCGCACTTTAGGAGCAACACAACCTCTGAAAAATAGAATATTGTTCAGCAGGTTTTCAAATGCAAAAACAAAACAGAAAGAACCAAGTCGGTCCGTCTACCTTTGTAATCGCACGAGGGTTTAAAAACTGCTGGGTAAGCACAAACAGAGTCCTTGTGCTCTGCAAAGAGGATTGCACTCTGTAAAGTACTTGAAGCTATTCTCAGAGTGGTCATGTTAATGTGCTCTGACCCGGCCTGACGACAAGGAAGAGAGAAACTTATGCTGCTACACTCCTGGCGCTCTGAACCGGCCCCTAAAATAGCTTCCATGGACGTGCTCCAAAAAGCACGGCCCTCCAGTCCAAATGTCTTCTGCTCCCAAAAGTAGGGGGGCACTTTTCATGAACCAGGATGACGATTTATTGGTCCCATCGATCAAAGAAAAACTCTAAAATTATTATTAAGCTTCCAGCATGAAGCTTTTTCACTGTTTGCACATTTGTCTTCATGGATCAAAAGAAATGAAGCATCTTTGAGAAGTCACGGTCTGAACTCGTGCAGAGTTCACATAACTCTGAGCAGCAGCAGAAGACTCTTCATGTCTATGAAACATGAACAGGAATATTCTTTAATGCATTCCACCTACAGACGGTGAATACGTCTGACACCTTAATGCTTCTGGTAAGGTTCTCCAAATGTTAGATACTATTCAATACCAAATGTTTTTAAAAAGAATACATTCTGTTTTCTTTATGATTGATCGTATAGAAAAGTAAAGTCCAGAAGGTTTTTTTTTTTTTTTTTACAAATCCAGGTTTTTTTTGTCTTATTTTTAACCAAAAACAGCTGTGAGTGAAAAGAGAGACCTCTGTCTACGTTGCCAAATATGTTGGCAACATTTCAGAACTGAGTGCAGAAGTTTGCATGCAATTTTTGGACATTAAAAAACAAGACAAGTATCAAACACTGGGTGTCTAGAAGTTGTGTTTTTGTTCCTGTGGTATCGGAAAATGTATCAAAATCATTTGATTTTTTTTTCTAGACTTGTATTAGTCTACTTGTGCATGCAGCCAGCCGTCCATGAGAAGTGATCTGTAAAAGATATCCAGCACTGAAAAAACCAACACGGGATATTAAGCCACAATAATGCAGGGTGGGATGATCAGTCCGGTTAGGTTGCGTCCCATGCATGCACGGAGGCTGTCGTCCTACAGGTGAGCGTCCCAGGTTCAAATCTGACCCGTGGCCTCCTTTCACGCACATCATTCCTCACTGTTTCCATGGCTTCCAACTCTATCCACTGTCCTATCAAATGAAGGCATAAAAGCCTGAAAATACGTCTTTTAAAAGCATATTTGTTCTCTGCAGACTTCATGCTCATCATTTCAAAGACAACTCCAGAACATCAAGTATCTGATCACTGACACTCAACAAGTCACCAAACCCCCCCCCCCCCCCGACCGACCTTGTGTCATACACTGGGAAAAAAACGCCACCAAGAGTTTTAGACTCCAAGTGATGCTATGACCTAAAGCCTTATAGTAATCACAGCATTTAGTGGCCTGTTTTTGTTATCAAGCCCCCTTTGGCGCCTCTCTGTGAACACACACTGCCTCTTTCAGAGGTCTGAGTGCTGACTGGGGGCCCCTGACCCGGCAGGGACAGAAAAGAGCCCCCCCCTCCCCAGCCTTTAGCACCACCACCACCGCTTCATCCCTTGCCAGTCCCAGGCCCAAATTAGGGACTCTATTTACACATTAGTAAAGCAGCGGGCCTCTAAGCTGACGTCAGCCTGCCCTCTGCATTCATGAGTGTGGGGGGCATACCCCCGCTCTGTACACACCGCCTTCTCCTTCAGGAGTGTGTGACACTGCAGGATATCACGCTGCAGCAAGAACCTGGGGCAGCAATGACGGCTGTCTCTATGGTGAGGGGGGAATACAGGAAGCAATCGTTGATGCATCTTATCTCGAGGTTTACACAGCCCGCTCATGCTCAAACCAAGGACTGACAAACCATCCAACAAATACACTTTACAGAACCAGGTTGTAACGACACCATCCATCTTAAACTTTAATATGATACTAGTCAAAATCAAACTATATCAACAACAAACTACTGCCTACTCTTAAGTCAGCCAATATGATGTTTTTAATGGATTCATTCCTCTCCTACGCACCTGTCCTGGGATATAGATGCAGTTTTTTTCAGTACTTTCTGATGCTATCTCTCATCACAATAACATACAATGTATCAACAAGTATAAAACATGTTATAAAATAAGAAGAAGCCTTGCTATATGTCCCCCAATGCTTATGTTAGAGCAATGAATGCATCTCAAACAGTGGTCCTTCCTCCAGACTTCTGCATAAACATTTATTTTAAAGTGGAGGCCAAACTACAAGCTAACTACTTGGCTACACATTATAGTCTTAATAAAGGAAACAGTAATGAATCTGTGTTTGCTAATGCGTTTAGCAATCAGGTGATGCATGTTAGAGCCAGGCAGCTCCCCCCCTCTCCCCCTCTCTCTCTCTGCAGCTCGGAACATGTTTGGTGACACTGAGCTGCAGAAATATCCATGTCAACTCTCCTACACAGCAATGCAACACGCATCCAGGCTGCTGGAAATACGACAAACCAGCAACAACAACACAGGGTGCCCTTGAATTATTTGAACCGTAGAGGCTGGTTAAGCAAACTGGTCCGTGTTAGCATTCAGAAAAACTATAACAAATCAATGCTAAGCTAAGCAACAGACAGCACAGAGTGAAAACAGGGAGGCAGAGCTGCTGTAAAGAGCACTCCGAGAAAACATTGATGTCAAAGCGGGCTGCGCGGAGGAGATTTTGCATTCCCGCCACAGCTGACGAAGTTTACCTCGAATAGCAGAAAATATTTCCGACAGCTGAGCGCGACGCGGTGCAAAACGCTGTCCGTGCTGAGCGCTCAAAAAACGGATTAATGAAGCCTACCGTGAAGCGTTCAGGAGGTTCTCGTTGGCGGCGGAGCCTCTGCAGCCATTTTGTAGTAACTGACCGGAGCTGCAGCTCGAGAGACGGTTGAATCCGTGGTAACGGGGGGTGGGGGAGGAGGAGGAGGAGGGGGGGGGGGGGAGAGGAGGGCGGAGCTTCACCTCTCCACGTGACCTTCAATAACAAAACAAACTGGTCCCACTTCCCCAACGCTCCACCCCCCCCCCCTCCCTCCTCCTAATCCCACCCCCCTCCGGCGTTTCCATGACAACTGCAGCACCCTCTCTCTCCCCTCCATCAATCCCCTCCTGCAGTCACACTCTGCTTCTGCTGCTGACTCCCATGAGGAGAGTTATTACAGTATTTCAGCCTGCATTTTTTAGACATGATGGAACACGGGATATATTTTTACACCAACAGAGGGCGCAATTTCTACTAAAAGGCAATGTTGGTGTTTCACTGCACACTGTGCTGTTTGGCTATTTTTATTTTCACTTTATTAGAGATGCATTTAATTTATAAGTAGGATGCAGATACTCAAGAATACTGTTCTGAAATGCAAATTAACTTCTTTAGGTGTGCAATATTCATCTGTATCTTTTTTTTTGATGGATTAAAAAGATTTTAAAATCATTTTTAAAGGTGTGAGGGGGCGTCAGTGGCCTAAAGGTTGTGTGCCCGCCCCATGTACAGAGGATGAAGTCCTTGAAAGCGGGCTGACCGGGTTCAAATCCAACCTGTGGCTCCTTTCACCGCATGTCTTTCCCCACTCTCTATGTTTTCTGACTCTATCCACTGTCCTGTCTCTAAACAAAGGCATAAAAAGACCCAAAACAAATCTGTAAATATTGTTTACAGAAGAGGATGTAAGTAATGTACATTATGTTGTATCCAGTAACTCAAACATCTGGTGAAAGTTGCAGAAATAATCCTCTGTGGTACCTGAGCAGATATTCTTCTTTCCTCAGGCTGAGAGATTCCCCAAGTCACTCGTCTTCTTCATAAATAATCATTTGTTTGTTTTTAATTTGGGTGAAGAATAAAGGAACTACAACTTGTGTACAACCCTGTAAGAGAGAAAGACAAATATTGTTCTTGACGCTGTACCTGAGGTTTCTTTTATTCATTCTTTTTGGCCTCAGACTCGAGGGTAGAGGGTTTCCTGCGCTGTTGACATCACAAAGCTGAGGTCAAATTGTGCAATGTGATGCTGGGCTTTATGAAAACTGTGAACTTGACCGTCTGCAAGATGTTAAAAGTTCTTTATGGCAATGACTTTTGTGCATATCACTCACTTCAGGATCAGATTAGTCCTCTGTGCATGGATCAATGCAAACCCTACCTGCAGCCTCAAACTGAGGAGACACAGACTGGACTGAAGGGCCCCGCAGGACATTTAATGTTTAAGCATTATATTTTTGTGCTTTACTTTAACACACTCTGGATTTAAGTATTTCCAGTTAGCACTGCACTCTGTGTGTAAATTTAGACTTTAAGATACTTGCACTTCACCTTAATCGTGCACGTCCCTGCACATCTGCACTCTAAAGCTCCTGCAAAGCACCGTCTGTATTTTTTGTGTTTTATATTTGATCTTATAGCCTATTGCTTTAATATAAAGATACCTGCTGTTTAATAGTCCTTCAAGTCTTTATTCTTTGATTTGCACCAAAACACCAAGTCAAATTCTTCCCATGTGTAAACATACTTGGCATTAAATCAGATTCTGCAGGTGTATGAATCCCCCTTGTCTGCATGAAGTCCACTCTATGGCACTCCAGTGGCATCTGATGTGGAAATGAATCTGTAAACATCAACTGTTGAAACACGGATAAAAGATAACTGTCTGATTACAAAGCAGGACGATCACCACCGTGTGCTCACATTTCCACGACCATATGTACTCGAGGTGTCCCGGCATATGGATGATTGTGTCACCAGCGTATGGATAATGGCAGAGATATGCATTACAGAGAAGGTGGCAAAACACAATTAGTCAGTCCATGAGATGATGGAGTGTGAGCGGAGAAGTGTGTGTGTGGAGGAGAGGAGGGGAGGGGAGGGGAGGCACTAATCATGCACCATGGTGATGAATCTTTACTGTCACAGCAGTAGATATAAATAATCCATCGTCTGAATCCTTTTCAAACATTGTGTGGTTTTTTTTATTTGTGATATTCTGGTTGTTTTAACATTTTAAATATATAACATATAACAAGGTAATTCTCACTGCTGTTGCTCATCCTGATTGTTGTTTTTTGTTAATGAAGGCCAAAAAAAAAAAGGAAAATGTTTCTGGTCACACGTGGTAAAACCCAGTCAAGAAACCTGACTTTCCTCTCTGCACTGTGTCTGTCTGCAGCATTGATCAGCGACCGTCAATGTGAATCTGAAAAATTCAATCATGACCCTGACCGGCTGACCTGTCTGCAGCGGGTCAAGCTCAAAGGTCAGATTGTTACCATATCAACCCCGCTCCATGTGTGAAATGCAAGAAGGTCAATCAAAGTGTCAATTCATTCAAAGATTCAGATGGGAGACCCGCTGAGAGCATGCAGGGAGACACTTTGATTGATCCAGTTTAAAGTTTTTCCCTGCTCTGGAAACGTACCCTCAGCCCTTCAGCAGGACGATACAACACCTGCTCTGATTGGCTCATCAATGTGTAAGAGAACCTTAAGGTAACACTTCTGCTGCTGATGTTGGACTTCCACGAGAGAATATTGTGCGATTATTTTTTTAATGATAAATCTTCACACTGCACTTTGGAGAATGTGTGCTAATAAAAAGAGTGATGGTGCTCTGCAGCTAATCAGATGTGAGCTGCGTGGGTGGGCATTAGCCCCCCATATACACCGTGTTGCATTTGCACTCAGCGCTAATGAGATTTATGACAAGCATAAATATAATTGCATTGAAATTGTGTGGCTCTATGTGTTCAGTTGAACAATTAAGCTCCGGCAAACATAAATTTACTTTCTCAGTGCTGTTTGTCTGTTAGTCTCTTCTTGATCTTCTTGCTTCTCTGTTTATTTTTAAAGATGTTTTTGTGTCTTTTTTTTCTCTGATGATCAACATTAAATAATAATAATAATAATAATAACTTTATTTATATAGCACCTTTTAAAAACACAGGTTTACAAAGTGCTTTGACAAACAGCTAAAACAAGAACAAACTAAAGTAAACACAGAAGAACATAAACAACAGCAAGAATATAACAGATGCAAAATACTAAAAATAATTAAATACAATTCAACAGAAAAGAACCCATAGTGCACGATACCCAACAGACATATATAACCCGACCATCACAAGAACCATCACAAGAACCATGATAAGAACCCAGGCAACACAAGAACCCAACAACACGAGCTGAGACCAAAAGGACCAAATTAAACCTTCTGCTTTTGTGCACACACTGTACTGATACACTGACATTTCTACCAAAGAGAGAAGATCTCAGGTAGAAAAGATGAGTATGTGCTACGCTACAAAAGCTATAGTGTGTTTGTCATCTTTAAAAAGTCAGCACATCCCATTTCTGACAGCACCTGCCAAGGTCAGCGTGCTGTTTTAGGCGAGGTGGTGGAAGAGCGGGCGGCGTATGAGCCACAAAGCCTCGCTCCCCAACAACAGCTATGATTGTTTCTATTTTCATTTGAGATGAGATTAAAGTCCTTGGGGACAGAGATATCAATCCGTTGTAACATAATGAGTCTTTTCTAGAGAGCAGATAGACACTTGGGCCAACAATGCCTGTGGTCGATATTTGCCTGCCAGTCATGATTATGTGCACAGAGAGCAGGAGGGAGACAGAATAAGAGAGAGACGGATCAGGCGCACACACAGAGAGAGAGAGAGAGGGAAAGACCAGTCCTCCCTCTGATTATAAAAGATTATATTGTAATTACATCATCAACTTATTCCAATTAGCATCAACATCACAAGAATACCAAAATCTCTATCATCTCTGCAGGGAAATAATGATCTATATTGCATATTTTCTAGTGCTCTAATACGAATGCAAGCAAAGGGATTGTTGGGGGATAATACTGTAATAGTAATAGATGCTACACACACACACACACACACACACACACACACCATCTTCTGCTCCCCTCAGCGTCCATGTGTCAGAGTGATGAATGTCTCCTTCCTCTGACTGACCTCCAAGGTCAGCAGCAGTGGGGCAAATGCAGCGGAGCCCGCCTCGTTTCCCCCGGCAGCTACAGCGAGGTAACAGCTCGGGCATATTTCACCAACGACTCGGCCAACAGCTCTCATATTAAACGTAATCAAACTGGATCAATGCTCTGCAGCACTGGGATAGACCAGAACAGGGTGGGGAGGGCAGAAAGGAGGATTTGTTTGGTTGTCTGTGTGCATATGCATGCATGAGCGTCTGGAGCAGAGTGCTCATGTTGTTGTTGAATCTGCACAGTGGATCCTGCACAGGAGCTTTAGCGTTTATCACATTATGATGCAGAGCTCTGCATGTACATACTGTCCAGTCTGATATCTAATTTTGTTACAGGTCACACTAAAGTAGAGTGCTGGCATGTCAGTGTCTGGGAAGCTAGTTAAAAAATAGGATTGCAAGCTACAGTATGAATGACATTAATTACTTCACACATGAAGAGGTTTACAACAGCAAAGCTTCCTTATGAAGACATCGACTTTAGTCACTGCAGAGCTACTTAGGGAAAGCAGTTTACACCACGTAGGAGAAAAAGATCAAATTCCAAAAGTACATGTGACAAGACAATGCAGAGCAGCATATTATGCAAAACAGTCATATTCCAATAAAAAAGGAACCCCATTGAGGTTATTGCAGAAACTGTACACTTCTTAAAGGCGACATATTATGAAAAATCCTCTTCTACAGTGTTTTTGAACGTATATTTGGGTAACCTGAGTGTCTACTGACCCACAAAATGTGAAATAAACCCATCCAGTCCTTTGTTTGTGGTCTGCATAAAAAATGGTAAAAATCCCAGATATCTCCACCCCCAGTCAAGGGGAAAACTTTTGCGCTGGTCGGCCATTTTTATTCTCGCTAGCAAAGGAGTGATGTCTACCGGGAAAACTCAGGGGGGGCTCTTTGCATTTAAAGAGACACACACACCAAAACGGAGCGTTCTGAGAGAGCTGGTTTATACAGGCTCACAAACCTCCTCTGGTGCTTGTGTTATATTTTGGCCTGATATCAATGAGTCACAACCTTTGGAAACATACTGCAGAATCCTAAGTCTATCTGCCTCATGCCCTAAAACCCATTTGATCCGTTCTATCCCGTATGCCGACTCGGCCTCGGGACGTGCCTTTAAATTATACATAAGTATGTCATTACGCTCAGGAGCCAAAGACGGAGGCTTAATGAATCTGGGCAGAGTGTCTGTCTGCAGCATCTCTCCTCACAGGAGAGATCTGATCAATCATCCTGTCAGCGCTGCAGCCACCACTGTCTACACCTCGCCATCATAAACAGATTTATTATTCATGAATTAGCATTATTGTCCACTTAATTATTCAGCAGGTCTTAATCATAAGGCGGATAATCTATTCCAGGTCGTGGGAAATTAGATAAGGAAAGATAACGTTGTTTCAGGAGGAGCTCGGCGTGTTGAGGCGAGTGTGGAGAGTTTTCTTTGAGTGGCTCTGAATTTAAAAGAGGCGGAGGGTAAGAGTGTTTTGGGAGAATTAATCCTGTTATTAACGGAGGGAAAAAAAAGATGTGAAAGTAGGAGTGAAGATGAAACAAAGAGCTAAACAACCCTGAGATGTATTTAGATTAATGGGACAATAAGGTGAGGTTTCACAAGGATGATGAATTACAATTAGCACCCTGAGGATTGTGCACTCCTATCTAGTAATGAGAACATTAATTTCAGAGATCTTCTGTCCATGGAGGTAAAATCTGTCCTCAAGGCAAACACAAACACAAACACAGTGTTGATGAATTAACATGAATGGTCATTGCATGAACACTTTCACATTCACAACCCTGCAAACACACTAAGGTGGGCTGTAACTCCTACGAAATGAATCTATAATAATTATGAAATAGAAAGTGATTGGATTTAAACGTTAACATTGTCTTTCATTGTTCCTCCACCTCTGGCTCTCTCTCTCTCCCTCCTGTCACCTCATCTCCCCTCTCTGCGACCATCACCCCTCTCTTTCTCTCTCTCTCTCTCCTCCTCCTCCTCGTTGTTTTCTAGTCCGAGCACATATACGCCACAGAGGGCCATGAATCATTCATAGCAGCACATAATGCCCTCGGCCCACTCCCCAGAGAGAGAGAGAGAGAGAGAGAGAGAGAGAGAGAGAGAGAGAGAGAGAGAGAGAGAGAAAGAGAGAGAGAGAGAGAGAGAGAGAGAGAGAGAGAGAGAGAGAGCAATGGATTAAATCCATGCAAATCAAATAAATAAGCTCTCATTTACTGATATCTCATCATTTTATCTGACATGACATTAGTTCACATGTTTTTCTTAAATATCAAAGTCAAAACAGTTTAGCTTTTTGTTTCATGAGATGTAAATGTTTGCATACTTACAATAGGCTCTTCAGATTCTTATGACTGGAAGTATGATTTTTACCATTGACAGACAATTGGACAGTGCCTGTGTTTCTGAGTTTCTGAGTTGATCTATGATCAAGAATCTGTACTTTATCTGTAAATCAATTTGCACATTGTAAATTGTTGTTCTCTCCTAACTTATTGTTTGTAAACTGTCTCTTTATCATGTAATGCTTTTTATGACGTGTGCTGCTGCCCTCTTGGCCAGGTCACCCTTGTGAAAGAGATCCTGATCTCAATGGGTTATTTACTTGGTTAAATAAAGGTTAAATAAAAATAAAATGATCAGCTCTCATCAAAATATAAATGATTGGAGAACTTCAGACATATTAATCTTTAACCTAGTTGATCACTTAAGTACAAATACCAATCAGAGTGTCAGTGCTGTCCAGTATATTTGATCCACCACTTAACCTACCATATTTATACAGTTCTCGTTAGTTTTGGCTATAAATCCATTTTTCTGTTTTTTTTCGGGCCTTTTTGACATTATTGGACAGGACAGCTGAAGAAAGACAGGAAGTGTTGGCAGGAGAGAGAGAGTGGGGGGGGGGGGGGGGGGGGGGGGGTGACATGCAGAAAAGGGCTGAGGTTGGACTCGACCCCACAGCTGTAGGAAGAGGACAACAGCCCCCGTATATGGGCTTGCGACAAAACCGCTAGCCGGCTACCAAAGCTGCATAGCGCTGAAAACAGGCGACCGGAGCACTCTGTGGACATGAGAGATGTCATGAGAAGCAGTCATCCACTTATCTGTTATCTAGTATGCTCTGGTTAACTAATATTCAGACACACTCGATGGCAACACATGCTGATGTTAGAACTTTATTATTTCAAATTATATTTTCTTCATTAGTTGAGCTTCCTTTAAAATCTCCGTAAACCTTGATAACTGGCGGTGAGTCACTGGAGCAGAACCTCAAAGTTTGGAGAAAAAAAACCAACAACCAAATAACACCAAAAATCGTCACCATGTGTACAACCTACCCCACCAATTTTATTTTACATCATTTTGTTACTATACTGTCCCCATGTTTTTCTTTGTCCTGTTTGCTCATTTACTTACTTTGTCCCTCTTTCTAATTCATTCATTTTATTTACTGACCCTTTTCCTTTTGTTTTGTTTTGTTTTGTTTTGTTTTGTTTTGTTTTGTTTGTTTGTGTCTAAATCTGCTTGCAAAACTGTATCGTACCACAGTTCCCCTCTTGTTTGTATCTCTTTTTTTATTGTGTGAGTGTGTGTATGCATGTTTTGGTGAATAAAAGTAAAATAAATAAAAAAATAAAAAAGTTTGGAGCCGATAATTGTTTCAGATTACTCTTAAACTACAGAAATACAAAAATGACATGATTATTATGTATTATTATTTCCTATAAGTCAAATGAATACCTGGTAGTAATCATAAATATGATCACTCCTCATCAACCACAGTCTGTGTCACACAGCAGCTCTGTGAGTACAGTACATCTGTTGAGAGCAGCTTAAACATATCTGTTCCTCCGGTCAGCAGGCTTTTAAAACAAACAGCTTTAATACACTTATCTTCCCCTGAGAGCGCCGCGTGTGGAGCAGCAGGGGGATTGTAACAACACACAAAGACTCAGTGACAGTGAACACACGGTCAAAGGGAGGGGTCCTGGTTTTTCTTTTCGAGAGCTAATCTGTCCCTGTGTCTGTGATGATATCAGCAGGGAGAGTCAACATGGAGCAGATGGGGGGGACATTTTAAAGTCTCGGCTCTTTTATCAGCCCTGCATGGATTTTCTATTTCCTCCCATGTGTGTAAAAAAACCCCCCAAAAAACACCCTCTGCTCTTTTATCTCTCCTCATGTCATCTCCTCACCTTCCCTTGTTTCCTCTTACTCACTGATCAAGTCTGTAAAATAAAAAGGGTGTCTGTTTGTTTTCCACTGTAACAAATATGCCTGCTCATTTCCCAATGGGGAGATTATTCAGTGAAAGCAGCTGCTGCAGTGTTTGTTGCAGTGAAAAAGCGAAATACTCCTGCATTATGATGGGACTTCATGTTAAAAATCACTACAGGAAGCAGAAAAGTCTCCAAAATCTGCAAAATAAAACATAAAATACATCTCTTTATAGTTAATGACATATTAGTCTGACTCATGGCTATAGCACCGGGGGAAAAGATAAATATTTACATCACAGACATGCTGAAAGGAAGACAGTAGCTGCAGTCAGGTCTGGGGATCTTTCTTCTATCGCTCATCACGTCCTTGCTCTTGGGGAAACTACTTCACAAAAAGTTCCAGGGACTTTCTGGTTGGTCCTCGCGGCGCTGAGCGTTTCTGATTGGTTGAGTTCTCAGGGGATTTAGATGCTGTTCGACTGTCTGGATGAGTCGCTGGCTCACAGGATGTCCTGCTGTTGCACAACTCCTTAAAACACTTTTATAATTTATAAAGGAAAACACACCTATGATCAGTTGTAAACAGGATACGGTGAAGTTGTCCGTTGTTGCGGAAAACAATGAAAAGAGTTCCCACAAAGTATCTGCCATATGTCTGAAAAGACATGAAATGCTAACGCCTGGGTGTTCATGTTTTATTATTAACCACAGTGAGGGGGAGAGGGCAGAAGTTTGAATAAGGAAAGGTCTTCATGCTGAATTCTTGTCAATAATTAGAAATAGAGTTTGATTCTTATTGCTAAAAAGATATGATCAGTGGCAGTTCGAGAGTCTGTTGGGGCCCTATGCAAAAATGAATTGGGGGCCCCTCCAACCACCATTACGTCTACCAGCGTTCGGACGCTCTTCCTCTTTCTCCCAGACGGATAATTCCTCTTCATTTTCTTTTAGTGGTTTAATTGTAATGAAGGAAAAATACATGAGATGCTAAGCAGCGCAATGAGAGTGAGTGATGTCACATGGGGCCCTATTAGGGAGGTTTCCTACTGTAAATGAAAAATGTGCACATTTTGAGCTACTGCTGCGGTTTTAAGTTTGTCAGCCTCGGGGGGGCCCTGACTGGCCTGGGGCCCAAAGCAGTTGCCTACCTTGCCTGTTGACAAGCAGCGCCTCTGGATGTGATACATGTGTCACCAATATTTACCCGAGCATGAAAACTTTGTGGTTATTTCTCACATCAGTAAACGTTTCAGGTCTTTGGACATCAGTGGAAACGTAGTCGTCAGTGGATGTGGGATTCTTTGAGTTCTTTGAGTACTTTAAGATGGAAACTCTGTTAATGTTGATCTAAAAAGCTGATATTAAAGCACATAACACATTCTTTCAGTCAGATCAGTTTCAGATAATCTTCTGCAGACTGTTTTTTTGTTTTGCAAACACTACGACCAGACCGCTATGGCACTGAGTCAGGAGGGACAGCCAGCAGCATGAGTAACAGGTTTGGTGAGACGAGAGCTGGAAAGTACCAAAGAGATACAAAAAAAAGATGAAAATCTTGTGTATTAGCAGCATTTAAGATAACAAGGAGTTGTTTGTGTGTCTGTGCAGGCGGCCGTGAGAAAGCATGTGTGTCATGTTTATGTGTGCAGAGACACGTTCACCTCTGTGGGCTGCTGCTCAAAATTATTCATGCTCATCATTGCATTGATAGAAAACATTTTTAAAATAACAAAATATGCTTTAAAGATCCCATATTCTCCTAATGTTCACCTTTCATGTTGTCAGTCTGTGAAACCTCTAGAAGCGCTTTGCACGATTTGCAGCTCAAAAACCTCCTTATTTATCTTTTATACTGGCGTCAGTAAAAACTCTCATTTCAGCTGCTGTCTCTTTAAGGCCCTTCTCCACATGTGCCCACTTTCCTCTGATTGGCTAGCTCTCTGGAAACCTTCCAGCGGGGGCAGAACACTGCAGGGCTGCCAGACCTTGTGATCTTTGTCTACGTTTAGCTTGGACGTGCAGCATCGTAACTCTAGATGTGAGTTTTAAAACGGGGATCAGCAGATCGTGATACATCATGAAATCAAATCGAACCTTTGACGGGATAATCGTAATCGAGACATTACGATTAAGGATGTCTCGATTACGCGTAAGGATGCACAGCCCTACCCCGGCTTGCATATGAGATGTTGTGATGACAACCCGCGTGCATTCTGCACAACAATCATTCATCCATGTTTGCACTCATTTCTGTCAAGCAATCTTCTCATGTCAGGATCTGTTCACCATGTTTACTCTGATTAATCAACTTCAGTGCTGCTCATCACAAAGCCCTCACAGAGATTGAGAGGGGGGGGGGGGGGGGGGGGGGGGGGGCGTCTTGGTCTGTCGTACCCTGCTGTGAGACTGACAGAAAAGTGAAATCCACACTGACACACGCAGCCATTAGGCCACAACATGACAAGTCTGCACGTAAGAGAGAATAAACAAGAGGGGCTAAAATTTCCATTACACCCCTCCTCTTCTCTGTGCAGCCTACAAAAGCTTCTTTCTCATCTCAAGGACTCTGAGTGTTTTCTGTTAATGCATCCACTCACCAAGACCTCACCCTGTCCCTCCCCTCTCACACACACACACACACACACACACACACACACACACACACACACACAAAAGCCTTTAATGTTGAGTCTCAGGGCTCAGAGTATGTGTGTTTTGTGTATGTGTGTGTTCGCTCCGCTGTTATCTTGACAAGCTCTCAAGGTCCTAATTGCTGCACAACAAGCAGAGCTGCCAGAGCAGAGCCCCCGACTCTCACCTTGTTTAAAAAGAGGAAGAAGAGGAGGAGGAGGAGAGAGAGATGCAGGAGAGGAGACATTAAGGTAAGAGAGACAGTTAAGACTCCATGATTGTAGGAGAATTTGGCAGAACAAGTAAAAGAGAGAGAGAGAGGATGGATTAGAGAAGAATACACGCAAAGAAAATCTGTCTCTATCTCTGAAAACCTTACACTTAAAGTGACATACCTGAGACATATTGTTATTACAATATTCGTTTTTATAACAGCCCAAAAGAAAAACTTAAAGTCTGACTGATTCTCTGTCTGCTGAGGAGAAGTCATGATGACCTGGAGGATCTGTGAAATGTAAAACTAACACGGCTTTTTACGCTGGGAAGAATATTTTAACAGTTAAAAAGTATTTCAAGTCCCGGTAAGTACCTCGACTTAAAGACATATCGTCATTACCCCCGAATGAAACATCAAGGTGTCACAGCGTTTCAATCAATCAGACACATACGCACACATACAAAGCAACAAATAGATACATGGATTTTATAATGAATTATGGACTTAATGACCTTACTATATGATCAGACGTTAAAGGCTTTATATGCGATTTTTTTCATCCAGCAGGTGTCGCCCTTGAGCTCCAGCATGAAACCAAAACAACTCGTGCTGCATTGTTGTGTTAGCATGCTAATGCTAGCGATCTTTATTATGCTCGTATCTTCACACTGCATGTAAATTTACCTGAAATGAGTGTGATCTAGAAACACAGTTAAGCAGTGAGTACAGTATGTTATTCTTCTTTTCTCTAGTCCCTCAATTCAACAACTTTTATACGCAAGGGGAGGAGTCGGCCGGCCGTCCCGGCGATGTAAACAAATTGAAAATATGACTCTGAAAACTCTGAAAACATCACAGACAGTGGGACTCGGGTGTTACACCCATTGTAGACAGTCATGACTCACAGAGTTATTTTCAGAGGATATACTTGATTTATATTATATTTAAGTGTGAAAAATCACATATAAAGCCTTTAAGGAAACATGCTATGTTGAAGTGCTGGCTCAAACAACACAGCAGCCAGTATGTCCTCCTTCTAAGTTTAGATTCTGCGCTCTCTTGTCATCTTTAAGGAGCAGCAGACGCCTCAGCCTGAGGGGAGCGGCTAACTCACTCTGAGACCACCAACTGCTGCTCGCATTAGACATAACAGGTAAGAGTCACACAGCCTGTTGAAATGGAGAATGTCATTTACAGTAGAGATGTGGATACAGGAGGGGACAGTGTGGGGTGTACGGGTGGAGGTTGGAGGAGGTGCCCGGCTTCATTGAAACACGTTCTGTCTCCATGTATGTTCTCTGTCATTGACACAGACACACAGTAAGTGAATGAATGTGTCACACAGAGGGTGATCGGGTGCTGAGCGTGAACGTGAGAGGTGTCAGAGGACTTGGAGGTGGTTTGTCAGGTAGCACCGAGGCGTTAACTCCCCCCCCTATAATCCACATATTGATCCCTGTACTCGGCCCACTCCGCGATCAATACAGGCAATAAAACCCAACCCAGCAGCAGCAGCCTCTCTGGGGAGAAGTGACAGACCCTCAGGCGAGGTGTGTGTGTGTGTGTGTGTGTGTGTGCAGAACACCTCTGTGTCTGCAGCGTCGTGTGTGTGTGAGTGTCCCAACACAGATCAGTGAGCTGGACAGTCCTCGGTGGCTGTCATGCACGCTTCCCCTCTGGGACACTCTGAATGTTCAACATGACAAAACAGTCAGTGTGCTGCATAAACGATCAGACAAGATCCAACCAGAGAGAAGTTACACTGCAGCATATGCTTCCATAGCTCAATCATGTGCTCACACACACACACACACACACACACACACACACACACACACACACACACACACACACACACACACACACACACACACACACACACACACACACACACACACACACACACACACACACACACACACACACATCGTGCATGGATGAAGAATTGCACAATCGCTGACACACATAGAAAGACACTGTAAGACACACCGCCACCTGCAGGTGAGTCACACAACAAGCGGTATATTCTATTACTTATTTCTTACTGAGAGCCTTAAATATTCACCTTTTTAAATCTTAGAGGAGAAGTTGTTTAGCTTAGTACAATTTGCATTGAACATATTTTTGTAAGGGTCTTATTGGCTGCTACTTGAATCAGTCTGATCGACAATATCTTCTGATCTTGGGCTACAAAAAGGTGATATTTCACATCTACCACAAGTACGGAAGCCTGAAAAGGACATAAATCCAAACATTTTATTTATACGTGTTCCTGTGACGACTAGTCATTTTGGGTTGTTTTCTCGAGATGAGAGGCTTATTTGTCTTGTAGTCTTAAGATAACAAACCTTGTGGTCTCATAGAACAGGGTATTGAAGAAAAACAAAAACAAGGCCGGTCACTGATCGGCTGCAGACCACGACATGCCATGCCACTAATAAGTTCTGTTTAGCCTGTTTCTATGCTTGTTATTTTGCTTTTACACTTAAAATATGTTGAGAGAACAACCAGAAATGACTTGTTCTCACTGGAAAATTCAGTCAATAAAATGTAAGGATGTACAGGTATATCTGCCTCGGGCGTCCACACCAGAGAAAACAGGAATTTAATAGAGAGAGTTTGCACAACCAATCAAACGCTTGGGGACGGATCATTCTTTGCAGACACAAAATTAACGGATGAAGTCATGCATGCAGCAATATAAAAACTAAATACAACGTTGCATGGCAATAAACACAGAGAGACAATTTTCTAAACCCTGAGTTAAAATATGAATTAAGTCTGAAATGACAGCAGGGAGGATGTTTATAATTCACTATACATCACAGCGTTTGTTATTGTTACCACCCCCCTCGCCTCGGTAATCATCATTACTTCTTTTTATTGTGGCTGTTAGCGTAGCATCATTAGCATACTGTATTGCAGTGAGGGTGAGGGGAGACCCGGGGTGGATTGTGTGACGCTCGTAATTTTGTCATCTCGGGCCAAAACTATTGTTACGCAGGCGACACAATTACGCAATTCTGCATCTTTTAATATCAGTTGGAAATTACACTGTTCCAGCTTCAATCAAATTCATGAGGTGCAGAGGCAGAGTGTTTTATTTTTATGGAAATGAGCTCATGGAAATCACATTTCTGTGATTAGACGTCTCCCAGGCTGTAGTTAACACTATTAGCAGCAGATATTATGCGTGACTTTTATGTGGAGTTGTATAAAGCGTGTTCTTCCTGCAGGTAGACTCTCGCAGTAAACACATTTTGAGGATGCACTAGACTCTACCTGATGCTCGTAAACAGAGAATGAATATTTGACCTGATGGTTGGCTCCTCGCCGTCCACTCTGATCCTCAGCAGAAGAAGCTGCAGCAGAAAGAGAGAGAGAGCAAACAGAGGGAGGAAGAGGAGAAGGCAAACAGCAGGGTGAGAACTAAAAAGATAGAGCCAGACATGTTAGGACAAAAATAAACAAACGAATAAAAGACTTAAAAAAATCACAGCGATGGGCTGACACACAGGAGCTGTTTTATTAAAGAGTAGCAGTGGTGAGCCGTGCAGACTGTGATAACTTGACAAATCCCAGCGCTTGTGCTCTTGAGAGGATTTCGCTTCATTAACAGATAAAGAGTGGAGGAGACAGAGGAGAAGAAAGAGAGACGGGGCGAGGGGGGAGACGAGTCTGCTCTTTGTTCCTCCGTCGTTACTTATTTCACCGTTATCTGCTCCGGGGAGCTTTACTCGACGACATGACCTTTAAGTTGCAGGAGCATGAATTGACAATGAGCACCAGGTTCAGGCAGTACGTTGATTTGTGTTTCATCTTCTACTCGGATGCTTTTTTTTTTTTTTTTTTTTTTAATCACACAGCCTCCTGCAGTGGGAGGGATCCATAAGGTGGAGAAGAGGAGTACGAATGTGCCCAAGAAATAAATATGCTGTGTTCACAACCTGCTGCAGCTGAATCCCTCAGAAGAGACTCTTTTAGTCAAAATGAATGATTTGACATTTTGTTGAAATATTTGCTCCTCTTCATGTTTGGGTTTTAGATGAGAAGCGCTTCGCCGCTCTAATCTGTCTTTCAAATATGACTGTTTGATCACACAAAAGCACAACTGTACAGAAAAGCCAATGAAACGATGTGAGCGGGAGTCAATCAGCCGCAGGGAAAACGAAGTGAAGACGGGTCTGTGAGGGCTGAAGATGTTTGAACTGAAGCAAAAGAAGAAGAAGAATTATTCTGGGGCTTTAGGACTCTTTGAGCAAAGAGGAAAATGGAGAGAAACTGGAGGGAAATAAAAGACGAGTTCACGCAGAGTTCAGTCAGAAAACTAGTTCTGAACGTAAACCCACACTCACATATGGGATTGTTTCTTTGATCAAGGCTAGCTTACAGCTAACATTTGAACCAAGCAGAAACCTCCAGTGCTGGAAAATTAAGCAAATACTGAAGCACAAATAAAAAATCTGGAATCTGTTACTTTGCTCGCTAGATCTATGTCTTAAAAAAAAAAAAAAAATCTCTGACAAGCAACAGAACCTTTGGACTGATAAAACCTGCATCAGAGGCGACTACATGTAAAACAAAATTCTATAAATAATCTATCTTCTCTGTGATGCTCTTTTTGTTTTTTTTCATCAGTTTTCATTCCAGTCTGTTTCATTGTCGCTAAAAACTCCTCACCGGAGCTTTAAGAGAACACCTTCAAATGGATTATAGATGATCAATACTGGACACTCCGCCCTCTCTCGACCCAGACTCCCCCGGGAGTCCGTGCAGAGGTCAGAGGTCAGGGCTCCAGACAGACCAGCCCAGACACGACCTCTGACATTTCAACCTCCACAACAGCTGATCAATAACCAAAACGGCTGCAGGCCGAGCGCGGAGCACTTCTGCTGGTCTGAGTGTGTGTGTGTGTGTGTGTGTGTGTGTGTGTGTGTGTGTGTGTGTGTGTGTGTGTGTGTGTGTGTGTGTGTGAAGATGTGTGAGGATGTGCTGGACTGGATCCCGATGGGCGGGTTGGCAGCGTGCACCGCAGCCTGTGTGTGAGCGAGGTGTAATGTGAAGTTATATGAGTGTTTGGAAGACTAGAAAGCAGCTTTTTAAGGGACGTCTTTGTATAACAGAGCATCGTGATCATAGTGAGAGGAAATAAGGATTAAGTGTGGTAAGTAAAGAATTTAAGTGAACAAATCTCTGAACTGTTTTACACCCTGGAGTCAAAGATAAAATCTTAAACGCTCTGTTGTCTTCAGATCTTTACACACACTTTTTTCAGCCTCCTTAAAGCGTTGAACCTGTTTGTGGAGTTTTGGCAAAGAGATAAAATACTGAGAACAGAGACGGCTTCAAATTAAGAGCGTGAAGAAAGACAACGATTGTGAAGGAGGGGAAGATGAACCGGAGTGTTATTTATAAACCACAGATCAATAACGTTACATTTTTAATTCTGTTTAAACAGAGGGGGTGAGCACATGTGCACACCCACACACACACCCACACCCACACACACACACCCACACACACACACACACACACACACACACACACACACACACACACACACACACCCACACACACACACACACACACACACACACACACACACACACACACACACACACAGAGCACCTGGCGCTCCTCCTGGTGATGAATGGAAAGCGGAGGTCTTTTATTAAATCAGCTCTCTCTCTCTCTCTCTCTCTCAGGTGACTGAAGAAGAGTTCTTCAGAGACATTTAGATTTATATCACGCCTCTCCCAGCATCAGAAAAACAAAACGTCTGTATTCAAGGCAGAATATTCTCACTCCTTCTAGGTAACTAATCCCTTTACAGATCCGACACCCCTTAAACATTTCTTGTAGAGGCCTATATGTATTCTTATCCCTGAGGGGAAGTTCTGTTTTTACACTGTTATTGAGAGACATGCTGGACCTGTGGACATGAATAAGTGGAGATATGTGAGTGGGGCTGCTACACAGGGAGCGTGCCAGAGCAGTTGGGGGTTCAGTGACTTGCTCAAGGGCACCTCAGCAGTGTTCAGGAAGTGACCTGGCACCTCTCCAGCAACCACACCAACTTTCGTACTTCGATCCGCACCGGGACTTGAACCTGCGACCCTCCGGTTCCCAAACCAAAGTCCATACAGACCGAGCTAACTGCCCAACTTCATCATGTCATCTGCTGTCGTTTATTAATCTGTAGTGAGTCAAACTCTGATGGATATGAATAAAAATGTGTGTTTATTGTTATTTTCAGGTCGGGTAAGGCTTGAATCAGTCTTGATGTTGAGAAGTGGACCCTGAAGACGATGGTGAAACATTTCTTTATCATTTCCCACAACAAGAGGAGCAGGAGCAGGAAGTATTTCATGAAGAACAAGTGGGTTAGGGTTAGCGTTAACCCTAACCCTGAAAAATCTTCTTAGTACATTAAAGGCTTTTTATGCGATTTTTTGATCCAGCAGATGTCGCCCTTGAGCTCCAGCATGAAACCAAAACAACTCACGCTGCATTGTTGTGTTAGCATGCTAATGCTAGCGATCTTTATTATGCTCGTATCTTCACACTGCATGTAAATTTACCTGAAATGAGCGTGATCTAGAAACACAGTTAAGCAGTGAGTACAGTATGTTATTCTTCTTTTCTCTAGTCCCTCAATTAAACAACTTTTATACGTGAGGGGAGGAGTCAGCCGGCCGTCCTGGCGATGTAAACAAACTGAAGATAGGACTCTGAAAAGTCTGAAAACATCACAGACAGTGGGACTCGGGTGTTACACCCATTGTAGACAGTCATGACTCACAGAGTTATTTTCAGATGATATACTTGATTTATATTATATTTAAGTCTGAAAAATCACATATAAAGACTTTAACAGAGTTTTTACTTTGCTTTGAATGTATTGATATTTTAAATATACCTGTATGAATAACTGTACTGGTTATTTATTGACTGTTGTAATCTCGTGACCTCTAATCCAGAGGTCATGTTTTGTTTCTGTCGGCTGTAGGAACTCCCCCATGATGAGCCCCCTCGTATCTGCCCCCATCAACAAAACCTTTACTGAACGGACGCAGCACCACTCAGTGCTCCCATGATCCTCTCTGCTCCGTCTAACCCCTGATGAACTGAGACTGGTGGATGGGGGGGGGGCACTGAGATAATTGCCATTTTATTCTGCACCTCGACGCAGACTGCATGCTAACTAGCTGTTTCCCCGCTAACCCTCGTTTAACACAATGTGTGTGACGGTTAACAAATGTTCGCTGGTTGGTTGTGTAAGCCGGGTGAAATGTCAGTGTGTGGGGGGATGACGCTCTCCCTGATGAGTGTTAGAAAAATGTCTGGAAAACACCTGACAGTCGCAGCTCTGCAGCCTGAGGAAGCTGTGGTTTCAGAGTTAAACTTCATGTCTCGCCCTGATCAAACGTTTACTCCACATGTAGGACAGACTCACGCTGAGCACACACCTGTCTCCTCCTCAGAGCAGAACTGAAGATGAACTCCAGCTTCACTCTGCAATCAAGAGAGCAGGAGACACACACACACACACACACACACACACACACACACACACACACACACACACACACACACACACACACACACACACACACACACACACACACACACACACACACACACACACACACACACACACAGCAGCACAGGTGGGATGCAACAAACTACAAATACTTTCTGACTGTTCTTTCAGCACCTGGGAGGAACTTTTGATTTCTGTCATTGGTGGCGCCCCCCTATGGACAAAGTGGAAACTCCTTTTTCTTCAGTAATTTTGTCCTGAACATGCCTAAGTAGTGTTTTCTAACAAAAGCAAATCGTATCCAGCTTTCTTTCTACAGTCAAACATGTTACTGACAGTGAAATGTTTGCATGAGAATGATAAAAAAATAAAATAAAAGCCTCTTCCTGTCTGCGTGCTGTAAATCACTCCTCTGTGACCGAGCCAGTGGAAGCGGTAAAAGCCATTTAAAGGTTTAAAGGCAGCAGGATGCGATTTTTAGTTATTAAACACTTCTAAAGGAAAATATCTGCAAAGTAATTAGATGTCCCGTTTTTTCCACAGGGGGGCGCAAAATCAACACAAACAAAAAGTTCCGAAGAGGAGCTTTAAGCTTCAGTGCATTCCTTTGGTGTACATGAAGTCGATATCTCACAACATGACGTAACACCATCATGATGTCATCATTGTATCAAGAGCAAAACAGACAAAGGAAGGAAACTGGACTGCAAAGAAATGCATCTAGGTAATTTGATGTCCATGTCAGAGAATATATTAAAAATAATGTAGCCAGCTTTGCAGACACAGTTGCAGAGATTTATGTTTTTAATTTGAAGCTTAAATATTTTTTTCATTTTTGATTTCTGTTGCACAGAGAAGCAGGTAGAAGTGTCCTTCAGGGGTCGACTTTGAGTGTTCTTCATGACTGAAGTGCCATCAGAAGTTGTCGTTGTGCTGTTGTCCTTTTTTATGCAAGTGTCTTCATTTAAACTTATTAAAATCATTCGTTTTTTTTAAATCCTACAAAACAACACTGGAACCCAGAAATAAGAGCAATCAACACCGAACGATTCCAAAAGAAGCCAGCGCCATAGAGCGGACTATCCTGTGACCTCTTAGTTGGAATGAATCTGTACCCAGCTCAGACCAGGAGCAGACCGGGGGATTACAGCCGAATGCTCTTTTCTTCCCTCTCAAACGGTCAGACAGCGAGCCGGCTGCAGCCCAGATGAGCTCTATTCACCATTCCTATCTCGTCTCTGCAGCCCTGCAGGCTCATCCATCTCCATTTCCCGCTCCCTGTCGTCGGGTTCTGCAGCAGCAGCTCAGCCTTAATCAATCTAATTACCAGCCGCAGAATGGACCCCCAGACCCATCTACCTGTCTGTTAAAAACCCTCCAGACCCCCTCAGAGCCAAACGCTAAACATCCCCCTCTCTGCAGAGCTGCTGATTAAAAATGACGGTTGACAATGAGGAGAGGGAAACGATGCTCAAACTTCTCACCTAAATGCTTTTTGGTTTATTATTGAAGGTGTTGTGTTTTTTTTTTCTGTTCCATCATCTTCTTTTAAAATGACAGAATTTGAAAAAGCCCTGAAATGTGTTTTGTACACATTTACATCAAACCTTTTAAAAACAACTTCTCTATGAACTTTATTGTTACTGAACACAAACAGCAGAGGAGATCAAGTGAACCATCATGCAGCTTCTCTCCAACATCTCACTGATTGGTACAAAGGGGTTCCATCACATCCCTACCAGGCTTTTTATAATCTGAAGTGTGACCGAGCGAGGAGAGAAAATTAGTCCATGATTTCTCTCTCTCTCCCTCACTGACAATGGCGAGCTAATTAAACTCCTGGCATTTCATATTCATGACTAATTAGCTAAACGAGATGGCAGCTCCAAAGTGGGCTGCTCTTAATTAAGCCCAAGGATTTGAGTTACACCTTGGTGCCGAGATGTGTGTGTGTGTGTGTGTGTGTGTGCATGGAGGCTGTATTCATCTTGTCTCCTTCCCAGAGGCTGACCCCCCCGTCTCAGTGTAGGCGGAGGTCAAAGTTCACCTGTATGTTCTGTACAGTACACATCATCCGTGCTGTTCCACACCGTCTTAACTGATCCCTGGTTAATTACCCAGGTGTTATTATGAAGTGACTCATTTTAGTTCAGTTAAAGTGAGGGAACTGTTCAGACTGATTGTAGCAGACAGTTTACTTTTCTGGCCGTTCTAAAGGAATGTTTTATGTACAATGTTTTTGTACATTTTTAATTCTTCTTTTTTAAATTTAAATTGTACTGTGTTCACTGTTTGTTTGCAATCTTTGCTCTTTGATGCTGTAACAATGTAAATTTCCCCGTTGTGGGATAAATAAGGGATTATCTTATCTTTTCACTTATCTTAGTCCAGTCTTTGCATCAGGCCGGTGTCATGGTAAGGACCCAGAGCTGAGTTTCTGCAGTGCCTGATTCACTCATAAATGACGATTTATTTGTAGTATTCATGAAACTCCCGTCTCACTGTACCGGTATCACAGTGTTTCTCTCCTGTTGGTTTGCTTTAGCTGCTCTGGCATCATGTCGGCTTTGTGAATAGAACATTTTGTACTTGTGTCGGAGTAATAGGGTTTACATGTGTCTTTGCAGCAGGGTGCAACATGATCATTAAACCTTAAAAGAAAGACTTTATTTTGTCGGCTGCACTAAAGGAGTAACACCTCCCTCAGGTCCTCCGTCTGCTCCACACACAGCAGCACAGCTCTGACACGATTCAACCACCAGCAGACAGACACACCTCCTTCAGGTTGACTGTCCCTTTTATCACTTGTGCTTTTTTTTTGTTTTTGCACATTTATTTTGAAGTGTTATAGTGTGAAGAAGTGAGAAGAGGAGAAACAAGGAGAGCAGAAGAAAGCTGCAGGTACGTACTGTTCTCATTCTCCTAATCTCAACTCTAAATCCTCTTTCAGTCTTTACAAGATTCCCAAATCCTGAATAAATCCTCAGCAAGACATTAGCGCTCTGCAAACCCCTCTCTGACTTTAGAGAGATTAGAATCCTGCAAAGCTCTCCGAGGCTGAATACTCTCAAGAGAACCTGTTGGTCAAATGCAAAACCTCGACAAAGGGTTATATAGGCACATCAGGGCAACACATAAACAGCAGAGAGAAGAAGAGTTGCCTCCACACTTGCTCAAATGCCACATAAAGTTATTTGTTTTTTTAATCACAACGTTTCGAGTACATGTGAGAACTTGAGAAAAATGATGGCCACACCCATCTTTATAGATTTCAACACCAATAGGCTGATTGGTCCCCTGTAAGATGCACATACTGTATGTCCTGAACAAGTCCTTCTGGGTTGGCTGCTGAAATTAAACCCTGTGGCTTCTGGAAACTTTAATTTTTGACAGCATACGGCCCTGTGTCCACCTACAGTAGCGTTTTTTATTCTGAGCACAAGCGTCTTTTTTCCGATTGTTTTCAATGAGCGTCTTTTTTTCCCAGCACTCTCCCTTTTTTTTGTGCGGCGCTCTTTTCAAAATATATGATATTCCCCTGTATCTCTGTCTCCTACAGATCATACCCTGTACCCAAAACCTCCTCGTTTCATATCCAGACAAAGTAGAAGGTCAAGCATCCTCCGTTTGAAGCTCAAAGTGAAGTGGAAGAAATTATCTCAAATATAAAACACACAGTATAAAGCGACAGAGCATTGTCGGTCATCCAGCGGCTGTTTTTAAGACGGTTGTCATGGTGACAACACGCACGTGCAGCTCACAGATAAAGATTCATCGGCTCTTTGTAAATGCACAAACTGATGCACATCGAAGTATTCCCTTTATCCACTGAGTCTACGGTATACACTGACATTCTGCTGATGTGTATTATAAGTAATAAAAAGCATCGCAGCAGTCTTGAACTCACACATGATGGCATTTGACATCCCTGCTGAACACTAGAAACTCACTTTTAATTAAAAGAAGAAGAAAGTACAGTATGTGGGTGTCGTCGGGTTGTCAGCAGCATGCGTTTAGCTGCAGGGAACACGATGCAGGTTGAATAAATGGACCGTATACCTCAGTTTAAACAATCTTTAAAGCAGGAAGTGACCTCCTCTGGTGTCTCTTTGAACCCAGGCGTCCTACTTTATGACGGCAAACTTTTCAGAGGAAGGAGTTAATGAAAGGAACCTGAGCAGGAGAAATGTAGTAAAAAATATAAAACCACAAACTTCCTTTTATAAAGTCACTCATGTCAGGGATTACAGGGACCCTGTTTCCCCTTCTCCTCCTCTTTATGTCTTTAAAATACTAAAATAAAAATAAAGATTCTTTCTTCCTCACGAGTGATAGAAAGAACTTTTCAGGGGCGCTAAATAGCCTAGTGGTTATGTTGCGCGCCCTCATGTACAGAGGGAATAGTCCTCCTCCTCCGGTCCTGGGTTAGAATCTGACCCCGAACCCTTTGCTGCATGTCTCGCACCCCATCTCTCCTCCAAGCATTTCCTGTCTCTCTTCAGCGGTCCCGATCTAATAAAGGCAAAAAGGCTGAAAAACTTTCACTTGAAAAAAAAAAGAGAAATAAAGAAGTTTTCAGTATGTGACACTGTTGACATGAGCTGCCTCCATGACAGGGAGAAATATGTGTAAATATGCAGCCCACACACACACGCAGACAATAAGATTGTGGATAAATCTAATTCCATGTGGGGGTAAAAATCTCTATAATATTATTACAGCACACACACCTGTGTGTTGTTGTGAGTGTGTGCGTCTTTGTGTGTGTTTGTGTGAGCGGAGGATTCTATCTGTCAAATGCTATTGGCTGCCGAGGCTGTGAGGCGCTAATCCAGTTGTTCCTGCAGTGTTTAGATTAGCACCAAGCTAATGGATAGGCTGCCAATGTGACACACACACACACACACACACACACACACACACACACACACACACACACACACACACACACACACACACACACACACACACACACACACACACACACACACACACACACACACACACACACACACACACACACACACACACACACACACACACACACAGGTTTTCAGCTGGTGGTCTGGGGGTTTTAGTTACTCTTTACCTGGGAGCCTGAGAAGAGGTGAGCCATTGGGATGAATGTGTTTTCAAACGAGTCCTCTCTAGAGTCAATGATCACGCAGGTCACCATGTGGTCAACACTGAAGCTTCAGTGTTTATCCAGCTCTGCATGGGTATGTAAACCTTTCTGTGTTCTAACCTCTCTCCATTTTTCAAAAGCATCTCCAATATTGATCCTAGTTTGATCACGTTTCTGCTCGTGGAGCTTATTAGAAACATGCAGAGGCTTTTTAGGTCGGGTACAATCACTTCCTATCTGAAACACTTCTCTTGCCCGCTTCCATCGCTGTAACACCTGTTGGTTTGACCTGATAACTGCTCTCATATCTGGCAAACTGAGGGGCGTCCAAAACGGCCACGTGGGGATGCATTAAAACCACAAATCCATTCAGGACCAGAATCTAAACTTCGAAGGAGGACATACTGGCTCTGATGATACAGTAAGATCATTATATCTAACAGATTGCTCCTTTAAGTTCCTGCTATATGCAGACACCTACACACTCGTACACATAATCAGCCTCTCTCCTCTGATTGTCTGCAGCACGCTGCTTTCTAAATATATAAAAACTCTCCTGATATGACAGTCATCGATCAATAGAAAGCTCTCCACCCACCCGCCGCTCACCGAGGGAACAGAGCCGACACTGAAACACTTTTGTTGTCTGTCATATTGTGGGTGGAAACAGCTCGAACCTCACAGCTGCATGTGCAAACTAAAAGGAAAAACAGGCTCCATGTCGTACGCCGAGACTGAAAAACACTGAATATATCAGAGCAGAGACAGCGGCGGGGAACAAAGAGCAGACGGAGGTGCTGAGGAGATGAAGTGAAGGCGGAGGATCAGTGGAGCAGCGAGGAGTGAATTTACAGAGAGGGACTTTGTGCCAACACGTCTCCTCTAATAGAGAGCGCGTTCTCCCCTCTGCCTCTCTCTGCAGGCTTACAGACGACGCTTTACTGGTTCATATCCGACTGACTGACTGACTGCAGCCACAGGGGAGTGTGTGTGTGTGTGTGTGGTCAGCGTAATATTAAACCCTCACTATATCATACCCTTCATACAAAGAGAAGAGACGAGCTGATGGAGGGAGAGAAAAAACCCCGAGGACAGATGTGCACAAGGAGTTGACTTTGTCCGTTGATCTTACGGCTTCTTGACATAATAAAGGGGAAACTACGGCGGAGTTTAAACTGGAGAATCTCCCTCACTATCCCAGCATACTTTATGCCCTGAAATTAATTGGGGGAGGTATTTAGAGGGTACATGTCGAGGTGTTTAATCCCACGTCAGGCAAGGGGGGGGGGGGGGGGAGGTAAAAGGAAACATACACACCTACCTGTGCGATGCTGTGTGTGTCTCTATAGACGCCTGATGGCAGTTCCATAACCTGAGTGACAGAAAGATAAACAAACTGGCATTAGAGATATAGGATAACACCTGGACTGGTGTCAGTTTCACAGAGGGTCAAAATGTGGACATTTAATCGGCAATCATCAGGAAAAGGTCGTCTTTGTGTAACATTATGCAGCTTTAAATTTTTTTTGCAATTGCATATGATAAAAAAACTAAACAGAAATGAATATGGACGTCTCTGTGCGACCTCTAAACGCAAACAACACCATCAGTAAGACGCACCGCACTGCTGGAATCTAAGTCCGAGTCAAACATGGCAGCAGCACCTTACCACATCAGTGTTTTTGTACTTTCACACCTGAACAAAACTCCTGAAAGTCTCCGAGGTGAGCTGCATGATCGAACACAGACGACATGTATCGAGTCAGAGCTGTTTGTGGTTTAATATTTGATCAGATGTTGTTATTGATTCTTTAATCAGCTGTTTGTTTTTACCTGATTATTATAATTAGTAGTTTGCTGTTTCTGTTCTTGGTCAGGTCTCCCTTCTAAAAGAGATCTCTGATTTTACATTTTTGTAGGCATACAAATAAATTTAATTTTAATAAATGCTCCATAAATCAAGGAATATTAAATGCTTTCAAGAGGAAGTATGAGGGTGTCCATTTCCGTGCTCCGAGCGCCGTTTATTAGTAACTTTATCATTAATACTCCCACTACTGGAGCTGACAGAAACACTCAGACTGGTTTGTGTGTCCTGGGTGATCTGGCATGTTTTTAAAATGTTTCAGACAAGTTTTAAATTCAATCGTTGTGAATCTTTGGTGCCTAAAGAAAACGCCCCCCCCCCCTTCAGAAATATTCATGTCCCCTGATGTTTTCTAAAAACGCCCCAGATGAGAACCGCTGCTCTAGGAAAAAAGTTTGCTATGGAGCTTTCTGTCGCACTTTGCTTTTCCTACGTTTTTGTTTTTCATGTTGATCAGCACCCGAGTGGAGAACAGGGCTGTCTCAGAGCAGTTTCTGTGTTTGTGCCTCTGTTAGTGTGTGTGTGTTCAGTCAAGCATCCAAACGTCCCTCCTCTATACAAACGCTGAAAACTGATGTGCAACCATGAGGAAAATTAATTTCTTATTATGTGACTCTCCTCTCAAAGCTTGTGTCCAGCATGTGTACAAAACACTCTTCTCCTTTTGTCAAACACCTTTACGTTTCCTGCTCTGCATCATTACTATTCACCTGCAGTCTCACCTGGCTGCATACATCAACCTGTACCACGCTCTTTGTTCCAGCGTGCACTGCTGACTTTATTCCTCCTATCTCTGATGAAATGTGCAGGATGTCTGGAGAAAGTCAAACATAAATATTGCAAGTGTGTCCTTTATGAAGGAGCACATTTATGGACAGACCAACCTGCCAGCTCCGGTTTGATTTTGCTCAGGCAGAAGACACGAGGCTGGTCCTCCTCAGCTTCAGTCAGATTTGAATCATGACTGTTTATCTGATACGGGGTCATTTGATAAGACGACTGTCTGACGTCGTCGAAGCATTTTTTGTAAACAAACAAGATGGCTGCTGATGATGAAGATTGGGAATCTGTTATCTGCTCCGCATTAGCAGCTGGAAGTTTCCGCTACTAAATCTTGTCCTGCCAAACCTCAGTGTATGATATGTTTGAAGACGCTACCTCGCATAGCGGCCTCCCTCTAAAGCTGCGTTTCCAACTAAAGTAACCAGGACTTAAAGTACCAGACGCTTTTTTCAACAGGATAAAGAGTTCCTCCAGCTGATTGATTTCTGCGTTTCACTGAGGTCTAAAGACGAAAGAATCCGAAGGATTAGCCTGCTGACATGTGAAAGAGTCTCCTCAATGTTGCGAGTACTCGACCAATCAGAACTTATTGACCCGCCCCAGAAGTCCCAGTACTTTTAGAAAGTACGACCACCCTTTAGTGATCTTTAAGGAGATTGTTAACCTTGTGGTTCTAGTGTTTGAAATGCACTGAAAGTCGTTAGTCCCTCTGTAAAGTTCCTGCAGAGGGGCTGCAGGTAAATCTTTCTTCTGATTGGCTGTAGTGTTAGGAGGCTTTTTGTTTTTTACATTTTGGTATTATCAATGGGATTTAATAACATTTGGATATGAAAAATTCAGACCTTTTAAACCTTTTTCAAGTGAACAGGTCTGTTTCACTCAAAGGTTGATTTAAGGTGAAGCAGAACTTAAAAACTGCCTTCAACCCAGACTTAAAAGTACATTTAACTACCTGTATCCTGAGAGACTGAGAGTAAGTGTGGCTGACATCAAATACAGCTCCAAGTGAAAATAGATATTGTAATGAAAACAGCCCGATATGAGCGGAGTATTGATTGGGAGTCCTCTTGAGAACAAGCCAGTGCAGGAACTATCAATCGACTCAATTATAGCCAGTATTGAGTTTCTCACTTCACTAAAGAGAGACTACATCATCCTGTGCTCACCGACAGGAAATCCCCCAGTTACACACACACACACACGCACACAAAAACACACATACACACACAGTCTCCACATCTTCTCAGATCAATCTCATTTTTCATTTCCCACCTCCTTATACTGCGTCTATTTATCTGTCTTCCCTTTCTTTCTTTATCTCCTTTACTGTGTTCATCTCAAACTCACTTTAATCCATTTCTTTGGTTCTGCCCTCTTCGTCTTGGCCTTGTGCCACAAGTTGATCTCACCCACCCGACCTCCACCTTCACAAAAAAAGAAAGCAAACGTCCTGACTGAAGACTGGGCTGTCGTCTTTGGATTCTTCCTGAAAATATCGATGCTAACGCTGGAATGTGACGTCTGTCTTCTGTACAGCTCCTGAAAAACCCCAAATCTGAAAACTTCAGGATTTTTTCTGGAGTTTTGTGTAAGTGTGAACAGGGTTATACTGCAGCTATCTGGCTGTTAATAATCAGTTTTTATGTCATCCACAGACCAAGGGTTGAAAGCCCCAGGTGCTCAGGCTTGACCCCAGTTGTCTGTAGTTTAGTTCAGGCAGGAAATGATGGATTTTTGTCAGCAGGATTTTTAGCTCTAGTGGGAGTTTACCTCTCACACTCGCTAACAGAGCTGAAACTAAGTTTGGCTTTTTGTTCCTGCAAACTGCTAACTTTAAAATGAATAACAAAGCATTGCATATCTCAGATTTTAGTGACCAACTAAACAGATTGTCTTTTTCCTTCAACCTCGGATTCTGCACAACAAAGACTAAGTTAGCATTATTAGCTGAACTATGCTAACTGTTGAGTCGGGAGCCCGGTGGCTGTCAATCAAAATGTGATCAGCCACGCCCACATAGTCTTGAGAGACGGTCTAAACGGCTAAATGAGCCTCTTTAAAACTGGGTTTGTTACTGATTACTTTTCACTCTTTTGTTAGACTAAATGAGGCTGAGAACTTGAACACCATATGAATCTTTACGATTTTAAGACAGATTTCCAGAGGCTTTAAATTCTTGTCTGTTTAGTTCAACCAGTTGTCCATGAGACTTAACGTTCAGCAGCTACAGCGGGTCCTCTCTGCTACAATGACTTCAAGTCTTTAAAATACAAAACCCAAGTTACAGAAGAGACAAAGACATTCAAGAAATCAGAAAAAAGAAAAGATTCCAGACAGACGAAGCTCAGACGCATAAACATGCAGTCACAAGTACGCTACATTTACACGCTCGCTCACATTCATTCCCATCACGGCAGCGTTAATCGCTGACACTCATCTGCGACTCGTTTAATTACTCACAGTAATTAGCCAGAGGCAGGAGCTACCGGCGCCGCTCGTCTCTCTCTCTGTCTCACCTCTCCTGCTCTGTCTCGATGTTTCTTGCGGTGTGAATGTCAACCGGCATGCCCATGTGGTATAAAGAGCAGCACACCCCTGCTTTCATAAATTATGACCAGAGACTGGCATCACTAAGACGGCTTGGAGAGTTTATTCCCAACATGAAGTGACCGTTTGAACCCCTTATATACCCTTTTTTTTTTTAAACGCCCTCAACCCCTAAGCTGAGATGTCTTTGTTTTTACAATCATCGCCGACACAATATTTTTGGATTTTTTTTTTAATATACGAAAATGCATCACATCGATCAAATCGTTCCTCCCTCTCTGTTCAGTCGGCTAATTGAATTTGCAGCTGACTTTTAATTAACAGCAGAGCCAATTTGCATAAAGTCGGGTAATTTGCATATGGCGGACGGCGGCCCCTCCCCCCCAGCATGTCTGAGTGCCTGGCACAGAGCCAAGAGGAGGGAGGAAAGAAGAAGGGAGGAAGGGACGAGCAGAGGAGGAGAAGGTGAGGAGTCTGCACACAAAGGAGAGGACAAACAGCAGATGGGGGAAGGAGGAGACAAATAGGGGCAAACAAGTAATCATGCCATGAGAAGCCACGAGGTAGACACACACTCAAAAAAAAAACAACAAATGTATGCGCAGCGTGATCCCTCACACACACACAAACCGGTGTCACACTGGAACAAATATCTCCACAGATTTTGCAATCAAGTGGGCTAATTAATGAATCAAGGAGGGAAACGGATGCGACGCATGCTAAACAGTTACAGTGGTCGTACTAACAGGTGTTAATTGGAGGCACATTGGATCTATGCAGATGAGCAGGCCGACCTGATAAGAATAACCCCCAAAGAATAACACCTCTGCAGCTTTAAGTGGAGGGACGCTGCAAGAGAGAGCATGCAGCTCAAGAGGTATAAACACTTAGAGCGTAAGAATGTATGTTTGTTCAACAGCAAGTATGACAGATTAAAGATTCAAAGACTCACAACTTCCTCTACTCTCCCCAATCTACAGATAAAACTACAGTAACCATGTCTCTCATGTTCATACCCACATAAAGACGGGACATGATGAAGTACTATGCTACTGTACTTAATCTCCCCAGGTATTTGTTTTTAACTTCACTATATGTCATATTTTTACATTTGCGCTACACATTTTTACAACAATATCTGTACTTTCTAGTACACCAATTAAAATGTTTTCTTAAGTGGAATTATCTTAGTTAGTTTTTCTGTGCATCATTGTATGACACTTTCCAAGGATTTCTCACTTAACCGATGCAACAATATCACATGAAGAAGATGCTTCTTTGAATGCTTACTTCCTTGGTGTTTCTTTTTTTTTTTTTTTTTAAGATTTATTTTTGGTCTTCTTGTGCCTTTAATTGAGAGATATGACAGTGGATAGAGTTGGAAATCAGGGAGAGAGAGAGAGAGAGTGGGGAATGACATGTGGGAAAAGAGCCAAGGCAGGATTCGAGCCTGGGCCGCCCGCTTGGAGGACCACAGCCTCCATACATGGGACGCACGCACTAACCACTGTGCCACCAGTGTCCCACTTGGTGTACCTTTTAGTGAATATCACACGAGAGGTAATATGACACAAACTATAAAAAAAAGAAAAAACCGACAAGAGACAAAAACTGCAGAGCAGATTCAGAGCAAGACATTTCCCCCAAACAAAGACCAACGTACACACTGGTGCTACGTTAGCGTCCAATATTTCAGTAAACAGCCTTCAACAAGTTCCCTCAGAGGACATGTCAACGTTTTTACTATTTCACTTTAACTTCAGAGGACAAATAGAATCAGTACTTCTACTAAAACTTTTGTGACATCTGCACACATGAAGCTCCCACCCATCACATGTTTCAGGGCTGACCATTAAACATGTCATCTATCTGTTAATGTGTTTCCCAGAATGCCTGGAAGAGTGTCCAATATGTCCGTGTAGCACTTTGGTAAGAGGGTGGATGACATGTTTGAATCTTCAGCCAAATCTGTTCAGACATCGCTAAGCATCAAAACAGCTGGCATGGTGCATTCAGGGACGTGTGCACAAGTGGAAACACTCTGCGTGTAACTCTGAATATATATTCAAGCCGACAAACACTAAACATCCACAACCTGCGCATCGTACAACCTGAAACAGAAATAAAACTCTGCATCAGCTCGCACAAAAACACCGCCCCGCCTGAAAGCAAACAGCGAGCTAACAAACACGGGTTCTCTCTCTGTCTGAGTTGCCCGACTTCATTAGTATCCAGAAAAGATTGCAGCTCGTTAATGAATGTCATTAAGGCAGGCGGTGAAGCGCTGGGTGGCTGCCAACAGGACGACTGCTGAGTGGCGTGCAGGGAGGGGGACGAGTCACGGCCGGTGCCGAGCGGAGCTGCAGCTGCTCCTCTCTCGGTTTCTCCCCGGAGAGAAAGGAGTATGAGAATGTGGGGGTCTCAACTTTTGACATGAGGGTGCACGGATTGTCAGAGGACCGGAGGGGGAGGGGGTGGTGTGGGTGCTGCAGGCGTGTGCCATCTGAAAACGGCAGACGCCATTTTGAGGAGCGATGCAGAGGGGTCGCCATTTTGAAGCGTTTCTCATGGGGGAAATGAGAATTCATTAAAGTGCAAATATCCAAAGCATATTTAAATATTGACACTGGAGAGGCTGATTTGATTACGAGGCATTCAGTGCACTACTGCATCAAGTCCGCTGCAACGCTTCGACCTCCCAGCAGCGACTCGTACCACAAAGTTTCTCTGACTCTCGAAAGCAGACTAAGAGAACAAAGTGTGGCAGCTTTGTTCAGCGTTTAATGGAAACCACTGCGTTGTATTTTCAGAGAAAATCTGCACATCCAAAATATCAGCTAGGAACTGAGAACATCGAGTTCAGAGAGGACACTTTTAGGTTATTCAGTTTGTTGTGATGTCGCCAAATGAGCTAAAACAACAACAAAAAAAAGACCATCAACAAGAAGACTGAACATTTCTTCATAGTTACACTTTTTATGTATTATAAAAAGTGGGACACCAGACACAAACATGGCAGCCTTTCAGTCCATTAACAACGTTTCTACATAGCTTTGGAGCTACTCATTATCACATCATGTTTATTATGATATGTGCTTCTGTTCCCTGATTGGCCAGGTCATCTTTGTGAAAGAGATCTTGATTTTAATGAGTTAATTACCAGTTTAAATAAAAAAGGGTTTATTACCATTGAATATGTGCAGGAGTGTTTCTCCAGACTTTACATTGTGATTTTATTTATTTTTTTAAATCTATTTTGGGGCTTTTTATCTCTTTATTAAAGAGAGTGAGGAATGACATGTAACAAAGGAGCCACAGGTTGGATCTCAAACCCGGGCTGCTCACTTCAAGGACTGTAGACTTTGTACACGGGGTAGGTAAACTAACCACTAGGCCATTGGCGCCCCTACATTGTGAAAGACTACGAAGTCTTTTCTCAGCTACAAAAGGTGATTCAGGGGATTTTTTTTCCTGCAGTACAGCGAGTGGCCACAAGGCAACACTGGCAATCTGGAAGTAAAAACATAATTTATTATGAATGAGTGTCACAGGTGTTTGAAGCCTCATGTTTATATTTTCTCTTCTTGGTTTTATGTAATCAGAAGGGACCATGCTTTGATGATGAGGTTGGTGTGCGCTTCATGGTTGTGACGAATCACTGTAGTAATCTTAGAGCTACTCATCTTAAAAATCATACACATACTACATTATCTCATGACCATTGACTCTGCAAACATCTGAGTTTCTGTCACTTACAAAACAAATGCACTCTAGCCTGATGAAAAACATCACCTCAGTGCTCCCCGTTTCTAGCTGCTGTAAGTCAACATGTGAAAATCACCACAATAAAAGCTTTTTGTTTGTAAAGTAGTGTGTGAGTACCTCAGGATGCTGACGTCTGCACATCCTCACACTGATCCACGACTCGTCTGCAGCTCGCCTCCTGCTCCCGTCTCTCTCACTAAAGGAAGAAAACACTCACTGATGCATTCAAGTAATTAGTGCTAATCAGTCATGCACTGACCGAGCAGGCGGCCATATTGATTTCAGGGACTAATCAAAGGGAAGGCTTAACGACGTGACGATTAAAGTGCTCCAGTGCGTGAATTACACCTGCGCTTAAATGCAGAGGAGATCCACTGTAGTAGAAACTGATCTGTGTGGTTCCTCCTACGCAGTGGAAGCAGGAAACGAGCAGGTGAACTCACACAGTCTGGATGTTTGTCTTCAGCTCTCTGCAGCCTGGATCTGTCAAAGAAATCCACCAAGGAGAAAAACAGCGCAGGGAGGAATTTTACAGAAAGAGAGAACTTGAGGAGAAGAACATATTTTTACAACTTGAATCTTTATTTCTTTAAAATAATATAAAGGAAACTTTGTTATTATCAATAATACAAGTACAAAAATGTTTGCAGAACACAGACGCATATACAGGACAGAGCATGACAGATAAAAACATTATATATGGTTCAAACTGAGATCGATCATTGGTAGATTATGGGGGGTGAAGTGGAGAGAGGGGTTAAAAAATAATGTCTAAATGTTGTCTATTTGGCACCAACAAACAAACCTGCTTCTCTGTCCAGTTTCAGCCAACATGCTCGCAAACATTCTCCAATAAATAAGGCACTAAGACGGGCGACAGGGCAGGAAACACATGAGTGTGTGTGTGTGTGTGATAGAAAGTGAATAAGTGGACCAAAACAGATGACAAACGTTCACATTTGATATCGTGCATAAATACTTATTCGTCTTAAATCACTCTGTAGATATTCCTATCAATAAAAAAAAAGAAGACATTTATTACTAAGAATTAAAAAAAAAATCCATATTGAACATGATATCTACATTTAAATGAAAACACAACGTGTGAAACATATGAGCGGAAACATGGTACGTGGGATTTGATGACCTTTCTTTGGTTCAAAGTTGAGGAAAGATCTGAATAATGCTGCGTCACATAAACAGACCGCAGAGTGCTGCTCGGCCCCGTTCCAAGATGTTTTCAAAAGACAGACGTATGCAGTGATCGAGAGCAACACCGAGTATCATCACTTCCCACGTATGTTCATACAAAGAGAGAAATCAGTGAAGCCCTTAGCAGACATGCATCAGTACTTTTTATTTACTCCTTAAATTCAAATGATAAGAGTGTTTACTCCAGATTTGTCTTATTTATCTCATATTCTCAGCATCGCAGACAACAATCCGGCCTTTCACAGTGACCAGAATATTATTTTGTTTTCTAGATCTCCAGAAAAAGATCCTGTTATCATGACTAACCCAGCTTTGTTATCTCGAGATTACAAAACTTTGAGAAAAACAACGGGACATAACTCTGTGTCCAAGGAAAAAACGGAGTAAATAAAATGTATGGATGCATGATGGCTGAAGGCTTCCATAGAAAAATGTGCTTTTGTTAATGCATCAATTCTGAAAGGCACTGCTTAAAAACATCAAAGTTGAATAAAGTAAAAGTGGACGAGGTTAACAAGATAATTAAGGCACTTCTGACACTGAAAGATTTGAAAGCGTCCGTCCGTTGTGTTTGGCAGATGCTTATTGTTTGGCACCACAAGTTAAAAAAACCCACAAAGGCCGGATGACAAAGGCGGTAAAATCAAGCTGCAGCACATCACGATGACTTCACTTCACGTCTTTCTCGGCGGCAGTGAGAGGAAAGTGTTCGTTCAGGAGCCGGTACACGGACGGGGGAGAGTCCATGGGGCTGCTCAAAGTCACTGAAATATAAAGTCTCCTAAGTTTCTGTCCCACCTGTGCGATGGAGATGGATGGAGTGGAGGGAAGACTGTCGGTTAAAAACGGAGTCTCATTGACACACAGGTGAGGGCGCCCACGTGCGTGCAGGTGGCGTTTACATCTCGTGGGAGGAGAGATGGTGTTCTGGGAGACCGTTGGCATGAGACACCGCCGTGTTGTTCTCATTGAGGCGTCTCACACGATACATTTCATAGTGGATGCTGCTGGTGATGTCCTTAATGTTCTGCATATGGGTCCTGAAACAAACACGCACATATAAACTATTAAAATACTGAAGACGTTTTAACGTCACACAGAACTGCTCAAATACCTGGACTACTGAGATGTTTGGACTTTGATCACAGGAGTCATTTTGACAAATTGAGACTCTTTTCAGATTCAAATGCAAACATTTAAATGTTTCTTTGTGACATTAAAAAAAACCTGAAGTTCCCACAAATCTTATATTTAGAAATGTGATAACTAAAGTTTGTTTGGAAGCCGATTTCGGGCCATCAAGCACCTGAAGGAAATGTGACCAATTTAAGACTGACTCAACCTCCTCTTGTAATTAACCCCTCTGTCACATAACTACAGGATTTATTGTCCTGTTTATCACATCATCTTCTGTACTCATCCTCACTACACTGCTGTCATATAGGCTTTGTTTAACTGTTCATTATTTAATGTTTGATGCTTGTTCATGGAGAGCAAAGTTAACCGGAGTCAAATCTCCTGTATGTGCACTCATACCTGGACAATAAAGCAGATTCTGATACCTGCATGGTTACTAAGACTGTACAATTGTTGTTCTTAGGGTTATTTAAGGAATCATAAATAATGTGATACGACCTGGATACGATCCTATAACACAACTCTATCACAACAAGACAAGGCTGCATAAAAACAGACAGTTAGAGACCGAAAACTTCTCTCACCTGATGAGGAGATCCCGTAAATAAGCAAACTCACAGTGAGCAATGTTCTCAACTGAAGGAGACAGAGAGAATATGAGTTATTAGAAATGATACACAGAGGATATAAAACTGGCTACAGCAGGGGACACTGGCAGAGTAAGCACCAAAGGTTAGACTGCATTAGAGCTGGGTGCTGTACTGTTCCTACAGTCCACTAGGGGGAGTCAGTGAGCTCACTGTGATGTCACTGTAGACACATCAAGTACTGTATGTGGATTTAACAATGAACAATGTAGATCTCTGTTACAAATGTATGTGAATCGAGTCCTTCTGAAGAGATCAGACCAAATTAAATCCTGTAGTCTGTGTGTGTGTGTGTGTGTGTGTGCACAGCACACTGCAGGAAATGAAACTTCCTTAATGAGACACTTGATGGAGGGTGGGGCCTCCTGTCTGAAGTGGATAACATAATTGAATATTGAAAGATGTATGCAGCAGGAAGAATGGATGTTAAGAAAACTCAACACTGAGTGCTGATGCTGGACTTCTAACCCTCTGATAAGACTGAAAAAGATTGAATGAACAATAACAAAACAAAGGAGGAAAAATGACACAATCTTTATTCTTTAGGAGATTTTATCTTTTTGATAAAAAAAAAGGTCAAATGTTTTTTTCCTCTCCTCAGTGTTCTTTATTTCACATGCGAGTCAGTTTATCTTTGGTACTAAATTGGATGTGTATGTGTGTAGATGTGTGTGTGTGTGTGTGTGTGTGTGTGGGGTGGGTAAACAGTAAACAAGTGAGGCCTCTTCAGACAGACTGCCAGTCTGAACCAGCTGCGTGGTGAACGACAGCAGTTTGTTTTATTTGACAGACTGACTCAAACACCGTCTATAAACATCTCCTGTTCTTTCGTCAATGCATAAAATACTGACTCTGTCCTGTATTTTTTTCTCGCAAAAAAACAGATTTAAAATAAGAACAATGGAGTGATTCTTACCTTCAATTGTCCCCCACTTGGTTTTCCTCCCCAGCAGCCTCCTGCCGTTCACCTGGTACTCCTGGTCGCTGCCCACCACAGCAAAAGGAATCATCTCCTGCTCAGAGATTAAAGGGCAACAAACAATGTGGTCAGAAATGACTAAGTATGAAGTCTAAGTATTAATGAGGACAATAGAGTCTCATGTATTTGCAGTCTCACCCTGATCTTCTCGTTGATCATTCTGTCCTCTGCGTCCTCGTCAAACTCTTTCTGAGGGTAAACGTCGATCCCGTTGGCTCGCAGCTCTTCCCTGATCTGTGGAGAAGAAATTCAAACGCAGATTTTAACACAACAAACCACTTCAGTTTAGAAACGATACAACCTAAGGCCCTTTAATTCCAGGATTAATTAGGCAGACGTGTTTAATGCAGCCATGAGAGACATCAGACAAAACGTACCTAAATCTGTGTAGAGCACAGATTAAAAATGTGGTATTAACACTAATCTGCTTCATAATCACCCTGAAAGTTTGAGCTTAGTTATTAATCTGTGTCTGTACACAAACAAAACAGAAACCCTGACATGATGGAGGCCTTAAAACGCACACACACTCGAGCATGTGTGGATAAACCAGGGGTACTTTAGCCTCCTCATTGGTCAAGAGAAGCAGGGGAAATCCTGTGATCCTTGAAGATTTTGCCAATAAAAACACACAAATGAACAAATGGAGAAGAAGTGTAGAAAGTAAAGAGTGAAGAGGAGGAATGAAAGAGAGAGATGATCTCGAGCTACTCATGGAATGAAGCCACGTTTTGTGACTGTCCTGAAAGTGCGAGGAGAGGAGAGGGAACAACCACAAAAGAAAACCACAGGAACTTCTTTCTATCTCCGGTTGCACCACAGACATGACAAAAATGCATGCACGGAGAGAGAGAGAGAGAAAAAGGGATGTTTCTGGATTATAAATGTTGCTTGAATGGGAACAAATGGGGACATTTGAGATTAAAAATACATACATTTTTTATAAAAAACATAAAAATAGTATAAGTAGCTGTTGTGTAGTTACCTTCTTTTTGAAGAAGTCTCTCTCCTCCAAGGTGAGAGTATCTGCTTTGGCAATGACTGGTACGATGTTGACCACCTTACTGAGACGTCTCATGAACTCTACATCAAGAGGCCGCAGACTAAAGCAAGAGAAAGAGGAAAATATATTAAAGAACAAAGACGAGTAAGAATAAAGTAAAGCAGATATTAGCTGTAAAATCATTGATGTAATACAAAAACACTCCACCAGAGGGCAGAGGTTCCTCACTCTCACTGATGCAGGAACTCCCATGGCTGCTAACACACAGTATTTACACTTCCAGCTGTTGCATCCATGACCTAATCCTGCTTTACAATGTGTGTGAACAGCTGCATGATGAGGTTGAAAGGAGCTGTGGCCAGTTTGAGCAGCTCAGGTTTTTTCCCGCAGTTTGACAAAAGCTTGAGTGTGAGGTTACAGGAGTGCTTTCTGCTCTTACTAACAACACATCGACAAAGACCGGCTAATTGTCAACTAAAGGTTTTATGCATTCCTGCAACAGCACACTCAAAATGCTCCCTGGCATGCACACAGACTCTCTGTAATGCTCATCCTTCCTGCCTCTCTCTCCCATTAGACTTTTTAAGGCGATCCCTGAGCAGCTGCTGGACAGCCCATGTGACATCTGCAGCGTTGAATCAACATAAAAATGTTGGGGCAAAGAGACAGGGGGGCCGTTTCACAGCAGCACCGAGTCTGAGAAAAGACAGAGAAAAGACAGGCCAGGACACAGGAGTGCAGCTCTCGAAAGGGGCTCTGCAGTAAACTGTGTGCAGACAACCCACAGCTGCTTGACATTCTCCCAAGACTGCCCAACTCTGCACTGGACTTCAGTTACACAAACCCAAAGCTATAAAATGCACAGTGAATCCATCATTTCAAGGACACATGAGACCGTGCACCCTTCCCCTAATTTCTCCTGCTAGTTCTCCCCCGCTCCACACTGTGCAGGGAGAGACGGCAGTTTATGCACTTCAATCAGAGCCAGATGTGTGATTCTGTAAGAGATCCAGAGAAAGAAATTTGGGACAATGTGCTGCTTCAGGGCCTAGTGAGAGGAAACAATTGTGTGTGTGTGTGTGTGTGTGTGTGTGTGTGTGTGTGTGTGTGTCCTGGGATATGTTGCATTGCGTTGAGCGGAAATGTGTAGTGATGTGTGAGTGAATTCAATATTTAGGTAAAGGGAGCAGGGAGATGTTCCACGTTGGCTAAAAACTTGAGAATGAATGAAGACAATCTGTGAGAATAAATGATCTGTCTGCACTGTAGCTGCCAGTAACACGGGCCGGGCCTGAAGTTCCACTTGATGGACTTTTAATGCATTTTCACCACAAGTGAATTCAAGTCAACCCAATACACGCAGTTTTTTTTTCTTTTTGCTGGGAATTGGATGAGAAGAATGATACCATTGTGTCCGTATATAAAACACAAAGTCAGATGCCACAAGCGTCGGGTTCTTTTCAAAAAGCCGTAACTGGAAACTTAAATTGTATCATTTTCTGATGAAACTCATCCAAAATGCATTATCTTCAGCTCCAAGTCTGGCATGCAAAAGCTATTCTCGGGGAAACTTGTGGCAGTGTGTGTTCCTTTCTACGCTCACATGAAACATTTCTCAACACAAAAATTCAACACTATGGTATCCTTTAGTTTAATTTCAAACCATGATTACAAACAACTGATCAGGAGTCCTACTGTGCTCGGCTTTTCTCTTCTCCTCAGTTTTCTTCTTACATTTATTTTTGTTATTTTAACTTTTCTTTATGGATTTATTCTGTTTGAGAATTGCTCTCATTTTCACTGATGTCAAGAGAACATTCAAAGACCACTTGAGATTTAAAATAAGTTTGAATGAATAAATCAACTGTAGCTTTGTATTTTCAAACCTTTGGAGGGAGAGAGAGAGGGGGGGGGGAGAGAGAGACTGTCCTCTTTACCCCATCTTTGTCAGAAAGTTTAACAGATTTAACAGTCAACACTCATTAACACTCAGTGTATACATATTTTAAAATACTACAAAAGTATCTTCAGGGCGACTTGAAGTTAGATGAGTCAGCTGTACAAACATGGGAGAGGTTTGTCATCTCTTAGAAGGAAGTAAATAAGTGTACTGCATCATGTGTTTTTGTGTCCGGGCGATGACGCAGAAGAAGAACATTTATATTCATGTTATCTTAGCTCTGTGTGTCTGTTTAACCAGGAGTCCTCACCAGTGTCCGGTGGGGGGGATGAAGTATATGCAGCAGTGGACTCTGGAGTCAGGGATCCTTTTCTTTCTGTCGATGTTGATCTCCTCCTGCAGGTACGCCTCATACTGGTCATTGATGAACTTCATGATGGGCTGCCAGCTGCTCCACAGCAGGGAAATACAGAGGGAGAGATGAGACAGACATTAGTTAGAAGCAAAGGGGAACAGAACAGGAAAAAGAAGGGGTTGATGGGTAAAAGCAGGAAGAGGGAGGGGCTCAAAGATAAAGAGTGAGCGAACAGGAAAAGTAAGACAACAGGAAAGTTAAGGAGCAGAGGAGGAAGATCTGGCTCGACACAATTCAAATATCACTTTATATAAAGACTGACAGAAGAAGGTAGGATTGTAACGTACCAGTTCTCGTTGTTGATCTGGTCTCCAAATCCTGGTGTGTCGATGACTGTCAGCTTCATTCTCACTCCCTTCTCCTCGATGTCTGCACACAAAGAAACACAAGCAAGGTCAGCCAGCTTGCTGTATGCTAGAGTCACTAAAACACCCTTTATAAAAACTAACCAGGTGCTAAGGATGGATAAAAAAAAAAAGAGGAAAAAAAGCTAAATTCTGCAGATGCAACTTTTCTATTTCTCATCTGAACGTAAGCAGTATGCACAACTATGTCAAAGTGTAAATGTATACACAAAGACAAAGAAAAAAGGAAAAAAATTAAACAAATAGAGTATGAAACATGTTAATTTAAGCTGAGAGTTCTACAGACACAGACAAAGAAAAACAGAAGTCTCAGAGAGCAGAGTGAAGAGGTTGAAGTGGCTCGTACCGTGACTGATGGACTTTATTTCGATTGTTTTGGGGATCTTCTCCTGGGCCGTGGCCAGCACTGACTTACGGCTGACTTTAGACTTGAACAGGGTGTTCATCAGAGTTGACTTTCCCAGGCCGCTCTGTCCTGTAAGCAAAACGTCAGAGAGGCGGTGAGGAGACAGCACGCACACGCACACGCACACACACACACACACACACACACACACACACACACACACACACACACACACACACACACACACACACACACACACACACCTTACACAATATGTTTTCCACAAGAGTTTAAACTCAGGGTGACACGCGCCATGTGTCTGCACAAACACAGTCTCCAGATCCATCTTGATGTGTGACAACAACCCAAACACACCATCAATAAGACAGATTGGACCCCTTGGTATGCAGTTAGTTACCTAAAACAGTTAGGAGGCATGGATTTAAGTGCTCTAATTTACAAGAGGATTCTGGGAAACACAACATCTGAAATTAAATCCTGACACTTGACAGAATAATCTGTAGATATGGAACTTAAACGTTTCCTGTCGTTATAATATTTGCACACACCTTAAAACTGCACGATTACTTTCAATGGTTTTCTATAAGCCCTTGACACTACAGAGTCTTGAATTTAAAGCTGAAATTGGAACTTAAAATGCTCTCCAAGGCTTTAGCGCAGCAGCAGGTGAACCAACTTGATCACAATCTGTCCGTCTCTAAGGATGGGATCATCTGTGACCTCTTGAACAGCTTCACTTTTTATTAATGAAGTGGAGTTCGAAGGGGCCCTCTGAGTCTGACTGATGGGAAGACAACATTCACAGTTCAACTTTAGGTTATAACAACATCAGGACCTTCACTGAATGAAGAGGCACACAACAATCCTACATGGATGTAAGGGCACCAAATGCATCCATGTTTGTTACATGCAGACATGGATCTATACAACCTGCACTGAAGCAAACAGCTGCAGAACTTCATGCAGACATTTTTGACTTAAGTAAGAGTTTAAAAACGATCAATTCTAAAGGTTTGACAGCTTTTTTTACATCAGCTGCATTTTCTTATGTTTTCCCTTTACCAACTTTGATCAAATTCACACACACTCTTATTATTATTAGAATAATACAGCTACAGCACTTAGTCATCTACACCAAACCTTCAATTACGTCAGCTCGCTTTACTGTAAATGCTTCCTGCTCTGATATGTTCATTCTGAAATGGTAGAATATAATTTTTACCTGAGTGTAAGAAGGTGAGACAGGACACACGTTTGTTTAGTTTTGTTTACCATAAACTTGACGACGTTGTGTAACTCAGTCTGAACCCTGAGGCTGCTTCTTCAACAACAACGGGCTTTTTAATTGAGGATGAAACACAGACCGAACGGCGCGACATCATCAAGAGGAGACAGACATGCATCGCGGAGGAGGAGTTGGTTTTATGGTAGCCTGTCTACTGTGGAGCTCTCTTTATGTGTGTGTGTGTAATTAGCCCCTCGTTTTAAAGGTGTCTGATCACAGTGATGAGGACTAAGAGAGAGAGTGTGTGTTTGAAATCTGTGTGGCTGCTTATTAAAAAGCCGAAGGCCTCCATTGACTGGAAAACGTTGATTAGAGAGAAAATCTGAATAACAGGACACGTCAGAACAGCTGAATGAAGAGGTCACCAGAGAAACACACTGAAGTGTAATCAAGATGGGTTGACATTTTCTACTGACTTCACTGCACTGAATTACAAGTTAAACAAAAGGAAGAATAAATTAATCACATCATGATTACAAAGTCACATATTTATGCATCAGAAAGAACTTCTTTAGTTTGAGTTTGAATGGTTCTCACGTTGCACTTCATACAGTCTGAGTAATCCTACTGTTAATATTTACAAGCTCTTTGTTGTTTTTATGAGAGTAAAGGAGCCAAAAGTTAATAACTTTACATTTTCTTTCTCTAAATCAACTTTCTCATCTGACACACTTCAGTTGAATGAAACCAAATACTGTCTTTAAAACTGAAACTTTAGATTTGTTTATTTCTCAAATACCACAGGTTTGTACAACAGGGGCAGAAATGGGAACTCGAGTCTCACTTGAGACTCATTTGGACTTGCATTTCAGAGACTCCAGACTCGACTCGGACATGAGGTTTGGGACTGTAGCCCAATCTTTTTATATTGTATTTCTGGTGTATTTTCATTATGAGCCGAGTGTCTCGCCCTCCCATCATGCGGCACCCACTGAACTGGTCAGTGTGTACTAATCTGATAAAAAAAGGGATAATTTCTTGACGAGTTTAGCACCTCTGCTACTTACCCACAACCATAATGTTGAGCTCAAATCCCTGCTTCATGGCCTTCCTCCTCATCTGCTCCAGAATGGCGTCAATGCCAACGTAACTGAAGTCCACCACGGGACCCCCGGCCTTCTCCCCGTACAGAGCACCCACCGCAGGAGACACCATCGTGTCAGGCAACACCGCCTCAGACATGGCACTGCTGTTGTAGCTGGGGATCACTTCTGGCCCTGATGGAAGGAGAGAAGACAAAAAAGAAGCGGTTGATATGAGATTTAAATTGATTTTTATGCGTTAAGGGAATGTGGCGTAAGAAAGTGAGGGATGCATTTACTATTGAACCTTAATTATCTGTGATCATAAAACACAAACAGACAAACAACTTGCTCCAATAAACTTTCAAAACCCTAAAACAATGGTACCACTCTCTACCAATTTCACCCAATGGTCTATCTACTTTACAATAAGAAAATTCTTCATCCTGGAAAATCACAGCCAAATATTCGATAAATAAGGTAAGCAGCCTCTTCATCAGCACACGGGATGCACCTGTGGGAGGATTAAAGCCGAAATGTGTGAAAAATCTGTTCAGTTGTTTTAACCTGCTATCACCTCAAACACACACACACACACACACACACACACACACACACACATTTAAAAAAAACATCTGACTTGTAATAGGTCTGGGCTCTTCCAAAGCAGAGTTTTTACTCATCAAAAAACTGTTAGAAAATAAACTGTGATGCATTAAAGTACTTTGCACTTGGCAGGAGGTTATCCCGACAGTTTGTTTTGATAATGATTAGCTTAATGTCTCTCTTGGAATGCCAGCTAATGTGTGTCCAATCACCAGAGAAATATCCAGCATGTTTAAGCCCTCTGTAAGGACACGAGTATGCCTGCAGAAAGTGTCTGCAGCTCTGCTTAACAATGTGTAAAGTCAGCGTAGGTGAAGAATTTATAGTGTGTATGTTTGCGTCTGTATGTACAGTAGTCCATGTAGCTGCTGCCCCCCTCACAAGGCCCCTCTTTCCCCTCCCTCTCCTCTGTGCAGAGTTACTGTCCTGTTGATGTGAGGAAAAGACAAGAGACGACTGGGGCTGAAACCTGATACACTCACCCACATACCCCGGGTCACACGCACACACAGAGACACACGCACACACAGAGACACACACACACACACACGCTGCAGTTTTTAAAAACACAAAGTTGACTTGTAGGAACAAAAATGTACTAGCGAATAAAAACTTGAACATGCACAGGCAATCAATCCAAACTTGCTGCCAAGAGTTTAACAGCTTTTCTTTTCCAGCTCATGCACAAAAAACTTGGCCTGCCACGAGGAGAAGAAGTCCAGACAACAATCCAGTTCACTCTAAGAATTAAGTAGAAAAGAGTTGGGAGCACTGCTGGCATTGCAAGGCCACACACTCAACCCGGTATTATTGAAAGAAAAACTGCAAAGAACAGCACTGCCATAGAAATTAAGGTATTTGAGTAAGAATTGTGCAGAATGTCTTAAATGCATAAATATCGAAACGTTGCCAATGTATTTGTGCAGTCTAGCCGGTGCTCTCTCGTGCTTGCTTCAGTACTTTTTGGTACTATTGATCATTAAAATAACAGAGATTATATCGTTTCAAAACATGAGGTATCAAAAAGTATCAATGTATTGCAAACTTTGACAACCTTAGCAGACACTCAACACCAGCTTATTTTCTCCCTGAGGTTTTCTTTCATAATGTGTCTCATTGTGTGTCTCTATGTGTGTCACAGAGACCCTCCTATGGAAGCAGCTCTCCTGGCCTCCTTCACCACTTCCTCATCCTGTTCCAGCAGTCAGTCAGCAACTCACCCACTGCCCTCCACCTCTCCTCTACTGCGTCCACATTCCTCTACCTCTGCTCATGTCTTTTTCTCCCAACCTCCCCTTTCCTCTCTCCACAGCCTCCTCATATCTTATCTCTGCCGTCGTCAGTTTCCCCTCCCCGCACCAAGTATTACTTTTCTATTGTCTCTCCTGTATTTATTTTTGATCTTTTGTCCTTTTTCTAAACTCTCCTGAAGTCTTTTGATTACCTTTATCTCTCTGACCACTCCTCATGTCAGCCCTCCTCCCTCTCTCCGCTCCACCCGTGCATCGTTGACAGTGATGTACCGTAAACCGAGATGTGTGCTGGAGGCTCACAGACCTTTAGAGACTGGGCTGTGACAACCGAGCCTCACCTGAGGCAGGAGACCAGAGAACATCAAAGGGAAGGGACATAAAAAGAACGGGAGCTGACAGTCAGTTTAGATGAAGTATCAGCCTCAGTAATCTCTACTATCATCCAACAGCAGACACACCTGCAACACACGTGAATAACCTTCATTCTTCCTGCAGCCCTAAATCTCTTGACACCTATATGCAGCCCCAGCAGCAATCCAACCTGACCTTACCAAATAGGTGATGAAACACAGGATGAAGTGTTCCCCAGAGAGTTGATCTGGACCTTCATATCTACTCAGATTTACTTTCTTTCCAAGATTTCTGTGTACAAATGAAAACAGTATCTCCCTTCTGTATGTGATCTTGACATAAGTTCCTTGTTTCCTTGCTTGATTACAAAGAACAATGCTTCCCAAAGCTATTGTATTATCAAGATGTCTGTTGTGTATGACATGAAGTAAACACACATTAATCTCCTACAGAGACTGAAAAATACTTCAGCCACCTCCAGTAGACAGAGTGGAGTACAGCTGTAGCTGTGTCTGTGCATCCTGCATCTTAACTAACTGGTTTCCTGGAGAGAAGACTCCACAGCATCGTTTAACTGTCAGCATGAATTCACACCGCCCTTTTATCTTTGAGTTAAAGAAGAGTCAAACACTGTAAACGACTTGGCAAACATGCAACACAAACAAAAGGAACACAAGTTCCTTGAGCATGACTGTGGGAAACGCAGCTCTTTACCCAACAATGGAAATAAATCTCTTTCACTCCAGGTAGTAAACTGTTTCAGTCCTGCAATCCCACCATGTACCAACGTTGATTTAAGAATTTTAAGCTGTGAGTGAGCCAATAAAACGAGACGGGGTGAAGGACTCAGGAGTAGCCGATTGTAAAACATCTGGATGAAGGGACCATTAATCAGACAGAGGTATTCCTACTTTAAGCTTATCCATGGTGTCCTTCCAGAGTGCTGCAGACGGATAACTGCTCTGAGCCAGTAAACACAGGTGTCAGGAGGCAGCCGGTTGAAGCCTGACCCTGTAAATGTTAGTAGACATTTGACCTCCACGGGAAAAATGTCTGGCCCTGAAGGATTACAGACTGGTGGACATTACCTGAACCCTACCAGACTGACAAATATACAGGTTCATGTCAGGTCAAAGAGGGATGAAAACACAACAAATTGAAGGGAAATCAGGTTTCTGAATGTTTGCCGTCAGTAAACCGGTATTGGAGTAAACATTGTAGGCAGTTAATGGTGTTAAATAAGGTCAACTGATCTGGCTCCACCTTTAAAAACAAATAAAGAGCAACTAATGAACTGTTGTGTTAATATTCCCGCAGTGTTTGAGGTGACTCCTCCTGTCTGGGAGCTTCAACAAACGGACCTTTTCCAAAGTTTCTGAAAGAGTCGATCTCGTTGGACGTTGAATATTTGCAGCAAAAAAAAGTAGACAATTCTGCACACTCACTTCATGCCACAAAAAGTTTAATCATCACAACATTTCGACCCAATGGTCCTCGTTAGGTAATAAAGACGACAGACTATCACCTGACCATTGGGTCGAAATGTTATGATTAATACACTCTTTGTGCTTCTAAAATTTGAAGTATAACAGAACAGCTTAGATGATGAACCTTTAGCAGGACAACCATATTTTGCAAGATTTTTATAGATTCGAAAACAGACGTATCAAATTCTTTCACTTTCAATGATCATAGGAGACCGGACTGCTGGTCTTGGTGGAGGTCTGAACTCGCAGAGTAGCCCCTCTAGTTTAGTGTCAAGTCTATAACGTTGCTGAGAAACATCAATCCGTGTGAACCAGTGTTTTAAATCTCCTCACAATGTCTTAGGCTTCAACAGCATTCACAGTACATAACTGATGTAGGAGTACATTTTCTCCCTCAGCTCGACTTTCTGACAGGTTTTCATCTGTTTAGGTCGAGCGGTGGGATGGCGTGGATAATGCATTTCCTCGGAGTCTGTGAGAGAGCAAAATTCATTTTAGAAATTGGAAAGAAGAGAATGACTCATGAGCTTTCTGCAATCCTGTTTTCAATTACAGGCAATGGAGAGGTTTTTTTCCTTGCTTGCTGCAGCATCGGGTTACTTTGCTTTCGGTAAATACGACAAAAGTCTCCAATACCACAAAGCATTTTGGAGAAGACAAAAGACGAGAGACAAAAGGCAAGAAAGAGAAATAAAGATCAAATTGAAGTAGCTGGAAATGATGTCATGCAGAGGAGAGTGGCAAAAAGCAATAGTGAAAAAAGGGAGAGGACTAGTGAGTAGAGGGAGTTAAAAAGATAAGGTCAGGAAAAGACAAGGGAGTGTGGAATGGAGGAGGAGGGAGGGAGGAAATAATAAAAAAAAAAAAAGCAGAGTTGAGAAAAACGTTCATGATTTATTCCTTACGGACTTCACACAGGCCTCCAAACAGGGATGTAGATCCAGCATGAACCAGATATTATTTTACAATAAAACTACGGGGGAGTTTGCAGAAGGCGCTGACTGCTTTGTCTATGTTTAGTGAAATGTGCTCAGATCCACTGAGCTGTGCCTCAGCTGTCCTGGGTGTTGATCTTGACAGCGTGGCGAGTAGGTCAGAGGTCACGTTCCCAGTTTAGGATAGAAAAGAATTGCACGGATGTTTGTCCTCTTATAACTAACCAGTGATTTGACCTTTAGTTTAACCCCACTTTGAGCTCAAGAGAGGAATCCAGAGAAAAGAGAAGGATTGGAAACATGGACAAAAAGAACTTCACACCTGGAGGAGCGATTCACTCGCTGAATTCCTAAAACTCGGATTCTCTCTCTAGTCAACAATTTGCTATTTTATTAAGTTATTAGATACTTTCTTAAGACTTTAATGCCTCATTTTCTGTAAACTCTTTTGAAAACCTTGAGACAGTGTGACATTTCAAGATCTCATAGACCTGCTTGAAGGATGGGCAATGTTAATGTTCTCTAATGTTGTAGTCCTTTAATTAATATTAGAAATTATGAAACACAATTTTGTTGTCATTTTATGTCTTAATTATGTCACAAGCCACCGACCATGCAAGTCCCCCCTCCCCGAATACAGGCAATGTCAATTGAATTGATCAAGTAAATAAAGTTTAACACATTTGAACCATAGGCTGTATAAAACACGGACATGGTCTCGGTGATGTCATCCATTCATTTCTGATGAGGCGTTATGAAGCCCAACAATGATGGTTGCCATATTGGCAATAATTTCTCAATTTAACTTCTATCACTTTAGAAACATGGAAAGACGTAGAACTGAGGCAAGCTGAAGCCACCTTGCAAACAGCTACAACACATCAACCTGTCAGTCACATCAGCCACGCCCCTAATTGTGCTTTTTTTTAAATTAACTTTTAGTCCTAATAAAATCAAAACAGATGTGTTAATGAATGTGGGCTCTACTGGGGATTTCTTGGTTTTTGCAGAAAGACTCAAGTGGACAATGGTGGCAGTGCAGTTTATAGCACTTCTGCATGGCTTCACTTTTCAGCACTGGAGGTGGCTGCTTGATTTAAAGGGACAGTGTGCTACACAGGAGAAGGAAAACAAGAAGATTTGCAAATCACTTTGCATATGTAAATATACATCACCAGCCCAGTTGCAATGTATGACACTTGCCAATGACAAAACTACATCCCAGTATAAGTGACAAAGTGTTTGAGAGCTTTGATGAAAAAGTAGAATCTAAATACAATTCTCCTGCAAAATAAATCTCATGGCATTTAGAGCACAGCTGCTTTAAAAGTGAAGCTTCAGCAGCTTGGAGGAACAAGGTCCACTAGTGTGTACTGTGCAGTTCAAATGCTATTTTATGTCTTTCCTCTCTTTGTCAGGAGCTCCATGTCAAATTCACATTAGAGGCCTAATCCACTAAATGGGTCGTTTGCATATTTGCTCTGGTATAAAATCTTTTTATGGGCCTCTTTAAAAACATCTGCTCCTCTTGTCCTATATTTACATTCCCAGACAGGACAAAGGAGGTTTGTAGCCTTGTCTCATCTTCTCATGGCTACTTTTGTTTTTTTGATCATGACCCAGATGCTTCTTCAGAAGTGTGTGGGCGGCTGGAAATCTTTTTCACTGTGATCAAATCAAACAATTTTCTATCGTGTATCCTTTCAAGGGTTCTCCAGCTTGCTTTTTCACCGTTCATTTTGACTGAGAGAAGAAGATAGTGTACTGTACAGGCAAAGCTTGTAAACGTGAAGAAATAAATATGTGGTCAGTTGATTGCTCAAGACTGGGATTTTGAGCAGCCCTCCAGCACAGAATCAATTACATATCTAGGACCACATGGGTTTGGGACAGACCCAAGGGAGGGACATAAACATGATGTACACACACCCAAACACTGTTTTCCCACCCTCTGACAGTGAACCCCCTAATAAAAAGAGGAAATTGGAGTGGTGGCAGAGCAAACATCGTCTGTTGTGTTATTAAAGAGTGTTTGTGCAATGCAAGGCCCAGTTCCCAGAGTCCTCATCGTACAACTCTCTGCAGTTATGTGGCCTTTTGACCCTGCAATGTCCAACTCACTTATCTTATCACTCGGGCCTGGAACCTGTGAGTGTCTGGATGTGTGTCAGATAAATGTATGCTAAACTATTCAATGATAACTGATCTATTTCTCCTGTACGAGATACAATGAAGTTTGTAAAGACATGCATGATAGTCAAAGGCTGCTGATTGGCTGGATGCTGATGATGCAATATCCCAATACAAGGGTTAGGATTCAATATAATATGCTATGTTGCAATAACAACAAGCTACAACCAAGTTATTTGATTGGACAGAAGGTATTCCTTGAGTGCTAGAGAAAAACAGCACTGAGACTTCTACCTAGCACTTGATTTTTGAAAAGTGCTAGGTAGAAGTCTTGGTTGGCAACAGCCCACTTTTAGTTAAGTTGCTGAAATTGTGTTTGAAGATTATTAATTAATTATTAATAATGACTATTAAGCTTTGTTGTCTACAAAAAGTATATCTAGATGCAGCTGCAGCTAGCAAACTTCTTTTAGTCATCACCTCTCAACTCCAACTATTGTCTTGCTTCTGAAGTTGCTAGCTGGACTGTAAATAATGGCAGCGCACAGGAAAAAAAGTTTGTGCTTGAAGTCCTTTAATGCCATCTCTTAGCATAGTAAATCCCCAAACAGCTGGCCATTGTTGCCAGCAATAGCTGATGGGTTCTGAGATCGTGTATAAATTGATGTGCTACCTCTTTTTGTCTCAGTTTAAGATGTTCTGTTGTAGTCGATTACCTGAAAATATAACACTGCCCTCTAGTGGTTGGAGGTTTAAACAAAAGACAAACCCTGAACAAAAAGTAATTTGGGAATCAATATACTATGACAAAACATTGTTAGACCAATAATAACCTGTTGTGTCCTTATGAATGCCAATGTGACTCCATCAGTAACATTCTTCATTCAATCTTGGTACTTTGAGTCTACGCGTCCATGTCAGTGCAAGTAGCTTCAGCATCTAGAGTTACTTTGCAGACATCTGAGAAATGTTTCTAAATTGCAGTAAATGACAGTAGAAGCCCACAGGTTTGTCTAGACTGCCAGAGGAATGTGTTGAGTCTCCACATGCGGTGGTGCACAAGAGAGCCGTTGTCTTTCTAGGCTCTTCGACAGCGTGCGACATCGAGCAGCACAATAAAAGGTCCTTCAGCTGCAACAAAGCACTTTGCATCCATACTTTAATCCATATATTATTAAACACAAGAGCACTTAACCTTACTGACTAACTCATCAATCAAAGGCTCATTTGTTTAGTTTCTAACTGAACATATTAATTTAGGGAATAAATAACTCTGCAATACTACATTCCTCATTTAAACTTAATCCATTTTTAAGCCTTAAAACAATATTCCAGCCCAAAGCACATAAGAATTAACCCCACAGTGTGTGTACACTGAGGACAAATGGATCAGGAAGTTGCCAATATTTATAAAGTAATTTTCTCCTCAAAATGAGTCATCCAGCCATTATCTGTTGGCTACTCACCGACAGGAGTTAAAGGTCATTAGCCAGACTGAGCTACTGAGCCTGTATGGATGTTTATTTCATCTCATCTGCAGGTCAAAGTGTATCAGTTAGCTGAGAGCAAGCGTTTGTCTAAAGCAGCAGGGGTTCAGGCTGACCTGTGTCCTCAGACATACCTCACATCAGTAAGAAGAGTCAAATAATGCAACACAAAAATGACACCAGCAGAATCCATTTGAAGCAGTGCATCAAAAACCATCCGCCAAATCTGTTTGAACCATGAATCAGTGTATTTAAACATCTTTTAAATGTAATAAAATATCTTTGCTTCTCCCTCTTACCTATTTGAAACCCCAGATATTTGCAGAGTGAAACAGAAGGGGTTGCTATCTATCTTGATTTCCCTCTGCTAAAGTCATTACGTCATTTGTGATGGTAGCTTTATCGAGGTAGAGAGGACATGGCTGCTTCCTGTCAGAAATTTATAGTCGAGGATACAGCGCCCTGTTTTATTTACAGCTGTGTCAGTGTTTGGCTTAAAGCTAGCAAGAAAATAAGACATGATAGAAAGACAAATCAGTGTCCAAATATTGTGAGAGACTGATTTGGTACGGATAAAGTATGAGCACACCAACATGATTCAGTATGTCACGTTGCAGAGAGGTAAAGAGCTTGCAGTCGGAGCAAAGATAAAAAAATGCGAGATCAAAAAATGCTGACAACAGGATTTGTTAGTGCAAGAGCCGAAGAGATTAGGAGGTACATTTTGGTTTCGATTAGGAAATAAAAGCCTGTGTTCTGCAGGTTTGGTCAACAAATTAAACCTAATTACTGCATTCCATTAGGTATATAAATAATCTAAGCCACACTGGTCTAGCCTAAGTGTATTTAAAAAGATTAGAGTTATTTAAGGTATTTTCTTTTACCAATCATTTATTTCTTTAATTTAAAAAATATGGGGCTGCACAGTGCTGCAGTCGTTAGTGCTGTTGCCTCACAGCACCAAGGTTTCTGGTTCGAATCCCCCGTCGGATGTGTGGGTTAGGTTAATTAGTGACTCTGAATTGTACATACAGGGATGTAAGTGTGGCTTGTCTGTCTCTATATGTCAGCCCTGTGATTGACTGCAGAACAGTCTAGGGTGTGCCACGCCTCTCGTCCAATGACAGCACGGATTAAAATCAGAGCTATATCTAAAGGAAAATGAGCAACACTGTTGACTTTAACTAAAAAGGTGCATCACCTGACAGTGTAGAGTTGGGAAACATCAGAGCACTTACAAAATATAGTGTATAACTTTCTACATGCACGCACAAGTCAATCATTCTTATCAACAACCCAACCAGCAGGATCCCTCATCCCTCCGACTCTTATCGTGCATGTCATATAGAGCCTGTCACTCTGGTCCTCTCCCCAGCTTTAGGAGCTGTATTTATGGACTGTGTCTGACCCACATACAAAGCTCAGGAGTACAACACACAACAAAGACCAAACTACTGACAACAAAGACCAAACTACTGACTATGATCATTTGACAGGTTTATAACATTTAACATCGTTTCCATCTAGGCAGTTGACTGGATATGAATTTTTATTTGTATTTTCTAACATTTATGAAATCCAGTTTGAGTGAGGTCAATTATTTTGACTTCATAGCTGATAATTTCACCTTTAAAATGGCGCTAGCATCAAAACAAATGTCATTGATGTCTTTGCTCCACAGCACTACAAGTGAAATACCAGGTGCATCTCTTATATAATAATACAGTCCCTGGAAGTCTTTAGAAGATATGCTCTACTCTGAAATTCAGAGTAAGTCTAGCACTAAAAGTAGTTCAATAGTTTCCAGGTTCTGTTTCTCTTATTTCCTGAATGTTACCTTAAGGAAAACATTTGAATTCTGAAGTCTTTATGTCAAATGTTTCAAAACAAGTGAACAGAAATGCACAGGTCCATGCACTTCCACAATCCAGAAAACTCAAAGCTGCTATTCTGAAAATGTACTCCTGAAACATTTTCACAATTTTAAATTACAGAGCTCCGCTTACATTCATGAAATATTTTGCATTTTAAAGCTATGATGCAGAATTCCACAATAGATGCAGAATCTTACTGACAGACTTATTGGCTGCAACACGAGACACAGAAGGTAACGATGACCTTTTCAGCGTCCCGTCAGACCCTGGTGAAAGGCCAATGTCTGTTCTCGCCTGGCAATGCAGTGGGGCCACAACAGAGCTCCTTTCAACAGCCCTGAGTGCGTCTCTCTGTGTGTGTGTGTGTGTGTGTGTGTGTGTGTGTGTGTGTGTGTGTGTGTGTGTGTGTGTGTGTGTGTGTGTGTGTGTGTGTGTGTGTGTGTGTGTGTGTGTGTGTGTGTGTGTGTGTGTGTGTGTGTGTGTGTGTGTGTGTGTGTGTGTGTGTGTGTGTGTGTGTGTGTGTGTGTGTATGCTTGTGAGGCGAAGCAGAGGTGGCTGCCTCTCCTCTCTGGAAAGGTGAAGGTTGGTTGCTGTTTTCCATCAGTTTGATACTGTCAGAAGGTCAAAGCTTTGTATTTCTAAGGTCACTCTGAACCAAAAACCCTGGATGATACAATTTTCAGGCTCTTGTTCCAGTTGCAATACTTTGTCACCTAAAAACAGCTACATAAACAAAAAAAACCATGAAAGCAGACGTGTATAAATAAACTTAACAAAGAAACTTAAAAAGTTTGAGTGGAAGAAAATCACTCAAACCGATCCAGAAAAAGAAAGCATTTCCTAAGATTTTGGTCATAATTTGATATAAAGGCGCTTCCAACTGGAAAGAAACAAGGACTACTTTCCACTGATTATCATTAACTTCTAAGAGGAGGTCTTTTCTGTGCTTTCCAAAACAGAAACTAAACTAAATGATTCACTTCAGCCTACTGACCACATATGTGGAGCTAACCTTTAACTTTGCTGCACACACACACAAAGTCGAAAAGCCAGTGGTGGTAATGGATCACTGTCAGAAACAGCAGAAGACGTCCAGCGTGTGGACGGACAAAATCAAGAGCCAGGAAACATGAAGACACAGAAAAGTTAATTCAAACAGTTAGAGGCAGAGACAGGATGGAACATCCCTCGGTTTTTACAAAAATGTGTGTGTGTGTGTGTGTGTGTGTGTGTGTGTGTGTGTGTGTGTGTGTGCGTATGTGTGTGTGTGTGTGTTATGCAAAGGCGGATTGATTACAAAGCTTGCCACAGAGCACACACACACAAAATGTAGGGGATGGAAGACAGAGGGAATTCAAACCGTGCCTGAACAATACCAATTACACACTCACACACGATGAAAAACATGCTAAACCTGAGTGAACAAACTGAAAAACTAGATGTGAAAATATTTCTTTTTGCAGCCAACATTTCCAAAAAGCCACATAGCACATCTAGCTTGACACCCAACTGCTCAAAACAACAGTACGATATGGACACTGCTGGGATCCTGAGTCAAGTATGGAAAGGCATGCAGAGATATTTAACTGAAGTAGGAAAAAACAACAGATAATCAAATCTCCGAAGTGGAGAAACATGCAAAAAACAACAGACAACAACAGAACACGACATGTACTCCCTCTCTTTTTCAACTGCTTTCTAACAAACACACACATTCTCTCCCGGTATGTTAAACACTCACCTCGTGAAGTGTGTGTACTGTAAGCGTGTGTGTGAGTCGTCCCCTCTGCCAAAGCGCGGCGCTCCAGTGAGAGGCCAAATTCTGCTGTAGCTCTGGAAGCTCCCTGCCTGCCCCTCCCACCCTTCCATGTCAAATGACTCAGCAGAGAAGGCAGCAAGCCACGCCCACTTCCTTCCAATATCTCTCCCCCCCACCTCCGACAGGGCAGAAAAGCCCTCACAGTCACTACACCACGAATTTAAGGAGAGAAGGAGTATGAAAAAGTATCGGTTTTAAAACATTTTTAATGGAATAAGCTGGAGGTTTACGTGGTTTAGAGGAAAAAGAAGGCAGAGACTTTGTGTGAATATATCTACACTGATGGTGACCCCAGACTAAAAGCCAGCTGACTGTCCTTCCTTATACCTCCAGGGATCATTTACAACCCCAATTACCTGGCCTGACCCTCTCATCAGCTCCTCCGGCTCTGTATTCATCACATCCCTCTCATTCCTCTCACACAGACCTGAAACACTCATCCCAAAAACTAGGGAGATTCTCCTTTGACTTTACATCTGCTGGTGCTTTCATCAACTCTGCTTTCCAAAACACAAACATTTGGGAGTTGTGTTTTTGATAAAGCAATCTTCACTCAGGCTCTTAAATATGCAGATTGAGGAGAGGATACAGAGACATTTAATCTTTCTCTAAAAGGAGAAAATAATCATAAAAGTAGGGGTTGGATTGCACAATACCACTAGATAAAACCAAAAGGTTTTTGTAATAGTGAATAAGCAAACACATCCTGACAACTATGGTGATGTAGACATGTTATATTATATTTAGTATAAAGCTATCATGACATTACAGATGAGGAAACACTCAGTAGAGATCTTCCAGAAACAGATGGCTGTTGTTTCCTGGAGCTGTATGTTTGGTCTTTTTTCTTCTCAATGTAAGCTGCCACAGACACAACATATTAAAACAGTATTGTTGTTTTGCTGGACTTCTCTGAGTGGGATGAGTTCTCAAACATTTCCATTTCATGTTTAGAGTCTTGCGTTATCAAGTGACGGGTCTATTTTGTGTGCAGACCGTCTACCGCAGGAAGTTAGTTTTAGAAGAATGTGTTCGATCACATGATCGCTTTAAAATTTCAAACATTTTAATAGTATGGCATCATTACAAAATGCAATCCAAATCCAAAATGAAATCTTGTGGGGAAGGAAAACGCCATTTCTAACTTAAGTATCATTTGGTATTTTGTCTTTTTTTTCTTCTTCATTGACTTTCAGTGTAAAAAGCTTAAAAAACAACTTATACGGGTCAAATTATTTTCTTTTTTCATGAGAAATAGATATTGTTATCTTAAATCGATGATGTAAAGCTTCATTAACCTCATAGAAAGAGGCTGTTGTCCTTGAAGCGGACGGCCTGGGTTTGAATCCAACCTGTGGCTTCTTTCCAGCATGTCTTTCCCCACTCTCTCTCTCCCCATTTCAGACTCTATCCTCTGTTCTATCTCTACAATACAGGCATAGAAAGCTCAAAAATAAATGCCAAAATAAATACTCAGAGGAGGAGCTTTCAGTGAGGGTTCTCTGTAATCTCCTATTGTCTATTTACATTTAAAGGATATTAAAATGATCCACCAAAAATACAAAAAAACAAAGAACATGCAGTCTTCATTTATTTTTAACCCTGAGAGCAAAGCAATGACTTTGTCAGATTACTGTTCTTATGGGGTTTGTATATTGTGTGATTAAAGAGGAGAGGAAACAGCTGTCTCCAGGATGTGTAATTACACACCAGAGCAGGGGGCTCGAGTGCAACCTCACAGCCACATGAGCACGCACACACACACACACACACACACACACACACACACACACACACACCTGCATTCCTTCCCATGATGAAGAGTCATGTTTCTGAAAAAACAGGCAGGACATGCTGGAAAGATGGATGGCTTTCAACTCATTACGCCGATTAACTGCCAAAATAAACCTTCACCCTCACATCAGTGTTGAATCCATGCCACACCCAGCGCAGAAATTAAACCACATCCATCTGAGCGATCCGAGTCATCATTATGGGCCTTACAGATTTTGCACTATACCAGTATATACACACAAGATATAAAAAAAAACTTCACACACACGTCCTTGTAAGTGTGATCAAAACCAGGTCTTACCAAATAAGGAGTTAAAATAAAGCTGTTATGCTAAGTTTTACAACATGGGGTACATTTTCCCAAACCAGGGGCCCTCGTCTTAAAACTGTCCAGTCTTTGCCTTCTCTCTTTTCATCTCCCTCTCTCTAAAACTCCACTTTATAGGAGTTTCCAGTGGGCTTAGAAGAGAGTGTGCTGGTCTGTTTTCCCACAGGAGTTCTTTAAATAGGCAAACAAAACTGACCCATGGATGATGCACAAAAGATAACGATAGGAGGACATGCAACGTGTCACTCTAACCAAAACACAGAATACTAAAGCATGCTGAAATGAAAAAAAAAAAAGATACAAAAGGAGTTATCTCCCTCCTCTTGCGTTCTTACAAAGCTGTGACTCCACAGTGAACCCACAGAGCGTGCCAAGCATCATTTGTTTGATTCCACACCAGTTGGCATGCTCATTTTATTACAGAGTTGCTGCCCTTTTAAAATGAAAAAGACCTTGATTTTGACAAGACATGGTCTGGATAGACAGAAAGTCTGTGGCAGGGGCTGATGTTTCTGGGCCGTGTTGAGCCAACATGGTGTCATGTATTGGCAGGAGGAGTACAGGGCTGCCTGGCCGACCCCCTCGCAGAGTTCCACACAGCTGTCCAAGGTCTTTCATAACGCAGAAACATGAGGAATAGAAGAAGCATGACTCACTGGGTGAATCATTTAAAAAAAACTTCACTCAATGGTCTTTTCTTCCTCTGCAGAGTGTTCACTATCTTTAAACATTCATGTGAAATAAATGTAGCAAAGGGACCAAAGGGAGACATCCGACATGTGTTAGGTTGCCCTTAATTCTGTGATTCAACATATCATTAATTACCTTAAAGTATGTATACAAGTATGTCAAGCTGTGCTGTTACCCTGAGCATGTTGAGGTTAATCCAAAAAGACACAAAGTGAGAGGAAAAGCTTTGAGAGCATTGTTTGTGTGATGGTCTTGTGCTGCCCATGTGAAAGATGTGGGTGGAGACCACAGAGGAACTAAATGTTTCCTTTGTGTGTGTGTGTGTTTTTTTTTTTTTTTTAACTATTTCTGCTTCTGACTTCCAAAAGCTTTATACAGTATATCAATAGATCATACAATGAGTGAACCCATTTGAGTGTCAAATGATGAAACTATGTTTCTGGTTAAAATGATGAGACAAATAAAAGCATTAACCATGCGCTGTGTATGTGTAAATATACACACATACACAGCAGATTCCACTTGATCTGTTATGTTCAGTCTCTCAATGTAAACTTGAGTTGGCGCTCAAAGCAGGTGTGTGAGACTAACTACCTGTGTGACAGCATCTCCTGCTGGCTGCTGACGGAGTTGCAGCAGTGCAAGCTTAAAGACTGAAAAGAGTCTTAAAACATCAGTCACACAAAGTTAACTCTTCCTCATTCTGTAGGAAATCAAGGGAAAGGCACAGATAGACCTTTTTGATGTACAAATAATCTCAAATGTCGTAGGAAAAAAGGCAATTTAACGTTTTTCTCCTGCAGAGAGTTTGTTGAATAAATCTTGAACAAAACTCGGAGGACTTCTGGTCTGAAATTATAACATTGGTTAAAACTAAACTATAATCTTTTGTTACTAGTAATCATTGTCTCTTAACACTTCATTCCTGACTCCCACATTTACAGACTCAATAAATGCACAACTGCAAATAAAAATGATCAGCTCTTTGTAATTCTACACGCATACAGCTAATAAATCCCAACATACATTTGAAGGGTACTACTTTGGAGGAAAAAAAAAACAGAAGTTTCCTTCCAACAGTTGTATTTCCAAACTTCCAGAAACCAGCAGCAGTGACGTTTTTTTCTTAAGTTTCATTTCTAGAGAAACAGAAACTTTAGGAGTCGACTCTGTTCTCACACAAACACAGAGACCAGACGTGCCCCGACAGCCGACCAGTGCAGCTGAGGTGAGCTCTTTTTATTTACTGCTAAGTTCTTTATTCACCCAGAAACTACTTCACATGAATGTTGTTCAGCACTTACATTCAACTTCTGATTCTAAAATCTGGCCATGTGCCTTGAGAGGATGCATTCATGCTGAATCTGTAGATAGAGATGAGGTAGATGTGGAAAATGTGTATAAATATCCTTTTGATGTGTGAAATACTACCCATGAAATTAAAATCAGATCACTAAAAGAGGAACTTTAGCTGTCTGGACCAATCGTTCTACAAATGCACAAACTTATTGAGAACACAGATTTGGGATGAATAATGACAGCTATAACTTTCTACACATTTTTACAGGATGATGAAGATTACAGGAAGAGTCGCATGTTGTGTGTCTCTGCTCTTTGTTCTGAACTCTGTGTCAGCTGTGAAAAAGCTCAACTCCATCAGTGAATTGAAGAGAATCGACTTCGGCCGATCTGTACCTGCACACACTCTCGTGCTTCTCCACTGGTTCGCCCACACGATATACATTGATGATAACAATCAAATACAGCTGACCTTTGACCCAAGAAATGGAGATTATGGCTCACATTATTTCCACAACTATGAGGCTTTGTTGGACTCTCCGCCTCAAGGTCAGCATTACTACATTGTTGGCAACGTTGATCAACGCACAACAGTTCAGCTTCCATCTCATGTTGTAAATCCTCCAGCTTTACTTGAGGGAGGAAACAGGGACAGGATCATTATTAGAGTCAGGGGGCAGAGGATTGACCAGGTGTACATCACACAGCATTCTCACAACCAGGGGACACCATGGTATGATCCAAATCATACCTACCAGATCAGTAGGGACCTCTTAAGACAGATCAGAGAGTTTGCTATGAGAGGAAACCAACAGACTCTGATTAGTCTCAGGAACCGGTTTGGGAGCAACGCTGATGTGTCCACCATCAGAAACACATGGGGGACCCTCGCCTGCCTCGGACTGTTTTTGTGTATTGTGATGAAGGGACAGGTCTACTTTCAGGAACAAAGCAGAAGACCGGAAAGTAGTAACAGTCATGTATCTACTGGGAACAGAGTGTCAGGCATTAAGCCCACCTCTGAATCCAGAAACAACAACCAGTGCCTGTGCGACTGTTTGCTTATTGTCTTCATCATTGCTGCACTTTTTATGTTCTTCCTCAGCTACAGAGGGCAGAGGGTCTTTTGAGTTTAAGTCCAATTTAGTCAGTCGTTCAACTTAATTCAGACTAGAATCAGTGATCAGCACATCTTATTCATAAGAGGAAGTGATCAGTGGTTTATACATGTTTGTGTTGTGTTGAAATATCTGCATTAATTAAACTGAATTATCCATCTGATCAATGTCAGAGTTTTTATTCTAAGATCAAGGAAACCAAAACACAAATGAGCACAGAGATCAGAATATATACCATGTGTCGTTAGATTAAAGAACCAGTAGATGTTGGATCACACATTCTTTTTTTAATTGCTCAAACTGTTCTTATTGTTAGAGTGGCACGATGTGATGGACCTACCATTTTATCTCTTTACTGTAATGTCTTGAAAATCCTTTTTAATATTCTTGCACATCATTTCAACTTAAAGAATTCTTAAGGGACAAATATTTTCTCTCATTTATAGGTTTATTGGACATGTCAGCATAAACTTGACCTGGTGGACTAAAGACATCCTTGGTAACATCCTTAATAAGCCAGACTCTCAACAACTAGTAGTGCATCACCCTGCAGTCAAAAGCTACACTCATGTCAAAACTGGATCTGCATGCCAATGAAATTATCAGATGACTCACAGGTTTTCTCATTCCTTCACAATCATTCCACTCTTAACTGCAGACAGAAATAATCTTTGCATTTCTACAAGCACATTACCTGTTAATCCTGACAAACACTTGAAGGGAGCACTATTTTCTCTGAGAAGACAGTAAAACATCAGCTGTATTACAACACTTGCTGTTACACCGGGCAGTGTCTTTTTTTCTTTCAGTTTCATTTCCAGAGAAGCTGTTACTTTGGGAGTTTCACTTTTCTCACAAAGACGAAAAGAGCAGACGTCTCTCAGCAGCAGGTCAGCACAGGTGAGCTCTCTTATTTATTATTGACTGATTACTAGTTTTTGGTTTTCCTTCATGTCAGTGAAACACAAATCTAACATTTTATAAAGGTTGTAACTTTAAAAGAAAACATTCTGTTAAAACGGTAAAACATTTTAAAGAGATACAGAACAAAAGGAAACATTGTTGTAACTGGATGATTTGTTTTCCTTGTCATTGTCACTGGGGGGATATTTTGGATTTAAAAACATTTGTATGTTTCAGTTGTTATGAAGTCCATAATGGCTAAGTATAAATAGGTCTATAATTTATCATTTTGATTGTTTTAAACACGTAGTTTGGTTGTTTTGAATTTTAAGATTTTAATTGTTGAATAGGTTTTTCTTATATTTTCTTGTAAATAATCAAATCGTATTTGATTTACGTTAGAAAAAAGATATCAATCAAGAAGTTGGTTATGAAATTAACAAGCAAAACATGTGGACTGACGTTTTTTTCCAAAGGCAAACATTAACCTCACAATCCATCACCTGACAATGATAAATGCCTTCTTTTACAGTCCTACTAGCTGAAGTGGGTGTTGAAAAACATTATTTTGCGGATTGTTTACTGCACTTGCATGCTTTTGTCTCCTCAAAGACATTAAATAAAGCTAAATCATTGATAGATTGCATTACAGTAGATTGCTTTTATGCTCTGGACAGTATCATATCTAATTCTAACATTTAAGTCGGCTAAATTAAATATGTTATGGTGTCAATTTGAAACTCAAAGTGAATAAACTGTTAAATCAAACAAAAACAAACTGTAAAGAAAGTAAATAAATCAAAAAACTGCTTTTGATTTGTTGAAGTCAGGTGACAAATTGAGATTTGCCCCCCTCCCCCCACTGCCAGAGGCTAATCATTTGATGCATGTCTGGTCAACACGTGAATTTAAAATGTACAGAATGGATGATAACTGAAATAACTTTTCCAATGTTTTTACAGGATGATGAAGATGGCAGGAAGTGTTGAGTGTTGTTGCGTAACTCTGCTCTTTGCTCTGACCTCTGTGTCAGCTGTTCAAGTGCTGAATTCAATCAAGGATTTAAAGAAACTTGACTTTGGACCATCTGTACCAGAACACAGTCTGGTGCTGCTCTACTGGTTTGCCAACACTGTTATCATTAATCATAACAATGAAATACGGTTGACATTTGACCCAAGAAACGGAGATTACAGCTCACATCCTTATTACAACCATGAGAATTTGTTGGACCCACTGCCTCGAGCACAACACGACTACACTATTGGAAATCTCAATCAAGGCACGTCAGTTCGACTTCCATCTTATGTTGTCGATCCCCCAACTTCGTTTGCAGTAGCAAATATGGACAGGATCATAATCAGAGTCAGGGGAGAGATGATAGACCAGGTGTATCTCACACAGCATTACAGTGGTTATCACAACCATGGGACAGAATATGATCCAGCTCACACCTACCTGATCACAACGAACCTCTTAAGACAGATCAGAGAGTTTTCTATGGGAGGAAACTATCAGTCTTTACTGAATCTCCGAGAGCGCTTTAGAAGTAATGCTGATGTTTCCCTCATCAGAAACACATTGGGAGACCTCGCCTGCCTCGGACTGTTTTTGTGTATTGTGATGAAGAGACAGATCTACTTTCGGGAACAAAGCAGAAGACCAGAAAACAGGAACAATGATGAGTCGAATGAGAACAGCAGTCCAGTCAATAACTTCACAGAAGTACCCCAAAACGAAGACCAATGCCTGAGCTGTAGAACGATTTGTTTGGCCCTCATTTTCGTTGTGATTTTATTAATTGTAATTATAACGTACATGTAAAAAAATTTCAGTTAACATTAAGAAACAGATTTATTTTTTTACGCTCCATAAAGCTGAGACTCTTTGGGATTTAAGTCCTATAAAATCAGACACTGAACTTTATTCAGACTAGAATAAGTGATCACTACAACCTGCTTATCCAAGAGAGGTGATCATTCTTTTTTATCATTAATTGGGTTTGTACAGGTGCACCGATTGAGCGACAGGTGACTGAAAAAATTAATATCAGCATGTCGCACCTTGTGAAAATCAGAAATGAGAATCAGCCAAAGAAACTGCAACCAGTGCATCTCTAATTGAATCAGTGCCACAGAGGTCAAAGGCCACAGGTGTTTATGTCAGACACTGAATACATTTGCTGTTAATGTCTTTTTCTGTTATTTTTCCTGTCCTGAAAAATTAGAATAGATCAGAAACAGTAAATATGTACCATTAAGGACTAATTTCGTCAGAGAAAGAATCCAGTGATGGAATTACACTGTAAAGCACACAGGGAGGCCATGTTTGATACAAATTATAACTGAGGAGGAGCATTCGGTGGATCATTTGACAGAAGGACCCAGGGTGTGATGAGGGAATGATTAAATGTACTATCAAATACCAGGAAACATATAAAGTAGTAAAATATTAACTCAGTACAAGATAATATAATGTTATGATTCTACTCCTTCTAGGCTCCACAGGATGGGCTTGAAGACAAGACAGAAATGCCAAATATAAAAACATAACTCTGGAGTGATAAAGGAAGGGGTTGTCATGGCTTCCCAAGTAATCCTCAGATAATGGAAAAGAACGTCTTCTTCATATTTTATAACAGGGATAGAATCTATGTTAGAAATATTATCTTATGAACAAATGTTGGCTAGAATCAATGATTTAGGTGAGAACTTAAAGAGTTCATGGGGTCACTTTCTTGCTGTTATTGGGATTGCTGTAATGAACTGTTTGAATGACTGTGGCTGCTAAATGTTTCTTTACTATGTGCAACGTATCACAGGCCTTTTGGATCATTTGTAACCCAAAGTGATGATATGGTTTGTTTGTGGGTCAGTGACAAATAAGGGTTGTTCAGATGACCAATTCAAAAATCTTTTAAAAACACAATTTGAAAGCATGCATCGGGTTCATTAAAATGTGAGATTTGTATTCATGTTGGTTTTGTCTTTTTTAAAATGACATTTAAACTTTTTTTTTTCTAAAGGTAAGACTGAATGGACCTAAAAATGTCAAGTGGTGTAACCACTGAAAAATTAAGAATACTGAATATTTTATACATCTAGAGCAGGGGTTCCCAAACTTTTCAGGTCCTGACCCCCAAAATAAGTGTGACAGAAACTGGGGACCCCCCACTGTTCTTTAAGGTAGTTCGTTAGGTATATAACGTAGCGACAGCCACACACACACACACTAATAAACCTATCCAAAAGCTAGGAACACAAAATAATAAAACAGCCTAAAAACAATTAAAATTTACACAATCATTTCACTTAATGATACTATGTCTTATATGACATTAGACTACTTTTTGTATATTTACAAAAATGGGTAAAAATATATACTTATGCACTTTTAAATGATTTTTTATGGAAGGCATCTCGCGACCCCCCTCTTGGTGGCTGGCGACCCCCCTCGGGGTCCCGACCCCCACTTTGGGAACCACTGATCTAGAGTATATGTAAGTGTACTCATGATTGTAATTACTACATTTTAAAATAGCACAAGAAAATAGATTTTATTAGGATTATCCCTAAATTTATAAGTTATGCCCTTTTTCAATACTGAGCGGGGCACAAAGCTGAAACACCTCTGTTTTCTAATGAATTTTTAGAAAATTGTTTGGAGATATAAAGCTACCAGGAGAGTTACGCTTTCACTGTTGCAACTCAAATTTTCGAAGTGAATACAAATTTTTATAATTATCATAAATTGTTAAAGTTTTTCTGAGGTCATACCATTTGACATACCTGACCACACCCTTAAAATGTCCAATTATCTCATGTTTTAAAGAAAGTTGCTAAACTTGGCCTGCAGCAGTTAGGACCATCAGGGGTTCTTCTTTGTGATAACATTTCTTGTCACATGATATGATGAATATATTAACAAAATGGCTCCTTTGATGGTGGTTACACCATGTTGACAATTTGGTACTTGACTGGGTGACACGATTTCCCTAAAATAATTATAATAATAAGAACAATGATGTTCCATTACTTTTATTTATTATTGAACAGTTCTATTGTAAGATTATGCCAGGCTAGTTCATAGGGTGTTATATGAAAATTTAACCTTTTTAAAGCAAGTTTAATTCTTTGGTACGAAGTTTCAACGGTTACACCACTTAGACATTTTTGCCTACATACCCCAAATATTCTCTAAAAATGTATAATAAATATAAATTTTAGACTAGGTCCTCAAAACAAAGGATGAAAGCATGTCATTTGTGCATTTATTTTTACATTTTAAGCCTTTAAAAGTGAACTAAACCTTATGGACACAAAAAAAATGAGCGTCACGCCATTGACCCTTGTCCTTTAAATAAAAAAACTTGAATGATTAAAAAGTACATAGACTGCATTAATGAGGAGCCTTTCCTGGCTTCTGACCGCTCACACGCATTCATACAATAATGTAGTGCCATGCAACACTACTGAACAGCCAATCTGTCGCACACATTCATACACTGCAGGCTGTGACTTTTTTACATATCATGCAGGTCTATACTACAACCAGTAGCTCCTCAGTCCAAAGTAAAAACTAATAGTAAAATCTGGACCTGCACTGGCTTGTTTCCATCCTTAACCAGCCCATAATGAGAAGACTCAGACCCAGATGACTCACAGATTTCCTCCTCTCTTTGAAGAATTACTCATTGAATAAATGTAAAAAAGACAACATAATCAGCTTTTTGCATTTCTACCAGCACAATGCAGGAAATCACTTTCACCTGAAGGGAGTACTACTTCAAGAAACTGTAACTAAGGGAGTTTTGTTTGCAGTCACACAAACACAGAGAGCAGACGTCCCTCGGCAGCCGACCAGCGCAGGTGAGCTCTCTTTTTTTACTGATTGACAGTTTTTGATTCACCAGGAAACTAATTCACATACATGATTTACAGCAACTGACTCAAGCTTCTTTGACTTTTTCCCTACTGTTACTACAACTATTTGTTTGTAGAAAAAAAATAGGTCAAATTTCATACAAAATAGTTGTACGTTTGGAGGATGTTCAGGTAAACAGATTAAGCTTCATATTCAATATAAAATAAAAATAATTCCACAGAATGCAGACCGTCTTTCATTTCTAACACAGAGGCATTAAAAAATCCCTTGAAACCTCATACTAGTCTGTACTCTACAATGGTTTCTTGAACGGTTCAAACCTGGAGCTCAAATGATGCACAAACTTTATTCTGTTTAAGAAGTTCTAAGAAACATTTAGAGTAGATAGAGAAAAAAGGAAATACTGAGACGGTGTTTCTGCAATAAATAAAGAAAAGAGGAAATACAGTGACTGCTGGGTGACTTTTATTTCTCTTCTACTGATACGGGGATGTATTTGGCTTTTTGAAATACTTGTAACAATAGTTATTATCGTCATCATCATTACTTTAATTTAGCTTTTTTATTTAAAATATATTTTGATTGCTTAATCTGCCCCTGCTTAAAATCTCCAAACAGTTAAAGCCGGAAATCCCAGAGTCAGCCAATTGAAGATTGACCAGGTTCATACAAGGTTTATTTAGTTTTTGTATAGGGTGTCAATCATGTAGAGCCTTAAGTCTCAAACTTTATTTCCAACAAAGTGAACATGTGATATAATCGCTGGGAGGTAGATACGCGGTCGTTTGTAACTTCATCATTCTATTTTTAGGATCCAGGCACCGAATGTGCAAGGATTTTTCTTTCCTCATTCCTTTGTCTTGGTAAATTGGATATTTGGCCGTTGTGATGTGCCCCAAAACTAAAAATGTTCGCAATGTCAAGATTGTGAAAGGCTCTTATTACTTAAGTCTGCCAATTTGACTTTATTTTTAAAATAATGCCCTTTTTAATCCATTTTTGAAACAAACTCCTCTTTGGTGATTTGTTCAATCCTCCCCCAAATTACAAATGTTGTAGACACCTTGCAAAGTAACAGTTATCATAATAGATGTATTATTTTCAAGACTGAGAGTTTCTGATATTTCAATATCTTTTTAAGTTTAGAATTAACAAATCATGAAATAAAAATGACTATTGTAAAGCACATGGATTTGAAATGTATGGAGCTGATGATTAGTAACAGCGATAACTTTTTAAATGTCTTTACAGGACAATGAAGATGGCAGGAAGAGTCACATGCTGCTGTGTAGCTCTGCTCCTTGCTCTGACCTCTGTGTCTGCTGTGCAAGTGCTCGATTCAATTGATGATTTGAAGAAAATCGATTTTGGAGGATCTGTACCCCAGCACAGTCTTGTGCTGCTCTACTGGTTTGCCCACACAGTTGACATTAAAACTACCGGTAATTCAATACGGCTGACATTTGACCCAAACAATGATGAGTATGGCGCACATCATTTTGGCAACTTTGAGAATATGTTGGACCTGCCTCAAGGACACAAGCACTACACTGTTGGAAATCTCAAAGACAACATACTGATGCCACTTCCAGATTATGTTGTCAATCCCCCAATGTTGCCGAACGAAGGAAACAGGGACAGGATCATATTTAGTGTCTGGAATCAATGGATCAACCAAGTGTACATCACACAGCATTATGTAATTTCAGACAACCATGGGACTGAATATGATCCAAATTGTACCTACCACATCACAACTAACCTTTTAAGATAGATCAAAGAGTTTTCTATGGGAGGAAACTACCAGACCCTGTTGAATCTCAGCAATCGCTTTGGAAGTAACGCTGATGTGTCCAGCATCATAAACACATGGGGTACACTTGCCTGCCTTGGACTGTTTTTGTGTATTGTGATGAAGAGACAGATCTACTTTCGGGAACGAAGCAGAAGACCAGAAAACAGGAACAATGATGTGTCGAATGAGAACAGCAGCCCAGTCAATAACTATGAGAACAGAGGATCAGTCAGTAACTATGGGAACACAGGTCGAGTCAATAACTATGAGAACAGAGGTCGAGGCAGTAACTACACCGAAAACAACCACAGATGCATGTGGTGTTGTATCATTTTTTCGGTCCTCATTTTGGTAGTGATTTGTATTGCAATTAGTGCATACTTTTTATTCGGTTAAGATTAAGAAACGGATTTTTTTTTTTTTACGCTCCATAAAGCTGAGACTCTTTGGGGTTTAAGTCCTATAAAATCAGACACTGAACTTTATTCAGACTAGAATAAGTGATCACTACAACCTGCTTATCCAAGAGAGGAGGTGATCATTCTTTTTCATCATTAATTGGGTTTGTACAGGTGCACCGATTGAGCGACAGGTTACTGAAAAAATTTAAATCAGCTTGTCGCGCCTTGTGAAAATCAGAAATGAGAATCAGCCAAAGAAACTGCAACCAGTGCATCTCTAATTGAATCAGTGCCACAGAGGTCTCTGATTAGTCTCAGGAACCGGTTTGGGAGCAACGCTGATGTGTCCACCATCAGAAACACATGGGGGACCCTCGCCTGCCTTGGACTGTTTTTGTGTATTGTGATGAAGGGACAGGTCTACTTTCAGGAACAAAGCAGAAGACCGGAAAGTAGTAACAATCATGTATCTACTGGGAACAGAGTGTCAGGCATTAAGCCCACCTCCGAATCCAGAAACCAGTGCCACTGTTTGCTTATTGTCCTCTTCATTGCTTTACTTTTTATGTTCTTCCTCAGCTACAGAGGGCAGAGGGTCTTTTGAGTTTAAGTCCAATTTAGTCAGTCGTTCAACTTCATTCAGACTAGAATCAGTGATCAGCACATCTTATTCCTAAGAGGAAGTGAACAGTGGTTTATACATGTTTGTGTTGTGTTGAAATATCTGCATTAATTAAACTGAATTATCCGTCTGATCAATGTCAGAGTTTTTATTCTAAGATCAAGGAAACCAAAACACAAATGAGCACAGAGATCAGAATATATACCATGTTATTGTTCAGTTTTTTTTTTTTTTTTCTTCTCCAACCAAAGAGAAATTATTTTATCTCTTGCAGATGGAACATTTTGTTCAAGAATTAATGTGTTCATCATCAATGCCTTGCTACTTAGATAAAGTTTGTTACATTATGTTCACGTTTTTTATTTTATATGTGCAGCATTGCTCTAAGTGTAGATCTACATTACATATCCTATTGATGCTTCAATTGTGTAAACCTGGTTATGAGTAACCCTTTTAATGTAATGTCGTGGAATGTCCGTGGCCTTAACTCGCCTGTCAAATGCACAAAGTGTTCAGAATTTCTCAAACGGAAAAAAGTTTCAATTGGTCTCATTCAGGAAACTCATCTTAAAGCGGATGACATTCATAGATTTCAAAATAGATTTTATAGATGTGTTGCTCACTCTTCGGCTGCAAATAGGCCTAAAGGGGTCGCTATAATATTTGACAGGAAATTATCTGTGAACATTGAACGCACTGGTAAAGACAATGAGGGGAGACTAGCTTATGCTTGCATCACGATAAACAACACAAAAATCTGTCTTGAATCAATATATGCTCCAAACCTTAACGATCCAGATTTATTTCATACTGTCTCTGATACTCTATTAGACATGTCAGACTACCATCTTATTGCCGGGGGGGATTTTAATCAGGTATGTGACATACATTTAGATAAATCAATGAGTACACGCTCAGCGCAGGAATCATCCTGTGAGATTAATAACTTTATTTCTGACCTGAACATTATTGACCCTTGGCGGCTACGTAATCCGACAACTACAAATTATACTTTCTTTTCTGCTAGACATAAGACATATTCTCGAATTGACTACATATTTGTCTCCCCCTACCTAAACTGTTGTGTTACATCTGCAGATATTCTTCCAATAATAATATCAGATCATGCCCCAGTGATGTATAGCTTTCATATTGGGCGGAGTGCCCCTAGACACTCCAGTAGATGGCGCTTTAACACACATTACTCCAAAACACTGACTTTCTGAAAAAATTAAGAAATAACCTCAAAGTATTTTTAGAAATTAATTCAGAGACTGCAACTTCGCCACAAATACTTTGGGAAACAACTAAGTGCTTTTTGAGAGGAGAATCTTCCTCATTTGCCTCTCATTTGAATAAGTCAAGGAAATGCAGAATTACACAACTAGAGGGTGACATACAAACGTTAGAAACTAGACAGAAACATCAGTTTTCTGAACAGACACAATCAACTCTTTCTACGCTGAAATTTGAACTAAACAATTTGCTTAAAGCAAAAGCTGAATTTATAATTCATCGTACTAGAGTTACATATTACAGTCAGAGTGAAAGTGCAAGCAGACTTCTAGCTGCCAGATTAAAACAAAATGAATCATTTTCCACCATCACTGCTATTCAAACTCCATCAGGATCTATTACCTATGATCCAGATGAAATAAATGAAACGTTTAGATCCTTTTACTCAGATCTGTATAAGGGTGAATCTACTCCAGATTTGACTGACCTTAAATCATATTTGTTAAAACTTAATTTACCAAAGTTAACTACTGAGGAGGCTGACTCCCTCGGTTCACAACTCACCCTCTCAGAGCTCAAAGAGGCCTTAAAATCAATGCAGAAAGGAAAATCGCCAGGACTTGATGGCCTGCCTCCTGAGCTTCTTCTAGAACTGTGGGATATTATTGGACCACTCATCCTAGATTCTTTAAATTATGCCCTTGATATTGGATCTTTTCATCGCGACCAAAATACATCTCTTATTTCAGTGTTACTTAAAAAAGGCAAATCCCCTTTAAAATGTGGCAGTTATAGACCCATATCATTGATCACAACAGAATTAAAGCTCTTTGCTAAAGTTTTAGTAGGAAGACTGGAGCCATATGTAGGCAAACTAATTAATTACGACCAAACAGGATTTCTAAAAGGAAGACTTGCATCAGACAACATCAGACGGCTTCTTCACATTATTCATGCATCAGAATCAAATGAGGAACCTGCTGCGGTTTTTAGCTTAGATGCGCAAAAAGCCTTTGATAGGGTGGGTTGGGATTATCTATGGGCTGTTCTTGAGGAGTTTGGATTCTGTAGAAAATGTATATGTATGATAAAAACGCTTTATACCAATCCTTATGCAGTCGTTCAAACAGATAACATCCTGTCTACACCGTTTCCCTTACGGCGCTGTACCTGTCAAGGTTGCCCGCTTTCTCCACTCCTTTTTGCGTTATCACTTGAACCGTTGGCTCAGGAAATTAGACTGAATAACCAGATATCACCTATCAGTATACAAGATACAAAACACAAGATCTCCCTATATGCAGATGATGTATTATTGTACTTCACTAATATTTCCAACTCATTATCTCGTCTATTAGAGGTCTTTAGCAAGTTCAGTCAATTTTCTGGTTATAAAATTAACTGGGATAAATCTTTACTCATTCCTCTAAATGTTTCAGCAAAGCAGCTCTCCTTACCAGCTATTCCACATATACAGTGGCATGACTCTAGCTTTATATACTTGGGTTTGAATATAACCAAATTCTCAGACATATCACATGCAAACTACGATAAACTTAAAGCTGAAATTTTATCTGATATCCAAAGGTGGTCTAGTTTGAAAATGACATTGCAAGGTAGAATCTCAATTGTGAAAATGAATATTCTTGGCCGACTGAACTTTCTATTTTCCATGATCCCTTTACCTCCACCACCTAAATACTTTGACGATTTACAAGCAATGATTTCTAAATTCATCTGGGATAGCAAAAGGCCTCGCATTAGGTTGACAACACTTCAATGTTCAAAAACCACTGGAGGTCTTGCGCTTCCCAATTTTAAGCTTTATTTCTGGTCCTTTCAGATTAAATCATTAAAAACATGGTGTAATGAGGAAGCCACTACATCTTGGCGTCAAATAGAACAGGCACTAGTCAAACCACATAGAATTACAGATTTGATGTTTTGTGGGATGAAACCTAGAACAGCAGGTAGAGTGTTTGGACCAATTATAGGGACCTCACTGCAAATCTGGTCGGATGTTCAGAAATATATGGATTGTGATATTAAGTTATGTGACCGCTCTCCAATATGGTACAATTACAATCTACTACAGAACTCTGGTTCATTCTTCAATAAAAGCTGGGCCGCTGGGGGAGTCCATAGACTCAAAGATCTCTACAGCAGAGATGGCCTGCTTTCATTTCAACAGCTTAAGGACCGATATTCCCTCCCTGGGTTTCCTTGGTTTTTGTATTTACAATTGAGATCAGCAATTCGTGCCCATGGAGTTCCATGGGATTTACCTTTATCCTCTCATCCACTGGATACTTGGATTAACCCCCAGAAAAAGACTACGGGACTAGTGTCTACCATATATAACGATTTCATCTCCAAAAGTGCCAAAACTCTGGGGGTGACCACATCCTGGAACCGGGACCTTGAAGGACAGAACCTTGTACTACACTGGGACATTATTTGGACCAATATACTTATTTCATCAAAAAATCCAGCACATCAACTCATTCACTTTAAATTTGTACATAAATACTATGCAACACCATATAGGCGCTTCAAAATGAAGCTTATAGACCATCCAAACTGCACTAAATGTAATCTTGATGTTGTTGGTACATACTTCCATGTTTTCTGGGAATGTCCTTCAGTTTCCACCCTTTGGTCTAAGGTGACTAAATGTCTTGAAAATATCCTGAAATTCCCAGTTCCCAAACAGCCCTCCCTACTGTTATTTAATGATAACTTTGCTCTCAGGGATAACACCAGACTGGCCTTTAGGAAAATTATCTTTGCAAGCTCAACTGCGGCAAAGAAGACGATAATACATTCTTGGTTCTCTGTTGAATCTCCATCAATAAAGGAATGGTTTAACTATTTTAGAGACATCTCTCTTATTGAAAGATCATTAGCTGTAATTCATAAGGCATGGGCATCCACTTTACAGGCTTGGGATTTCCTTATTTCAACTCTTTCAGATCCACTTTTTCTTGAACAAATATAACCGGTATTATAAACAAAACGTAGACTTACACTTTTTGTGAAATTGTTTGATTGAATTATTATTATTTTTAATCTGTTTATTTGTTTTAGTTTTATTTATTGTGCTGTGTCTATAGGTTTTATTTTGTGTGCATATGTGTGTATGGGTATATATATATATATATATGTGTGTGTTTACATGCATATCATAATTTCATTCAGTAATTTAGTCTTTGTTTTAAATTTTATGTATATTTTTCCTCATCAAGGCAACGGCGATCTGTAAATAGTTTGTATGTTTGATGATGCTGTCTTTGGTTTCTGTCATTGAAGCTCATGTGTATAAGCATCTTATGTAAAATTTAAATAAAAAATTGATCACAAAAAAATAATATATACCATGTGTCGTTAGATTAAAGAACCAGTAGATGTTGGATCACACATTCTTTTTTTAATTGCTCAAACTGTTCTTATTGTTAGAGTGGCACGATGTGATGGACCTACCAGTTTATCTCTTTACTGTAATGTCTTGAAAATCCTTTTTAACATTCTTGCACATCATTTCAACTTAAAGAATTCTTAAGGGACAAATATTTTCTCTTATTTATAGGTTTATTGGACATGTCAGCATAAACTTGACCTGGTGGACTAAAGACATCCTTGGTAACATCCTTAATAAGCCAGACTCTCAACAACTAGTAGTGCATCACCCAGTGTCAAAACTGGATCTGCATGCCAATGAAATTATCAGATGACTCACAGGTTTCCTCATTCCTTCACAATCATTCCACTCTTAACTGCAGACAGAAATAATCTTTGCATTTCTACAAGCACATTACCTGTTAATCCTGACAAACACTTGAAGGGAGCACTATTTTCTCTGAGAAGACAGTAAAACATCAGCTGTATTACAACACTTGCTGTTACACCGGGCAGTGTCTTTTTTTCTTTCAGTTTCATTTCCAGAGAAGCTGTTACTTTGGGAGTTTAACTTTTCTCACAAAGACGAAAAGAGCAGACGTCTCTCGGCAGCAGGTCAGCACAGGTGAGCTCTCTTATTTATTATTGACTGATTACTAGTTTTTGGTTTTCCTTCATGTCAGTGAAACACAAATCTAACATTTTATAAAGGTTGTAACTTTAAAAGAAAACATTCTGTTAAAACGGTAAAACATTTTAAAGAGATACAGAACAAAAGGAAACATTGTTGTAACTGGATGATTTGTTTTCCTTGTCATTGTCACTGGGGGGATATTTTGGATTTAAAAACATTTGTATGTTTCAGTTGTTATGAAGTCCATAATGGCTAAGTATAAATAGGTCTATAATTTATCATTTTGATTGTTTTAAACACGTAGTTTGGTTGTTTTGAATTTTAAGATTTTAATTGTTGAATAGGTTTTTCTTATATTTTCTTGTAAATAATCAAATCGTATTTGATTTACGTTCGTAAAAAATATGTCAATCAAGAAGTTGGTTATGAAATTAACAAGCAAAACATGTGGACTGACATTTTTTTCCAAAGGCAAACATTAACCTCACAATCCATCACCTGACAATGATAAATGCCTTCTTTTACAGTCCTACTAGCTGAAGTGGGTGTTGAAAAACATTATTTTGCGGATTGTTTACTGCACTTGCTGCTGTAAACATGCTGATGTCTCCTCAAAGACATTAAATAAAGCTAAATCATTGATAGATTGCATTACAGTAGATTGCTTTTATGCTCTGGACAGTATCATATCTAATTCTAACATTTAAGTCGGCTGAATTAAATATGTTATGGTGTCAATTTGAAACTCAAAGTGAATAAACTGTTAAATCAAACAAAAACAAACTGTAAAGAAAGTAAATAAATCAAAAAACTGCTTTTGATTTGTTGAAGTCAGGTGACAAATTGAGATTTGCCCCCCTCCCCCCACTGCCAGAGGCTAATCATTTGATGCATGTCTGGTCAACACGTGAATTTAAAATGTACAGAATGGATGATAACTGAAATAACTTTTCCAATGTTTTTACAGGATGATGAAGATGGCAGGAAGTGTTGAGTGTTGTTGCGTAACTCTGCTCTTTGCTCTGACCTCTGTGTCAGCTGTTCAAGTGCTGAATTCAATCAAGGATTTAAAGAAACTTGACTTTGGACCATCTGTACCAGAACACAGTCTGGTGCTGCTCTACTGGTTTGCCAACACTGTTATCATTAATCATAACAATGAAATACGGTTGACATTTGACCCAAGAAACGGAGATTACAGCTCACATCCTTATTACAACCATGAGAATTTGTTGGACCCACTGCCTCGAGCACAACACGACTACACTATTGGAAATCTCAATCAAGGCACGTCAGTTCGACTTCCATCTTATGTTGTCGATCCCCCAACTTCGTTTGCAGTAGCAAATATGGACAGGATCATAATCAGAGTCAGGGGAGAGATGATAGACCAGGTGTATCTCACACAGCATTACAGTGGTTATCACAACCATGGGACAGAATATGATCCAGCTCACACCTACCTGATCACAACGAACCTCTTAAGACAGATCAGAGAGTTTTCTATGGGAGGAAACTATCAGTCTTTACTGAATCTCCGAGACCGCTTTAGAAGTAATGCTGATGTTTCCCTCATCAGAAACACATTGGGAGACCTCGCCTGCCTCGGACTGTTTTTGTGTATTGTGATGAAGAGACAGATCTACTTTCGGGAACAAAGCAGAAGACCAGAAAACAGGAACAATGATGAGTCGAATGAGAACAGCAGTCCAGTCAATAACTATGAGAACAGAGGTCGAGTCAATAACTATGAGAACACAAGTCAAGTCAATAACTATGAGAACACAGGTCGAGTCAATAACTATGAGAACAGAGGATCAGTCAGTAACTATGAGAACAGAGGATCAGTCAATAACTATGAGAACAGAGGATCAGTCAATAACTATGAGAACAGCGGTCGAGGCAGTAACTACACCTCAGAACCCGAAAACAACCACAGATGCATGTGGTGTTGTATCATTTTTTCGGTCCTCATTTTGGTAGTGATTTGTATTGCAATTGGTGCGTACTTTTTATTCGGTTAAGATTAAGAAACAGATTTTTTTTTGTACGCTCCGTAAAGCTGAGACTCTTTGGGGTTTAAAGAGCCCATATTATGCCCTTTTTGGGATTCGTATATATTTAATCTATGTATCTACTTTTGTACGTTCACAATAGCTAAAGTTTGAAAAAAGTGTCTGTTTTCATGTACTGCTCCTCCTTGCACCCTCTACGCTCTGAGTCCGTCAGCTACGCTCTGCTGAGCCCACACTGTTAGACCCCATGTGGGCCAAGTCTGCTCTGATTGGTCGTTATTGGTCAGTTGCTCAGCACGCTTGTCGGAAATTTCAACATGAGCTGCAGGGCTTGCCACAACGAGCCAATGGGCTTAGATCAGTGATCTCACACTGACAAAGACGTCGCACTGACACATTTTTATCGAGGGGGGCTAGAACCGAGCGTTACATGCAGCTAATGCTACAGCTAACAGGAGGATGTAGGAGAAGCCGCGTTTCCTCAGACTTTGAATTTTTGCACATAGATGTGCCTAAACATGCACAGGACACTTGGAAAACACACTAAAGGGCATATAAAACCAGAAAAAGCATAATATGGGACTTTTAAGTCCTATAAAGCCAGACACTGAACTTTATTCCGACTAGAATAAGTGATCACTACAACCTGCTTATCCAAGAGAGGAGGTGATCATTCTTTTTTATCATTAATTGGGTTTGTACAGGTGCACCGATTAAGCGACAGGTGACTGAAAAAATTAATATCAGCATGTCGCGCTTTGTGAAAATCAGAAATGAGAATCAGCCAAAGAAACTGCAACCAGTGCATCTCTAATTGAATCAGTGCCACAGAGGTCAAAGGCCACAGGTGTTTATGTCAGACACTGAATACATTTGCTGTTAATGTCTTTTTCTGTTATTTTTCCTGTCCTGAAAAATTAGAATAGATCAGAAACAGTAAATATGTACCATTAAGGACTAATTTCGTCAGAGAAAGAATCCAGTGATGGAATTACACTGTAAAGCACACAGGGAGGCCATGTTTGATACAAATTATAACTGAGGAGGAGCATTCGGTGGATCATTTGACAGAAGGACCCAGGGTGTGATGAGGGAATGATTAAATGTACTATCAAATACCAGGAAACATATAAAGTAGTAAAATATTAACTCAGTACAAGATAATATAATGTTATGATTCTACTCCTTCTAGGCTCCACAGGATGGGCTTGAAGACAAGACAGAAATGCCAAATATAAAAACATAACTCTGGAGTGATAAAGGAAGGGGTTGTCATGGCTTCCCAAGTAATCCTCAGATAATGGAAAAGAACGTCTTCTTCATATTTTATAACAGGGATAGAATCTATGTTAGATATATTGTCTTATGAACAAATGTTGGCTAGAATCAATGATTTAGGTGAGAACTTAAAGAGTTCATGGGATCACTTTCTTGCTGTTATTGGGATTGCTGTAATGAACTGTTTGAATGACTGTGGCTGCTAAATGTTTCTTTATTATGTGCAAGGTATCAAAGGCCTTTTGGATCATTTGTAACCCAAAGTGATGATATGGTTTGTTTGTTCTTTAAATAAAAAAACTTGAATGATTAAAAAGTACATAGACTGCATTAATGAGGAGCCTTTCCTTGCTTCTGACCGCTCACACACATTCATACAATAATGTAGTGCCATGCAACACTACTGAAGAGCCAATCTGTCGCACACATTCATACACTGCAGGCTGTGACTTTTTTACATATCATGCAGGTCTATACTACAACCAGTAGCTCCTCAGTCCAAAGTAAAAACTAATAGTAAAATCTGGACCTGCACTGGCTTGTTTCCATCCTTAACCAGCATAATCAGCTATTTGCATTTCTACCAGCACAATGTAGGCAATCACTTTCACTTGAAGGGAGTACTACTTCAAGTGTTTCAAAGTTCAAGATTAAGTTTCATTCAAACTGTTACCAAACTGCTGTTAACCGCCAGAAACACCTCACTTTCATTTACAGAGAAACTGTAACTAAGGGAGTTTTGTTTGCAGTCACACAAACACAGAGAGCAGACGTCCCTCGGCAGCCGACCAGCGCAGGTGAGCTCTCTTTTTTTATTGATTGACAGTTTTTGATTCACCAGGAAACTAATTCACATACATGATTTACAGCAACTGACTCAAGCTTCTTTGACTTTTTCCCTACTGTTACTACAACTATTTGTTTGTAGAAAAAAAATAGGTCAAATTTCATACAAAATAGTTGTACGTTTGGAGGATGTTCAGGTAAACTGATTAAGCTTCATATTCAATATAAAATAAAAATAATTCCACAGAATGCAGACCGTCTTTCATTTCTAACACAGAGGCATTAAAAAATCCCTTGAAACCTCATACTAGTCTGTACTCTACAATGGTTTCTTGAACGGTTCAAACCTGGAGCTCAAATGATGCACAAACTTTATTCTGTTTAAGAAGTTCTAAGAAACATTTAGAGTAGATAGAGAAAAAAGGAAATACTGAGACGGTGTTTCTGCAATAAATAAAGAAAAGAGGAAATACAGTGACTGCTGGGTGACTTTTATTTCTCTTCTACTGATACGGGGATGTATTTGGCTTTTTGAAATACTTGTAACAATAGTTATTATCGTCATCATCATTACTTTAATTTAGCTTTTTTATTTAAAATATATTTTGATTGCTTAATCTGCCCCTGCTTAAAATCTCCAAACAGTTAAAGCCGGAAATCCCAGAGTCAGCCAATTGAAGATTGACCAGGTTCATACAAGGTTTATTTAGTTTTTGTATAGGGTGTCAATCATGTAGAGCCTTAAGTCTCAAACTTTATTTCCAACAAAGTGAACATGTGATATAATCGCTGGGAGGTAGATACGCGGTCGTTTGTAACTTCATCATTCTATTTTTAGGATCCAGGCACCGAATGTGCAAGGATTTTTCTTTCCTCATTCCTTTGTCTTGGTAAATTGGATATTTGGCCGTTGTGATGTGCCCCAAAACTAAAAATGTTCGCAATGTCAAGATTGTGAAAGGCTCTTATTACTTAAGTCTGCCAATTTGACTTTATTTTTAAAATAATGCCCTTTTTAATCCATTTTTGAAACAAACTCCTCTTTGGTGATTTGTTCAATCCTCCCCCAAATTACAAATGTTGTAGACACCTTGCAAAGTAACAGTTATCATAATAGATGTATTATTTTCAAGACTGAGAGTTTCTGATATTTCAATATCTTTTTAAGTTTAGAATTAACAAATCATGAAATAAAAATGACTATTGTAAAGCACATGGATTTGAAATGTATGGAGCTGATGATTAGTAACAGCGATAACTTTTTAAATGTTTTTACAGGACAATGAAGATGGCAGGAAGAGTCACATGCTGCTGTGTAGCTCTGCTCCTTGCTCTGACCTCTGTGTCTGCTGTGCAAGTGCTCGATTCAATTGATGATTTGAAGAAAATCGACTTTGGAGGATCTGTACCCCAGCACAGTCTTGTGCTGCTCTACTGGTTTGCCCACACAGTTAACATTGATGGTTATTCAATATGGCTGACATTTGACCCAGACAATGATGAGTATGGCGCACATCATTTTGGCAACTATGGGAATATGTTGGACCTGCCTCGAGGACACAAGTACTACACTGTTGGAAATCTCAAAGACAACATACTGAGGCCACTTCCAGATTATGTTGTCAATCCCCCAACATTGTCGAACGAAGGAAACAGGGACAGGATCATATTTAGTGTCAGGGATCAAAGGATCAACCAAGTGTACATCACACAGCATTATGGAGATTCAGACATCTATGGGACTGAATATGATCCAAATCGTACCTACCACATCACAACTAACCTTTTAAGACAGATCAGAGAGTTTTCTATGGGAGGAAACTACCAGACCCTGTTGAATCTCAGCAATCGCTTTGGAAGTAACGCTGATGTGTCCAGCATCATAAACACATGGGGTACACTTGCCTGCCTTGGACTGTTTTTGAGTATTGTGAGGCAGAGAAACGTCTACAGCTTTCAGCAACAAAGCAGAAGAACAGGAAACAGTAACATTAATGAGTCGTCTTGGAACACAAGATCAGGCGTTAACCACACCCCACATCACCCGGATGACAACCAATGCTTAATGTTTCTGCTTTTTTTGGTCTTCATCGTTGTTTTCCTTTTTGTGTGTGCGTTTAAAAATCCTCATTATTGAATATAGTTCCTTTAAGGTTTAGAAATAAGCTTGTTATCTTTGTATGCTCCAGAGTGCTGTCAGTCAGCCAGTCAGTCAACTTTATTTAGATTAAAACCAGTGATCAGTATATCTTTTACAATCATGTTGGGAGGTGATGAGTACATACTTTGGGTTGACTCTTATCTTTGTACAAAAGCTGAAGTCTTTAACCTCCATGGCACTGTTTCAGACATCTGCTGTAAATATCAAATTACAGCATTTTGATGAACTGTACCTGCCTGGATAAAAATGTGCTGTAAACAACTTAAGCTTTTTTTCTACCTTGAAATAATATAAAAAATCAAAAACAGTAACTGCATTAATATAGAGCCTTTCTAGCATTACCACTTAAAGTGCCTTTATAATACATGTTTTACTTACCCTTTTACACGCATAATCTTACACATGCAAAGCTTTTGATCAGTTAATGATTCACAGCAGGTTATTCCTTCAGGGCTAGTTTTATATTCTGTTTGTTGATCTTTTTTTTTTGGCCATTTTGCCTTTATTTGATAGGACAGTGAAAATCTGGGAGAGAACATGGAGGAAACAGTGGGATGACACGCAGCAAAGGGCCAAGTGTTGGAGACCAACATGGGGCCGCTGCAGTGAAGATGCCTCTGTGAAGGCTTTATAGAGTGCTCATTTACGGTCTGTTTTTTTTTTTTGTTTTTGCTTTTGGGAACAGGATTGTCATTTCTAATGGTTTTGTATTTTTTCTGTAGTGTGAAAATGATGTTGAATAAAGGATGATTTACCAGTCAAACTCCTAGCAGTGTCTTATTCAGCATAAGATGTGTAAGAAATATAAAAAAGGTGTGTCTGTTGTTTTTAACAGTATCTATGCCTCGTGAAAAACAGCTTATCTGCGTGACTGCTTTATCCCTTGTGACATTCACAAGTGCTTGTTTGTAGATAAGTTGCAGGCAGTCCTATCAAAAGGCCTTTATGTTTGTATGAAAGAGATTAATTCTGTTTGAATGCGGGGAAAAAACGAGGTTAGCACTCAGCAGGCCAGCACAAGACCCAACAGATAATGAGTCACCATTCAAAACTGCTGCAGACTCAGCTTTATAAAAATGTTGATCAAAGATTTCTCCCAACACTGTTGGAGTTTAGAGCGAACTCTTAATGACAAACAGGCCCAGCAGTTGGTTCGGTCTGTGGAAAAAGAAGACTAAATACTGATGGATTCAATCATTTATTAAAACCATCTCATCAACAGCTGTAGTTCAATGTAAGGAAGGATGGTACTCTAAGAAACACATTATTCCTGCCTTATAATATGATAATTAAGTAAAACTTTGCATTTATTGTTAACCAGTGTACTCTGTTATTATGGGAAACAATCAGAAACACAACACATCTCTAAATTTGATCAGTTTAATTCTGCTTAGAAGACTGAGTTTAATTGTGCACAGGAGCGTTTTTGATTTAGTTTTCTGGATTTAGTTTGTATGCAGCCAAAGCAGCTCTTCATCCTGTTCTCCGTGTCCTTCAGCTCTGCCCTCCATCACACCTACAGCTCTGACACAGCCATGATACACCAGACTGTTTTTATTCACAGGTTGGCAAACACTGATGCATCGTCACTACAGTTTAGCACCTCATAAAGATGCACGTTGCATCTTTTGCTGTCTGCTACAGACAGAAATGTCAACTGGTTGCTACATTTTTTTTAAATTATGGACTTGCAGGTAAGTAGCTTCTAGTATTGGTCCAAAGTTTCAAATGTGGGTATGTTAAAACCTCTGAACAGCAGCCATGTAATTCAAGGTCAACGTATCTAACAGAAAACAAAGATGAGTAGTTTACAGAATGAATGAATGTGTTTGCCTGTAAACATGAGATCACATCCTGTTGAATCAGCTGCTGTTGATGCAGCTGCTCATCATTATAGCAGGTAAATGTACCGAAGCGAAACATGTCATTACAGCACCTTGTTCTTGACAACATCCGCCACAAAACCAACCAGATAGCATGTTCATCATCACAAACTCTCCCCCCGAGGGAGACACTCTTAACCCTGTCATCTGTGCGAGGAGGACTGTGTACAATAAACACTTCAAACAGACACTTTGAGCCCAAAGGCAGGTACGCAGATCCAGTTCATTATAACACAAGTCAGGAAGCAAAACTCCAACAGGCCAAATGGGCTACACATAATCGCCAATGTCCTGCTGGAAACACTGCGGAAACAAGCTGCATCAGAAGAAAACAACATATGATATCAACTGAAAACACTGCCAGTTTTCCAGTCAGAAAAAATACCTAAATATTTATGTAAAAATAAAAAAATAAAAAAATAAAAATTTGCCTGAATCAGTGCTGTGTACTTGTTGAGGAAATGGAAAGTAAACTGTAGTTTCGGGCATGTCGACAAAGCCGTGTTGTCTGTCCGATTAGTTTTACTCCCAAACGACTCGAAGGTTAAAGGGAGGTTTTCTCTTTAGGTTTTTTTCCCTGTGAAGTCTTTTTACAGGAACTCGCTCTCTTTTTGCACCCTCTATTTCCCCCCCTTTCTCTTTCTTCATGTCCTATCTGCTCCTCTCTTCTTCCTCAACTTCATTCTAGCTGAGCCTCCCTCCCTGCACATGCATGACTGAGTAGGAGGGTTGTAATCCGAGCCAAATGTGGCAGAGAGTGAGACTGAATCCTTTCACTTTTTCTTGCTTATTTCCCCTCTACTGACACAAGAAAACATCTCAGATATTCAGCATGCATTGCATATTATCTGACTGATTCACCAATGTTGAAACTATAGAGCAAAAATATCTTCAAGAAGACACAGATATGAAACCAAATCCATGGTTGTGCAGAGGATAGAGAGAGACACAGACAGGCAACACGCAGCGTAAAAAGTGGAAATTGGAGGGTTTCTATTTTTATGCAGAATGTTTTATGACCTCCAGATTTGGAATGTATCACCTCCCAGCCGCCTACGCCTGGATACTTCTCAGCCAGAGAGAGGAACCAGTGAGCACAACTGTCTCTAGATAACAGAGCTACACACACAAGCACACTTAGATGGATTGGACACACATTGAGACGCATTTACACTATAAAGATGAGCCAGTCTTATGGGATAAGTGTTATCAAAGGAAACTGTAAAAACAACCTGCAAGACAGGAGATATTTTAAAGCAACAGCATAAAACCCAGCACAAATATACCTTGTATTTTCCCATCATAGCAAGGACCGGTTTCAAGCTAAAACTGTGTAGAAACTTAGTTTTGAATTATCATATTTAAGTATAAAGAATGACACTGAAAAACACACATTTCTAAATGGAGTTAGATTAAACCAAAGCTTAAAGCTAAGAGTCTGCGAACAAAGCCAAACAACAATTAATGATTTCACATTACTTCACTATTATTTCAACTTGTAAAATACTGCATTTCACCTCAGGATGGTGCTAAAATAAAGTCCATGAGGTACCTTATATATTAAATTTCATGTTTTTTAAAGATGAGGAATACCCAAAGTTTCTGAGATATCTTGCTGTGTATGTGAATTTTTGTGGGTAAGACAGGTTTTTATTGATTATTTATTGATTCAAACATGTGAGTTTTCCTTGTGTTTCAGTTGCATCTTAATAAGAACTGATTTAATTTGAACTACCAAATTAAACAAGTATGTATGACAGGCATATAAAAACTGCTAACCGCGAGAGCCTTATTTGCATTTTACAACGTGGCTGATTGAAGTTCAAGTGTGCAGGTCTAACCAGCTGATTTCCTGTGTGACTTGTTTTTTTTAACTGCTGTGCTGGGATCAGCCCTGGGATTCTCATCATCACACTCGCTGACCTACATACACAGTTTGTCTAGACTGACAAGCTTTAAGCATGGACTTATGTTATGCTCTAGAAGGTTGTTATTTTTACCTCAAAGCTTCCTCCTAATTTGAATCAACAGAAATCCTCAAGTATTTCCCAAATACAAAATCTAATTTGTGTCAAACTGAATAACAAAGCTCAACATGAAATCAAACTGGTTCAGTGTGAGAAAGTGACAAGTCTGTAGTTTTGTAGAATCAGGGTAAAAATAAATGTGCACGTGATGTATGATTCTGAGTCTTTTTACATGCAAACATAGGCCTGCATCTTAAACTGCCTCAACAAGGCCCTGTTAGTGTTTTAACAAGATGAGGTTGAAATAAAACATGTTGCAAACATTGAAAAAAAGCAGGGATATTAAAAGAGGAACAATCGGATGATTTCCTCACAGTTTAGCTAATAAAAAACTGACGAAAGTTGATTTGGAAAGACACCAGTGAAATCAGTTACAACCACAACAAGGACAATCAAGTGGCACTCCAAATAAAACACACAGCTTTAGGAATAATACAAAACAACAAGTTATGGGACAAACTTTCCATCCGGTGGCGACAGAGATTAAAAGATTCCTTCCTTAAGCATGGTTTCATACTAAGCAACCTATAATAAAAAGGTACATGAAAAAGGTCAAAGCAGACTAAATAATGTACTCTGTTCAGTTACAAAACACTCCCAAGCTTCTTTGGTGGCATTGCTTTTTTTGGAAATATTCTCTTTAATTATCACTCTGAAGTTAATAGGCTGCTTAGTTTTTGCAACAATTAAATTAAAATAAACCGCACTTATATGAACAAGATGACTGTTTTTAGACTTAAAAAAGGCTGTAATGATCAGTAATAGTGTAAACATTAAGATGTTAACCTGTGTGTGATACTATAAAATGTTTATTTCGGTTAAAGCAGTAAACATTTGTGCGGGTAATTACAGACAACCTTTATTTTCAGAGCGTCTTCCATGATGATTAAAACATGGCTTAACACATGCTCATTCAGTCAGCATCATTGTAAACGTGCTGTTTGAGGGTTAGACAACCCACCCCAAGCAGTGGTTTAGATGGCATTTTTATGTTGTGGACCCTTCAGGCAAAGGCGAAAAACAGAGTAGAAGACGTGCATAAGGAGAGGGTGTATGGAGCAGTTAGAGAGAGGCCCAAAAATTGTAAAAGGCTTTTTTTTTTTTTTTTTTTTACACACACAACGTGTTTGTTAGAAAACCAGGTGAGACTTATATAAAGAGAGGTTGAAACTTAAAGCCGAATTTGATCGGATCTCCTCATACTCCATCGAAAACCTATTGTTAAGAAACAGAAGCAACTTTTACGAACATGGCGAGAAAGCTGGGGCAATTTTGGCCAGACAATTGAGGGGTGCCAGAGCTAAACAAATTATCAGCGAGGTGATTTCTCAAGATGGCAACGTTACTACAGACCAACAAGAAATTAATAATGTTTTTAGGGACTACTACTTCAAATTGTACACTTCTAGCTCTCCTAACCCTGATGCCATGCAGGACTTTTTTAGGGGCCTAAATATACCATCCCTTTCCCCAGATCAGGTTTCTGGTCTTGACAAGCCAATCACACAACAAGAAATCATGGAAGCCATTAAATCTCTTCGAACTGGGAAATCACCAGGCCCAGATGGCTTGCCGAGTGAATTTTATGCCACATTCTCTAAACAGCTAACCCTTATCCTGTCAGCCATGTTTTCAGATTTGCTTGAATTAGGAGTTCTCCCACCTACTCTGAACCAAGCAAGTATAACATTATTGGCAAAAAAGAACAAAGACCCCTTAGATTGTGGATCTTATAGGCATGGATGCAGAGAAGGCCTTTGATAGAGTAGAGTGGAACTTCCTATTTGAAACTCTGGCAAGGTTTGGATTTGGCAAAACATTCATATCATGGGTTAAACTCTTATATTCTGGCCCCTCTGCTATGGTTCTGACCAACAATTTGTTTTGCATCGCGGTACTCGTCAGGGGTGCCCTCTGAGCCCTCTTCTCTTTGTTTTGGCCATTGAGCCCCTGGCTCAGGCCATAAGAACCAATAACTCTATACCAGGTATAGTAAGAGGGGGCATAGAACACAAAGTATCACTGTATGCTGACGACCTCCTCCTGTATATGTCTCATGCAGAAACCGCGATCCCTTCAACTCTTAATCTATTAGAGCAGTTTGGGAAGATATCAGGCTACAAGCTAAATCTACATAAAAGTGAGGTTTTCCCACTAAATTTGGATGTGGCATTATTTGAGAACATAAGGTTGCCTCTTAAAATAACATCGGATAGCTTTAATTATCTTGGTATCACGTTGACAAGGAATTTTACGGACCTCCATAAGCATAACTTTGCAAAACTGCTAACACAAACAAAACAAGATTTGTCTAATTGGTCCCCTCTCTTCCTGTCGCTTATCGGCAGAGTCAACACAATAAAAATGACTGTACTTCCAAAGTATCTATATATGTTCCAATGTTTACCTGTATTTGTTCCTGGTACTTTTTTCAAAAGGTTGGATTCAGTAATATCATCATTCTTATGGAATGGCAAACGGCCTCGTCTGCGCAAAAGTTCCCTACAAAGATCGAAACATGAAGGAGGTATGTCCTTGCCAAATTTTCGATACTATTACTGGGCGTCGAATTTGCAGTGTATATCTTACTGGACATATCATCATTTGGACAATAATTGTCCAACCTGGGTAAAGTTGGAGATCAATCTCTGTGGCTCTGTTTCTTTGCCGGCCCTAGTTGGTTCGTCACTTCCCTTAAAGATGACCACGTCCATCACCTCCCCTGTAATCAGTCATACACTAAACATTTATTCACAATTCAGGAAACATTTTAATCTACCCGATATGTGCCTTTCTAGCCCAATAGCTTTTAACCATCTCTTCTCACCTTCAATGCAGGATGTGTCATTCAACATTTGGCATGAGAGAGGCCTGAAGAGTTTCAATAATCTTTTTATTAATGATACATTTGCTTCTTTTGAACAGCTATCCAAGAAATTGAATATACCAGGCTCACACTTTTTTAGATATTTACAGATTAGGCATTATATTAAAGGATCTTTGTCACAATTTCCCAAAAAGCCTCCCAATAATATAATAAATAACGTTATGTCTCGTAACCCTGCAGACAAGGGAGCAATTACATCTATACTGGGACTGATCTCTAAACTAGATAACTCTTCCATATCTGATATTATGAATGCATGGGAGCGAGACCTAGAAACAACAATTGATGAGAGAGAGTGGGCTAGGATTTTGAAAACAATTCATTCCTCCTCAATGTGCGCCCGACACTCTTTGCTTCAGTTTAAAGATGTACTTAATAACCTGAAACTTGAGAAAATCAGATGTACACTGCGTGGTTCTGAAAAGAAATTCAATGAAATCTGGAGATCGTTCCTGACATTCTTTGGCAAACCCTCCACACATGTACAGGAATAAATAGTAAATTTGCTTTGCCTTGACCCATGACACATTCTATCTACTGACCTGGTAATGCTGCTTCTGGCTTTTTTAAATTTATTTTTAATTTTTATTTATTTATTTTTATTCCACCTTACCTATACATCAGAATATTATTATTGATACTTAATTGTGTATATTTATGTTTATTTTATTTATTTTTCACCAAGTGCCTCAACAACTATTCTTTCATTTTAACCGTCAACAGAATATGGCAAGGTAGTGAAAGAGTCTTTATACGTGAGTGACAGCAAGGGGTGGGGGATTGTATTGGGGTTGGATCTGTTTGTGTTAATGTGTGTAATTATCTAAAATTCAATAAAAATAACTTTGAAGAAGAAAACCAGGTGAGCTGAGCAGGTACTCACGGTCTGTTGGTCTGGCTGTGGGCGTCTCTGTGACAGGAGACTGCACCCTCTCCACCCTGGGCTCCACCAGGGACGGCAGAGGTGCACTGGGTGCAGGAGGCGGATGGTTGTTGTTCTCCACTGGACTGCCTTGCACCAAACCATCTGGCTGCTTGAAGACGGGCATCTCTGGCCTCCTCAGGGCCCCTTCGACTGGGCTGATGGCAGGGGACGGGGGATCTACTCTTCTCTGAGGTGGCTCGGGGATCCTTGAGACTGGGGCTGAGGACAGCTGGGCGTCCATCCTCCTGGGAGGGGCAGGGGGCTCACTGGACCGTGTCATGCTGAGCTCTGCCCTCCTGTTTGTTGAGAAGGAGTTGGAGGAGGTGTCCAGAGGAGTACTCCGACTGCTCAAGCTGACCTCAGGCCGCTTGAGGCCGAAGCGAGCGATGCCTGCGCTCGGTGAGTTGTCAACCTGCTTCGAGGAGACCTCAATGGAGATTTCAGTGCGGCGGGCAGAGGCTGCCTCAGGGTTACGAGCCCCTGATAACTCAATTCGCCTCATGCCGGTCTTTGGAGAGCGTGGATTGGAGTCAGTGGGAGAAGATCTGGAAGAGGAGTAGTCAGAGCTGCGGGAGCTTAGGTCATAGCTCCGCTGACTGGAAGCGGAAGAGGTGGAAGAGCGGAGAGGGTTGGTGGTCCGACGAGACAGGGGCGAGGGATGTGTGGATGAATCTGTCTCCTCAACCTCAAACGACCTTTTCAGCGCTGGAAAACAAAACAACTGTGATTAGACATGAAACAACAAAATCTATTTGCTATATCTAATTGAACTCAAAGAATTTGAATATATATTTCTCTTGACAATCAAATCATCAAACATCTGCAAATCAAGAGCAAAGAAAGACTTAATCAACAAATCCAAGATAATGAGGGCAAAAGCTGTAATGATTAGGACTCTTGACTCCTGGCTTATCTACAAAATTTAAATTTTAGCAACACAAGTGACTCTGCATGATCAAGTTAGTGCTATCATTAAGTCAAAGAAAGAAGAAACTGTGTTCGCAGACACAGTGACAGCCACAGAGTTTGAAATGTTAGTGTATCAGTTATCAAAGTAAGGTTATTTAGCAAAATAGGAGAAAGAATATTGCAAAGTGTTGGCCAAAAGATGTAGTAACTATCAGGACAACTACCTTTTATTTAGTGCTTGCAGTGTAAAGATAATTTAAGTGTCATAAAATATTCTGATAGATTATCAATAAACAAAACGCTGGTGCAGCAACATGATTTTCTTGGCTTCCTCTAAAAGCTGTTAAAACTGTGTTAAAACATTTTACCCCAAAAGTAGAAATTATAACCATGAGCTTGATTTAACTAACCAAAGATTAATTTGTTGACAACTAGTTTGTTGTGTGACAGGAGAGAGAAAAAACAACCGCATATGTGGAGCAGTTAGCATCACATGGAGAAATGTACTGTTAGCATGACAAACGTTATGGCTCGACAAGATAGTCTCAATTTAAAACTAATTTAACCACAGGTAAGCTTTACTCAATTAGATTTTAAGTTGGGAGGCGGTGGAAAATGTGTTAAATTAATTTTGAACCTTCTTTAATGGAGTAAAATTCACCAAAATAGACTGAATGGGCAAGCTAATCTTACCGGATTTGACACGCTTCACATAGCGCGTTAGCATGGCGTTCACAATTTCTAAATCCACTCGATTAAAAAAATAAAATTAACGAATTACATACACAATAATGTTCTATAGTCATTCAGCTACAACTGAACCAAAAATGCCTCCACTAAATCATCTGGGGAGAGATTATTTTCGTCTACTTTCTGATATACGGTTTCCGCTAGATATCGCGCACCTGTTCATTATGCAGTTGACATGACGACGACCGGATGGCCACGCCCCTCAAACGCTCCGATAGACCACGTGACCGCAAACAACTTCTATGATTGGCTGGAATAATTTTGTTTATGTTCGTTGATATTAAAGTTACAATGAACAAATACAAATATTCAACTTAAAATTGTGCTGGTTCAAACACATTTAATTCTAATTTGTATTAATTGTCTTGCTTGATTTGATATATATTTCTATTTTATCATGATGTCTCACCAATAAAAATAACAAATCAATAAATAAACATGCTTTCTTATTGTGTTGCTCACATGGTGGAACGTATTTTTATTTGAGAAAATAGATTTCCTGGAATTAAGAGTTATCAATGCACTTTCTTCTTCTCTAAGCGCGTGATGTAAGCAAAGCAGTCACACTGAAGTTATTTGTAAAACTCATTGGATACAGCGATAAAGGCTTAATACAAAACAAGGATGAGAATTTATTGCCAATCAAGACAAGAAATGAACATTTGATGCTGCAGCTAAGTTATTGTAGCTGTATAAAATGCACATTTCTGGCCCTGAACAAAAATGTGTGAGGCTTTAAGGGATAAGAGCGAAAACAGTAGGCAGAAAAGGTTATTCAAAGTGCCCTTTGTTCCAAGTCATCCCTCACTCTCTCCTCCCAAGGTTTTCTATCTCTCTTCAGACATCATATCTTAATAAGACAAAAAGGCCCCCAAAACAATAAATGACTTTAATACAATGGGACTCTTATCTTCTCATTAGAAAGAAAAACAGGTTACCCCAAAAGTAGCTATTTCTTGAGGAAAGTTCCTGCAATGGAAATGATGGATACATTTATTCACAATCTTCACACTCTGTCTCTCACATGTCAGCAGACTATTGTTTCTCATCTTCATGGGTTATGTAGCCTGTGTGGAAATGCAAACAACAATTGGTGTAAGGAATGATCCCAATGTAGATCCAGAGACTAAAAGTTGTGGGTACTTTTGGTGAAAATATCTTTAAGCTAGTATCTCCTTTTTGGAGCGTCTCAAAAGACGGTGCCATTAATTTGCATCTTTAATTATACAGAAATGAGTGTGTGCAAGTTGTAATTTTTTTATTTTTCTATATTTTTCAGGGTGAAATAAGTGCACGTGCATGTGACTTTGAAAACAAATATCGTTTGACATCTCCAGGCTGCTAAACTTCTGCTTCTCTGAGGTGAAAGCAGTCCTTCATAAGATAAAACTAATGAACACCAAATGTCAACCGCAGTCCTCTCACAGTCTTTTAGTGTTAGCTCTTTCTCCCTCTCTCTTTCTTTACTCCTCATTTAACCTGGAATTTTGAAAAAGCAGCCCTTGAAGATTTCTGAAGCCCATTAACGTTGGACACTGTGCTATGTGATATCATGTAAACAAGCCAGCACACCAAACTGCCAAATAAGGCCGACCTCTCAGCAGAGCATGATGTTTTTTTCTTCTTACACACACATAAGACGATATAAAAGTTCCAGAAAGTCACATGATGAAGGGGTTGTGTTATCCAGTGTAGCATGTAGTGGATGAGCACCTCATGGACATTCTCTACGCCTCTCTGAGCGTGACAGGAGATGAGCTGGATGGACAACAACACGAGAAAAAAAGAACGGCCTTTTGTCTTCTTTTGTTGAGAAAAATGAGAGTAAGGAATTTTGTCAAGCTGCTAATTAAATAAAACAGTTTCCAACTACAACAAGAGTGATGGCTGTGTTTAAGAAGTTACAATTTTTAAGGTTTTCATGAAATCACACCCTGTTTTTGATGCTTTAATTCTTGGTATTTCTTAGCGATAGCCATTAATTTGTTATCTGTAATCACTTCACAAAGAAGTTTTTAGTGTTAACAGCGTATTACCTCATCTGCTGGGTTCAAGCTGAATCACAACATGCAGGATTCCCACAACTGTTTGTCATTTTCATTTCATCACAATCAGTCTAACCGTGTGTTTGTTTTTCACATTTGAACTCACTTACCAATGCAAACACCTTATCGGCTGCAGCTCTTTTCTTATTTTGGTAGTGTTCAACTGGTCCAAATAAAGCTTTTATTGTGACAGTGTCAGGAGACAGGAAGTTGGCACTGATTGCGATTTTTCCAAACCAAAAACAACATCTATTTATAGCTTTTATTTAGTCGGTTGATTCCAAAAGTTTGCAGCTATCTGACGAGCTGCACATCTTCAACTCATAAGCGAGTCAACCAACAACTTTGTTGTTTGCAATGTAAACAGCAATACCAGTTGCTCTTTTATCCATACAGCTGCTCAACAAACATTAGCCTTCATATTACGCAGATTCATGACAGGAAGCGTTAAGACCAAACATCAAATAGGGTCATTTTTGCTGAATAAGGATGTCCCAATCTGCTGCATGTTCGAGCACAGGGTGAGCGACATTTAGCTCATTTTTATTTCTGCAAAGTTTCACACATCTGCACTTCATTTGCAAAAAGGAGAACTCATAAGCAACATCAAAAAACAACCTCATTCCCCCTGTTGAACTAAAGCATTACTTATTGTATATATGGAAAATTGTTTGCACTTCATCTGTCTGCAATTCTTTCTATCACTACGGCAACCAAAGGGGTCAACAAATCAGCCAAAACAAGAGTGTCAGGACATTTGTAAATTACCACCAGTTTGACATGTTGCACACTCACAGCTTAAGTCGGTTATGTCCATAAACTGTGTAAAAAAAAAAAGGTTCTGCTGTTTATCACTTTGGCCTTGAATGTGAAAGTGCGCTCTGGATCACATGGGATAAAAGCATCTGGTCCTTAAATACAGTCTTTAAAGGCCAAGTCTCTCTCCTAAAGGCGTCTCTCTCTCCATTACTCGTCCAGCACACTTTCCATTCTCTGCGGAATAAAAACAACTTTTTCTCCTCAATGCACAAAGACTATCTGTCATCACATGCTGGTTGTTTTCTGCTGTAGCATGCAGCCTGTTGTTGATAACTTTGGGCTCTTTTCTGGGTTTGGAGTCAGTGCAGGTTTTAGCTCCACGTGTCCAACAGGCAGAAAAACACAAGAGAGTAACTTTAGAGACCAACAAAGACCTGCAGTGTTCCCTCCAACTCAGAGTGACCCTGTGTGCTTCCCCACAGCACTGAAGCTGTCAGCATCATGAGCAGGAAACCTTTTTAAAGGGCGACCAAAGACCTTATTGATAATGCTGATGGAGGAGGGGGCTCCTGGGGCCGGTGATAATCAGAGGACACTTCCTCCCTCTGATACAGACTCTATCAGCACGCTTCCTGTGCTGGGGTTTTGTCACACGACAAGAGTTTGTATGGTTTGAGTTCACTGCGTTTGAATCCATATTTCCCAGAGAACATTTTGTCCGTTAAAAAGACGACTGTAGTCACCTTTGAAAAGACGTTGTGAAAGCGTAAGATTTCCCACCGACTATTTGAAGACTTGGATTCAAAGTTAATGATTGGACCACAATTCTGCATTTTTCACAAGGTTCATCACATTCACACAGATTATAACAACAATTTTCAAGTCTTTCCTGAAGACACATAACGGCTTAAATGATTATATATATGATCAGTGCATCACAGACACCAACAGAGAAAAAGGGGAAACCGTCGAGCTGCAGCTCTTTTCCAACTAATCATTCTCCTCTCTCTCTCTCTCTCTCTCTCTCTCTCTCTCTCTCCTGATTTCCTGCTCCATCTATTGTCCCATCAAATAAAGTCTAAAAACCCAAAAATGTATTTAAAAAAAACTTGATATATTACCCAGGCCTACAAAATCTACCTTTTTTCTTTTTTGTGATACTGCTTCTCTTACGATGTCATTGACCCTTCTTTTTAACAGACTGCCCATGAAGCACAACATTTATGATAATAAGAATGAAACATAAAACTGTTATGTGACATCCGTGCATGGATAAAATTTCTCCCACTGCTGCAAACTGACTGAAATATGGTCATAATAATCATTACTGTCCTCATTTCAACCGTAAAATGAAAATTTCATGATGATCAAAATTTTAAAATGAAATTGTGTTTCTGATACGTTGATGTGGGTCTGAAAAAAGGTCTCGGACAGACCAACCTGATTTCAGTCAGTGTGGGGCGGCTGTGGCTCAGTCGGTAGAGTTGGTCGCCCATCAACTGGAAGGTCGAGGGTTTGATCCCCAGATCCTGCAGCCACATGTCCGATGTGTCCTTGGGCAAGACACTTAACCCAGAGTTGCTCCCGCTGCTTCATCAGCAGTGAATATGTGTGAATGGATTAATTAATACTGATGGACACTTTAAACAGCAGCCTCTACCATCAGTGTGTGAATGTGTAGGTGTGACCTGCGGTGTAAAAGTGCTTTGAGTAGTCTGAGGAAGAGATATACAAGCTCAAGTCTATTTAAAATGTATGTTTTCAACCAAATCTCAGCGGCCGAAATCCCGGTTAGAGCTCGCTGGGTTCTGTTATTTAAAGAGACGTTTGCATCAGAGCCGTTTCAGTGCATTCTGGGTCACAGAGCACAAACCCGACTATACAGAGTTCCTGAAAAAATCCCAAACCACAGCTAAGTGGTAGTTCTCTTATAATAACAGTTTTCCTTTTCGGCAGGCTTCTGAGATGCGACCGTGATCCCTCGTCAAATTTCTCACGTCAACATCAAGGCGTCTTTTCCTACAAAACAAGGCTCGTCCCCTTCATTTAGAAGAGATGTTAAACAATTGTTCTGTGTTTGATTAAAGAGCAGAAGTGTAGCGGCCACCCAGTTATTTTAAGTGTTTCAGGGTTCGATCTTATATATAATAAACACCTCAGAAAATAATTTTATTAAAAACTTAGAAACCAGTAGCAGACTTTAACTGGAAATAAGAGATTGTCCTGCATCTACAATCTTTAAAACTCTCCCTTTGTTCGTCCATGAACACCTCAGGTTGATTCAATCTTTAACTCGTCTCCTCCTCGACCATGAAAGCTTGTGTTAATGTGTTGGTTTGCTAAGGAGCATGCAGGCCGGGCCCCGTGCTGTAAAGAGAGGAGCGTCTGTGCTCTGATCCACTCCTCCACAGCTCACCCACCACAGAAATCTACTCCTGTGGAATTTCCTCTCACTCGGCCAGTGAATGCCCTTAACATACAGCTTACAGATATACAGAGAAAACAAGAGGGAAGTGAGGGAAGTGAGGACAGAGTATACCACGGCTGGATATAGGAAAAGCCAGATATCTTGTTCATGGAAACAAACAAATCAGTATTTCTCTATATTCTTCAACTGAGTAGGAAGCACAAGAGACCTCATTTGAGGAGCTGTAAAAGACGACACTGTATGACTGTGTGTGTTTTCTTTGTGCTGACCGGAAAGCCCAGCGTCCCGGTCAATGAGCTGTGTCGGTTTGAGAGGATGAAGTCACAGCTGAGGTCATCAACCTCAGGGGCGTCATCAGCTTCCAGTACCCACAGACCGACTCCCACTCAGAGGTGACAACGAATCAAATGACTTTACTTTCTTTGTCCCTCTCTAGGGTACTGAATATACCTCAGTCACACACACACCTGCACTAACACATTTCACCAATAAAGTATAAAAATAAAGACATGAAATAAGGTCATCTCTTGTTTTGCTGAATGCTAACTTCACTTTCAGTCACATGTCGCATTTTATGGACATTTGTTGCTCTTGTACACGCACAGGAAAAACCTGCAACAGATTTATTTTAATACTATTTCCTCTCTGGCAAGCTTTTTAAAAAGGTAGGAGAGATCAAATAAAGAATTCTCCTGACTGCAGATCAACATGTGGTTTTCACCACTCCAAAAGAACTTAAATGTTTTTCTTCCATCTTCTGATGAAATGGAAGTGACGGATGATGTGCCTGAAGACCACCACCTGCACCTACGTTTTTATATTTTCCTCACTGGTTAAAAATAATGAAAACAAACTGACTCACACCCTGCTGTGTCTTGTGCCTTGCTGTACTCCCCACAGGAGCATACGTACATCATGTTACATGGTGGTGACACAAAGGTAGCACACACCGCTGACAACGACAACAGCACTCCTTTATGTTTGTGTTACACATGAGCGAGGCTGGCTAACAGCATGACTGGTTAAAGCACACCTTTTTCTCCTGAATGCCACTTATCTTTGTGCTCCGCTGCTCTGTGTAAGCCGTCAACGTAAAGACCTAAAGGACAGGCAGAGATTCAGCGTACATACCACAAGCAAACTGGTGTTGACAGAGGGGCAGCCCCGGACAAGTGCGGATGCGTCCCTAATGGCCGTGTGTTTGTGAGAGACGGGAGACAGATAAGTCAGATAGACAGCAACTTGGGGGAGAGGTGTGGGGGCTGTCAACCCCCACCACCCCCACCACCACCTCACCCATCTGCCCTCTTTCCTCTCCGAGTCCTCCAGCAGCAAGAGAAGGGGAGAGGGGCCGAGGACGGACGAGCTGCTGAGAGAGAGAGAGAGAGAGAGAGAGAAAGAGGGCAGCAGAGCCGGAGGATGGAGGAGGAGGAAGAGTGGGAGGAGAGGGGATGACAGAGGGAATCTGTGGGCCAGGGGCAGAGAGATGAAAAGGAGGAGGAGAAGAGGGGTGGGGGGGGGGGGGGGGGGGGGTGCCAGGTGTTCCCCCCACAGCTGTGAGGTCAGTTGCTGTCTCCTGATTCAACATACAGGAAACACACACACACGTTTATATCTCCTCTCTATCATGCAGATGGTTCTAAGAAGAGGCTGAATCAGTTGCACACTTTCTTCCTAATGCACATTTTCTCTCCTGCAAACATGACGATGCATAACAAACTAAAGGTGGAGGACATAATGTTTGCATTAAGTGTGTGTAAATATTCACTGTTGCAACTTTAAAAGTAGGTTTTTATTAAAGCGTTGGTCATTAAAACCTGCTCTGACAATCACTCTCTACTGCAACAACATGCTGTGAATCACAGTTTTTGGCATCAAAAGTTGTTCAAAAAAAACCTCCTGATATTGTTTTGCATCGTAGCATCGGGATAACGTTGTATCATCTTGCCACGAGTGATTCCCACCAGGTGCAAAACACACACTCATAGACCTGTGATCGTACAGCAGTGCACACGTTTGTGTTTACTTTGTCAGGAGCATGCAGCAGACATGACATGTTTTGATGACCCTCCTGGGCATTAAAATCTGCTCTGACAATCACATTTTGCTGCAAAAATGCAGCATGTCATGTCCTAATATTTGTTATCCAAACAGAAAGCATCCCAGTTATTTTTTTGTATATTAGCACTGGATAACATTGTAGCGTCTTGCTTCTATATTCCCACCAGATACAAAACACAAACGACGACTCGTATTGCAGATTATTACAGACTTATTTGTATATATACTTTGGGTGAAATGTAGACTGTATAAGTTCAGTGTGTCATGTGTGTGTGCAACTTTAAAAGCAGACAGTGTGATCATTATAATCTGCTTCATGTATCCAGTTTTGCTGCAAAAACTGATTCTAATAATTGCTGAAAAATGTAAACATATGCATGTATTATATCATATCGTGTCATACCTCGGATAGTATCATATCGTATCGTGACAATATCGTGCGTTCCTCTTGTTTTTCCAGCCTGATTAAAAACACACACTCGTGGACCTTGACAAAAGTTCAAGAGAAGTTAAAAAGCAACACTTTAAGCATGATCCCACACTTTCAAAACACCACAGCTCGATGCCGACGTCAGCCTTCCCCTTCACACTCTTTCACACTTTCTTTCTTCACTTTTTCCAGATCTGCTCCGTTCCAATCAAACATGTGGAAACCATCTATAGTGTCCTCATGGCAGGGTTAGAGAGAGCCTCTGCTCCTCAGAGTGACACGCTGAGAAGCAGAGGAGCAGCAGAGCTTACGAGAGAGAGAGAGAGAGAGAGACAACTAACCTTCAAAGTCTGATATGATCCCCTCCAAGTGAGCGTTGACACTGGAATCAGACATTTTGGGGAGCGGGTGTGTATGTGCAGGAGGGTGTGTGTGTAATCTCAGAGAGAGGGAGCTGGGTTCCCTTTCCCCAGCTAGGAAAAAAAAGTCTTCCAGGGGCGAAGTCCCGCTTTCAAACAAATCCCAAATTAGGAGCCCGTGCAGGAGAGAGGAGAGGAGAGGAGGGGAGTGAGAAAAAAAAAAACAAGCTCACTGATCCAAACCGGAGCTCTGACTCCTCTCTCTCTCTCTCTCTCTCTCTCTCTCTCTCTCTCTCTCTCTCTCTCTCTCTCTCTCTGTCTCTCTCTCTCTCTTCCTTAAAGCAGCAACTTATTTTTCTCTTCTCCTCCTTCTCAACTTCCACACTTTGGAATGAGCGAGCGATTTCGACCCCCAACCCTCCCTCCCTCCCTCTCTCGCTCTCTCTCTCTCTCTCTCCCTGCCTCTCTCTGTATCTTCAGCTCACTATCTTCCCTCCCCCCCTTTTCTCCTTCCCTCCATTCCTCCCTCCCCTTCTCCCCTCAGCCTTCCCCTCAGACTCTGTGAAAGCTCCTTTTTTTTTTTTTACAGGGCTGGTCAAATTATACGCATGCTGACATTCAAACACACTTCCTGTAGGCTCGATCACATGAATAACACACACTCAAGGGGAGGGATAAGCTTGAACTGAGATTTAATTTTAAAGCTTTCCTCTGAATCTGGTCAGATCAGCATCATAAATCAAAGTCTCACTGTAAACTCTCAGATCAGGAGGAGTGAAAAGTTGGAGTTATAGATAAATAAATCCAGAGAGGAGCCACAGAATCAAACTATGAACTAATATGGTCAGGACAGGCTCACACAGACGGTCAGTAGATCGTCTGACATGTTCGTTCGCTCTGGAGGCAGACATCAATAAATAAGTAGCCTAATGACTTAATGACCATGTGAATGAGGCTTTGTGTGTGTGAGGGGGAGGACACGGGCGTGGGTCAGTGTGTGTGTGTGTGTGTGTGTGTGTGTGTGTGTGTGTGTGTGTGTGTGTGTGTCACTGTGCTTGGGAGAGAGAAGTCAAACGGATGTGGTCGTTAGTGGAGGCCTGCATCTACAGTAAATGTGTGTTAATAACGCACCATTCACACAACATTTCTACTGATGAATGATGATGCACACGTTCTTCCTGCCTCAAAAAAACATTAAAAAACACTGTCTTTTAGAAACTGATTTAGTGCATTTGCCTTCTTCCTCGACACCCTGTGTGTGAACTGGAGCTCTCCATACTGTGAAAAGTGACATTTAAGATCGATGATATTTCATACGTCAAGGGAATCAGTTCTTGTCTGTCTACCAATACAGAAAAAACTTGGTTTCAAACTGTTTTGCTCTTGACTGTTACAAGAAAGCTTTTTATTGAGATCTAATTAAATACTCTTTATTTCATCTTTGGGCTTAAAACTCGAGTTACCAGAGTTATAACGCTATTGCATAGTGTAGTGGTTAGTGTGTGCGCCCCATGTGCAGAGGCTATAGTCCTCCAAGCGGGCGGCCCCGGTTCAAATCCAACCTGTGGCTCCTTTCCAACATGTTATTCTCCACTCTCTATCTCTGATTTCAGACTCTATCCACTCTCCTATCTCTAAATAAAAGGTCAGAGAAACTGAGTCCGATTGTCTGATTTCAGGAATCTTCTGTTTCCACATCTTGAAAACAGATCATGACCAAAATGAATTTACTGGGTTTTTTTTACTGTCAGATGGAAATCACAGCACAGAAATCATGTACAGAACACCTGCGGGTAATCCTTCAGTTATCTGAAACTTAACCGCTTACTTATTTGTGAATTCCAGCGTGGATTTCTCTATTTCCCACATTGGAAAGTTGGACACAACCTTTAGAAAAAATAACTTTTAGTTTAGTATGGGTGCACTTTAAAATATCTGAGCGTTCTTTAAAATGCGTACTTGGTTGAAAAAGTCTTGTTATTTGACATTCATGTGTTCGATTGGCTGATGATTTTGTAAAGGTAACATCTTCCTGTGTTTCTTGTTTTCTCTCTCTGATGTCAGAAGTGACACGGAGGCAACTTCAACCGTAACCAGCCACAGGCTAGAGGCAGTAAACCAGTCCTAGTGGCATTTTCACTGAGATGAACCATTAAACAGTGGTCATAAAGTCAGCAGTAACAGACTCTCTTCTCACAAAATGCTCATCAGAAGAAATGCTGTTTGAAAATATGAAGGCAGCCAGGGGAGACTCACAGCACCTGAGTGAAACTGAGAAGTTAATGATCTGGGAAATGTGTTTGGGGAGATGATAGCACGTAGAGCGATATGAAAAATGATTTGGATTAAACCAGTGATCAATTATTCAACCTGTAGAGAGACAGACGCACGTCCCACATGTGATTCATCATAAAGACTTTGGGACTGAAATTCTGCACATCCGACTGCCAGCGTGTTGCTTACATTGGACTCTAAGTTTGCATTTGTGTTGATTTAGGCATGTTTACCATGCTGAGATGCACATGTGCATGAGAGCACAGGCTCATAAATGCAGAGTTTAAAAGAAGATACTTTCCCAAAAATCCAAAATAAGAAAGAAGTCTTAAAGCAGTTTCTCCTGAAGATGGCAGAGATTTAATGTCCTGCTCACAAGTCTTCTTGTTCATTCTAAATGTACACACCTATTCAAACTTTCAGCGTGCTTCTGTAAAGTATCAACCCATGTTCTCCAGCAGGGGGCAGCGTAACTCCTATAAATAAAACCTGTCACTATAGGCAACAGTGTTAGTGTAAGCAGTGTTAGAGTATACAGAAATGTGATCTTGAGCAGATGAAGATGGGAGACATGGAGGGAATCTTACTCCAGACACACCCTCAACCCACACAGTGTGTCCCGCCATGTGTGTCAGATTCCTGCGCTCCCTGGCACACACTGAGCTGCATGCATGTGCGCACACACTGACAGCAGATGTGTGTGTGTGCAGCAGATGCATGCAAAAATATGAAGCATGCACTGGGCCCAGCACACACACACATACACACACAAACGTAAGAGTACACTTCCACTGCATATCGCTGCAAGTCCCAGCAAGCCCAGACAGCACTGATCCGATCTGCAGAAACAACTGTCACCCTGAGAGAAGAGCAGAATGCTTTTTAGTCCTGAAGAAAATCTTAAAATAGTGACGCAGTTTGTGATCCACGGCAATGAAAACAGTTTCATCTGACATCAGCAGATCAAACTGTCTGAAGCATGCAGATAATGGCCTTAATGTCCAAACTGTGAAAGGTTATATAAGGACAATATTAGTGCTGCTGAGTTCCACTGATCTGACTCTTCTTTCTGGTAAACTTTAGTGCTGTGTCATCTTCCATTTAAAGCAACAGAAGTTGGAATTTGGTTTAGGTCTCTGAGTCAGACACAGAGGAGGAAACAGCAATCTGAAAATGATTCGTTCAACCGGTCCTAAGTGATGACCTACAAATGTTTTCCTATCTGTATCTTAGTTAGCTCTTAGCGTACGCATTCAAAGTCTGTTAAACGATGGTCATATCACCTTAGTGCTATATCAACGCCCTCATGTTGAACACCAGCTACTGAAAATAGATCATCACTGGCCCGAACTAAACTCTTGTAGGTTAAAATAGACAGCCGCCAACACTCGACATCCGCGGTCATTAATGAACACTCACAAACTTCCCTTGATCTGATTGTAACCAGCCAAATGATTGTTAATGCTGAGTTTATTGAACACATTTGGTCGTAAATATCTGAGTTTCACCACGTCCAAATCAAACTCAAGACCAGAGAGGTTTTCAGAAACTTTCTCGTCGGACAATATTTTAAATTCAAATTGAAACAATTTTCCCCAAAAAAACCTTTAGATACTTACTAAATCTCCTGCTATTCCTGCAGCTTTAACCCAAACTGTAACTTCATAAACTTCATCCCGAGGAGAAAAAGAGGCTTTCTGTACATTCATCTAACATAAGTCATCCCAGTGGTGCTCTTTATGAAAAAAGAGTGACGATAACAAATTCCTATTAATTCCAACTCATGAAGCTCTTATTATATGATTTGGCAGCTACTGGTTTCATATTGCACTTTACTGGGATACAACTGAAGCGACACAGAAACCGCTTACTGTCTAAAGAAACCCAGACCACCTAAACTGTAAAGAGCCCCTCATGAGAGCTGAAGAGGAGAACGTCTGTAAACGGACGAGAGGCAAGGGCGGCAATTTCTGGAGCAATGCCAGGGCAACTAGGATACACACAAAGACAGCAGCAGGCCTACATGCCTCCCTGCACTGAGAGAGACTGAGACCAAGTCATCCTTTTTTTACCTGCCTCCTGAGACTCCACGCCATACCGCCCTCGAGTGAAAGTCTCTCTCTGTGAGGGACTTGTGTGAACGGGCAAAACAGCAAGATTTCAGGCGCAGACTGTTATTAGATAGACTTTTTTCAAGAGTGCATGTGTGAAAAATGTGATAAAAGAATGTCTATGCCAAGATTAGTTTATGGAACATCATTTGAAAATATCTGGGGGAACTTACAATAAATCAACTTGGAAGTCTAGTTTATACACATTTTTCAGAAGGTTTCATGATTGAAGTTATTGTGAAGAAGTTAAACATGTTTAAAGAGTGTTGTAATCCCGTTTCATGAGGTGAATAATGAGCAGATTATGTCAGGTTCAGACAGTCACCGTTATGTCAAACATCACCAGGATCAGAGGAAACTCCAACATCCTGCTGAGTTCACCCTAAAACAACACAAAGCTTTGTCGGCTTGGATGCAGACGATCACCGTGAGTCAGGCTGCATCTCATGAGCCATCTGGAAGAGGTCAGAATGAGTGTGTGTCGTGTGTTGGCGAGTGTGTGCATCGCTCGCATGCGTTCTTTGCACATGTGTGTGTGTATTTTGGATGCGGCTGGATGGTTACCGCTGCTCTGTTTACATGGCAACCTCCACAATAAGCAGCTTTACCTGGCTCAGGACGTCCGAGAGGAGCGGAGGGAAGGGAGGGAGGAGACATGAAGGAGGGGAGAGGAAAGGTGGGGAAAGGTGTGCCAGTTCCCTCCCCAGGGAGAGGGGAAGAAAGATAGATGTAAAGTGGCACTGACCCCCCCCCCCCATGGCTTTAATGGAAACGAGGCAAAGCAGGAAGATTTCTACCTGCTGTGTGAGAAAGACAGAATCGCAGAGACACAGAAAGAGAGCAGGCTTAGCATGACTAATGGAATCAGCAGTTCTGGTACTGTAAACATACCCAGAAAGAGCCTGGCTTTCACTACGGCATAGAACAGAGCGGTGCTTTCACTTAACTGTGGGAACAAAAGGCGAGAGTCAGCCGCGCTGTAAGGACGGCTGAGAGTCCAAAATGTAAAAAAAAAAAAAAAATGTTTGAAGACAAAAGAAAACTAAACACTTACACAGCTGGAGGGATTCAGTGAACACAAAGCTGCAAACATTTTTGTGTTGTTGCAAATGATATTCACCAGGACACAAACAAGCCACATGGAGGAGAGATCGTACATTTTGGATAACTTGACATTTTTCCATAACTCCCTTTTTTTTCCTAGCTCCACCCCCTCGGCCAAACATGGTCGACTCTGGTTCTGAAAAACCAAAGTGAAAGCAAACGTGTGGAACTCGAGCCTTTAAAAAAAGGCAGTCAACAAAAAAAAATGGATGATGCCACATGGACTTCATTCTGTGGTGCTCACATACAGTTACTCTCACAATGAAGGCTACAATGCTCTGCACGTGAAACCCCCCTCGTGTGGCCCCCCGAAGCCCACACGGTGTATAAGCTCCGGCTAAAGTTTATGCACAGCTGTAGTGACAGCAGCTGCTCTAAACCAAATGTTTCACAGCAGCACCCGGCCAGGCTCTGCTCACTTTAATCAAACACAGCACCTGTTGGAGACATGGCTGGACTGCACACACACACACACACACATATACACACACATATACACACAAACACACACACACACACACACACACACACACACACACACACACACACACACACACACACACACACACACACACACACACACACACACACACAAAAACTGGCATACCCACTCAGTTACTCTTGCCCTGTGGTTTTCTTTACGGTAAGCAGGGCCTGCATGTTTGAGTGAATGTATCGACTGTCTGCACACATGCGGCTGCCTTCATGTGCGTGATTGTGTATGTGTGTGTGTGTGTGTGTGTGTGTGTGTGTGTGTTACCTCACACACAGGATGGCATGGCTCTGTAAATACAGAGAGCAGCTGTCCTTCATCCTACATGAATCTCTCGAGGCCTCTTTCTGTCCCTCACTCTCCCTTTCTTTAAATGTAACGACTTTATCTGCATCAACGATACATAATAAATAATCTGCTGAAGAATCAAATCAAAATATGATCAATATATCAACATACATCTTCTTAAGCTTAAAGAGGGTAACATTAGAAACAAGTCAAAGTGAAACATTGCAGCGAGAGAGAGAGGCTGACACAGAAGTATAAATATTTTTAATTTCTCAACTCTACATCTCCACCTAGTGGTGAAAGTGTATTTTACATATTTTGCAGACAAGTCTCAGCACAGGTTCGGGTGTTGTTGACTTCTTTGACTGAATGTATTAAAACATGTGTTATCAAAGTGGGGATAAGAAACCACCAGGGGTCTCTGTACTGGTTCAGAGGGGTACCTACCAGTTTTTTTTTGTTTTTTTTTAAAGATTTATTTTGGGGCTGTTTGTGTCTTTATTTAGAGACAGGACAGTGGAGTCAGAAATCAGGGAGAGAGAGAGAGTGGGGAATGACACGCAGAAAAGGAGCCACAGGTTGGAATCGAACCCGGGAGGCCCACTTGGAGGACCAGCCTCTGCAATGGGGCGCAGGCACTAACCACTACGCTACCAGTTTAATTTGATTATAATATAGCAATAAATAACACAAAGAGGTCAGGTATGACTTTCTGTCACAAAACATCTAAGAATATGAGTCAGATCAGGACCCCTTGATGATTTTGATTAATGAGGGGTCCTTGGTCCAAATGGGGTCATTCTAAAGGGTCCTTTAAAAGAAGAAAAACTGCATTAAATATTTTTTTATGACAGAGAATAAGATAATAGATACACCTCAAAGTCTCATTCCTGAGATTTCCATCCCTGCTGGCTGCGGTTAATTTGTACAGACACTCTAAATTGGGGGTTAAATGTTTTTTCCACCTTTTTTTTTTTCCTCTGGAAATTCTGCAAAAGTGTTCCAAATGTTCAACACATAAGTCAAATGAGTAGCTATGTGAATATGTCTCCATATACAGTATAAACTACAAGTTGTTGAGGAGTAGGGTAATATTGGAGGTTTTTTTGGTGGGTGAAAGGAAGAAAAAGTAAAATGTTAAAAATTGTGTCCCGATGTTGAAATGTAACAATGATAAGTTGAAGCATATTTAACTTTAAAGTTTTGTTTATAGCAGTTAGATAAATGAGCTGATGAACGCTGCATAAATCACGACCTGAGGTGTCGGTCTCGCCCCCGTATCACACAGCCTTTCCCTCAAACATCATGAGCTGACCTCGCTGTGACTGGAACCAACGGGACACGTCAGCACCACCTTTATTCAGAATCTCAGAGCGGCCGGTGGACAGTTTCCGTTCGTCACCGTGACTCATGTGAGAAAAAACACAGGAAACAAAGAGAGCTTTGCACGGGGGGGGATTAGCAGGAAGAAGTGAATCGATATGAGGAAGGCAGCTGAGAGGTATTCTTACAAGGACAAGTTTAATTAAATTATTATTATTCCTGATAGCAAGAGGATGCTAAAGACCGTGACTCATTGAAGGGAATCTCGCCGGAGGTTTGCCACGAGGAGAGATTTATAAACCCAGCGGCGTCAACAACACAAAGAGAGTGATTCTGCTTTTGTTTTTAAAGCCCTCTGTTCAAACAGCTGATTCTGAAAACGCCTTTAAACCCTCTAAAGACTCGACTGTGTTCACTTATCCTCTCTATAATGAGGCTTTTAAGGCAGGGTTGGTCATTTTAGAAAACTAGCATGATTCTGAAAGTAGCATTCCCTCAGTGCTCCATCTGCACTTACCCCCCCCCCCCCCCTCTGTGCTCCCTCAAAAGCCACGCCCCTCACTTACATGCATGAACGCCATTGCTCCAGAAGTGGACCTCAGATCATTGCTTTCATTGTGTAGAAACTACGTCGTCTCATGTCTCATTCAGCGGTAAGTAAACTCACAGTATAAACTCCGTCATCGGTGACGCTCTTTGAGTGTGGGCTAGAGCACGCAAGAGGTAGAGAGCGAGCAGGGAGACAGGGAGGCGCCTGATTGGTTCATCAGATTGGTACCTCGTGGCAGACATTGGTCCAAGTTTTTACATTCTTACAACTGATACAGATGACGGATTATCTTTGTTCCTTTTTAAGAGAACATGAGTTATTAATTTCTGTCAGCAAGTCTGAGATCAGTTTGTGGTCTTCACTCTTATTGGGCTTCAAGAGATGCTTAACCCGTGGTGCTTTCAAGTGCCACCAGGAAACACTGTGACACAAACGCACCAGAAAGTATAAGTGCACAAATAGACAAGTCAACATTCATTCATAAAGAAATATACAACACAGCATGTCCTGCTGAGAGCGTAACAGCTCCCTGGAGGAAGCACCTGGAGACAAGGGGCCGAGAGAGAGAGAGAGAGAGAGAGAGAGAGAGAGAGAGTCACACACCCAAACACACATACACTTGTAAACGGTCTCACCTACATCCAGATTTCACAAAGCGTGTAGGTGCTACAAGCCATGCTGGTTCACAGAAACACAACCACGCCGCTGCAGCCACTTGAGCGAGAGAGAGAGCGATTTAACAACGCTTACACACTCATAAAAATACCATTAAGACGCAGACAGCATCGCCTCACTAATGACTTTAGCACAATGTTAACACACACACACACACACACACACACACACACACACACACACACACACACACACACACCAAAACCAAACTCCTATCAATAATAATAAATAAAAAAATCCAACAGGGGCAACAACATCAAAGGGGCAAAAATGTGACAGATTTTTGTTTGCAAAGTGGGCCAACTCTTTGCTGGTGTGGACTGAAGCAGACTTTTCTCTGTCCTGTTAGCTAAAGGAGGGACTGACTGATGGCCGGAGTGGGATCAGAGCCACAAGGGACAAGAGTAGTACTGTTCAAACAGAGCTCTTTCCTGTTTTCACACCACAGAAGAATGGGAGAGACACACACAGAGAGGAAGAGAAACGTCCAAGAAATCGGCTATTTTCTGTCCGACAGAAAGTGTTCCTGCTTTACTTTTCCGCAGTTAAATAAAATGTAATGTGTAAAAGCCAGGCGGACGGAGTTTGGAAAAGGAAAAGAGGTTGTGGCTGAGCAGCAACCTGTAAAAAAAACAAAAGTATTTTAACTGGAAACAATGAGACAAAGGGAGCTCAAACAGACACAGAGAAGCCTGCAAACAGATAAAGACAAGATAAACCAAAAACAGCTCCGCTAAGCTGCAACACAAACCCAGCAGAGCTGCAGCTCCCAAACCCCAAAGAAAACATGCAGTCAGCAAACAGGACAGAATGAGAGAGTGGAAAATACCGTGGATGGAGAAACAGAAGCAGGCTGCTACAGAAAAAGACACTCGATCAGAGAGGGAAACGCCGATTTGACGAACTTTACAAAACAGATAAGAGAAAACTCATCTGGGCTGTCTTACCTGAGAATTTGTCCCCCTCCATAACCAGATCACTCCCTCCACAGCCACATGTATCTCTGCTCTCTGACTCCCCTCTCTCGCTCTCTCTCTCTCTCTCTCTCTCTCTCTCTCTCTCTGTCTTTTTTTGGACTTCCCTTCCTCCCTCCCTCTTGTTCCTCTTCTTACTCTCTCTT